>NC_092335.1:685004166-685748333 GCF_046630445.1 Rutidosis leptorrhynchoides | reverse complement strand
CTTCTTTGTTCACTATGTGACCGAGGAATTGAACTTCTTCCAACCAAAATGCACACTTTGAAAACTTAGCGTACAATTCTTCCTTCCTTAATACTTCTAACACTTTTCTCAAATGTTCACCGTGTTCTTGGTCATTCTTTGAGTAAATAAGTATGTCATCAATGAAAACAATGACAAACTTGTCAAGGTATGGTCCACACACTCGGTTCATAAGGTCCATGAACACAGCTGGTGCATTAGTTAAACCAAACGGCATGACCATAAACTCGTAATGACCGTAACGTGTTCTGAAAGCAGTCTTTGGAATATCATCTTCTTTCACCCGCATTTGATGATACCCGGAACGTAAGTCAATCTTTGAATAAACAGACGAGCCTTGTAGTTGATCAAATAAGTCGTCGATTCTCGGTAGTGGGTAGCGGTTCTTGATGGTAAGTTTGTTCAACTCTCGGTAGTCGATACACAACCTGAATGTACCATCTTTCTTCTTGACAAACAAAACAGGAGCTCCCCACGGTGATGTGCTTGGTCGAATGAAACCACGCTCTAAAAGTTCTTGTAATTGGCTTTGCAGTTCTTTCATCTCGCTGGGTGCGAGTCTGTAAGGAGCACGAGCTATTGGTGCAGCTCCTGGTACAAGATCTATTTGAAATTCAACGGATCGATGTGGGGGTAATCCCGGTAATTCTTTCGGAAATACATCGGGAAATTCTTTTGCAATGGGAACATCATTGATGCTCTTTTCTTCAGTTTGTACTTTCTCGACGTGTGCTAGAACAGCATAGCAACCTTTTCTTATTAGTTTTTGTGCCTTCAAATTACTAATAAGATGTAGCTTCGTGTTGCCCTTTTCTCCGTACACCATTAAGGGTTTTCCTTTTTCTCGTATAATGCGAATTGCATTTTTGTAACAAACGATCTCCGCTTTCACTTCTTTCAACCAGTCCATACCGATTATCACATCAAAACTCCCTAACTCTACTGGTATCAAATCAATCTTAAATGTTTCGCTAACCAGTTTAATTTCTCGATTCCGACATATATTATCTGCTGAAATTAATTTACCATTTGCTAATTCGAGTAAAAATTTACTATCCAAAGGCGTCAATGGACAACTTAATTTAGCACAAAAATCTCTACTCATATAGCTTCTATCCGCACCCGAATCAAATAAAACGTAAGCAGATTTATTGTCAATAAGAAACGTACCCGTAACAAGCTCCGGGTCTTCCTGTGCCTCTACCGCATTAATATTGAAAACTCTTCCACGGCCTTGTCCATTCGTGTTCTCCTGGTTCGGGCAATTTCTAATAATGTGGCCTGGTTTTCCACATTTATAACAAACTACATTGGCATAACTTGCTCCGACACTACTTGCTCCGCCATTACTCGTTCCGACACCATTTGTTCCTTTCGTTCTATTAACCCCTGGTCCGTAGACCTCACACTTCGCCGCGCTATGACCATTTCTTTTACACTTGTTGCAAAATTTGGTGCAGAACCCCGAGTGATTCTTTTCACACCTTTGGCATAGTTGCTTCTGATTGTTGTTGTTGTTTCGGTTATTATTGTTGTTGGGATGATTGTTGTAGTTGCTGTTGTTGTTGTTGTTGTTGTTGTTGTTGGGCCGTTTGTTGTAGTTGCGATTGATGTTGCGATTGTTGGGATAATTGTTGCGATTATTGTTGTAATTGCTGTTGTTGTATTGGTGATTCTTATCACCGTTTTCCTCCCACTTTCTTTTGACTTGCTTCACATTGGCCTCTTCAGCAGTCTGTTCTTTAATTCTTTCTTCAATCTGGTTCACTAGTTTGTGAGCCATTCTACATGCCTGTTGTATGGAGGCGGGCTCGTGTGAACTTATATCTTCTTGGATTCTTTCCGGTAATCCTTTCACAAACGCGTCGATCTTCTCTTCCTCATCTTCGAATGCTCCCGGACACAATAGGCACAATTCTGTGAATCGTCTTTCGTACGTGGTAATATCAAATCCTTGGGTTCGTAACCCTCTAAGTTCTGTCTTGAGCTTATTGACCTCGGTTCTGGGACGGTACTTCTCGTTCATCAAGTGCTTGAATGCTGACCACGGTAGTGCGTACGCATCATCTTGTCCCACTTGCTCTAGATAGGTATTCCACCATGTTAACGCAGAACCTGTGAAGGTATGCGTAGCGTACTTCACTTTGTCCTCTTCAGTACACTTACTTATGGCAAACACCGATTCAACCTTCTCGGTCCACCGTTTCAATCCGATCGGTCCTTCGGTTCCATCAAATTCCAAAGGTTTGCAGGCAGTGAATTCTTTGTAGGTGCATCCTACACGATTTCCTGTACTGCTAGATCCAAGGTTATTGTTGGTATGTAGCGCAGCCTGTACTGCGGCTATGTTTGAAGCTAGAAAAGTACGGAATTCCTCTTCATTCATATTCACGGTGTGTCGAGTAGTCGGTGCCATTTCCTTCAAAATAGTTAAATGGAACAAGTTAATCATACAGAATATTAAGAGTAGTTAATAGTATTTCGTAGCATAATATGAACTCATTTATAAAAGCTTTTTCTTCATATTAGCGTTTTATAAGTTTAAATTCGGGTAGTACCTACCCGTTAAGTTCATACTTAGTAGCTAATATACAATTCAACTACTACAATTCTATATGAAAAACTGATTATAATAATATTTCGCGTTCAAACTTTTATACAATATTTTACAAACTTACAATACCGCTTATTTTACATAAAGCATGAAATATAGCACACAATAACTTTGATACAAGATAGTTGTGAAGACAATTCTAGCTAGTACACAAGTCGTTCAGCAAAGGCAATAAATACACGTAATTCATACGTCCAGAAACAAGTCATGCATTCTGGTTTTACTAGGACTACTTCCCATCCTTGGTCTTGTGCAACATAACCGTTATGGCCGTTGATAAGACAGCGTGTTGTAACGCCATCAAAGGGACGAGGGTTACGTAATGTCCAACAGTCCCGTAATAATCTAAAAACCTCATTTCTTACCCCAATTACCGACTCCGTCACTTGTGGAAACGTTTTGTTTAATAGTTGTAGCCCGATGTTCTTGTTCTCACTTTGGTGAGAAGCGAACATTACTAATCCGTAAGCATAACATGCTTCTTTATGTTGCATGTTAGCCGCTTTTTCTAAATCACGAAGTCCAATATTCGGATATATTGAGTCAAAATAATTTCTTAACCCGTTGCGTAAAATAGCATTTGGGTTCCCCGCAATATATGCGTCAAAGTAAACACATCGTAACTTATGGGTTTCCCAATGTGATATCCCCCGTCTTTCAAACGAAAGTCTCTTATAAACCAAGACATTCTTGGAACGTTCTTCGAATGTCTTACAAACTGATCTCGCCTTAAATAGTTGTGCCGAAGAATTCTGGCCGACTCTAGACAAGATTTCATCAATCATGTCTCCGGGTAGGTCTCTTAAAATATTGGGTTGTCTATCCATTTTGTGTTTTTAAACTGTAAAATAGACAAGAGTTAGATTCATAAAAAAAATACTTATTAATACAAGCAATTTTTACATATATCATAAAGCATAAGAACACTATATTCCATATATTACACCACACGAATACAACTATCTTATTCCGACTCGCTCGTTTCTTCTTCTTCGGTTTTGGTTCGTTTTGCCAAGTTTCTAGGGATATATGATGTTCCCCTAATACGAACCGTCGTTGTCCACATTGGTTTAGAAAAACCTGGTGGTTTAGAGGTTCCCGGGTCATTGTTACAACTTAAGGACTTCGGGGGTTGACGATACATATAAAGTTCATCGGGGTTGGAATTAGATTTCTCTATTTTTATGCCCTTTCCCTTATTATTTTCTTTTGCCTTTTTAAATTCAGTTGGGGTAATTTCTATAACATCATCGGAATTCTCGTCGGAATCCGATTCATCGGAGAATTGGTAATCCTCCCAATATTTTGCTTCCTTGGCGGAAACACCATTGACCATAATTAACTTTGGTCGGTTGGTTGAGGATTTTCTTTTACTTAACCGTTTTATTATTTCCCCCACCGGTTCTATTTCTTCATCCGGTTCCGATTCTTCTTCCGGTTCCGATTCTTCTTCCGGTTCCGACTCTTCTTCCGGTTCCTCTTCGGGAACTTGTGAATCAGTCCACAAATTATTCCAATTTATATTTGACTCTTCATTATTATTAGGTGAGTCAATGGGACTTGTTCTAGAGGTAGACATCTATCACATAATATCAAACACGTTAAGAGATTAATATATCACATAATATTCATATGTTAAAAATATATAGTTTCCAACAAAAATGTTAAGCAATCATTTTTAAAGAAAACACGGTCGAAGTCCAGACTCACTAATGCATCCTAACAAACTCGATAAGACACACTAATGCAAATTTTCTGGTTCTCTAAGACCAACGCTCTGATACCAACTGAAATGTCCCGTTCTTATTGATTAAAAACGTTCCATATTAATTGATTTCGTTGCGAGGTTTTGACCTCTATATGAGACGTTTTTCAAAGACTGCATTCATTTTTAAACAAACCATAACCTTTATTTCATCAATAAAGGTTTAAAAAGCTTTACGTAGATTATCAAATAATGATAATCTAATATATCCTGTTTACACACGACCATTACATAATGGTTTACAATACAAATATGTTACAACAAAATAAGTTTCTTGAATGCAGTTTTTTTTTACACAATATCATACAAGCATGGACTCCAAATCTTGTCCTTATTTAAGTATGCGACAGCGGAAGCTCTTAATAATCACCTGAGAATAAACATGCTTAAAACGTCAACAAAAATGTTGGTGAGTTATAGGTTTAACCTATATATATCAAATCGTAACAATAGACCACAAGATTTCATATTTCAATACACATCCCATACATAGAGATAAAAATCATTCATATGGTGAACACCTGGTAACCGACAATAACAAGATGCATATATAAGAATATCCCCATCATTCCGGGACACCCTTCGGATATGATATAAATTTCGAAGTACTAAAGCATCCGGTACTTTGGATGGGGTTTGTTAGGCCCAATAGATCTATCTTTAGGATTCGCGTCAATTAGGGTGTCTGTTCCCTAATTCTTAGATTACCAGACTTAATAAAAAGGGGCATATTCGATTTCGATAATTCAACCATAGAATGTAGTTTCACGTACTTGTGTCTATTTTGTAAATCATTTATAAAACCTGCATGTATTCTCATCCCAAAAATATTAGATTTTAAAAGTGGGACTATAACTCACTTTCACAGATTTTTACTTCGTCGGGAAGTAAGACTTGGCCACTGGTTGATTCACGAACCTATAACAATATATACATATATATCAAAGTATGTTCAAAATATATTTACAACACTTTTAATATATTTTGATGTTTTAAGTTTATTAAGTCAGCTGTCCTCGTTAGTAACCTACAACTAGTTGTCCACAGTTAGATGTACAGAAATAAATCGATAAATATTATCTTGAATCAATCCACGACCCAGTGTATACGTATCTCAGTATTGATCACAACTCAAACTATATATATTTTGGAATCAACCTCAACCCTGTATAGCTAACTCCAACATTCACATATAGAGTGTCTATGGTTGTTCCGAAATATATATAGATGTGTCGACATGATAGGTCGAAACATTGTATACGTGTCTATGGTATCTCAAGATTACATAATATACAATACAAGTTGATTAAGTTATGGTTGGAATAGATTTGTTACCAATTTTCACGTAGCTAAAATGAGAAAAATTATCCAATCTTGTTTTACTCATAACTTCTTCATTTTAAATCCGTTTTGAGTGAATCAAATTGCTATGGTTTCATATTGAACTCTATTTTATGAATCTAAACAGAAAAGTATAGGTTTATAGTCGGAAAAATAAGTTACAAGTCGTTTTTGTAAAGGTAGTCATTTCAGTCGAAAGAACGACGTCTAGATGACCATTTTAGAAAACATACTTCCACTTTGAGTTTAACCATAATTTTTGGATATAGTTTCATGTTCATAATAAAAATCATTTTCTCAGAATAACAACTTTTAAATCAAAGTTTATCATAGTTTTTAATTAACTAACCCAAAACAGCCCGCGGTGTTACTACGACGGCGTAAATCCGGTTTTACGGTGTTTTTCGTGTTTCCAGGTTTTAAATCATTAAGTTAGCATATCATATAGATATAGAACATGTGTTTAGTTGATTTTAAAAGTCAAGTTAGAAGGATTAACTTTTGTTTGCGAACAAGTTTAGAATTAACTAAACTATGTTCTAGTAATTACAAGTTTAAACCTTCGAATAAGATAGCTTTATATGTATGAATCGAATGATGTTATGAACATCATTACTACCTTAAGTTCCTTGGATGAACCTACTGGAAAAGAGAAAAATGGATCTAGCTTCAATGGATCCTTGGATGGCTCAAAGTTCTTGAAGCAAAATCATGACACGAAAACAAGTTCAAGTAAGATCATCACTTGAAATAAGATTGTTATAGTTATAGAAATTGAACCAAAGTTTGAATATGATTATTACCTTGTATTAGAATGATAACCTACTGTAATAAACAAAGATTTCTTGAGGTTGGATGATCACCTTACAAGATTGGAAGTGAGCTAGCAAACTTGAAAGTATTCTTGATTTTATGAAACTAGAACTTTTGGAATTTATGAAGAACACTTAGAACTTGAAGATAGAACTTGAGAGAGTTCAATTAGATGAAGAAAATTGAAGAATGAAAGTGTTTGTAGGTGTTTTTGGTCGTTGGTGTATGGATTAGATATAAAGGATATGTAATTTTGTTTTCATGTAAATAAGTCATGAATGATTACTCATATTTTTGTAATCTTATGAGATATTTCATGCTAGTTGTCAAATGATGGTTCCCACATGTGTTAGGTGACTCACATGGGCTGCTAAGAGCTGATCATTGGAGTGTATATACCAATAGTACATACATCTAAAAGCTGTGTATTGTACGAGTACGAATACGGGTGCATACGAGTAGAATTGTTGATGAAACTGAACGAGAATGTAATTGTAAGCATTTTTGTTAAGTAGAAGTATTTTGATAAGTGTATTGAAGTCTTTCAAAAGTGTATAAATACATATTAAAACACTACATGTATATACATTTTAACTGAGTCGTTAAGTCATCGTTAGTCGTTACATGTAAGTGTTGTTTTGAAACCTTTAGGTTAACGATCTTGTTAAATGTTGTTAACCCAATGTTTATAATATCAAATGAGATTTTAAATTATTATATTATCATGATATTATCATGTATGAATATCTCTTAATATGATATATATACATTAAATGTCTTTACAACGATAATCGTTACATATATGTCTCGTTTAAAAATCATTAAGTTAGTAGTCTTGTTTTTACATATGTAGTTCATTGTTAATATACTTAATGATATGTTTACTTATCATAGTATCATGTTAACTATATATATATCCATATATATGTCATCATATAGTGTTTACAAGTTTTAACGTTCGTGAATCACCGGTCAACTTGGGTGGTCAATTGTCTATATGAAACATATTTCAATTAATCAAGTCTTAACAAGTTTGATTACTTAACATGTTGGAAACATTTAATCATGTAAATATCAATCTCAATTAATATATATAAACATGGAAAAGTTCGGGTCACTACACCCGTGACTAGTTCGTTGTCATCCCGGGCTTCCTCGGTGTTAATGTTGAAAGCTCGGCCGCGTGTATTGGGGTTTGCTTTCTTCTTTGGGCACGCATTCCTATAATTACCCGGTTGGCCACATTCATAACAAACACCTGGTCTTGGTGCATTGGGCCCCTTTTGAGCAACGGGGGCGGTATTCCTACAATTGTGGGCCACGTGGCCACTCCTTTGACACTTGACGCAAAATGGTTTGCCACAATCACCAATATGATGTTTGTAGCACTTGTTACAATAGGGCAAGTTTCCGACATAACTCTTCTTGTCGTCGGAGGTGAAAGGCTTTTTGGTGAAGTTGTTATTGTAGTTGCTTGATGGAGTGGCTTCCCATTTTCTTTTGTTGCCACCCGACTTATCCTCGATTTTAGGTGCCGATACTACGATTTTGTCCACCATTTCTATTAATTTGCGGGCCGTATTCAAAGCTTCTTGATGATTAGTGGGTTTGGATGACATTACTCCGTGTTTGATGCTCTTTGGAAGACCATCCATGTAAAGCTCAACCCTTAAAGACTCGGGGTTCACAAGGTTTGGGCACATCAAGGCTAGTTTGGAAAATTGTTGATTATAAGCCTTGAGGTCGTTTTCGATCGCTTTTAGAGTTCTTAGCTCTTGTTCAAGCTTTCGGGTTTCCTCGCGCGGAAAGTATTCGGTGATCAGCTTTTCTTTCAAATCAGACCAAGAGAAAGCGTGGGCTTTAACGGTACCCACCGATTGTACATACATGTTCCACCATGTGAGAACGATACTGGAAAAAGTGTGGGTGGAATATTTAACCTTGTCTTGGTCCCGACAACCGTTTCCTCCGGTCCCATCAAAAGTATGAGGTTTGCACCCCATGAAAGCTTTGTAGGAGCATCCCTCGTTTGAGTTACCGGCTCCATTGTTGTTGTTGTTGTGGTTGTTGTTATTGTTGTTGGAAGAGTGACCGGCCATGGCCGCATCCACGGCGGTGGCTATCATTCGTTGTAGAGCTTGTTCGGGTGTTTCATGGCGTGGTACATGACGAGGAGGCATTGTTCCTTCAAAACACAAGAATATCGTTGATTAGTATTCTCAATAATACTAACCATGATATGGAATGAGGATAAGGAGAAAATTTTCCTTGACTCGCCTTAAATTCTTCATGTCATAATGTCGGAACGTTCATATGAGTCACCGTAATATAATCCCGGAAATTATATTACCCTAATTCATATGTGCATTCGACATTATTTCACTAAGTCAAGGTGGCGTGTCAATCAAAGTAACATCACCATCAGCCCGTAGTATGATATTGTCCGCTTTGGACACAAGCCGATCACCAACGGGCTACCCGCGCACGAGTACAACCCCGGATCGCACTTCTACCTCACAGATTTACTTCTCGGGTAAACACCCTCAAAACGCGTCATACCAGAAGAGGTATCCACACCCTTATAAGGAGTGCTTTGTTTTCCTCTCCCACCGATGTGGGACGAGTCTGTTACAACTCTCCCCCCCTTCGGGACACTGCGTCCCCGCAGTGCAAATCGATGCGGGCCCCAGCTCTGATACCATAAGTAACATCACCATCAGCCCGTAGTATGATATTGTCTGCTTTGGACACAAGCCGATCACCGACGGGCTACCCGCGCACGAGTACAACCCGGATCGCACTTCTACCTCACGGATTTGCTTCTCGGGTAAACACCCTCAAAACGCGTCATACCAGAAGAGGTATCCACACCCTTATAAGGAGTGCTTTGTTTTCCTCTCCCACCGATGTGGGACGAGTCTGTTACAGTTGTAATTAAGATTAGGATCATATAATGAGGAATACAATTTTCAAGATACTAAGAATTATATTAATAAGAAAAATGTTAAAGATATGATCTTTGTAAAGTTATAATGATATTAGATTATTAAGACTATTAGTATTACATTTTATTAAAGTTAATAATATTATTAAAATTATTATTTTTATTAATATTATCATTATTGCTATTAACATTACTATTAGAATTATTATGTATATTATTATCATTAATATAAATAATATTATCATTATAATAGTTATTATTATTTGTATTATCATTAAGTATTAGTAATATTGTTATTATCATTATTATTAATTTTACCAGAGTATTACTAAAATTATTATTTTTACAATCGAATGATATATATATACATATATAAAAATATACTTAATACATATAACATAATAACATAATAACATTACTAGTTTTATACACAAAATGAATATATGAGATGTATATATATATTTAATATAAAAATGATATAAGCAATAAATTTATATATATAATTGTTCAATTACGATTATGTATATTAATAAATATACAAATGATATAGGTTCGTGAATCCGAGGCCAACCATACTTTTGTTCATTGTCGTCATGTGTATTTTTACTAAAAAATACATTAGGTGAGTTTCATTACTCCCTTTTTAAATGCTTTTGCAATATATATTTTTGGTACTGAGAATGCATGCGCTGCTTTTATAAATGTTTTACGAAATGGATACAAGTGATCGAAACTACATTCTATGGTTGAATTATCTAATCGAATATGCCCTTTTTATTAAGTCTGGTAATCTAAGAATTAGGGAACAGACACCTAATTGATGCGAATCCTAAAGATAGATCTATCGGGCCCAACAAGCCCCATTCAAAGTATCTGATGCTTTAGTACTTCGAAATTTATATCATGTCCGAAGGAGGATCCCGGAATGATGGGGATATTCTATATGCATATTGTGAATGTCGGTTACCAGGTGTTCAATCCATATGAATGATTATTTTGTCTCTATGTACGGGACGTATGTTTATGAGAAATGGAAATATGAAATCTTGTGGTCTATTAAAAGTTATAAAATGTTTATTTATGATAAACTAATGAACTCACCAACCTTTTGGTTGACACTTGAAAGCATGTTTATTCTCAGGTACGAAAGAAATCTTTCGCTGTGCATTTGCTCATTTTAGAGATATTACTTGGAGTCATTCATGACATATTTCAAAAGACGTTGCATTCAAGTCGTTGAGTTCATCAAGATTATTATTAAGTCAGTTATAGATAGATATATTATAAAATGGTATGCATGCCGTCAACTTTCGATGTAATGAAAAATTGTCTTTTCAAAAACGAATGCAATGTTTGTAAAATGTATCATATAGAGGTCAAGTACCTCGCAATGTAATCAACTGTTGTGAATCGTTTATAATCGATATGGACTTTGTCCGGATGGATTAGGACGGGTCTTCACATATTAAATGTGTTACTAGTATCACTAGCTTCAATTTGATGTGTAGGTTGACTTGGAAAGACTCCATAAACTTCATTGCTAAATTTGTGATTTTGAGTTAGGGTTTGATAGAAGTAAAATGGATTTTTAATGCATTGAATGCCTTGCAATATCAATTGTAAGTGTTTAGTTGTATTATATGCGTAATTACCTACAAAATGGCGTATTATATGTGTGCATTTGGTTTTCGAATCATTGGTTGCATTTATGAGCTTGAGTATCGTTAAAGATGAACATTTAATGCGGTCTTGATTGTTGTAAATGCTAGAATGGATTGATGATATGTGTTTAGTTGTATTCCTCGCTAAATTACCTTTCCAACGACGTATGATATGCATTTTAAGTGTTTACGATTCATTAGTTGTGTTAAAATGAGTTTTGGCTCGAGACTTGAACACTTGCACCAGCCCAGGTACCAGCTCACGTTGAGTGTCGCGGCGCGGCCCTCCTTGGTCGCGGCGCGGCATTAGGCCCGTTTGGATTCTGATCAAACTTACACTTTTACAAAAAATGTTTGCTATGCTACGCACCTCCGATTCACATGTAACTTGTTCTAACATGCTTATATACGATTAAAAACCTCAGAAAAATAGTTCGGGACCCGACCCGAACGTGTTGACTTTTTCGTTGACTTTGACCCAACTAAAGTTGACTTTTAATCAAACTTAACCAAATGTTTGTGCAATCGTTCTACCGTGCTTTTATACTTGTACCTTGCATGAAACTTGACAATGTGACTCACATGCTATATTAATCGAGTCGTAACGAGCCATAGGACTAATTGAACAACTTTGACCAATCGTGTTTACCGTTATTGATATGACCTACTTGTTTAGGTTAAGACTCGCATTCGTTCTTACACATGCTTACTTGTGAAGTACTTTTATACGCTTGCACTCAAGGTGAGATCATAGTCCCACTTTTACTCTTTTATACTTATACGTGGGATGAGAAAACATAAACGATTTATACTTTTATACTTTGAACACAAATACGAAAGCAAAGATACGTACGAGTTAGAACAAATATCCTCAAGTCCAATTATCATCAGTTACACTTGTAGGGTGTAAGCGTGAACTTATGTTGTGTGGCCATACGGGTTTAACGAACCCTCGTTCGGACGGTTCGCTACCGTTAGCGAATGAAATATAATTTTATCGGAATAGTGTAGGTTCTAACACTATATGCAGAGGTAAGATTCAATTAAGCTTTGATAATTGGATGCTCGTGATACAAACACATCTTTTGAGATGTATACGCTTGATAGTCGGTTTATACTAAATCTTGTGGTTCAAAACATACTTTATACATACACATATGATTTCACCAACGTTTTCGTTGATAGATTTTCTATATTTTTCTCAGGTCCTTGAATACTAGGTGATACATGCTTCCGCACTATACTTTTTGATACTTGCTTGAATGTCGAGTATACATGCATATGTGGAGCGTCTTTTGACTTATTCTTAAATTGTGTCGCATATGTTTCAATTGTACTTTAAACTTTGTAATGTAACTAGTTGTTGAACTACTTTGTAAACCTTGAAACATCCTCACTTTTGAAATGAATGCAAAATATTTTGGTCAAAAGTTGTTTTAAAAGACTTATGACCACGTAACGGGACCTAAGTAGACGGCACCGTCAATGACGATTTTGTCGGGTCGCTACTGATGGTATCAGAGCGTTAGTTGTAGGGATTTAGAGTTCATTGGTGTCAACCCCGAGTCGTAGGGTACATTAGTGAGTCTAGACTACAACCGGCATATAGACTTGAAGTAGGAATTATTTGACTACTTGTGCATTTATACTCAAACTCTTCTATTCATATCTAACTTTTATCCCATCTTAATCTCACGTTGTTAAATTTGATTGTAACAGACTCGTCCCACATCGGTGGGAGAGGAAAACAAAGCACTCCTTATAAGGGTGTGGATACCTCTTCTGGTATGACGCGTTTTGAGGATGTTTACCCGAGAAGCAAATCCGTGAGGTAGAAGTGCGATCCGGGGTTGTACTCGTGCGCGGGTAGCCCGTCGGTGATCGGCTTGTGTCCAAAGCGGACAATATCATACTACGGGCTGATGGTGATGTTACTTATGGTATCATAGCTGGGGCCCGCATCGATTTGCACTGCGGGGACGCAGTGTCTCGAAGGGGGGGAGAGTTGTAACAGACTCGTCCCACATCGGTGGGAGAGGAAAACAAAGCACTCCTTATAAGGGTGTGGATACCTCTTCTGGTATGACGCGTTTTGAGGGTGTTTACCCGAGAAGCAAATCCGTGAGGTAGAAGTGCGATCCGGGGTTGTACTCGTGCGCGGGTAGCCCGTCGGTGATCGGCTTGTGTCCAAAGCGGACAATATCATACTACGGGCTGATGGTGATGTTACTTATGGTATCATAGCTGGGGCCCGCATCGATTTGCACTGCGGGGACGCAGTGTCCCGAAGGGGGGGAGAGTTGTAACAGACTCGTCCCACATCGGTGGGAGAGGAAAACAAAGCACTCCTTATAAGGGTGTGGATACCTCTTCTGGTATGACGCGTTTTGAGGGTGTTTACCCGAGAAGCAAATCCGTGAGGTAGAAGAGCGATCCGGGGTTGTACTCGTGCGCGGGTAGCCCGTCGGTGATCGGCTTGTGTCCAAAGCGGACAATATCATACTACGGGCTGATGGTGATGTTACTACAACAATCATAATAATATAAACATTTCACAATAATAATCATAATAATACTAATAATAATAATAATAATAATAATAATAATAATAATAATAATAATAATAATAATAATAATAATAATAATAATAATAATAATAATAATAATAATAATCATAATAATAATAATAATAATAATAATAATAATAATAATAATAATAATAATAATAATAATAATAATAATAATAATAATAATAATAATAATAAGTATACAAATAAAGAATGAAACTACCTTCTTCCAAGGAATCGGCCAAAAAAAGATATTCTGTCACTCTAGGGACTCGAACCCGAGACCACTCGCTCACCAAACTAACACCCAAACCAACTGAACAAAACTGTTTTTCTGTTTTAATATATAACATTTTTATATATAAACCGTGTTTCTGTTTCTTCATCTTCTTCACATAACTCAATCGACCTATCATCCTTTTAACCCTCCAGACTACTACAAAATCGATTCTAGGATTCAATGGCCAAATATAGAAGCAATTACATGTAAAAATTTGATTAACAAGCAACAACAAAAAAAATATAAAGAAAAGAAATGCTGTATTCAGCGACTGAAAAAGAGAAAAAAACAATATAATTGATTTCGATTTTGGAACTATTTTGGATAAAAATTATAAAACGAAATATGTTGCAAATGTTCCATATAAACTTTATAAATTATCTATTTTGCAGAAAACATCAAAACTCGTTCGAATTTGGTTATGAACAGATGGTTGACTTTTTAAGACTAAACCTTTGACTCGAAAATTCTTGTTCGATACTAACAATTGGGATTTGAAACTTGACAAGCAGTTTAAACGGAATAATCCTAACAACATGGCATTTACACATTTTGAAAATGGATTCGAATTTGAGATTTGACAAAAAAGAAGAAGAACAGAACAGGTTCGACTTTTTTTTTTTAATATTTGATTTTTAATTCCTCTCTTTTTATTGAAAGCAAGATTGTAGTTAGTTATATGGAGGATAGTTAATAACCTTACAGCTCATTTGACCCAATTGAACTTTGTTTGATAGCTTAATTGATTAGATATACTTGCAATCATAAACAGAAGAAGAAATAAAGAAATAAAAAAAAAGGCGTACAAGTCTTAACCGATTTTGTTATTTTGCTAGTAACCTGGAATCAAATGGTACAGATTTCAGACAAGGAAATATTTTACTTTCAGCATAGACAATGACTGCAAACAGAATCCAGTATTTAAATTTATATTTATTCATTTTTTATATATGCATATTAGTAATTATCTGTATTTAAAATATAAATATCAGTACTTTATATATCTATATATATGCATAGGTACTTATATACGTATGTAACAGTACATCGCATCATGTATATGTATTTATATGAATCTGCATTTATAAATCTTATTATATGTATATAATTTGTAAATTTTGTTAATTACAAGTATAAATATTTTAATATTATTAATATAACAATAATAGTATTACTAATAATAAAATTATTGAAAAAAATCTAGTAATGATAATTGACAATATTAACACTAACAATAATGCTAAATTTAATAAATTTAATTTAATAATAATGATTATAATAATCTTATTAATGATACAAATAATAATACTAGTTATAATATTCTTAATATTACTAATGAATATGATATTAACAATGATAATAGTATAATAGTTTATATATCTGAAATTCCATTGTTGTATAATATTATTATTAATACTGGTTTTTAGATATTAACATTTATATTATTTATTTATTTATTTTTTATTTTTTATTTTTTAACTTGTATGTAAATTTAATATGTAGAATTATATCTTATTAACTATGTACATTTTGTATTTATATTATACATATTTATATATATATATATATATATATATATATATATATATATATATATATATATATATACATATTTATTTATACACAATAGTCCGTGAATCGTCGGGACTGGTCAACGGTCAGATGCATTTATGAAAATTAGTTCTAACATTTTGAGACTCGGTTTAATAGACTTTGCTTACCATGTAGGAAATATATAAAGATTAAGTTTAAATTTGGTCGGAAATTCCCGGGTCATCACAGTACCTACCCGTTAAAGAAGTTTCGTCCCGAAATTTGAGTGAAGTGGGCATGGCTAACAATAAAAATGTTTTCATGACGAATACGAGTTGATACATGAGTTTTATCATCATTGAGTAATATGGATAATAATAATTCGATTATTCGGAGAGTACGAATGAAATTATCACAAAAGAGTGAAATGAATAAATAAAGTTTCGTCTTAACTTTTGACGTTGCCTGGATTGAATTCCGGAATTCAAGGGATTTAAAAGAAAATCTTGGAAATCTATAAGATCTGATTCTTCGGCGAATAAGGAAATTAAGATCTCTATAATTAAATACGGTGATCTACCTCGATTACTCTGTCTGATATTTCCACTATAAATTAAGCTCTTCCGTTCCATTATTCTCACCAATCCTATACTTTCTTTCTTAGTTCATACATCCAAAGGATTGTGAAAATGCTTAATCCAGTTCTAGTCCTTGATATTTTCCTAATTATCATTTCTGTCTTTCTTCTTTTCAATCTTCCATCAGAAAAATCTGTTTACTTCTACTATTACCTTGGGGTGGTACTATTCTTAATTATACCGTGTCTTTATATTGCTATCTTTATTAATATCCACGGTTTGTAACTTCTGTGTTGTTATTGGGTTTTATATCTTCCTTTATATTTCATTGTCCCTGCTTCTGTCTCCTATAATTTTTGTCATCCACAGTTAATGCGCTCTCTTATTTGCTGCGATTTATACCCCCTTTCTATTTCGGAGCTTCATGCTTTTGTTTACTTTTCGCAAGTAACGGTCCAGAATTCATAGGTATGGAGTTTCGAATTATCATAATATACAAGGTAGAAAGGAAAGGTAGTAGCACGCTTTGTTTTATCAAATTACCTGAATTACTGAGAATAGAACTATCAAGAATATATTTTCTTGATATGTTCAGAAGTTAAGCAGAATGAAAGAGTTATGTAACATGGTACATGATGACGTTATAATCTGTGAATCATCCTGTTCCATTTAGAAACTCAGCATGACTTACTGTAATATAATCACGTTGATCAAGTGTCATTATATTATACTAACTCATGCATCAGTTCCCAACACTACTTCAATAACATTCATATTTTAAATTCGAAGGTTTCGGAATTTAGAAACTAAAACAGTTTCTTTTATGTGGTAATACAAATAACGCGAAGAGATAATTAATATCAGACGAGAATATTTATGAAGATATCTTCAGAAATATCATGGATATTTATAATGAAAGATACAATAATATCTTTGAATATCTAAGGTCAGAGAATGATGGAGCCTATTGTCCACAAGGGTTTTGAGTAAGGAGCAAGATATTCGCTAAAGACTTCAGTAGGCATTGAATCATTTGGATTCTTTGAAGTCAAACTTATTCTTTGTGATTTGTCCACGACTTCCTTCATAGTTTCGCATAATCTGCTTTTCGATACTAAATTTTCTATTGAATGTTTCCAATATAATGATACACAGGAAGCACGAGGAGGTATATAATTTCGGACGAGAATATTTATGAAAATATCCTCAGAAATATCGAAGATATTGATGACGATATTTTTGGAATTTCTAAATTCGATGGTTGATGGAGAAAGATTTTCCGCAAGGTTTTAACATGATTTCGGAGTAGGATATTCTCTAAAGATTTCATCGGATACAGAATCATCTGGATCCTTTGAATATAGGGTATGGTCCTTGTATTTGTCCTTGGTCTCCTTCGTGGTTAGCTCAATCCGTTTTTCAGTTTCAATTTTTCTGGGCTTTTCCAACATACTATTCTTTATCATTAAACTTTCGACGATTAAGGTCATTTACGGTTGTCTACAGTTTCTGCTGCTTCATTCAGCTTTTTCAACATTCAAAATATTGATTTGTAGACTGAGTGATGTTCAGAATTTCAGAATGAAAGACCATAATTCTAAAAGATAAATGTTATACATATAACTGTTGATGTAGATATGCTGTGAGTTTTCAAAGTACTGATTGCTGATTCCCGGTATTTGTTATGGTAGTTCTCGTTACAAGATGCGGATGAGTATATGATAGGGTTTCAATGAATAAATATAATGATTTGTCAGAGAGATTTAAGCCAATGAGCGACGAGGTTGCTGGTACATCTGCTGGTAATATGGTGGAATATAAAAGGTTCCCCGGTAACTAAAAGAGCATGCATATATATCAAGGTTATAGTAAGGTTGTTTCGAACGAAAAGTCGAAGTTGACTAGTTGGAGCTGTGACAAAATTTGCTAATTTAGAAAGGGATTGCAAAGTTATTTTCGGTAATAATAACGCTAAAGGAATTAGCACAGATACGTGTTAAACGTTTACTCAGGTTCCGAGTCTTTTCAGATGCATAATTATATGCATAAATCTTTCCTTTCGTAGATGAAGTACGGTTGGTTCATCCTCTCGATTGGGGTGTTTTCAAGAATCATGAAAGGTTTGAACGCAGATTGTAATCGTCAAGATACAAATAAGGTTTAAGATGAAATCAAGTGGCAAACTTGAAGAATTGTTTAGTTTCATATGTTATAGTCAATATTTTAATTCATTTTAATTATCCAATGTTGATTGTCCATAATTGATAGTCTACAGTTAGCAATTCAATAATTCATATATAGTTTATAATATTCGAATTAATTAATACGTATCGTGACCCGTGTACATGTATCAGACTCGATCACAACTCAAAGTATATATATTATTATAGAATCAACCTCAACCCTGTATAGAGAACTCGATCATTACTGCATATAGAGTGTCTATGGTGATTCCAAATAATATATATAGATGCGTCGATATGATATGTCAAAACCTTGTATACGTGTCCCGATATTTAAAGTGCGTAAAATAAATAACAGAAATTAAATGACGATAAATTAAATTGGGATAATTAAATTGCGATAAATAAATTGCGATAAATAAACTGCGATAAATAAAATATAATCAGTTAGCTAGGAACAGTTAGCTGGAAACAGTTAGCGTGGATTCTTAACAATTTTTTTTTATAGTTAATTTGTTTGTTTCTATCAAATTTTTATTTCGTCAAATGTGTTCTTCATCATGCCACTTGTTGGATTTTGATAGATTAAAATCCAAATATGAAACGGAATGAAAATGGTTATTCTGTGGTGAATCAGATTCGTATATTTGTGGATGTAGGTAGGATGGTAATTGACCGTTGAATCAGATTCGAAGAATGTACAGTGTAACTTATTAATGTGAAATCTAAATATTCCTCGGGTATTACCTACCCGTTAAAATATTTTCATCATTAACAGTTTGTACAAAAGAATTTTTAATTACAATCTTTATGAAAATATATATACATATATATTTCTTCAGATATAATCATGGATTTAATGAGTTAATATGATATTAAACTCATTTGGCTTACCATTAGAACTAGAATACATAATTTCTAAAACATTTAGAGATTACTTAATCATCATGAAGTTCGAAGATAATCGATGTAGAACGATATGTAGAACGATGATTACGCTCGAGGTACATAATGAGATGTTGAGGCATGGATTGTTGATGGTACTGGTGCTGTTACTGATGGTACTGTTGGTGCCGGTGATGTTGTTGAAGCTGGTACATTTTGTACCATATTCTCCAGATTGATTACTCAAGCGCGAAGTTCGTTGACTTCTCCTATTATTCCAAGATGATTGTCGGTCGGAACGAGCAGATGAATAAGGTTTAGAATTTTAGATAGAATATAATCGTGACGAGCTACATTGGAAATGAGGCTGAAAATGGTGTTTCAGATAGGTTCGCCGGTAAACGCTTCAGATTCATTGCCAAGAGGTGAATTCGGTTGGTAGAAGGGATCGCCTTCTTCGCGTCTCCATTGATTAAGTCGACTACGAATGCATCAGATGAATTGGGATGGCTGATTGATTGATTCATTCTGGTGACATCGCTTTCGGAGCTTAGGTGAATATCCATGTCGGAATAGCTGTCGGAATAACTATCGGAATAGCTATCGAAATGTGAGGGACTCGAACTGGTTGAGGGATTCATCTCGTACAATCAGATGAAGGATTTTCGATAAGAAATAGATTATAGGATGTAGATTAGTACCTTGCAATACATAATTTACATATGCATATATAATACTAAAATCCCATAAGTTACGGAGGAATCTACGAAATATGTCAGACAAAGTTACAGTAATAGATACGCTAAGATATGAAGTAGCAGATACGCTAAGATATGAAGTTTGTCTATACACTATTCATGCAGTCAATGCAGTAAAACGTATCTAGACTAAGAATGATCAGCAAGTGATTCTCTAAGAATGATAAGCAGGTAATTTTCGACACGAAATGATAAGCAAAACTTTTGTCATGCAGACCAGGTTCAAGTCCAGACTCCTTAAAGTAACCTAACAACTATTAAGTCGAAGTCCAGACTCACTAATGCATCCTAACAACTCCTAGTTAGACACACTAATGCAAGACCTGGTTCGCTACGACCACCGCTCTGATACCAACTGTGAAGACCCGTCCTAATCCATCCGGACGAAGTCCATATCGATTATAAACGATTCACGACAGTTGATTACATTGCGAGGTACTTGACCTCTATATGATACATTTTACAAACATTGCATTCGTTTTTGAAAAGACAATTTTTCATTACATCGAAAGTTGACGGCATGCATACCATTTCATAATATATCTATCTATAACTGACTTAATAATAATCTTGATGAACTCAACGACTTGAATGCAACGTCTTTTGAAATATGTCATGAATGACTCCAAGTAATATCTCTAAAATGAGCAAATGCACAGCGGAAGATTTCTTTCGTACCTGAGAATAAACATGCTTTCAAGTGTCAACCAAAAGGTTGGTGAGTTCATTAGTTTATCATAAATAAACATTTCATATCTTTTAATAGACCACAAGATTTCATATTTCCATTTCTCATAAACATACGTCCCGTACATAGAGACAAAATAATCATTCATATGGATTGAAGACCTGGTAACCGACATTCACAATATGCATATAGAATATCCTCATCATTCCGGGATCCTCCTTCGGACATGATATAAATTTCGAAGTACTAAAGCATCCGATACTTTGGATGGGGCTTGTTGGGCCCGATAGATCTATCTTTAGGATTCGCGTCAATTAGGGTGTCTGTTCCCTAATTCTTAGATTACCAGACTTAATAAAAAGGGCATATTCGATTAGATAATCCAACCATAGAATGTAGTTTCGATCACTTGTATCCATTTCGTAAAACATTTATAAAAGCAGCGCATGCATTCTCAGTCCCAAAAATATATATTGCAAAAGCATTTAAAAAGGGAGTAATGAAACTCACCTAATGTATTTTGTAGTAAAAATACACATGACGACAATGAACAAAAGTATGGTTGGCCTCGGATTCACGAACCTATATCATTTGTATATTTATTAATATACATAATCGTAATTGAACAATTATATATATAAATTTATTACTTATATCATTTTTATATTAAATATATATATATATATACATCTCATATATTCATTTTGTGTATAAAACTAGTAATGTTATTATGTTATATGTATTAAGTATATTTTTATATATGTATATATATCATTCGATTGTTAAAATAATAATTTTAGTAATATTCTGGTAAAATTAATAATAATGATAATAACAATATTACTAATACTTAATGATAATACAAATAATAATAACTATTATAATGATAATATTATTTATATTAATGATAATAATATTCATAATAATTCTAATAGTAATGTTAATAGCAATAATGATAATATTAATAAAAATAATAATTTTAATAATATTATTAACTTTAATAAAATGTAATACTAATAGTCTTAATAATCTAATATCATTATAACTTTACAAAGATCATATCTTTAACATTTTTCTTATTAATATAATTCTTAGTATCTTGAAAATTGTATTCCTCATTATATGATCCTAATCTTAATTACAACAATCATAATAATATAAACATTTCACAATAATAATAATAATAATAATAATAATAATAATAATAATAATAATAATAATAATAATAATAATAATAATAATAATAATAATAATAATAATAAGTATACAAATAAAGAATGAAACTACCTTCTTCCAAGGAATTGGCCAAAAAAAGATATTCTGTCACTCCAGGGACTCGAACCCGAGACCACTCGCTCACCAAACTAACACCCAAACCAACTGAACCAAACTGTTTTTCTGTTTTAATATATAACATTTTTATATATAAACCGTGTTTCTGTTTCTTCATCTTCTTCACATAACTCAATCGACCTATCATCCTTTTAACCCTCCAGACTACTACAAAATCGATTCTAGGATTCAATGGCCAAATATAGAAGCAATTACATGTAAAAATTTGATTAACAAACAACAACAAAAAAATATAAAGAAAAGAAATGCTGTATTCAGCGACTGAAAAAGAGAAAAAAACAATATAATTGATTTCGATTTTGGAACTGTTTTGCACAAAAATTATAAAACGAAATATGTTGCAAATGTTCCATATAAACTTTATAAATTATCTATTTTGCAGAAAACATCAAAACTCGTTCGAATTTGGTTATGAACAGATGGTTGACTTTTTAAGACTAAACCTTTGACTCGAAAATTCTTGTTCGATACTAATAATTGGGATTTGAAACTTGACAAGCAGTTTAAACGGAATAATCCTAACAACATGGCATTTACACATTTTGAAAATGGATTCGAATTTGAGATTTGACAAAAAAGAAGAAGAACAGAACAGGCTCGACTTTTTTTTAATATTTGATTTTTAATTCCTCTATTTTTATTGAAAGCAAGATTGCAGTTAGTTATATGGAGGATAGTTAATAACCTTACAGCTCATTTGACCCAATTGAACTTTGTTTGATAGCTTAATTGATTAGATACACTTGCAATCATAAACAGAAGAAGAAATAAAGAAATAAAAAAAAAGGCGTACAAGTCTTAACCGATTTTGTTATTTAGCTAGTAACCTGGAATCAAATGGTACAGATTTCAGACAAGGAAATATTTTACTTTCAGCCTAGACAATGACTGCAAACAGAACCCAGTATTTAAATTTATATTTATTCGTTTTTTATATATGCATATTAGTAATTATCTGTATTTAAAATATAAATATCAGTACTTTATATATCTATATATATGCATAGGTACTTATATACGTATGTAACAGTACATCGCATCATGTATATGTATTTATATGAATCTGCATTTATAAATCTTATTATATGTATATAATTTGTAAATTTTGTTAATTACAAGTATAAATATATTAATATTATTAATATAACAATAATAGTATTACTAATAATAAAATTATTGAAAAAAATCTAGTAATGATAATTGACAATATTAACACTAACAATAATGCTAAATTTAATAAATTTAATTTAATAATAATGATTATAATAATCTTATTAATGATACAAATAATAATACTAGTTATAATATTCTTAATATTACTAATGAATATGATATTAACAATGATAATAGTATAATAGTTTATATATATGAAATTCCATTGTTGTATAATATTATTATTAATACTGGTTTTTAGATATTAACATTTATATTATTTTTTTTTATTTTTTATTTTTTAACTTGTATGTAAATTTAATATGTAGAATTATATCTTATTAACTATGTACATTTAGTATTTATATTATACATATATATATATATATATATATATATATATATATATATATATATATATATATATATATATATATATATACATACATATATACATATTTATTTATACACAATAGTCCGGGAATCGTCGGGACTGGTCAACGGTCAGATGCATTTATGAAAATTAGTTCTAACATTTTGAGACTCGATTTAATAGACTTTGCTTACCGTGTCGGAAATATATAAAGATTAAGTTTAAATTTGGTCGGAAATTCCCGGGTCATCACATAAAACATGCACTTTTAACATCTAACAGCATTTAAGCAACCAAATCACAAAATCAAACACACCAAATTTCAAGTTCATGCTAGTTACTTAAAATAACAAGATCGAGCATATATATCACTTATTCATGTTAGACTTGAGCCATAGACACTAATTAACACTTTTATAAGTCAAAATCATCAAGAACACAAAATCTAGTGTTTTTAGAAAGTTGTCCAAATGCAATGAGATTGGTATGGATTCGAAGAGGAAGATGCAAGGATTCCGAATATGTAATTTGTTTTAGTTGATGCTTGCTAGATTCAAAATAGATGATGATTCTTTGTTGGGTTGCTTGAGAGAAAAAGAATGGAAGTATTAGAGAAAGAGGAGGATGAATGAATGGAGGAGGAAGGGTTTGACCCTTGACCTAGTCAAATGTTTGGCATCTTTGCGAGTTTAGTCCCTCAAGTTTCAATCAAGTGCGTGAATTACCTAAATGAGATAATTTAAAATGCGTATTAACGGAAGATGTTATAATTGTATAACGAACTTTAAATAACATAACGGAAGGTAAACGGAAAAAGGCGGGATGTTACATTGGAGACATGTCATGTCAGCATCAAAGTCATTGAATCTACTTGGCATAACTTTGTTCCTCGTAGGTCTTCCTTCATTTAGGTTACTTATTGAATCCTATTCACCCGTGTTTTCACATGGTACGTAGTCTGAACCCATTGTCTGAGAACCCTGGGGGATACATAACCATTTATGCTATGACTAATACTCTCATATGAGGTTTGAGACATTTTTTCTTGTGTTTCTGGCGCTTCCGAAGATTCATTTCCGTCGTTGGGGAATCATATTCACTTTCACAGTTTTCATTGAAAGTCTATATAGCTGGTTCATCAGACCAATTGTATTGTCCAGACTAGCTAATTCATCAGGTAAACTTTTTTCAGAGAATGTGATCTGATCAGACTGATTATTACTATTGTCAAAGGTTAAATCTATTGACTTTTTTTCAATCTCCAATCTTCTTCTATTATAAAATTTGTAGGCCTTTGACACAACTGAATGACCCTTGAAAATTCCTTCATCAGACTTCAACTCCATTTTCTCCAGCATATCCCTCTTATTGAGTATATAACAAGTGATTTCGAACACTTGAAAGTAGTGTATGGCAAAAAAATTATTGTTAAGAGATAGAATGAATAAGCAAGTGGATACAATATCGAGATAGAATGAGTATCTTTTTAAGTGAATTCATGGTTGGCGTTTATGCCACGTGGATACAGTTATATTTAATAGGAGAAGCTTCACCCCAACCATCTAGAACAGTCATAGCAACTAATTCCCCTTTGGTAGCTTCAGCTGATCGGCCAATTTCCACGACAAACATGTGCATCCCAATTTTTCGAAATCTTGAAAACCGTCTCTAGATCTACGCTTAGGGTTTTACGAAAATGAAACTAAAAGAGCAGGGGGATGTTTGGATTAATTGATTAGATTAGAGGTCTGCAATCAACTGTGATTTTTTGCGCAAGAAAGGTCCTTAAAGATGGGCAATGGTTCCAAATAGCCCATTGAATGGTGAATCGGGTCAAATTATTCAATTAGGGCATGTCTACTTTCCACTTAATAATCAGTTCAGTACCACTTTTAATTCAATAAGTAAAATTGTTATTTTTTAATCTTTTAATATGTCACTTAATCTAAATGTTGGTCTGTTTGTGGGAGAAATTGAATCAGAAAACCCTCTCCATTGAGAGGCAAGTGAAAAAAGAGGCAAATTCAGAAAAACTAAACATTCCCTTAGAGTGGTCCCAATGGAAGTCAGAACTCGAGGGCACCAATGGATAGAGAGTGCCCTTACTCCGTTGTCATTTCTCGCAATGAGTTTTGTGATTTTTAATTTTCTGAATGAAATTCAGCACGTTCTTGTTATATATACATGTACATATTGTTATAATAAAAGTAATTAGAGTGTTTAATTTATATAGAGCGTCTGTGATGATTGATGGTGAAGAAGTGTGTTAATGACTGTGTTATGCTGATGACATAATGTGCGAATGCTGACGTAAAAATGATGTGACAGTCTTTTTTGATGAGGAAGTATGTGATAGTTGAGACTACTCTTAATACATCTCTTCAATCATATAATCAAACTTAAGAACTTATTATCAGATAATCAAACTTAAGAAGTTACTTGAGCGTCATATTAACACCTAGAAGTTAATTTAATGATGATGATAAATAGGGTGTTTAGATTTAAATTCCAAAAAAGTAATGACGAAAATAGTGAAGAGCATGCTAAAAGCGATATTTCGATCATTTAATTTAATTTGATAGATCACCACAATAATGCTTTAAGTACTTGTACTATAATCACTTAATGCATAGGTATAATGTAAATGTCAATTTAAGTGGTAGATATTTATCAGTTCAGTTCTATTATATCATACAAAGCATACAACAACAATAATGATTCCATAATTTTTACTTTTATAACCACTATAGTTCCGTATGATGTTATTATGTCTCATTGTGTATGTCCAAACGTATAGATTTGTATGATAACTTATTTATCATATTTTTTAACGACTATTTCGACATCGAATACTCTCATTTGTTACTCACACACGCGCTAGGATGAAACTCTTAACATACCATCACCACAATGTGTACCTGGTGTGCGTAAGATTAAACCAAGTGGCTTAGAACATACACATTTATTCATCACAACAGGATCCTTGAGAAAACATCCCCTAGATTCGAACCTGCGCAAACTAGTACTCAGATCCAACCCATATCTTATACCACTCAAGCAATGCCTCAGTGATAACTTATTCATCAAATTATTATTTATGCATACTAATAATAATAACAATAGGATTTAGCGCGCTCTTATTGGTCCGTTTACTATTCACATTTTTTTAGACGTTAGTCACTTATTACATATTGGTTTCAACTCATTATTATAGTGTAAACCAAAGTTCAACTCCTTTCTTTCCTTTTGTATAAACCAAATTTATTTTTATTCCTTAAACGAATTTTTTTTTTTTTACCATTTTTCTAAAATTTATTTGGTACTTTTTGGAAGAGGTTATGCTAACGGATGAGTTGAATAAATGTTAAAGAAAGAAAAAGAAGATGTGCTAAATTATCTTTTTTTTTTTTTTTTTTTTATCATTTTCGATAAAATATATTTAGTAACAATATGGTTGATTATGTTTCTTCAAAAATGATCTCATATATGTAAAAATTATGTCACACTGTTTTGTACAAATATACATCTAATATAACGTATGTAAATAAACAATACACCTTCATAAAACATTTAAAATTAAAATTAGTATTATAACAACTTCACCGCTACAACCGGCGGTTACATCATCTTGTTTTATTCAACTACGGAAGACTAGTAACTAAAGTATTTTCTATTTATTTATATAAGTATTGGTCGACAAAAACATTCAAACACTAATTGTCTTTCTTCTATCCATGAAAAACTGATTTTGACATATTTATATATTGTATTTCAACGAATAATTACTTGAAGTTTGATGTTGAAAGATATGTACCTATGTATTCAATTAATAAATTCAATCTTGTACTACAATACGTTGAACTATTCGTATTGATGATTATCATCAAATTACACTAATATAATAACTAATCTAAATGAACGGTCTAAATTTTTATTTTATAGTCAACTGTTTGATGCTCGTTCGATAAAAAGATGTATTTTATTTGATTCTACTTGTTTATTTTCGTATAATTGGTATAGAAGTAGAGGTAAAAAGAATGTAAATTGAAACGATTGGCGCCTTAAGCCTCTGTAATTCGGTCCGAGTCTTTCCTAGCTACTTGCTAGGCTAGCTCGTTGCTTTTAATAAAATTTTGTCTGCTCCAAAAAAAAAAACAAAAAAAAAGGTCTAAATTAAATTAGTATGTATACAACGTCAACACGATATTACACTAATGGCTAATAATCAAGTATATCACAATTAAGATCATTATTAATTTTGTTCTATTTGACAAATTCTTGGAAAAAAATTTATATTATATATTAATATTAATATTAATATTAATTAAATTAAGGATAATGAGTACCTTAAGCTCCAACCAATGAAATTCCTTCTGTTGATATGAATAAATTAAGGTAATCTAGATTTTTGTGGTTGTGATTCATATAACTAATAAAGATATTATGTGTGGATGTAATTCAATAGCAACCAGCATATGTGACCAAGAGTTTAAATTCATGTTCATTTAAAGATTTTTCTTCAATTCGTCGAAGAAAATTAAAAGTTTTTTTTAGATTACAAGTCTGTAAAAAAGGATTACTTATTAATGAATTGATCCCTCACAAAATAATAAATTTAATAGTTAACATTTAAAAAATAAATAAATGCAATAAATTGCAATGAAATCTTTTTAAAATCGTTCACACAACGTGATTACAGAAATGAAGAACTGAGCGTCACTCACTTTCACCTCATCAGATTTTTCATGAAGATTACACAAAAACTCGTCAAATAAGGGGAGAAATGAACATGTTCATACCAAAAAGAACATAAAAAAGAAGCTAGTGAACCCTAGTGGTCTAGTGGTTCACCCCTTTGCACTTGTGCATTGAGATGAGATGGGGATGTCTCAAGTTCGAGTCTCTCTCCATTAAAAATATCCGTCGGATTTATTTCCTGAAGCCGGATTGCTCTGGGGAAGGTTTTATCGACCCGTATTCAGGACTCAGGTCCGACCGCCTGCCCCTCGGGATGGTTTAAGGTTAGGATCTATGTAATGCGGTTCGGGTTTCCTGCCTGAAAGCACGTGCGTGCGTGACAAATGAGAGTATTCGATGGCAACAACTTGTCTTTAAAAAAGAAAAAAGAAAACTAGCTAGCTAGCGTCACAATATGATTTTTTAAACCGCAACAACATAAAATTACAATTGTTCATCACGAGATTCGAACGCACAACTTCAAAGTTGCACAACTTCAAAGTTGACGTTATACCAACCAGCCTCACTATTGATTGTTTCTATTACAAATTACTTCCAAAGATCTGTCCCAAAACCAGATAGAAGAAGCCCAGATCGTTAACATATTGAAATACGAAAAAACCGAAAAAAAATTGTATTCAATAATTAACTTGGCGATATTTGAATCTAGTAACCCATATGTTTTGGTAGTGAAATTCAATAATTAACTTGAGACAAAAATGAATTATCAATTTACGTACGCTAGCTTTAACATAAATCTAGTTGCCATTTTGAACTTTATGCAAATTTTGTATGATTCTTCGAGTTCTATTAGCAAATTAACCACATCGAGTGTTAATTTTTGCAGCTAAAATCTCATGTAATAACAATCTATACATTGACAACTCAAAATAAAACTAAACAATCATCAATACAAATCAAAATGTCATATATATAACTATAAAGAAAAAATACTCCTCGTGATCTGGAGCTTGATCCTTTATATAAAACGAAAAAACCAAGCCCTCAATGTACATATATATCATTCATAACATTGAATGATATTTATAAAAAAATTGAGGGAGAGGAATCAACTTACACAACCTAATTAAATAACTGCCCCGTATACCAAATGATCCACCTCTATGTATGCATCCATCTTGAACCTCGTAATAATCATGTTCCTCTTTTTTTTCAATCACTCACATCATGATCCAAATGCAATTTGTATATGTACCCAATCTGTTCATCCCAAAATGACTGATTTAGAGTTTAGGTTTTCGAGTTTAAGAATCTTCTGGAAGAGCGGCCAAACATCTGGTCTAGTAGGACGACAAGTGCCATCGCAATAGTGGGGTCTATTTCCGGTTGAACAATTAGACGAAAAACATCTCCACCAAACGCAACACCTCCTACGGCTTCCTTACGCTTTATTTCAGCTACACGCCGACGCTTGTCATCGTACACGACACAACATCTTTGTGCGTAAGATCCTTCAATCTCGTACGCTACGTTCCTTTTGTTACCATTCTTCGGTGATCTTGGTGACCCGATTGTAGTGCTAACATGAGCTAGTGACTTTGCGTTTAAGAAGTTTACGTGTTTCGTTGCTGAGAAACGTGAGTTCCTCGTGTTTTCTCCATCGTAAACTAGCCAACTATCCGATAGACTTAACCTCTGTAGAAATCAAAAAAATATTCACATTAGCCACTAAAAAAAACGACTAAGAATTCAGTATATATAAATTACGTTAAGTGAATCTAACTGATTCGCTGCGTCTTTGTAACGTCCCTCATGATATAATACGTTACAAAAAGCAGTGAATCAGTTTGGCACAACATCTTTTTCAAATGAATATAACTTTTTACATCGGTTTTAAAATACGTAAAAAAAAGTTAAATTCACGTGAAAAAATTAACCGCTTCATTATTTCTTTAACGTAATGTAAAATTCCGAATCATCATCATAAAAAGAGCGACTCGATGTTAACTAATTCACATTTTTGCATACAAATATTCAAGTTCTTGATGGATCCTAAATAAATTTAGGTCTAAATACCTTGCGACGAATAGTCAGTAGCGAGTGACCGGCACAATCCATGAGAACGACTTCGGCCTTATTGCTAGAAGCGTAATTATCGACTCGAAAAACGAGGTTTCCTTTAGTATCGTAAACTGTAAATCCATCACAATTGAACAACAAAGATTTCTTCCAAACGGTGAGGATAACGGGGTTAACATTTCGGCCAGCGGTTGAGGATTCACTGAAGAAACGTTGCCGGTCTGAAGTAACAAGAGGTGGTAGAACAGTCTTGGGGTATACTTTTGTCATTTCACTAAACTGTAAGGGCTGTTTGTGTAAGTTTAGAGAGAAAGACAGAAAATCGAAACTATAGATGTGTTTTCTAGTGGTGTTAGAATGTTGATCCTAAATTTAAGGTGGTGTGATGAAGGGGTCTTTATAGTATTGATGCGTATGTTCTCTAATGACGAAAATACCCTAACATAATCTAAATGATAGAAAATGATGTAATTATAAATTGAGGAAATGTGGGCGGTAATGTCAAAGCGTGTTTTCCACTCGCATACTTTTTTTTTCTAACGATTAGAATTTTTAACCCTAGTTACCGTTTATAAATATAATATTGTATATAAATATATTTTATATATTTATTGATTATTTTTATTTTTTATTATACATGAACTATTCTTTGAACAGTAGTTCGCAATCATACAAGGGGACTAAATCACTCACGCGCATTCATCTCTCGCAGCGCATATACACACCCCATATGATGCCTAAGAGGAAATTCAACTCAATCGAGGGCATGAGCGGTAAAACCCTCCCCCACTGCCCCGTAACGCGATGTGTATAAGGCACCATGTGTGAAATTCAATGGTTAAGAGACAACTTTGTGCAATGTTGTACCCCACGAGAGTTAAACTCCCGACCTCTCGCTAAGAGAGGTATGCTACTACCACATAAGCTACAACACAATGTTTAGTTATACATTAACTTTAAAACAAAATTATAAAATTGTTCGTATACTCTCTTCATTTCAGTTTTATTGTCATAGACAAAATACAAACGAAATGATCGATGAGGTTAAAAGAAGAAGAAAAAGTCTTTGATTTTCAAGGCGGATTTTGAAAAAGCTTTTGATAGTATCAAGTGGGATTTTATGCTCAAAATTTTAGAAAGAATGGGTTTCGGCTCTAAGTGGCGAAATTGGATAAAATCCTGTATATCTTTGGCCACCGTCTCGGTTTTAGTTAACGGATCTCAAACCGAGGAATTTTCGCTTCATATAGGTATTCGCCAAGGCGACCCACTTTCACCATATTTGTTCATCATTGTCGCGGAATGTCTTAATGCTATGATCAAACAAGCCTCTCATGTAGGTCTCTTTAAAGGAATCGATGTCGGAAAGAATGAAGTGGTTGTTTCGCACATTCAATATGCCGACGATACAATTATATTTGGTGAATGGAGCAAGAGAAATATAACGTTTAAAGTTCTCAAATGTTTTGAAATAGTTCCCGGTCTAAAAGTTAAGTTTTCAAAAAGTTGTTTATATAACATTGGGGTTAAAAACTCGGAGGTGGAAGTTATTGTGGATGCCAAGTCGGTAATATTCCATTCCTATATCTTGGGTTGCCTATCGGTAGAAAAATGAACTCCATTCGTGATTGGGATTCCTACATAGAAAAGTTACATTCAAGGCTCGCGGACTGGAAAATGAAAATGATGTCTTTCGGTGGTCGAATCACACGCATTAAATCAGTTCTTACTAATTTGCAGTTGTACGCCTTCTCCCTATTCAATGCTCCTTCATGTGTCATCAACAAGTGTGACGACCCGGGAATTTCCGACCAAATTTAAACTTAATTTTATATGAATTCGACACGATAAGCAAAGTCTGATAGGTTGAGTCTCAAAATTTTCGAACTGTTTATATGGATTCAGTTAACCTTTGACTATTCCCGATAATTCACGAACATTTGTGTATAGATAACATGGGTATATATATATAAATATAAATATAAAAATAAATATATATTATGAATTGAAATAATAAAAATATAATATAGTTATTTGGATTTAAAATGTAAAATAATAATTAGAATAAATAAGTTATTATTAAAATGAATATATATATATATATATATAACTGCATATATATTATTATGAATCTATATATATAATTTCTATTAATAGTTATTAACATAATGTGATATACAAATATTAAATATTCAATAAATGTTATTATATAATAGTTTAAAGATTATATGTAATTATAAGTTAAAATATAAATGTTATATTACTATCACTACTTTCATTATTATTATTAATGTTAATATTAATATTTAAATATAAATATAAAAATAAATATATATTATGAATTGAAATAATAAAAATATAATATAGTTATTTGGATTTAAAATGTAAAATAATAATTAGAATAAATAAGTTATTATTAAAATGAATATATATATATATATATAACTGTATATATATTATTATGAATCTATATATATAATTTCTATTAATAGTTATTAACATAATGTGATATACAAATATTAAATATTCAATAAATGTTATTATATAATAGTTTAAAGATTATATGTAATTATAAGTTAAAATATAAATGTTATATTACTATCACTACTTTCATTATTATTATTAATGTTAATATTAATATTTATACTATTAATATTTATATATATATATATATATATATATATATATATATATATATATATATATATATGTAATTTGATAATTATAAGTTGTTATATTATTATTTTTAGTATTATTATTATCATTAATAATATAAATAGTATTATAACTAATATTATTGTTAGTATCAATAATAATAGTATTATTATCATTATTTTTAATTATTACTAGATTTATTAAAATTTTTGTTATTGTTATCACTATATTATTATTATTACTCTTATTAATATTATTATTAATAGTATTAATTTTAATATTAGTAATTGTAATTATTGATAATAATTATAATTATAACTATTAATTAATAGTATAAATTCTATAAAATCATATATATATGAACTAAATTACTGAATCTGTTTCATGTTGTTATCATACTGTGCTTGATTCCAAAATTCGTACAAATCAGTGTTAATCACATGAACAATTTCGATAGATTAAATCTGTTACACTTCACCATCAAACTGTATTATCATTTGTTTCTGTCTAATATCTTGTACGTACGATTACAATCAATTTCATTAACAAACAAAATCTGTTAGAGATCATTTTCAGCTTTGTAGTTAATTATTTTTCTTCTTTCTTCTCTTCTTGTTTTCTTTCTTCTCGTCTGCTCGAATCTTTCTGACACCTTTAATAATATAAAACTAAATAAATTCATATTACAAAACAAAATCATTTACATATCACCTTAGATGAATTATTCATTCTGTTTCATATCCCCATCAACACTGTACTCGAATTTGTTTCTGCCTCCAGTTTGTTAGATATCAATATCAATCGTACAAATCTGATGACGATCACAATCTGCTTTTATTATCTTTCAATTTCTTCCTGATCGAATATTTCTGTCTACATCCTTCACTTACTACGAATCAATCAACCACCTACATTATGAAATCCACTTTCTGTTAGCTATCCATATCTAATCACTATCTATCTTTGTTTATATCCTTAGATATATACATGCAAACATAAACAAAGAGAAGATAATTCATTCAACATCCTCGCTACCAATTCACTCTCACTCTCAAGCTCTTTCTCTATAAAGATATATATACACACATACATAATAGATATATACATACCTTTTTATTTTCTCTTTGATGAACCGACTCGTGATCACTAACACAAAACAACCATTATCACTAAACCACCACCATTAAACTATTACTATATGGCTGCTGCACTTGCTCGACTCACCATTGGAACATCATCAATTATATCATCATCATCTTCACCGAACGTGCTGCTCTTAACAAGTAAGATCACCAACAAACCCACTTCCACCCTTTTCTTTGTCTTCTTCGTGAACCCTCCTTCGCCAATCACCACATTCGATCACCTTCACCACAAAAACCGTCACCTTAAGCAACACCTTCACTTTTTTTTTCTGCTTCGTTGATTATTGTTCTCCCTGTTTGAACCAGTCGTCTTCCATGCTGCAGCTACAATAACATTATTGTTCTTCTGTTTCAACAAATCACGACACAAAAACCCTCTCTTTTCTTGCTGCTACAACCTGTGTTTGTGTTACTTTTTAACAACGATGCAATGAAGATGTTTTGAGACATAAAGGGACCATGAAGGATAAAACAATATATATAAGTTGAAACTGCAAATCCATCGTGTATTTTTTTTCATAACCGACACCTTTAACTCCACTTGTTATTCTTTTTCTACAAAAAGGAAGTCAATCGAATAAAAGAGTGCAAGTTGGGGCCTTTGATTTTTCTTTTGAGCCGTAATATTTTCTATTTTTGTAAAAGGGGTCACGATTTGATGATTAAAGGGAAGGTGTCGACTAGTGAAATAAAAAGATGATTAAACATATAAAGTAACCAGTAATTTTGTTCTTTTCTCTTTCTGGTTCGGACCTAACTTGGGTGGTGAGCACTTATGTCAATTTGGTTGCTATTTTAATTGCGTATTAAGCTTTGTTGGGCCAAAGACTGTTGCTCTTTTGAGCCGAGAGCCTGATTATACTTTGCTGTTGAACGGATGTCATATTACGTTTTCTAATCACCAAACAAACTATGATGACGTTTAAAAGATGAAAAGAATGATAATGACGAGTAATAATGGAAACGGGGTATATAGACTTAAGTTAGGAATAATTTCAGAAAAACGTCTGCGGAGTAGTGGTTAAGTATTTGGTTGTTAAGCGAGAGGTTTCGGGTTCGAGTCTGGACATGGGCAATTATTCTTTTTGGAGCTTTTTCTAGTGAGGTAGTCATTATTATTATTACTCTTTTATTGTTATTATTATTATTATTATTATTATTACTAATTATTATTATTATTATTATTATTATTATTATTATTATTATTATTATTATTATTATTGTTATTAACATTGTTATTATTAGTTATTTTTATTATTACAACTAATATAATTATTATTATTGTTAACGCTAAGATAAGTATTAAATATCATTCATTATTATTATTATGATTATAATCAAAATTATAATTAATATTAATATTACTAACATCATCAAAAAATATGATTTTTATCATTTTATTATTATTAGAATAAGTACTATTACCATTATTATGATTATGATTATTATTATTATGAAAATAATAAGATTTATTATTATTATTAGCAACATATGTATTATTATGGATAATATCATTATGACTATTAACATGATTATAATTATTAATATTGTTATTATTATTATCATTATGAAAATAATACAAATTTTTATTTTTGTAAATATTAGTATTAGTATCTTTTTACAAATAATAAAATTGTTAATATTAACATAATTATTATTAATTATTTTCACGAATATTATTATTATGTAATTACAAAAATCAATATTATAACTATCATAAACAGTAAAATTAATTTTTTTTACAAGTATTATTATTAATATCGTTGTTATTATCACTAATAGAGTTATTATTAACATAAGTATATTATCAATGTTATTATCATTATTTTTACTAATATTAACTTAGTATAATTAGAACTACTGTTTTGATAAATAAATAAAATACATAAATATATATATATATATATATATATATATATATATATATATATATATATATATATATATATATATATTTATATTTAACACATATAACATAACAAAATATTTTAATATATAAAAGGAATATATGAAATATAAATATATTATTAATATAAAAATAATATCATTAATAGGTTATATATATAAACTTATTCGATTACGATTATGTGTATTAATATATATACACAAATGATATAAGTTCGTGAATCCGAGGCCAACCCTGCACTTATCCAGTGTCGTCATATGTATTTTTACTATAAAATACAGTATAGTGAGTTTCATTTGCTCCCTTTTTAAATGCTTTTGCAATATATATTTTTGGGACTGAGAATACATGCGCTGCTTTTATAAATATTTTATGAAATAGACACAAGTGATCAAAAACTACATTATATAGTTGGATTATTAAACTGAATATCGCCCCTTCAAGTCTGGTAACCTAAGAATTAGGGAAATGGCCCCTAATTGACGCGAATCCTAAATGTAGATCTATTGGGCCTAACGAACCCCATTCAAAGTACCGGATACTTTAGTACTTCGATGTTGTTTTTATCATGTCCGAAGGATTTCCCGGAATGATAGGGGATATTCTTATATGCATCTTGTTAATGTCGGTTACCAGGTGTTCACCATATGAATGATTATTTTTTGTCTCTATGCATGGGACGTATATTTATGAGAAATGAAAATCTTGTGATCTATTAAAATGATGGAAATGATTATTTATGTTAAATTAATGAACTCACCAACCTTTTAGTTGACACTTTAAAGCATGTTTATTCTCAGGTATGAAAGAAATCTTCCGCTGTGCATTTGCTCATTTTAGAGATATTACTTGGAGTCATTCATGACATATTTCAAAAGACGTTGCATTCGAGTCATTGAGATCAACAAGATTATTATTAAGTCAATTATAGATTGAATATATTCAGAAATGGTGTGCATGCCGTCAACTGTCAATGTAATGAAAGTTTGTCTTTTAGAAACGAATGCAATGTTTGTAAAATGTATCATATAGAGGTCAAGTACCTCGCGATATAACCAAATGTAATATATTCGTCCAAATGGATTAGGACGAGTCTCTACAACAAGCTCGAAGGTTTGCGTCGTAATTTTTTTTGGGTCGGTCGGGTGATATGTCAAAAATCTCTTGAGTCAAATGAGAAACGATACTCCTTCCTTAATGATAATATCTTTTATTAATAACGACAATGATAATAACGATAATAACGATAGTAATAATAATAAAAATAACAATAATATCTTTTATTAATAACGACAATGATAATAATAATAATAATAATAATAATAATAATAATAATAATAATAATAATAATAATAATAATAATAATAATAATAATAATAATAATAATAATTAGATTATAACGACGATAATAATGACGATAATAATAATCATTTTTAATAATAATACAAAAATTCAATTGACTATAACTTCTAAACCGTTCATCGAAACCATTCGATATCTAAATGAAAAGTTCTCAATTTTTCGCTAGCTTTCCAACGACATGCATATTATATACCTTATCTTAATAGCATATGTATTTAATTCAAGATTCGACATAACCTTTCTAACAACAATAACGAACGTATAAGCATGCATAATCCTATATACTCGAGCACTAGTCAGGGATACACTAATAATATATAAAAGTTAAGTTATGAGTGCTCACGTATCAATATTGAGATTCAATATTGCAGGAAAAGTACGTAGATGCAACGGAGATGATAAACACCAGTTTGACTCACGAGCAATACTCCCGAACCATACCCATAACCTCCATAGCTATATCCCATAATTTCCTTAGCTCTATCCAGCTCGAAAAACAATTTCGAAATCACTCAGACAGCACTCCGTCGTAATATTTTATGTATACTAATAATATCTTGAAATAATACAGAATATATATATATATATAAATCGATTGAGAGAATTTAGAGAAAAATATTTTCAAGTTTCTATGAAATAATGAAACCTATTGAATTCTATTTATAATAGATTTTTAAATTATTAAAGTGAATTATTAATGTATGAATTATTAAAGTGAATTATTAAAGTATGAATTATTAAAGTGAATTATTAAAGTATGAATTATTAAAGTGAATTATTAAAGTATGAATTATTAAAGTGAATTATTAAAGTTAAAGTAAAGTAAAAATAAAGTAAAGGTAAAGTTTAAGTATAGTAAAAGTATAAAACTATGTACGTATAATACGTGTATAAATATATATAATATTAATTTAAAGCGTTATATATATTTAATAAAATAAAATATAAATATCGTTATCTTTATCATACTGGTTAAGTAATGAGTTGTCAAAAGTGGTTCTAGATATTTATAAAAGTTATATACGTTTTAATAATAAAGTTCTTTTTAAACTGAAAACGTTTTTGTATGTTTGAAACTAAATCAAATAAATATGATAATTTTGTTTTCCAAAACTAAATATATTTAAGAATCATTTTGTTTAAAGGTTAAAATAATAGAAATCGTTATATCATAAAACGTTTTAGAAAAGTAGAATCATATATATTCATAATAGGTTTCAAGTTTTTTTTTTTAAATTACAGTCTGTTGGTGAAGCATGGGATAAAGTTCAAAGGTTAAATAAATGTATGAAATCATCTTAATGAAAAATATCGAGTTACTTAACTTGTCGATATCCAACATCTAAGTTATTTACACTCCACGTTCTTACTTATAAATCAGTTTACCATTTTCAGAATGTTGTCAAAAAGAATAGATTTCTTAAATCACAGTGGACCTCATAACATAGACCCGTAATCATATCACAATGTATCTGATAAATCAATCATTTGATATTATCTTCTAATTCCATCGATAAACATATTGAAACAAATACTTTCATGTAAAGTATTATACGTTTTATACTTTATTAATATTCTCAAGTTATAATATATATATATATATATATATATATATATATATATATATATATATATATATATATATACATACATATATATACATATTTATTTATATATAACGGTTCGTGAATCGTTGGAATTTGGTCGAGGTTATTATGAATGTATGAACACAATTTAAAATTCTTAAGATTTAACTTAACAAACTGCTTATCGCGTCGGAATAATATAAAGATAAAGTTTAAATTTGGTTGGAAATTTCCGGGTTGTCACAGTACCTACCCGTTAAAGAAATTTCATCCCGAAATTTGAATGAGATGGTCATGGCTGACAATAAGTATGTTTTCATGACGTATACGAGTTGGAAATTAGAGTTTTATTATCATCAAGTAATATAGATAAAGCAATTTGTTTTTTGTGAAGAGTACGAGTGAAGTTATCACAAAAGAATGAAATGAGTAATGCACGTTCTTTTTAACCAATGACATAGTCACGGTTGATTTCCGGTATTCAAGGAATTTAGAGAAAATCTTCGTAATAAGATTTGGTTCTTCGGTAATTAAGGAACTTAGGATCCGCTTTGATTAAATGCGATAATCTGTTTTGATTGCTCTGTCGGATATTTTACTATATATCCACCCCCTTCGTTTCCTTATTTCCACAACTCACACCTTTTATTCTTTCTCCCTCAATTCATACTTTATAGCATTCGCTAATATGCTCCATCCAGTTCTGATTCTTGATATACTCCTAACTTTCATATCTGTCATTCTTCTTTTTCATCTGCCACCGGAAGAATCTATTTACTTCTACTATACTCTTAGTTTTATAGTGTTTTTAGTTCTCCCGTATCTTTATATTGCTATATGCATCGATATATATGGTTTGTAATTTATGGATTGTTGTTGAGTTTTATATCTTCCCTTATACTTCAAAGTCCCTGCTTCTGTCTTCTATAATCATTGTCATCCATAGTTAATACTCCCTCCTATTTGCTGCGATTTATACTCCAATTTATATTTTGGAGCTTTGTCCTTTCGTTTCTTCTTCTTGCGATTAAGCATCGCTTGTAATGGTCCATAATTCGCAGATATAAATTTCGGAATGAACATTGTTAATGTTCTAAGAAGGAAATGGTAATGGCACGGTCTTGATTTGTTAAATTACCAGAATACCGTGAAAAAGATCGAATCATCAAGAAAAATTTTCTTAATATTTTAGAGGTTAAATAGAATACAAGAGTCGTGTACATTGGCACATGATGATGTTATGATCTGTGAATCATCACGTTCTATTTAAAAACTCAGCATGACTTACTGTAATATAATCACGTTGATCAAGTGTCATTATATTATACTAACTCATGCTTCAGTTCCCAACACTACTTCAATAGTATACATATTTTAAATTTGAATTTTTCAGAATTTAGAAACTAAAATAGTTTCTTTTATGATGTAACATAGATAGCGCAAAGAGATAAATGATTTCGAATAATAATAGTTATGAAGATATCTTCAGAAACATTGAAGATATTTATAATGAAAGATATGATGATATCTTAGAATATCTAAGATCAGAGGATGATGAAAAATATTATTCACAAGGGTTTAGAGTCAGGAGTAAGATATTTGATAATAATTTTAGCAGACACTGAATCATTTCGATTCTTTGAAGGCATATTTAGTCTTTGTGATTTGTCCACAGCCTCCTTCATGGAATGCTTAATCCGTTTTTCAGTTCCAAACCTTCTCTTTTACTGAGCTTTTCCAACACACTATTCTTTATTATCAAACTTTTGACTGTTAAGGTCGTTTACAGTTTTTGCTGCTTCATCAGCATTTTCCAAACTTCGGAGAACTAGTTCGCAGTTTAAGGTGTTTTTCAGAAACTTCACATTCGAAGTATGTAAGTCTAGGAGATAGACGTTATATATACACCTATAACCGTTAGCGGAGACATGCTGCAAGATTTTAAAATACTGATTGCTGATTCCCAGTAATTGGCATGACAATTCTTGTTACAAGATGCGGATGAGTAAATGATGGGGTTTCGATAAATATAATAATTTTTTGGAAAGTCAAAGATCAGTGAAGTTGTTGGTAAGTTTATTGTTAATGTGGGGAGACATAAAAAGTTCTCCGGTAACGATGACGAAAGGGCAACGTCTATATCAAGGTTATAATAAGACTGTTTCAACTAAAAAGTCGAAGTTGACTTGCTGGAGCTGTGACAAAACTGACTAATTTGAAAAGGAATCGCAAAGTTATTTTTGCTAATAAATGCCAAAGGGTCTGACACGGATACGTGTTAAATTATGACTCTGGTTTCGAGAGCTTTTCATATGCAAGACTGTGGTTAATATGTGGTTGGATCATCATCTCGATTGTTCATTATTTGAAGTGTCTTCAGGAATTTCGAAGGGTTTTGAACACAGATTGTAATCGTTAATATACATATGATGTTCTAACACAGTTTTGAATTCAAAGTATAGCTTGTGAAAGATGTAAGGATCTAAGAGGGATGATTTTGGTCATATCTCGAGTTGAATTCTGAGATTTCAAAATCGGAATATGTAATTAAATTTTGAATGAGTATGGTTGTTTTGATTTCTATAAAAGAATGTATATTGTTGTGAAAGTAGAGAGTATAATGGATGATTTGCTGAATCAGATTCGAAGAATGTAACATATTAATTGTGAATTTATATCTCTCTCGGGTATTACCTACCCGTTAAAAAAAAATTCACAATTAATATTTTGTACAAAAGAATTTTATTACAGTCTTTATGAAAATATATATATATGTATATTTTCTTCAGATGTAACATAGATTTAATGAGTTAATGTTAAATTAAATTCATTTGATTTACGGTTGAAACTAGAATTGAATAATCCCTAAAGGCTTTAAAAAATTACATAACTTTTACGGAGTATTTCTTTAATGACATTGAAATTATGAATCAATACTTCATTATTTGTTGATTTATGATGTTCGGTTCGTGGAATTCTTGTGAATTTCGCAAAGTACGAATGATGTTATTTGAAAAGTTTCGAGTACATCGATGAAGAAAGTGTAAAATCAAACATATATTTGAATAATACACTTGATTTATTATGAGATGAAATTTATTGAATTAAAACAGAGATTGTAGTTAACGATGGTTAAGTTGTTAAGGAAGGATGTACATCTTAGCATGTTAGTAATATGAATTTAATCGAGTAGTATCTACCCTTATTTAATTCATACATAATAGCTTAGTACGAAAGATTTATTTTGATCTCAAAATTTATATATATAATATACATATAATTTCTTCAGAGGGAATGAGTTAATACTTCATAACTCGTTGATACAATATATGCGTTATTGATTCGTAATGATGTCCATGGTGATTCTTGAACTGGCGGAGCTTGTGATGTTATAGGTGCTACTGATTCTGACGATACTGACAGCACTGACTGTTCTGGTGATGCTAATGGTACTGTTGATGCTGCTGGTAAAACAAGTCTAGCTTGTAAATCACACACCACTCTATTAGGGTTTCTATTCTTTCTTCTACCATTTTGGTTCACTCATCTGATTTATGGTTAAGGCTAGAATAGATAATCTCTGAGACTTTGGAGATTACATAATTGCCACCGAATGTTTCTCCAATGAAGTTATAGATTAATACTTCATCGGTCTTTGTTGTTGGTACTACTTGGTATCTATGGTGCGTATGATGTTGATGCTTGAGGTACAGATTGTGATGTTGAGGTGTGGGATGCGGATGTTATTGTTAGTGGTGGTGATGGTACTGTTGGTGTTGATGATGGTGGTACTGGTTATGCTGCTGGTGCTGCTGCTGGTGTTTGTAACCTTTGCACCATATTCTCCAAAGACACTACCCGAGCGCGAAGCTTGTTGACTTCTTCTATTACACTGGGGTGATTGTCGGTTCGAACGAGCGGATAAATAAGATCTAGAATTTGGTATAGTATATAATCGTGACGAGATACTCTGGAAAGTGCTTCAGGTTCTTCGCCAAGAGGGCAATGTGGTGGATGGAAAGGATCGCCTTCTTCTTGTTTCCAATGATTGAGGAGGCTACGAACCCATCCCCAATTTATCCAAAATAGATGATGGCTGATTGGTTGATCCATTCCAGTCACACTGCTTTCGGAGCTTGAGTGGGATTTCACATCAGAATTCGAGGGACTAGAACTAATGATGAATTCCATTTTGTTCGATTGAATAAAGGATTTTTCGATATGAAATGATTTTCCGGCTATCGGGTAGTATTCTAATTACATAGAATATCTATATATATAGCGCAAAAGATTTCGTAGATTACGGAGGAATTTACGGGATATGTCAGGCAAAGTTTACAGTAACGTATACGCTAAGATATGAATTTTGTCTATACACTATTCATGCAATCAATGCACACGTGTCTAGACTAAGAATGATAAGCAGGCAATTTTCGACAAAAATGATAAGCAAAACTTTTGACATGCAGACACGGTCGAAGTCCAGACTCACTAATGCAGCCTAACGACTATCAGTTAGACACACTAATGCAGACCTGGTTTGCTAAGACCACCGCTATGATACTAACTGAAAGGACCAGTTCATATACATTATAAACGATTCACAATAGTTGATTACATCGCGAGGTATTTGACCTAGTGTGACAACCCGTAAATTTCCGAGTTGATTTAAACAAAAACTTTATATGATTTCATTTAACTTCGATAAATTCTGACGATTCACGAACAATTATTTGAAAATAAATACGTATCATTATTATTATTAATATTGTTTTAAAAAAAAAAACAATATTATCATTAATAATTTTATATCATTTACAATTATCATTATTAGTGTTTTCATTTAATATCATTACTATCAAAACTATTATTAATATCATTTATCATTTATTTTTATTATTATGATTAATATGATTATCAATATCATTAACATAATTATTACTAGTATTATTGTTATCAATATTATAATTAGTAATAAAATTATGATTACTAATATTAACATTAATATTTATTCATTATTATTATCATTATTATTGATATTATTATTAATTATCATCTTTTAATATCATTTAATATCATTCTTATTATTAACATTATTTTGATATTTAGTAATATTGTTATTATTATTTATCATTATTATTTGTTATTATTAATATTATTATTATTATTATTAATACAATTATTATTATTAATAATATAATTATTATTATTATATAATTATTATTAATTTTTTAGTATTATTACTATTAATGTATTTATTTAAATAATAAAATGAAAAAGGACAACAAATACCTAAATTAGGTAAGATCATTTTCTGTATTTTTTTTAATTATGATCTGCATTTTCTGATTTTTATATATTTAATATATAAAGCAATTAGGTATGCTGCTGTCTTTTATATTTTTTTTATATTTCTGTTTGTTCTTGATAAAAAATACAGTCGACATCCATAATTCATGAATCAATCGATCACACATTTTTTTTATATATAAGACCATTTGGTTTCCATTATCAACACAATACAAACGCATCCATAACAGAAATTTATATATTTTTTTTCTTCTTCTTTCGATACCTCTGTTATACTACTTTTAATCAAAAGCTCGAATTCGAAATTAAAATCAAAAAGTAATATTGCAGTTTTGTTAGGAATCCTCTAGTGAAACTACCTGCAAAACCTCAGGTTTCAATTCATTATATCAAGCTTGAATTGTTGAGTCAAAGTTTTTAAATCAAAAAGTCAACTCATTGTTCTTGATCAAATTCGAATTTTCTGTTATGATTTAAGTGAAATTAAGGATTTATAAAGTTTCTAGGAATGATTTCAAACCTATTTCATGTAGGAATTTTGATCTAGAACGCTTCCAAAATCAAAATCAAACTTTAATTTTTTTTAAAGGTTACGACTGCAGTAGCAGTTATTTTTGATTTTTTTTTCTTCGCTTACTGATCAATTAAAAACTCACATGGAACTTTTCTAGTTCAAATTCAAGTTTTAAATCAATTAAATAGACTAGTTATAGATTAATGTGGTTCCCTGTTCGATTAAATAAGAAGAAGAAGGAGAACAGACAAATTAAGGGTTAAATAAGAATTAGATTGGTTAATTAACAGAAAGACAGGAGACAGAGTAACGGTTAAGTGTGTTGACGGGTTTCGAGAGGTCACGGGTTCGAGTCCCGGTTGAGGCATATTTTTTTTGAAAGAGCTTTAAAGGTAGTTTCTTATCAAAATTATTATTATTATTATTATTATTATTATTATTATTATTATTATTATTATTATTATTATTATTATTATTATTATTATTATTATTGTTACTAGTATTATTATTATTATTATTAAAAGTATTATTACTAGTAATACTAGTATTATCATTATAATTATTAGTATTATCATTATAATTAGTATTATCATTATCATTATTATTATTATTATTATTTATATCATGATTATTTTTATTATTATTATGAAAATAACACAAATTATTAATATTAGTATTAGTATCATTTTATAATTAATAATACTATTATTATCATTTTTAACATAAGTGTAATTATTATTATTAGTATTGTTATTATTAAAAATTATTATAGTTATTATCAATTTTACAAAAATTAACATTTTTGCTATCATCAAAACTATATTATTATTATTATCTTTAGAACCTTATTATGACTATTATCATTTTTATTACTGGTATTATTATTGTTATTACAAAATAATACAACTTTTTATTCATTAATATTATTAATATTATTTCATCAAATAAATATTTATAAACCTAATATATATAAAAGTATATATACAGAAAAATATAACAATTGAACCAAATAAACTTATTTGATTACGAGTGTACGTGTTAATATATAAATTTGATATAGGTTCGTGAATCCGAGGACAACTCTACACTTGTTCAGTACTATCATACGCATATCCTACAAACTATCGTACCGTATCGTGAGTTCATCTGCTCTATTTTTATATATTTTTAGGCTGAGAATACATGCGCAACTTTTATAACTATTTTACACGTATCAACTATTAAACTATGATATGTTGGGCTATGACCAGCAAGTCCCCAACCGACAAGTATAAACGATAACTTGTTACGGGGCAAACTTGAAAGTCTAGTCTAAATACAAGTACCAACTATTAAACTGTGATATGTTGGGCTAGGACCAGCAAGTCCCCAACCGACGAGTATAAACGATAACTTGTTACGGGGCAAACTTGAAAGTCTAGTCTAAATATCAGTACCAAACTGTTAAACTATGCTATACCCGGCTATGTCCGACTAAGTCCCTACTGTGATATTTTTAATTGCTGCGGCATTCTTAATTATTGGGGATAGGCCTATCGGGAGTAACGTCCCCGATACATTTGACTAAGTCTTTGTATTACTTGACAATGAAATTAAACGACAAGGACAGAACAACTTGTCACGGGACAAACAACGTTTAGTCTAAATATCACGCACTGGCATAACTTTTTGATCCTGCGGGAGATCAACTTTTGGATCTTGCGAGATCTACTTTACAAACTAAATCTTGTAGTCTAACACTATTACTGAAATCATTATTTATGACAAACCTATGAACTCACTCAACCTCGTGTTGACTTTTTAAGCATGTTTATTCTCAGGTACTTAAATATTGCTTCCGCTGTATATCTACTGCTTTGATGATGATTTCTTGCTATGCTTGGAGTCTTCATTACATATCATATCAATTAAAGACATATTTATCTTCCGCTGCAAAACTCAACAAAACGTCTCATGTAGAGTCATTCTCTTTTATATAACTGTGATTTGATATAATTAGACACAAATACCCCAGGCCCTATTTGGGGGTGTCAAAGATTGGTATCAGAGCAGGTTGTTGTAGAGAACCAGGATTTCATTTTATGTGTGCCTTATACAATTAGGTACCTTAGCAATGTAGGACTACAACTTTCCCTGACAATAGTGCCTTTAATTGTTGCCTTTAACTGTTAAATGCTACACTATGCCTTAGAAACTATGCTTATTAAATTTTTAATATTCCTTAGAATGCCGAGCCAATCAGAGAACTCTGTCTACTCTCCAATTATGCCACCACATTCAAATGCGACACCTATTGATTCTGCTGACTCTGGCTCTAATCACTCACTGGTATATAAACCAACAAGTACTTCTGAATGGGAAGATATGCAAAACTACAATGGTGACTACTCAGGCTACGAGCCCGACAAAGAGCCTATTGAGGAATCGTCTAAAAACTTATATCTAAAGAGAAAGCAAACCGAAACCGCTACTGCTGATGAAGTCGGTCCATCAAAAAGGGCTAGCTCACCATCTCGTGAAAACATCGCTCAGATAGAGGCGCGTCTAAATAACCTAGAGAAAAAAAACAAAATCTTGAAAGAGATCATCATAAAATCCTTCGAAACTCAAACCAAAAGGCTAGAAGAACTGGTAAAGTATAACACAGAAAAAGTGATGGAGAAGGTGATGAAAGTGAAGGACGATGAAGAACGCAATACCTGCTGGGGAAAACAATCTCTTGCCTATTTGAGAGAAGATGTTGACCTTAGATTTAAGATGGAGGAAGACCACATGAATAATCAACTTTCTATGAGGGACTACATGTACCATGTAATCAACAATGATGTTTCCAATCTTTATGATAACCTCGAGTATCTTTATGAGGAATAAAAGGAGAAGAACGAGAAAGTTGAAATGTTTATGAAAAAGGTTGAGGACGAGAAAAAGAAATATGAAGACTACTTCAATCTTAATATTTCCTAGTTATTTTTTTTCCTATTTTCTATCTATGCAAAGGCTAGGCCTTAAACTATTTCTATCCCCGAATCGTGTAATAAGAAGGCTTGTTTAAAGCCTCGTTCTTAATAAAATAAAGTGTTTCATTTATATCATATTCATCTTTATCCCACTTAAATTTTTTTCAAACTTATGACTTATCAGATTTATCAAACTTCTATACACCCTTATGTTATTGAAGATAATGGTTCGTCCACAAGCTCCTGCTACTACTCCAAACACTCACGTATCTTATGCCTTTATGCATCGGTTTGTGAACCAGAAAATGTCACTGGGTTATCACAGTATACGAATTGAAATTATTTAATCAATATCTGGTTACAAACTTATTATTTATAATCTCAACACATCATACCACCATTATTACATAAATGGAGGACACATCATATCTTATCATATATATCCCAATAGACCTTGTCTACCACTTTTCTTAAATTTCCTCCGTAAATTATGGAAATCTTTTTGCTATAAATACGTATTCAAGGAGACGAATATATCATTCAGTATTCAATATCCATTTCATATCAAACCCTATTCCAAACACATAATATGAATTTCTCGAACTCTTTGAGCTCCAACGGCAGCGTAACCGGAACAAACGAACCAATCAGCCATCATCTCTGGATGAATTTGGGATGGGTTCGTAGCCGACTCAATCAATGGAGGCAAGAAGAAGGTGATCCCTTCCACCAACCGAATTCACCTCTTGGCGAAGAACCTGAAGCACTTACCGGCGAACCAGTCCAAAACACCATTTTCTCTCTTCTTTCTAGGGTATCCCGTCACGAATATATAATATCGAAGATTTTAGATCTTATTCACCCCCTTGTTCTAATCGCCAATCATCCCGGAATAATAGAAGAAGTCAACGAGCTTCGCGCTCTAGTGGTGGATCTGGAGAATATGGTGCGAATTCTACTAGCATCAGCAGCACCAGCAGCATAACCAGCATCACCACCAGTACCATCAGTACCATCAACATCACCACCAACAGCATCAGCTTCATCAACAACAACATTCGCATCCCACGCCTCAACATCACACTCAGTACCTCAAACATCAACATCATACGCCCATAGATACCAAGGAATATTAGTAATAATGAGTTAAGATGTATTGACTCATTCTTTGTGAAGAATTATATATGTATACCTTATATATATATATATATATATATATATATATATATATATATATATATATATATATATATATATATATATATATATATCTAATTTGGAACAATAATAAATCTTGTTGTACTAAGCAATTACGTGTGAATCTCAACTAGTATGTACTACTTGGTTAATTCATATCACTAATATGCTATAATGTACACCCTTCGTTAATGACTTAACAATTGTTAATCACTGCTTCAACACAATAAACTCCATTTCATAATAAATCAAGTGTAACGATGAATGTATTGATTCATAACTTCATTAGCGAAATATTTCGCGACAATTAAGAAATCTCTAAGGTTTTGGAGATTATTCATTCTCGCTTCAACCGTAAATCAAATGAGTTTAATATTATATTAACTCATTAAATCCATGATTACATCTGAAGGAAAATATATATGTACATACATTTTCATAAAGACTGTAATTAAAACTCTTTAGTACAAAATGTTAATTGTGAAAATATTTTAACGGGTAGGTAATACCCAAGAAATATTTATATCTCACATTAATATGTTACATTGTACATTCTTCAATTCTGATTCTCATGAATTATATTCATTCATATTCTATGATGAATTATCACATTAAACCACCGAAATTATCATTCATTACTTTTGAAATCAACAACGCCTATTCGTCAACCATTAGATCCGTTGACGATTACAGTCAGCGTTTAATCATCTAAAAATAAAATTTCTCGAAACCATTGATAACCGATGATTCAAATATGGCTGCATTAAATGCAGAGGAAACATTGTAGAAGGTCTTAAGGGCCAAAACTTTGATGATAAAGAATGGTATAAGCTCAGACTTGGGACTGGAAAATGGATTGAGCAAAGTATGAAGGAGACTGTGGACCAATCACAAAGATTAAATCTGCCTTCAAAGAATCCAAATGATTCAGTATCTGCTGAGGTCATTAACGAATACCTTACTCCTAACTCTAAACCTTTACGGACAAATCTTCTTTATCATCCTTCGATCTTAGAAATTCTAAGATATCATTGTATCATTCGTTATAAATATCCTCTATATTTTTAAAGATATCTTCATAACGATTCTTGACCGCAATTAACTGTCTCCTTGCGATATCTTTATCACATCATAAAGGAAACTGTTTTAGTTTCTATATTCTGTAAAATTCAAGTTTAAATTATGAATGATTTGAAGTAGTGTTGGGAATTGAAGCATGAGTTAGTATAATATAATGACGTCAGGCCAACGTGATTATATTACAGTAAGTCATGCTAAATTTTTAATGGAAGATGATGATTCATAGACTTTATAATCATCATTTTCCATGTTACACGACTCTTACATTATACTTAAATCTCTAAACTTATCAAGAACATATTTTCTTGATAGTTCTATCTTTTCCGGATATTCTGGTAATTTGACAAATCAAATCGTGCTATTACCTTTCCTTTCTACTTTATATATTATGATCATTTGAAACTTCATACTTACGAATTCTGGACCGTTACTTGCTTTACAAAAGCATGAAGCTTCGACATATAAGGAAAAATATAAAGCCCGATAACGACACAGAAATTACAAATCGTGTATATCAATGCGTATAGCAATATAAAGACACGGGAGAACTAAAAATACAATAAATCCTAGAGCATAATAGAAGTAAACATCCTCTGGTGGGAGTTGGAAAAGAAGGATGATTGTGGTGATAACCAATATAAGGTCAAGAACAAGAACTGGATTGAACATATTAACAAAACTTTTGGAAGTATGAATTTTTGAAAGAAAGTATAGAAGTGGTGAAGATAATGAAACGGAAGAAGCTAATTTATAGCAAAAATTCTAGACACAGCAATCGAGGCAATTCACCGCATTTAATTAAAGAAAATCCTAATTTCCGTAATTACCGGAGAATCAAATCTTATAAAGATTTCGAAGATTTCTTTAATTCCTTGAAATCCGGAAATCAATCGTAACTACGTCAAAAGTTAAGGCGAACATTTAATTTTCTCATTCACTCTTTTGCGATAGCTTCGTTTATACTCTTTCTATAATCGAATCGTTTTATCCATATTATTTAATGTCGATAAAACTCTAATTTTCAACTCATATTCATCATTATTGTTGTAAACAATGACGATCTCTATCAAATTTCATGATTATGATTTTCATGAACTCCTCTCTATTTTGACAACCCTAATATTGTGGCATAAACGCTCAAGGTGTAAATAAGCTCACTATTATTCATAACATATTTCATGTATATTGAAATGCTTGTATGACGTTGATGTTTCGCGAGGTGTATATAAAATACTATTAATTTTAGCAAGAAAATACTATTAAATACGATACAATTTTACACAAGATATTTATTTATTTAGAGAATGGATATACTTAAACTTTGCTACAACACTTATAGGCAGTGTACCTAATCGTACAGTAGTGTAGTTTTTAGTAAGTCCGGTTCGTTCCATAGGGAAAATCTTTAAACAAAGCTTAACGCTATATTAGTTTACTTTTATAAAAATACAAATATATATACAAGTAATATTATTATTATAAAGGGGGGTTTTTACCGTTTAATGACCGGTTTGTCGATTTTAAAACTTTAGTCGCAGTTAAAACCAAATGTAAAATATTAAAAATAAATACAAGACTTAAATTAAAGCGTAAAGTAAATAACGATAATGAAATTGCGAATAATAAAAGTGCGATAAAATAAACTTACGATAATTAAAAAGTACGATAATTAAAAGTGCAATTAAATAAAATAACAATAAATATGCGATAATTAGAAGTGCAATTAAATATAAAATAAAGGAAATTAAATATGAAATAAAAGAATTATGCTTATTTAAACTTCCGTAACCATGATGTTTGACGTGTTGATTTTAGTTTTATGCCCATGGGTTAATTGTCCTTTGTCCTGGATTATTTAATATGTCCGTCTGGTTTTTGTCCATAACAGTCCATCAGTCATAAATATAAAGTGCGAGTGTCCTCGTCAAATTATTCTTATACCCGAAGTTAAATATTCCAACTAATTGGGGACTTAAACTGTAACAAGATTTTAATACTTTGTTTAATAATTACACCAGGATGTCGACTGAGTGTGACCCAAGGTTTTAATATTTTGTTATCAATTACACCAAGTGTCCTTGTACATAATTTCACCCCTGTTTTAATTATTCTAGTGGCTATTAATCCATTCCCGTATCCGGTTAAATGAACGATTATTCGTACATATAAATACCCTGCCCATCGTGTCCGATCGAGTGTAAATGGTTATTTATAGGGACGCCCAATTGTAAATCTTTATATTGTCATTAACAAACTATCATTTAGTTAAACAAATATAAAGCCCATTAATAGCCCATAGTCTAATTTCCACAAGTGTCGTTCTTTTATTCAAACCCCAATTATGGTACAAAGCCTAATTACCCAATTTTAGTAATTAGCCCAACATCATGATTACTTCGTTTTAAATAAGCATAATAATAACTTAGCTACGAGACATTAATGTAAAAAGGTTGAACATAACTTATAATGATTAAAAATAGCGTAGCGTTACACGGACAGAATTTCGACTTACACCCTTACAACATTCGCTAACATACCCTTATTATTAGAATTATAATTAAAATTAAAATTAAAATATAAATTATAAATATAAATATTACGTATGAATGGAGAAGAGAAGATAGATGGATTTTGTGTTGCACCAAAGCTCGAATTTTATAGGCATGTGGGCTGGAACTGGGGCTCATGCGATCGCATGGATTTATGCCTTCCAGGTCATGCGATCGCATGGCCAGCTGGGGAGGCTCACATTTGGTTGTTTTCTTCTGCCGACGGTTTTATAAATAAATATAATATATTAAATAATTATAAGAATTATTTAAATATTATATTATATTTATGTGCATAGTTGACTTGTAATTTTTAGTCCGTTGCGTCGAGCGTTGAGAGTTGACTCTGGTCCCGGTTCCGGATTTTCGAACGTCCTTGCGTACAATTTAATATCTTGTACTTTTTGTTTTGAATCTTGTACTCTTGTAATTTTGAGACGTTTCTTATCAATAATTGGAACCTCATTGATTGTATTTTGTACTTTTGAGCTTTTTGGTCGTTTGCGTCTTCAATTCGTCGAATCTGTCTTTTGTCTTCACCTTTTATTATTTAAGCGAATATCACTTGTAAATAGGACAATTGTAACTAAAAGCTTGTCTTTCTTGAGGAATAATGCTATGAAATATATGTTTGTTTTTAGCATTATCAAATATTTCCACACTTGAGCGTTGCTTGTCCTCAAGCAATATTGTCTTGAAATACTAGAATCACTTCTTTATTCTTCACACTATGTACATCAGTGACTTCTATACGGCGGTATAAACAATGGTAGTAATGATGTGGTTTACAGTCCCATATATAAAAATTTAGATCCATTAAGGAAATTGAATCTTTATGAAAACATTTGATCAATTGAAAATTAAATCTAGTTTTTACCCTAGATAAGTTTTCCGGAATAACCCTTCACCGGTGTTTGCAAAATATTTTTGTGGGTTTGGTGGGTTTCAGATTTGAAAATTTTAGCTCAAAACTTGCAGTTTTGTGTCACCCACTTGCTATCCTTGTATTAGGAAAGCAACACGTCCAGTTTACTTGTCCCGTATATTACCTTTCGATAAACTACCGTCCGGTTGTAAAGGAAAGCGTTGAACAAGCAACTGTTAAGGCAATGTCCCCTGACATGCTTTTAATTATGGTCTATAACGTGTCGGACACAATTACTATCCTTGGTAGGAGCAATAGTAAAGCTCACCCTTATGATTTTTCGGTCTGGCACAAGGTCCTGTCTTTGACCATGCTATGCAACCACCGTTCTCACGGTTGACATCCGATTTAGATCAGGTGACCTAATGAATTCCAGGTGAATTCCTAGGATTTTACGTTCAATGGTAATGAACGCATTGAAAATAGGGTTTTCAGAAAACAAATCGGTTTGTAATTTTGATCTAAATATTTTCTCGTTCAAGCTCGAGTTTAGATATCATTGAATTCCATGAGTTTAAATTCTCAATCTTTAAGGTCAATCTCTAGGATTGAGTAATATCAGGCTTAAAAGCTGATTTTTAATCTTTAAGGAGATTATCCTTTCTGGGGATCTGATTCATTAGTCTTATCCAGCTAATTTGCACGGTGCCCCCCCATTTTACGAGATAAATCCTTCTCATGGTTAGGATAAATCTGACCACTTGGCGACCCTGTTTGATGCTGAGGTCCGTGGATTTCCTGCTGATTTTAGTGATGACTTTTCTAGGTTTTTCGTCAACCTACAGCTGGTCTGGAAGACAACTTCTTGACCTAAATCAAGAAGCGCGTGTCTTTTTCGGAAGACTTTACTTCCTTTTAATGATGGAATTGATTCATCGTGTAGATCCATCTTTTCAATAAACCGGGTAAAACAGTTAATTTAGTCCAAAACAAAAGCACCTGCAATAACTTTGCGAAAACATGTGATAGATAGTTTTTAATTGAATAACTTGGTACATTCTCCCCACACTTAGTTTCTTTCTTTGCCTTTTTATTCTCCTTTATTCCATTTTAAATGAATTTTAACATTTTGGTTTGTTTCTCAATTTATGTCCTTTCCGAGGTAACAATAATTTCGGTGTTAACACCTAATTTTATCGTTTATAAATATGTATAAACATGATTTTGAGTTCATTTAATTGAAAATTTTGAAAAATTTTACTAGAATTGGGTAGTCAGTATATAAGACTAGGGCTGTTCTTTATTATCAGAGAGCACTAGATTCTAATACAACTACTGCTTTACTAGTATTTTTAATGGTAACCAAGTGTATAAAGATAAAAATTTTTAAAAAATCCGAAAGAATTTAACCCCTTCCCACACTTAAGATCTTGCAATGCCCTCATTTGCAAGAAATCAGTACAATTTAAATTATTGAGGGTGATTAGCGTAGAAATGATTAAATTTTACCAAAGTTTCCAAACATATTGGCGTTTGTTTGTTGAATGATAAATGGTGCATATCATTTGTTCATTTCGTCTGTTGTTACATCACATTTATTTGTCATCTTGTCGTCTAAATTAGTAGCTTTTGCTGAACTTAATGCCAGTCTTTGAAAATGCGCTGTTTTACCCTGTTTTGTACAATCGACAATATACATACATACAAATATAATCATGCATGGCAATTTGAAATGGGACTTAATATCCCACTTTCAAATTCTAAATATGAAATATTAGTACACAATAATAATAAAAATAAAAATTACACAAATATATCCAATAACATAAGTTTAAACATGAAAAAGTCAAAAGATAAAAACATAAAAATCATAAAAATAACCAAATGGAACTAAATCAGTCTGGATAGGGGTTCCAGTTCATCTCATCGGGTGGGTTCCATTGTTGGTTATAGGTGTTCTGATAGGCTTGGTTATAGTCATACCGGTTAAAGGGTGGTCGGATATCGGGGCTATGTGGCGGAAAATGAGCAGGTCGAGTAGGTACATAGTTATTTGGTACCTGATATGATAGCTGGCTCATGATTTGGTGCTGATGAACTAACCAGCTATCGTGTTGGCGTCGCCTATAATCCTTGTATACTCGCTCGGAGTTCCACTGCTCATACATACTATGTCTGGCCGCGTTCATCATTGCTTCCTCATCTATACGAACGTGGACGTCAAGAATAGCATCTCGAAAGACATCCCTAATGTCTTCCGCCTCCTCCATTTCCTCGTCTGAGCCTCTCTCTACTTGAGGATGAGATCCCTCATAGGGTACTACCTGGTTACGTCTACTTTTCAATACCTTAGCACCCACATAAACTTTCAATCCTAAGGGCTCAACCTGTTCTCTACAAATCTGTAATGGACCCCCTTGGTTCCTATCAACACCTAAATACTCTCCAATGAGAGTAACAAAAATACCTCCTCCTATTATACTCCCGTCCTGCATTCCCTCTACCATTTTAGATAGATAAAAAGCAACACAGTAAGGGATATTGACAAAGCTTCTAGGATCCCGAATACACTTTAGGTAGAATAAATCATATAAGGTAATTTTTTCTTTATTATGACCTCTTTGTGTAATCGAGTTAGCCAAAAATCTATGAATAATACGAAGCTCGGCTCTGTCAATATGTGTATAGGAGTGTCCTCCTGCTCGTGTAAAAACATCAAAATGTGACATACGCCTCCAAATGGCGTCAGCGTCAAAGTTACTATCTACCCGTTCACCATAATGAATCAAGTTTGTACAATCGGGTAATAGCAACTCACCAGGAGTATATATCTGTAAGGCCCTGGCCATGTCCAGCATGGACATTCTGTACATTCTACCGCCAAGGATAAACCTAAGAAATCTTCTATCATCTATTCTAACTATATTTGTATCAAGTGATACAGTACTCATCAACTCAACACACCATTCCTTATATACAGGTCTACGAATGGTGAAAAGACGTTCCCAATCTGTAAAAGAAGAACTGCCATACCTTTGAACTAAAAGCTGTCTAACACGGTCAGCTAGATGGACCGTTTCCAAAGGGGCCCAATCGATTACCCTTGGCACCTCTACATTTTTTGTTACCAATTTGAATTTGTTCCTTTGATATGTCTCGTAATCTCTCCATCTTCTATCAAATCTCAGATTAGGATGTAGAGTGTGCTCAGGAATCGTTGGGAATTCTACTGGCGGCCTCATTAGGAATACTATGAATTCATCAACAAACTGTACCGGATCATAATAAGGTATGTGCTGATCAGGCTGTTGTTGTGGTTCTTGTTCGTGTTGCATTTCTGGTTCTGGTTCTGGTGCTGGTGCTGGTCGTCTAGATGATGATGCTCCTGAACCTCCAGTATCGGTTCTCTGTAAAACACATTAAACACAAAATTTGTGCATCCAAATATGCATTAGTGTTAGCAAAATAACAACTTAAAACAATCACTATAACATGTTAAATCAAAATTAAACTTATACACATTTTCACAATTTTTCACAATTCTACACTTTTCAAATAAGCACATATGAAAATGTATACAAAATTCATAAGCATTTAACTCAAATAACATGTCAAAATATTCATTACTAATAATTAAACAAGTCTCAAATGGCAAATATATCAAATTAATCAAGTTCATGAATTTTGGACTTAAAAAGTCCACTTTAATCTCCAAAAATCATGATTAGGATCATTGTTTGGATCATTTAACTATCTAAACATGTTACACTACTCAATTTAGCAATAATTCATGACAAAAATCGGCCATAACCTGTTTATATTAAAAAGCCCCAAATTGCTCAAGAACACAAACCCTAGATTTCTAAAAATTTTGAAGTTTTTGGCTTCAAATCATGTTAAATAGCATCACTCTAGGTTATACATGCATAAAATACTAACAATTTAACACTAATTACACTAGAAATTAACAAAATTGTATTAGGAAAAAAATTGGTAATTATCACAAAAACTAGGAATTTATAGAGTTTAGGGGTGTAATTTTTACCAATTTGCTGAAGAATGAGAATCTAGGCATGATTAGAGCAAGAAAAATGACGAATTACGGTGGAAAAATGGCGAAAATTGGTGAATTTTTGGGTGAGTTTCGTGAATGTGTGTGTGTTGTGGTGAGGAAGACAGAACAGGCTGCTGTATGTATCAGGTCTGATTTTTGCCTCCATGCGATCGCATGGAGGTATAGTGAAAATACCATGCGATCGCATGGGGGTCCGGGTACAGTGTTTTCAGCTTTTTTTTTTTTTTTTTTTAAACCTTATACTTTATAAAACTTATAATTAATTAAATTTTAAAAATTTTGTTTTCCTTTAGGAGCGAGGGCGTTTCGGATAGTTGTCCTAGTCTGTCCCTCGACAAAATTTTAAAATTTGTCAAATCAAAGCGCGGTTTTTAAAAGTAAAGATTTTTGGGTTTTTTTTTTAATGTTTTTGGCATACTTTAATTCAATAAGATTAAAAATAATGATAATAGAAGTTCTCGTCCCTCCCTCGGGTAAAGCAATTTCGGTTCAAAGACCTAGTCTTCAACTTACGACGAATTTTAAAAATCATATTTTTAACTTAATGAGATAAAGTAAATTTTTGTTTTTAAATTCACACAACTTAAATATAAAATTCAAAATTAATATTAAAAATTCACACCAAACTTAAAATTTGAAATGCATAAAATTTAAAAATTCATATTTTAAAAATTAAAAATTCACACCAAACTTAATTTAAAAATTCATATTATAAATTCACACCAAACTTATATTAATTTTTTCAAATATTTACAATTTTAAATATATTGATTTTACAAAGTTTACAATATTAATTTAAGATTTATATATTAATTTTAAAAACATGGTAAAAATAAAATTAAAAATCTTTTTGGCTTTTATCCCACTTTAATCAATCAAATATTATCAAAAATATACGCCCCTCTTTTCGGTAAAGTAATTTCGGTTCCAAGACCTAATTTAACTCATGACGAATTTTTGAAATATTTTGGGTTGATTGATTAAAGATATTTATACCTTAAGAATAAACGTTAAATTTCGCAGTGATGTAATAAATTTTTTGAATGATATCAATAATTTCGGTCGCCAAACCTAATTTTATTTAATACCAAGTTAATACTTTATAGCGAACAAATTAGCGTTTATTATCAAAAGGTTTAAAAATAAAAATAAATAAAAAATAAAAACTGTACAGACTTACCTGTGAGATAGTATTCTTAGTTATATGATCTATCCCATTCATAAGATAGTCAGTTTAATTGGTTTTCCATAGCTACATAGGCGTAACCTCGAGCATTCAGTGTTTTTTCTTCTAAACATATGAACGGTTCGTCTCTGCATAAAGCAACAAATTCGGTATTTGAATAGGTTTGATTATTTGAACATTTACCTCCATGTGACTATTTTCTGCATTTGTGACATCATTCTAGGTGTCGTGCTCTTCTTTTCGCTGCGGATTTTGATTTTCCTTTACCAAATTGTAACTTATTATCTTCGCATCTGGATTCTTTTCTAACTCCGTCCAATCTTTCTCTTATTACTGATACTATTTCACTTGGTAGTGTGTCATTATTACGTTTAGTGATCAAAGCGTGTAGCATTAGACCATGGTTTAGTTCACAGGCAGTCTTCATTTCCTAAAAAAAATAAAAATTCAGAATGGGGGGAGAAGACTAGTTCTTTAGGGTCTGCTAGGGAAAGACCATTCGGGTTCCATTTTCGAGAACTACACGAAAACAGACAATCTAACTCTAACAGAAATACATATTATCCTTTAAAGACTTGATTCTCCCCACACTTAGTTAGCTGTGGTATCGAAATTGTGATTAACTTCATTTTCAACTTCCATCGGACCATGTATGTAGTGTTTAACTCTGTGACCATTAACTTTAAATTCAATCCCATTTGAAGTTATTAATTCTATCGTTCCGTATGGGAAAACTCTTTTGACTATGAATGGTCCAGACCATCTTGATTTCAATTTTCCAGGAAATAGCTTGAATCGTGAATTGAAAAGAAGAACTCTGTCTCCTTTTTTAAATTCTTTTAAACTTCTGATTCTTTTATCATGCCATTTCTTCGTTCTTTCTTTATAGATTAACGAATTTTCGTATGCTTCATGTCTTAATTCTTCTAATTCGTTTAGTTGACTTAATCGTAGACGTCCAGCTTCATGTAAATCAAGATTACATGTCTTCAAAGCCCAAAATGCTTTGTGTTCAATTTCTACTGGTAGATGACATGCTTTTCCATAAACAAGTCTAAAAGGTGTGGTTCCAATTGGAGTTTTGTAGGCTGTTCTAAAAGCCCAGAGTGCATCCTCCAATTTAATGGACCATTCCTTCGGATTTGATCCTACGGTTTTCTCTAGAATACGTTTTAAAGCTCGGTTGGTATTTTCAACTTGTCCACTTGTTTGTAGATGATATGCGGTGGAGATTTTATGAGTTACTCCATATCTTTTAAGAACTTTCTCAAGTTGATTATTACAGAAATGAGTACCCCGATCACTTATTAAAGCTTTCGGTGTTCCAAACCTTGCAAAAAGACGTTTTAAAAAGTTGACTACAACTCGTGCATCGTTAGTTGGGAGAGCTTGTGCTTCCGCCCATTTAGATACATAATCAATGATTACGAGTATATATAGATTATTATGAGATTTTGGAAATGGACCCATAAAGTCAATACCCCAAATGTCAAATACTTCACATACTTGGATAACATTTTGTGGCATTTCATCACGTTGACTTATTTTTCCGGCCCTTTGACAAGCATCACAGGATTTGCAAAGAAGGTGTGCGTCTTTGTAAATTGTAGGCCAATAGAATCCGGCATCATAAACTTTTCTTGCTGTTAGTTGAGGCCCATAATGCCCTCCTGTCGATCCTGTGTGACAATGGTTTAATATTTTACTAGCTTCATCTCCAAATACACATCGGCGTATTATTCCATCGGGACAACTTTTAAACAGATGTGGATCTTCCCAGAAATAGTGTTTTATATCACTGAAGAATTTCTTTCGTCTTTGGTACGATAATCCTTTTTCAAGGAATCCACATACTAAATAGTTTGCATAGTCTGCAAACCATGGAATTTCTTTATAATCTATCTTCAATAGATATTCATCAGGAAAGTTGTCTTGTATGGCCGATTCATTTAGAACTTCTAATTCGGGATTTTCAAGACGAGAAAGATGATCAGCGGCGAGATTTTCTGCTCCTCTTTTATCTCGGATTTTAATATCAAACTCTCGTAAGAGTAAGATCCAACGGATTAATCTTGGTTTAGCATCTTGTTTTGAAAATAGGTATCTAAGAGCAGAATGGTCGGTATAGACCACCGTTTTTGCTAGAACGAGATATGATCGAAATTTGTCAAAAGCAAAGACAATAGCAAGGATTTCTTTTTCAGTAGTTGTATAGTTCGTTTGTGCTCCTTGTAACGTTTTACTAGCATAATATATAGGTTGAAATCGTTTTTCAATCCTTTGTCCTAAAACGGCTCCCATTGCAAAATCACTTGCATCGCACATTAGTTCAAATGGTAGATTCCAATTTGGTGTTATCATGATCGGTGCATTAGTGAGTTTCTCTTTAAGAATATTAAAAGATTTGATACATTCATCTGAAAAGATGAATGGAGCATCCTTTTCTAGGAGTTTATTCATAGGAGTGGCAATTTTAGAAAAATCTTTTATGAAACGTCGGTAAAAACCGGCATGCCCTAGAAAACTCCTAACTCCTCTAACATTGGTGGGATGTGGAAGTTTAGCAATTACATCTACTTTAGCTCTATCCACTTCAATTCCTTCTTTTGAAATTTTATGTCCAAGAACGATGCCTTCTTTAACCATGAAATGGCATTTCTCCCAATTAAGAACTAGATTTGATTGTTTGCATCTAATAAGCATTCGTTCCAGATTAACTAAACATGTTTCAAATGTATCACCGAAGACTGAAAAGTCATCCATGAAAACTTCCATGCATTCTTCTATCATGTCGTGAAAAATCGCCATCATACACCTTTGAAAGGTTGCAGGGGCGTTGCAAAGTCCAAATGGCATGCGTTTGTAAGCAAAAGTACCATAAGGGCACGTGAATGTGGTTTTCTCTTGGTCCTCGGGTGCTATTGGAATTTGAAAATATCCGGAAAATCCATCTAGAAAACAATAGTAACTATTTTCAGCTAATCTTTCCAACATTTGATCAATGAAAAGTAAGGGAAAGTGATCTTTTCTGGTGGCATCATTTAATTTTCTATAATCAATACATACACGCCATCCTGTTACAGTCCTAGTAGGAATAAGCTCATTTTTCTCATTTGTAATGACAGTCATGCCACCCTTCTTAGGCACGCATTGAACTGGGCTTACCCATGGACTATCAGAGATTGGATAAATTAGACCTGCATCTAGCAGTTTAATAATCTCTTTCTTAACTACATCTTGCATATTAGGATTTAGTCTTCGTTGGCGTTGCACATACGTTTTATGACCTTCTTCCATAAGGATTTTATGTGTGCAATACGAAGGACTTATTCCTTTAATATCATGAATCTTCCTTGCAATGGCTGGTTTATGAGCTTTCAATACAGAAATGAGTTGTGATTTCTCATTTTCAGTAAGAGAAGATGATATTATTACAGGTAATTCAGATTCACCATGTAAATAAGCGTATTCCAAATGGTTTGGAAGTGGCTTTAACTCTAATTTCGGAGGTTCTTCTATCGATGATTTATATCGATATTTGTCTTCTTCTTTTAGCATTTGAATTTCTTCTGTTGTTGGTTCATATCCATTAGCTATAAGTGTAGCTAACATTTCAGCTTCATCAATTGGTTCATTACCTTCTGCTAAAGAACATTCTCCTGTTCCTTGTAATTTTGGAAATTCTTCTAATAATTCTGCATGTGCATCTATAGTTTGAATATAATAACATGTATCATCTGCAGATTGCGGTTGTTGCATTGCTCTATCAACTGAAAAGGTAACACTCTCATCCTCTATACTTAGGGTCAGTTTCTTACCGAACACGTCTATCATTGCTTTAGCCGTGTTTAAGAATGGTCTTCCTAATATGAGAGGAACTTGAGAATCTTCTTCCATGTCCAGAACAACAAAATCTACTGGAAATACTAAAGTACCAACTTTAACTAGCATGTTCTCCATTATCCCTCTAGGATATTTTATTGATCTATCGGCTAGTTGTATGCTTATTCTGGTTGGTTTCAATTCTCCAAGGTCTAGTTTAGCGTATAGTGAATACGGCATTAGATTTATACTAGCACCTAAGTCTGCCAATGCTTCTATTGAACTAAGACTACCCAGAAAACATGGAATTGTGAAATTTCCTGGATCAGATAGTTTTTCTGGTATCTTATTCAACAGCACTGCTGAACAATTAGCATTCATAGTAACAGCCGAGAGTTCTTCCATTTTCTTTCTATTCGAGATTAGATCTTTCAAGAATTTAGCATATCTAGGCATTCCTGAAATCACATCAATGAAAGGAAGATTTACATTTATCTGTTTAAACATATCCAAGAATTTGGATTGCTCGGCTTCAAGTTTCTCTTTCTTCATTTTACTCGGGTAAGGAAGTGGTGGTTGGTATGGTTTAACATAAGGTTTAGCCTTAATTGTGTTATCTTCATTAACCTTTTCAACTACCGGTTCATTTTCCTTATCTTGATCAGGTTGTGGTTCTTGTGGAGTAGGAATAGCTTCATCAGAAGTTGCAGGTATTTCAGGTGGTTTAAGTGTTATACCACTTCTTGTGGTAATGGCTTTAGCTGTTTCATTCCGGGGGTTAGCATTTGTATCACTAGGTAGACTTTCCGGTTTTCTTTCACCTATTAACCTTGCTAGGTTACTTACTTCTCGTTCCAGATTTTGAATAGAAGCTTGTTGATTTCTAAATGCTTGAGCATTTTGTTCATTAGTTTGTTTCTGAGATGTGAAAAATTGCGTTTGAGTTTCAACTAGCTTCGTCATCATATCTTCTAAATTCGGCTTTTTATCATCGGTTTGTTGTGGTGGTTTGTTTTGAAAATTAGGTCTTTGCTGATTGTAAGTATTATTGGATACTTGTTGATTGCTAGGACCTTGTTGGTTGTTGTATGGAATATTTCGGTTATAACTCTGGTTTTGATTGTAAATCGGTCTTGGCGGTTGATAATTATTCTGATAATTATTTCCAGGCCTTTGGTTTATGTATGAAATATTCTCTCTTTGTTCCATTGTTAATTCAATACTGAGACAATCTTTTGTCAAATGTGGTCCTCCACACTGCTCACAACTAATTCGTATTGAGTGAATATCTTTAGTCATCTTTTCCATTCGTCTCTCGACAGCATCTATCTTTGCGGAAATGGAATCTAAGTCATGGCTAGAATCGGCTCTAGCTGCTTTAGATGATCTAACGATATCTTTTTCTTGGTGCCACTCATGTGAGTGGGAAGCAGTGTTATCAATAATTTTGTAAGCATCAGTTTCGGTTTTCTTCATAATAGAACCACCAGCTGCTATATCTATGTCTTTCCTTGTAGTGATGTCGCATCCTTGGTAGAATATTTGTACTATTTGACAGGTATCTAAACCATGTTGCGGACATCCTCTTAATAACTTTCCAAATCTAGTCCACGATTCATATAGAGTTTCATTTGGCTTCGGTGTAAACGTAACAATTTCTGCTTGAAGTCTTACGGCTTTAGATGCCGGAAAGAATTGTTTAAGAAATTTTTCAACTAAAACGTCCCATGTATCAATCGCCCCTTCAGGTAACGATTCCAACCAATCTTTGGCTTCTCCCTTTAAAGTCTAGGGAAATAACATGAGATATATCTGTTCATCCTCCACTTCTCGGATTTTAAATAGTGTGCATATCCTATTAAAGGTACGTAAATGTTCATTTGGATCTTCCTTCGGCGCACCACTAAATTGGCATTGATTAGTCACCATATGTAGAATTTGTCCTTTGATTTCATAATCTGGCGCATTAATGTCTGGATGAGTAATTGCGTGACCTTGGCCAGTGCGTTTAGCTCTCATTCGGTCTTCCATACTTAAAGGTTCCAGATTCTTCATAATTGAATTTGTTGAATCCGAATCACTAGAGGATTCTGATTTAATGGTTCGTTCCTCAACAATCTCTGTTTGAATGATTGGTGGTTCCGGAGGAAAATTTAATGGTTCAGGATCTATGAATCGTTCCTGAATATTCTCCGGATTCTCAATTGTGAGGTCGGGTTCAAAAAATGGATTATCGGAAATTTGAACTGGAGTACTTGGTCGACTGGATGACGATTCTAAAGAAAAATCAACGGCGGTAATATTTGCTAGATGTCTTGATCTAGTTATAGGTGGTGAGCGTACAAAAGGTGGTGAACGTCTTGCTCGGTGCATTCACTGAATATCCTATTAGTTTTTAAAAGGAAAGAAAAATTATAATAAGTTATCCAATCAATAGACTTTTCTGATTTTGCCCACGTTTCGAATAGCCAAAAGATGCAGCAGAGGGGCAGGATTCGTTTGGTCTCAATATAATTGAGGACTGTTTGGCTCCAATAACCCGGTCCACGTACAAATCCAACTATTACTACGAACCAGAAAATTTTGATGTTTATCAATTTAACCACTTAAAATAAATTTTCGTAATTTTAAGAAATTTAGATAAGAAGTAGAATAAAAATCTATGTCCTAAAACTAGAATAGCGAGAAATAAGAAAGAAAAAGAGTTCGTCGAAAAAGGTCGGGAAAAAAAAATGGTTGAAAAATAAAAGGTGACGGAAAAATAAAAGAAACTTATAAAACTTAAAAACACTTGACTAACCTAACCTTATTACCACAACTAACTTAAAATTATAATCGCAAATTGAGATTACTAATTGGAATGATAATTGATACATAGGTAAAAGGTGTCTAAAAATATTAAAGCTTACAGGAAAAACTATATCCCAAATGGAAATATCTTAAAAAGAAACTAAAACTTAAAAAGGCGTCGCAAAATTCTAAAGTACCTAAATCTTAGTCTAAAGAAAAAGCACTTAAGGGATTTTTACGGCAAGGCCTAAAAATCTAGAAATAAAAATAACTATGGCAAAAACTATGAATTAAAAATAAATACGAGCGAAAAATACAAATATTACGCTAAAACGATTAAAAAGGGACAAAATATAAAAATATACAAAAAGTTGTAAAAATTACAATTTTTATAAAAATATTATTTTTATATTATTTATTTTATAAAACTATTAATTTTACAATTTAATTAAACTAATTAAACTAAATAATACAAATTAATAATAAAAACTAAATTAATATATATAATATATAACCCTAATTAGGGTTTAAATATAATAATAATAATTATTATTATTATCCGTAATTAATACAGGCTGCAGTCTGGCGTGTCAGATGGGCTCATGCGATCGCATGAGTCCTAAACTATCCGGCCATGCGATCGCATGAGTCCTAAACTATCCGGCCATGCGATCGCATGGGCTAGGGTTTCGGGCCACAGAGTGGGCTGCTACAGTACCGGCCGAATTAATAAATTTTTTTTTTATATATTAGCGTTGCGCTTCCGGCTTTTAAGCTAGATTGATTCCCCGGCAGCGGCGCCATAAATTTTTTTTTATACTATTAATTTTAGCAAGAAAATACTATTAAATACGATACAATTTTACACAAGATATTTATTTATTTAGAGAATGGATATACTTAAACCTTGCTACAACACTTATAGGCAGTGTACCTAATCGTACAGTAGTGTAGTTTTTAGTAAGTCCGGTTCGTTCCACAGGGAAAATCTTTAAACAAAGCTTAACGCTATATTAGTTTACTTTTATAAAAATACAAATATATATATAAGTAATATTATTATTATAAAGGGGGGTTTTTACCGTTTAATGACCGGTTTGTCGATTTTAAAACTTTAGTCGCAGTTAAAACCAAATGTAAAATATTAAAAATAAATACAAGACTTAAATTAAAGCGTAAAGTAAATAACGATAATGAAATTGCGAATAATAAAAGTGCGATAAAATAAACTTGCGATAATTAAAAAGTACGATAATTAAAAGTGCAATTAAATAAAATAACAATAAATATGCGATAATTAGAAGTGCAATTAAATATAAAATAAAGGAAATTAAATATGAAATAAAAGAATTATGCTTATTTAAACTTCCGTAACCATGATGTTTGACGTGTTGATTTTAGTTTTATGCCCATGGGTTAATTGTCCTTTGTCCTGGATTATTTAATATGTCCATCTGGTTTTTGTCCATAACAGTCCATCAGTCATAAATATAAAGTGCGAGTGTCCTCGTCAAATTATTCTTATACCCGAAGTTAAATATTCCAACTAATTGGGGACTTAAACTGTAACAAGATTTTAATACTTTGTTTAATAATTACACCAGGATGTCGACTGAGTGTGACCCAAGGTTTTAATATTTTGTTATCAATTATACCAATTGTCCTTGTACATAATTTCACCCCTGTTTTAATTATTCTAGTGGCTATTAATCCATTCCCGTGTCCGGTTAAATGAACGATTATTCGTACATATAAATACCCTGCCCATCGTGTCCGATCGAGTGTAAATGGTTATTTATAGGGACGCCCAATTGTAAATCTTTATATTGTCATTAACAAACTATCATTTAGTTAAACAAATATAAAGCCTATTAATAGCTCATAGTCTAATTTCCACAAGTGTCGTTCTTTTGTCCAAACCCCAATTATGGTACAAAGCCCAATTACCCAATTTTAGTAATTAGCCCAACATCATGATTACTTCATTTTAAATAAGCATAATAATAACTTAGCTACGAGACATTAATGTAAAAAGGTTGAACATAACTTACAATGATTAAAAATAGTGTAGCGTTACACGGACAGAATTTCGACTTACACCCTTACAACATTCGCTAACATACCCTTATTATTAGAATTATAATTAAAATTAAAATTAAAATATAAATTATAAATATAAATATTACGTATGAATGGAGAAGAGAAGATAGATGGATTTTGTGTTGCACCAAAGCTCGATTTTTATAGGCATGTGGGCTGGAACTGGGGATCATGCGATCGCATGGATTTATGCCTTCCAGGCCATGCGATCGCATGGCCAGCTGGGGAGGCTCACATTTGGTTGTTTTCTTCTGCCGACGGTTTTATAAATAAATATAATATATTAAATAATTATAAGAATTATTTAAATATTATATTATATTTATGTGCATAGTTGACTTGTAATTTTTAGTCCGTTGCGTCGAGCGTTGAGAGGTGACTCTGGTCCCGGTTCCGGATTTTCGAACGTCCTTGCGTACAATTTAATATCTTGTACTTTTTGTTTTGAATCTTGTACTCTTGTAATTTTGAGATGTTTCTTATCAATAATTGGAACCTCATTGATTGTATTTTGTACTTTTGAGCTTTTTGGTCGTTTGCGTCTTTAATTCGTCGAATCTGTCTTTTGTCTTCACCTTTTATTATTTAAGCGAATATCACTTGTAAATAGGACAATTGTAACTAAAAGCTTGTCTTTCTTGAGGAATAATGCTATGAAATATATGTTTGTTTTTAGCATTATCAGACGTCATCATCTCCTTCTGAGAAAAACTAATCAATGACACTCTTGTTAAATCCTTTAGATAACCTCAGCATGAATAATAAAATGCACTTCATAAAATTTATGGATTCATATGATTTAAACTCTTGAAGCAAAACAATATTCTATCCGTTGGAATTCACGCAAGGCCCCGAGCATACCAGGGAACATGAAGACCAAATAAAATGAAAATATCCTCACCTGTTTACAAACAACGCCGATGGATGGCAACAACTAAAATTTCGGGACGAAATTTCTATTAACAGGGGGATACTGTGACAACCCGGAAATTTCCGAGTTGATTTAAACAAAAACTTTATATGATTTCATTTAACTCCGATAAATTCCGACGATTCACGAACAATTATTTGAAAATAAATACGTATCAGTATTATTATTAATATTGTTTTTTTAAAAACAATATTATCATTAATAATTTTATATCATTTACAATTATCATTATTAGTGTTTTCATTTAATATCATTACTATCAAAACTATTATTAATATCATTTATCATTTATTTTTATTATTATGATTAATATGATTATCAATATCATTAACATAATTATTACTAGTATTATTGTTATCAATATTATAATTAGTAATAAAATTATGATTACTAATATTAACATTAATATTTATTCATTATTATTATTATCATTATTATTGATATTATTATTATTAATTATCATCTTTTAATATCATTTAATATCATTCTTATTATTAACATTATTTTGATATTTAGTAATATTGTTATTATTATTTATCATTATTATTTGTTATTATTAATATTATTATTATTATTATTAATACAATTATTATTATTAATAATATAATTATTATTATTATTATATAATTATTATTAATTTATTAGTATTATTACTATTAATGTATTTATTTAAATAATAAAATGAAAAAGGACAACAAATACCTAAATTAGGTAAGATCATTTTCTGTATTTTTTTTATTATGATCTGCATTTTCTGATTTTTATATATTTAATATATAAAGCAATTAGGTATGCTGCTGTCTTTTATATTTTTTTATATTTCTGTTTGTTCTTGATCAAAAATACAGTCGACATCCACAATTCATGAATCAATCGATCACACATTTTTTTATATATATAAGACCATTTAGTTTCCATTATCAACACAATACAAACGCATCCATAACAAAAATTTATATATTTTTTTCTTCTTCTTTCGATACCTCTGTTATACTACTTTTAATCAAAAGCTCGAATTCGAAATTAAAATCAAAAAGTAATATTGCAGTTTTGTTAGGAATCCTCTAGTAAAACTACCTGCAAAACCTCAGGTTTCAATTCATTATATCAAGCTTGAATTGTTGAGTCAAAGTTTTTAAATCAAAAAGTCAACTCATTGTTCTTGATCAAATTCGAATTTTCTGTTATGATATAAGTGAAATTAAGGATTTATAAAGTTTCTAGGAATGATTTCAAACCTATTTCATGTAGGAATTTTGATCTAAAACGCTTCCAAAATCAAAATCAAACTTTATTTTTTTAAAGGTTACGACTGCAGTTACGGTTAAGTGTGTTGACAGGTTTCGAGAGGTCACGGGTTCGAGTCCCAGTTGAGGCATATTTTTTTTGAAAGAGCTTTAAATGTAGTTTCTTATCAAAATTATTATTATTATTATTATTATTATTATTATTATTATTATTATTATTATTATTATTATTATTATTATTATTATTATTATTATTATTATTATTGTTACTAGTATTATTATTATTATTAAAATTATTATTACTAGTAATACTAGTATTATCATTATAATTATTAGTATTATCATTATAATTAGTATTATCATTATAATTATTATTATTATTATTTATATCATGATTATTATTATTATTATTATTATGAAAATAACATAAATTATTAATATTAGTATTAGTATCATTTTATAATTAATAATACTATTATTATCATTTTTAACATAAGTGTAATTATTATTATTTTTATTGTTATTATTAAAAATTATTATCGTTATTATCAATTTTACAAAAATTAACATTTTTGCTATCATCAAAACTATATTATTATTATTATCTTTAGAATCTTATTATGACTATTATCATTTTTATTACTGGTATTATTATTGTTATTACAAAATAATACAACTTTTTATTCATTAATAATATTAATATTATTTCATCAAATAAATATTTATAAACCTAATATATATAAAAGTATATATACAGAAAAATATAACAATTGAACCAAATAAACTTATTTGATTACGAGTGTACGTGTTAATATATAAACTTGATATAGGTTCGTGAATCCGAGGACAACTCTACACTTGTTTAGTACTATCATACGCATATCCTACAAACTATCGTACCGTATCGTGAGTTCATCTGCTCCCTTTTTATATATTTTTGGGCTGAGAATACATGCGCAACTTTTATAACTGTTTTACACGTATCAACTATTAAACTGTGATATGTTGGGCTATGACCAGTAAGTCCCCAACCGACAAGTATAAACGATAACTTGTTACGGGGCAAACTTGAAAGTCTAGTCTAAATACAAGTACCAACTATTAAACTGTGATATGTTGGGCTATGACCAGCAAGTCCCCAACCGACAAGTATAAACGATAACTTGTTACGGGGCAAATTTGAAAGTCTAGTCTAAATATCAGTACCAAACTGTTAAACTATGCTATACCCGGCTATGTCCAACTAAGTCCTTACTGTGATATTTTTAATTGCTGCGGCATTCTTAATTATTGGGGATAGGCCTATCGGGAGTAACGTCCCCGATACATTTGACTAAGTCTTTGTATTACTTGATAATGAAATTAAACGACAAGGACAGAACAACTTGTCACGGGGCAAACAACGTTTAGTCTAAATATCACGCACTGGCATAACTTTTTGATCCTGCGGGAGATCAACTTTTGGATCTTGCGAGATCTACTTTACAAACTAAATCTTGTGGTCTAACACTATTACTGAAATCATTATTTATGACAAACCTATGAACTCACTCAACCTCGTGTTGACTTTTTAAGCATGTTTATTCTCAGGTACTTAAATATTACTTTTGCTGTATATCTACTGCTTTGATGATGATTTCTTGCTATGCTTGGAGTCTTCATTACATATCATATCAATTAAAGACATATTTATCTTCCGCTGCAAAACTCAACAAAACGTCTCATGTAGAGTCGTTCTCGTTTATACAACTGTGATTTGATATAATTAGACACAAATACCCCAGGCCCTATTTGGGGGTGTCAAACCTAGATACATTTTACAAACATTGCATTCGTTTTTAAAAGACAAACTTTATTCACATCTAAAGTTGACGGCATGCATACCATTTCATAATACATCCAACTATAATTGACTTAATAATAATCTTGATGAACGCAATGACTCGAATGCAACGTCTTTCGAAATATGCCATGAATGACTCCAAGTAATATCCTTAAAATGAGCTAATGCACAGCGGAAGATTTCTTTTAAACCTGAGAATAAACATGCTTTCAAGTGTCAACCAAAAGGTTGGTGAGTTCATTAGTTTATCATAATCATTCATTTCCATTATTTTAATAAACCACAAGATTTTTATTAAACATTATTCCAATAGCAGAATCCTCTTGTCTGCATAAAGGTAAAATCATTTCCAATAATATAATAGATCACAAGATTTTTATTTTTCATAAACATAATCCTCAAGCAGAATCCTCTCGTCTGCATTAAGGTAAAATCATTCATATGGTAAACACCTGGTAACCGACATTAACAAGATGCATATAGAATATCCCCAAAACAGAATCCTCTCGTTTGTATAACAGAATCCTCTCATCTGTATAAAAAATTGAAGTACTAAAGCATCCATACCTCGGATGGGGTTTGTTAGGCCCATAGATCTATCTTTAGGATTCGCGTCAATTAGGGGTACTGTTTCATAATTCTTAGGTTACCAAGCTAAAGGGGTGATATTCGATTTCGATAATCCAACCATAGAATGTAGTTTGAGTACTTGTGTCTATTTCGTCAAACATTTATAAAAAAACAGCGCATGTATTCTCAGTCCCAAAAATATATAATACAAAAGCATTTAAAAAGGGAGCAAATGAAACTCACTATACTGTATTTTGTAGTAAAAATACATATGACGTCATTGAACAAGTGCAATGTTGGCCTTGGATTCACGAACCTATATTAATTATATGTATTTATATGTTTGATCAATATCTGTCTAACAATTTAGGTCAAGTCGTAGTGTATCACAATCCTAATGCTCGAGACTAAATATGCAAAAGTCAACAAAAGTCATATTGACCAAAATGTCTTCCAAAATTTATACATGATTATTATATAGTTTAAATATAGTCGTTTTATTTATTTAAATATTTTTAATAGATTTTATTAAAGTAAATAATATAGTTCTTTTATTAATAAATAAAGTTTTATATTAAAATTAATATAATAAAAATATACTTTTATATATCTTAAGTAATAAAATTTATAAAGTTCATTTAATATCATAAAAATAATATAATAGGTATTATTAATGTAATTATATTATACGTAGTAAAATATATTTGTATCACATATTTATTTGATAAAATAATATTGATAATAATAATAATAATAAGTAAAAGTTGTATTATTTTGTAATAATTATTATTATTCTACTAATAAAAATAACAATAATTATATTTTCTAAAAATGATAAAATGATAATTTTTATTAACAATAGTACTAAAATGATAATAATAATGATGTTTCATATTAACAATGATATTTTTATTAAAAATAATAATTTTAGTAAAAATGATAGTTTTAATATTAATAATACTTTTAATAATAATAATAATAATAATAGTAAAATAATGAAAACGATATTTTTCCTTTAAATCAATATCTTACAATATCTTAATTTCATCATGATACTCATACTCATTATTTCCTAATCGCTTCGTTTAATAGCTTTTAGTCGTCTTTTATATCGCGTTCATATTAATAATAATAATAGTAATCATAATAATTAGATGTTACTAATATTAGTTTTAATTATAATAATACTAATAATAATAATATTAATGATAATACTAATAACTATTTGAATGATAATAATAATACTAATTATAACCTTAACGATAATAACGATAGTAATAATAATAAGAATAACAATAATATCTTTTATTAATAACGACAATGATAATAATAATAATAATAATAATAATAATAATAATAATAATAATAATAATAATAATAATAATAATAATTAGATTATAACGACGATAATAACGACGATAATAATAATAATCATTTTTAATAATAATACAAAAATTCAATTGACTATAACTTCTAAACCGTTCATCGAAACCATTCGATATCTAAATGAAAAGTTCTCAATTTTTCGCTAGCTTTCCAACGACATGCATATTATATACCTTATCTTAATAGCATATGTATTTAATTCAAGATTCGACATAACCTATCTAATGACAATAACGAACGTATAAGCATGCATAATCCTATATACTCGAGCACTAGTCAGGGATACACTAATAATATATAAAAGTTAAGTTATGAGTGCTCACGTATCAATATTGAGATTCAATATTGTAGGAAAAGTACGTAGATGCAATGGAGATGATAAACACTAGTTTGACTCACGAGCAATACTCCCGAACCATACCCATAACCTCCATAGCTATATCCCATAATTTCTTTGCTCTATCCCGCTCGAAAAAAAATTTTGAAATCACTCGGACAGCACTCCGCCGTAATATTTTATGTATACTAATAATATCTTGAAATAATACAGAGTGAATATATATATATATATATATATATATATATATATATATATATATATATATATATATATATATATATATATATATATATTTATATATATATATATATATATTTATACATATATATATATATATATATATATATATATATATATATATATATATATATATATATATATATATATATATATATATATATATATATATATATGTAAATCGATTGAGAGAGTTTAGAGAAAAATATTTTCAAGTTTCTAGAAATAATGAAACCTATTGAATTATATTTATAATAGATTTTTGAATTATTAAAGTGAATTATTAAAGTATAAATTATTAAAGTGAATTATTAAAGTATGAATTATTAAAGTGAATTATTAAAGTATGAATTATTAAAGTGAATTATTAAAGTATGAATTATTAAAGTGAATTGTTAAAGTATAAATTATTAAAGTGAATTATTAAAGTATGAATTATTAAAGTGAATTATAAAGTTAAAGTAAAGTAAAAATAAAGTAAAAATAAAGTAAAAATAAAGTAAAGGTAAAGTTTAAGTATAGTAAAAGTATAAAACTATGTACGTATAATACGCGTATAAATATATATAATATTAATTTAAATCATTATATATATTTAATAAAATAAAATATAAATATCATTATCTTTATCATACTGGTTAAGTAATGAGTTGTCAAAAGTGGTTCTAGATATTTATAAAAGTTATATACGTTTTAATAATAAAGTTCTTTTTAAACTGAAAACGTTTTTGTACGTTTGAAACTAAATCAAATAAATATGATAATTTTGTTTTCCAAAACTAAATATATTTAAGAATCATTTTGTTTAAAGGTTAAAATAATGGAAATCGTTATATCATAAAACGTTTTAGAAAAGTAGAATCATATATATTCATAATAGGTTTCAAGTTTTTTTTTTTAAATTACAGTCTGTTGGTGAAGCATGGGATAAAGTTCAAAGGTTAAATAAACGTATGAAATCATCTTAATGAAAAATGTCGAGTTACTTAACTTGTCGATATCCAACATCTAAGTTATTTACACTCCACGTTCTTACTTATAAATCAGTTTACCATTTTCAGAATGTTGTCAAAAAGAATAGATTTCTTAAATCACAGTGGACCTCATAACATAGACCCGTAATCATATCACAATGTATCCGATAAATCAGTCATTTGATATTATCTTCTAATTCCATCCATAAATATATTGAAACAAATACTTTCATGTAAAGTATTATACGTTTAATACTTTATTAATATTCTCAAGTTATAATATATATATATATATATATATATATATATATATATATATACATACATACATATATATACATATTTATTTATATATAACGGTTCATGAATCGTCAGAATTTGGTCGAGGTTATAATGAATGTATGAACACAATTTAAAATTCTTAAGATTTAACTTAACAAACTTTGCTTATCGCGTCGGAATAATATAAAGATAAAGTTTAAATTTGGTTAGAAATTTTCGAGTTGTCACAGTACCTACCCGTTAAAGAAATTTCATCCCGAAATTTGAATGGGATGGTCATGGCTGACAATAAGTATGTTTTCATGACGTATACGAGTTGGAAATTAGAGTTTTATTATCATCAAGTAATATAGATAAAGCAATTTAATTTTTGTGAAGAGTACGAGTGAAGTTATCACAAAAGAATGAAATGAGTAATGCACGTTCTTTTTAACCAATGACATAGTCACTGTTGATTTCCGGTATTCAAGGAATTTAGAGAAAATCTTCGTAATAAGATTTAGTTCTTCGGTAATTAAGGAACTTAGGATCCGCTTTGATTAAATGCGATAATCTGTTTTGATTGCTCTGTCGGATATTTTACTATATATCCACCTCCTTCGTTTCCTTATTTCCACAACTCACACCTTTATTCTTTCTCCCTCAATTCATACTTTATAGCATTTGCTAATATGCTCCATCCAGTTCTGATTCTTGATATACTCCTAACTTTCATATCTGTCATTCTTCTTTTTCATCTGCCGCCGGAAGAATCTATTTACTTCTACTATACTCTTGGTTTTATAGTGTTTTTAGTTCTCCCGTCTCTTTATATTGCTATATGCATCGATATATATGGTTTGTAATTTCTGGTTTGTTGTTGAGTTTTATATCTTCCCTTATACTTCAAAGTCCCTGCTTCTGTCTTCTATAATCATTGTCATCCACAGTTAATACTCCCTCCTATTTGCTGCGATTTATACTCCAATTTCTATTTTGGAGCTTTGTCCTTTCGTTTCTTCTTCTTGCGATTAAGCATCGCTTGTAATGGTCCAATAAATTTTGGAATGAACATTGTTAATATTCTAAGAAGGAAATGGTAATGGCACGGTCTTGATTTGTTAAATTACCAGAATACCCTGGAAAAGACCGAATCATCAAGAAAAATTTTCTTAATATTTTAGAGGTTAAATAGAATACAAGAGTCGTGTAACATGGCACATGATGATGTTATGATCTGTGAATCATCACGTTCCATTTAAAAACTCAGCATGACTGACTGTAATATAATCACATTGATCAAGTGTCATTATATTATACTAACTCATGTTTCATTTCCCAACACTACTTCAATAGTATACATATTTTAAATTCGAATTTTTCAGAATTTAGAAACTAAAATAGTTTCTTTTATGATGTAACACAGATAGCGCAAAGAGATAAATGATTTCGAATAACAATAGTTATGAAGATATCTTCAGAAACATTGAAGATATTTATAATGAAAGATATGATGATATCTTAGAATATCTAAGATCAGAGGATGATGAAAAATATTATTCACAAGGGTTTAGAGTCAGGAGTAAGGTATTTGATAATAATTTCAGTAGACACTGAATCATTTGGATTCTTTGAAGGCATGTTTAGTCTTTGTGATTTATCCACAGCTGATATCGGGCAAAAAGTCACGTTTTTACCCCCTAAATCAGGCCCTAAAACAATAAAGATTAAAACTTTGTTGGCAAAATTATCGTTTTTTTGGTTGATTTTGTAGATTGAGTAATTACAAAGGCGCTGCAAAAAGAATCAAGTAAAACGGAGCTAAAATGAAGATTCTAGAGCGAAAACGGTGAGGGACAAGAAATCAAGTTACGATCCAGTGAATCAGGCCCTGATCAGCAAGCCATACGGCCTGCCATACGGCCTGCCACTATGAAAATGGCCTGCCAGATACGTGCCACAACACGAGCCACAAAACAGCTTGCCAAGCATACAGCCTGCCAAATACGGCCTGCCATACGGCCTGCCAAACGGCCTGCCAGGCGTATTTGGCAGAATTCCAAGTCTATTTAAAGGGGCTTTCTCCATTCATTCCAAGACACACTCAACTTGAAATACAATTTATATTTTCAATATTTTTAGGTAGTTTTTAGTAGTAGTTAGCTTAGCTTTTATTTTCTGGAGGATATCCCGGCGAGTCCCTGCGATCCCGGGCAGATTAGTTCGGCTTTTTCAGGTTTTATTCGAAACGCTTGTCTTTTGTATTAAACATGTATTCTTATCTTTTATGTTTAATAATGCATTCCGATATTGCCATGATAGCTTAATTTATCTGTATGTTGCCATGATAGAAGTTTGGGTTAGCGTAATTATGTTAATATAGTACGATTACTATTATAATACTGAATTAGGAAGTCTGATAGATTTATATGCTAGCATCTTAAGGATTGACCAACTTAGGTTGTGATCAGGACTTGTCCACCTATATGAAATTAGCTACTTCATAGGATTAAGACCCCTGGTTATACTGTATCTGAAGATTCTATGAACTCGGTATGGCCGGAGTTCCCGAGAGGCATCTAATGCACTTTTAGGACACGGAACCTAGGAATTGAGACATGAATGACCTAGTATGCCTATTGACAGTTCTGAAGAGACCTCTTAAGAGCTGTTAAGATCTAGTTAGTGCCTCTACTGTATGACCCAAACCTATTGCATGTTCTTGTCTGATTGTTGCCCTAGGTCTTAGTCATATCAACTGTTTAGGTACTTATTAGGTTTCTATCTGCTTTACTATCAGTATATTAACTGTAATGCTGTATAATGTTTGATTTGTTGTGATCTCACTAGTATGATGAAATGGTTGTTAGTTTTCATTTAAGGTTTTGCCAACTTAAACCGATGGACTCCTTCCGTTTGTGATCAGTGTTCAATCAACACGACACGTTGATATTCAGTTATCTGAACTGATAACGAGGGTTAGGATTAGAGCTTAACTCACTAATAAACCTAGTACTCTACTAAGGATAACCTCCGAGGTATTGGTACACTTCAGTTATACGACCAAGTGGCATACTTCTCACTGCTCAAAGAGAACTCCGAGAGTTCAGAGATAAGTAGGTCTGTGTAATTGGCTCATCCAACCAGATCAACATCAACCCAAGCATAGTCTTAACATAAGCATAATTACCTTTCCCTAACCTAATACTGATATCTTGGTCAACATTTCCTTGATCTACATACTCCGGATATCCTCCCACTTTATTTACTTTTTCTGCATTTAGGACCTTTAGCTAAAATTAACTACTATCTTTTATCCAGATAATTTAACTAAAAGACAATTATCCACTTGATCTTCAATTCGTTAATCAGCATAAAATTCGACACTAGGTTAACTTACACCTTCTACACCTTAGAAAGTAAAGTAAATTTAGGCCCCGCAAAATATAAATAAATGAAGACGCTGTGTGCTACCGAATCGGACACCGTGCGACCTAACGACACCGCACAAAATAAAAACTGTCCGTTAGTGGCATATCAGTAGGTAACCTTCTTCTTTGGCGCCGCTGCCGGGGAATCGAATATTTTGATCGAGAAAGATTTTAAACAGACAAAGTGTTGTTTGGTGGTGTCTAAGAAAGACAATTATACACGGACTTGGTTATTGGATTTTCCGAACAGTCTCCAATAATATTGGAACCAAAAGGATACTACCTCTCCGTAGTCGGCCTGGCCACCTCGATACAAGTAATCTGTGAGAAGTCCTATCAGTTAAGATATCCGATCTGGTTAGCGACCGAATTTCAAGAATAATTGTTTTTATTAAATTATCGATCCCTTTAGTAAATTAATATTTTCTAAAAGTTACTTTTAAGTCTTTTTATTAACAGAAAATTAGGAAAAAAATGGAACAACAAGACTCCTTGCTTCTATGCATAAGTCATGCTTAGAGGAAAGAGGAGGACCAATCACCTTAGGAACCGAAGAAATTCCTGAAATCAGTTCACACATAATTAAACTAGTCAGTATGATCTGTAAATTTCAAGGATTACCGACTGACGACCCTAACTTTCATATAAACAAATTTATCAGTCTGGTTGACTCTTTTAAGAAGGAATCAAACGAGAAAAACATTTTAAAACTTCACCTTTTTCAATATTCACTTTCTAAACACGCTTCAGCATGTTTTGATGCACTTAACCCGAATTCAATCCATACGTGGGAGGAATTAGCCACTAAATTTCTAAATAAATATTATCCACCCTCCCTACAAACCTGTTTAAGAAATGACATCACTAACTTTTCCCAAAAAGAAAATGTGTCATTGTGTCTAGCATGGAATAGAGTAAAGATGATGCTTAAAAGATGTCTGAATCATTTGTTAAGTCGGGCAGACATAGTCTGTACGCTTTACAATGGTTTGACCAAGGATGATAAGTCTCTCCTAGACATGGCCTCGCAAGGAAATTTCATGTCTCGAACAGCAGATGAAGCTTGGGATCTCTTGGACACAATAGCTGCACAACAGGAAGACTGGAACAATGAAGCTGCTGAGAAGGATGATGTCTTCGCTCATACGGTAAAAATGCTGGAAACCAGCATGGAATTCCCCCTAAGTTAGGAGATACAGGAAGATTTACGGTACCTTGCTACCTGCAAGATGACTAAATTAGTAATGCGTTAGCAGACTTAGGAGCCAGTGTAAACCTAATGCCCTATTCATTATTCAAGAAGCTATAATGCCCTATTCATTATTCAAGAAGCTAGGATTAAATGACTTAAGGCCAACCAGAATGACTATCCAACTCGCGGACAGATCAGTTAAGATTCCTCGGGGAATAGCTGAAGATGTCCTAGTTAGAGTGGATAAGTTCGCGTTTCCCGTTGATTTCGTCATTATGGATATTAAGGAAGACACGAAGGTCCCACTCATTCTTGGCAGACCATTCCTAAATACTGCCAAGGCTGTAATTGACGTTCACGAGAAATCTCTAAAGTTAAGGGTTGGAGGAGAAGAAATCACATTCAATGTTGATCGCCTCATGAACCATCCTGCGGAAGAGGATGTGAATCTCTCTGATTCTTTTCAAGAACTCGTCAACGAATACCTGGAAGAGACTATGGCTATTTGCAGTCAAGATCAAATTTCTAAGGATCTGGTCTTTACACCTCCTGAAGGAAATCTCGACAACCATTCAGCTATAGACCTTAGTCATCCCATATCTCCCCTCTCTGAAAGTAACCTTCTTGGCCATACTATTCAAATAGCACCGCTAGGACAAGGCATTCCTTTACCTCTACTAAGGAGAAGACCGAATGAAGAGACAGATTTCATTCCGGTACATCAGGAACCCCAGTCAAGGGAAGACTGTGAGGAATTTTCCGAACCTACCTTTGAAACTAAAGAAGACGTTTCTGAAGAGGAAGCATTAAGGAGGACAATTTCCAGAAATGAAGAACAGATAGCATCAGTGACCGCTACTGAAGAATCATAATTCCAGGAGAGGTACGACTCGTTAGACCGTAAGGAGATAGCTAGAATGAAGCCATCTATCGAGGAGCCTCCGGAATTAGAATTGATGAAGTTACCCGACAATCTGGAGTATGCATTCTTAGAAGGAGAATCGTAACTCAATGTGATTATATCAAAAGACCTCATGCCACGAGAGGAGGCGAAATTGATTCAAGTGCTGAAATCTCATAAGAAGGCAATTGCTTGGAAGATCTCCGACATCAAAGGGATCAGCCCCAACTATTGCACCCATAAGATCTTCATGGAAGATGATGTCAAGCCATCAGTTCAGAGGCAAAGAAGGGTCAACCCTATGATTCAAGAAGTCATTAAGAAAGAAGTAATCAAACTTCTGGAAGCCGGTCTGATCTATCCCATCTCTGATTCACCATGGGTCAATCCTGTTCAAGTGGTACCCAAAAAAGGAGGGACGACCGTAATTAAAAATGAGAATAATGAACTTATTCCAACTCGGGAAGTTACCGGTTGGAGGGTTTGCATAGACTATCGTAAATTAAACGATGCAACCCGGAAGGATCATTTTCCATTACCTTTCATTGATCAAATGTTGGAACGTCTATCAGGAAATGAGTACTACTGTTTCCTAAACGGTTTTTTCGGCTACTTTCAAATTCCCCTCGATCCAAAGGACCAAGAGAAAACAACCTTCACCTGTCCTTATGGAACATTTGTCTATCGACGTATGCCCTTTGGGTTATGCAATGCACCAGCTACATTTCAGCAATGCATGGTAGCAATATTCCACGACATGATTGAACGTTGTATGGAAGTCTTCATGGACGACTTCTCAGTCTTTGGCAGTACCTTTGATTCGTGCCTATCAAACCTTGACAAGATGCTCACTCGGTGTGAAGAGTCAAATTTAGTTCTTAATTGGGAAAAATGTCACTTCATGGTAAAAGAAGGGATAGTTTTAGGACATAAGATCTCTAAAGCAGGAATAGAAGTTGATAAGGCTAAGATTGAGACCATCACTAAACTTCCAGAACCTACCACGGTAAGAGCAATAAGGAGTTTCCTAGGACACGCCGGTTTTTACCGACGTTTCATTAAGGATTTTTCAAAGGTCACACGACCTCTCACTCACCTCTTAGGAAAGGAAGTCCCGTTTGTCTTCAATGAAGAATGTCGAAAAGCATTCAACTATCTGAAAGAACAGCTAACACATGCACCGATCATGATAGCTCCTGATTGGAGTCTACCATTTGAGATCATGTGTGATGCGAGTGATTTCGCAGTTGGATCAGTGCTTGGACAACGGGTAGATAAACACTTTCATACAATCTATTACGCCAGCAAAACCTTAACCGGAGCTCAAGAGAATTACACTACCACGGAGAAGGAGCTGCTAGCCGTAGTATTCGCCTTCGACAAATTTCGTTCCTATCTTATCTTGTCCAAAACTACGGTCTATACAGATCATTCAGCCCTCAAATATCTATTCACTAAGCAAGATGCGAAACCGAGACTCCTACGATGGATCTTACTCCTTCAAGAATTCGACATCGAGATTAAAGACAAGAAAGGAGCAGAGAACGTCGCAGCAGATCATCTTAGTCGTTTGGAAAACCCAACGATGGAAAAACTTGCAGAACAAGATATCAGAGATAAATTCCCGGAAGAACAGCTTATGAGTTTAGGACAAACTCACATAGGATCACAGTTTAATGACACTCCTTGATATGCTGACATGGCCAACTACCTAGTTGCCAGAGTATTACAAAAGGGCATGAGTACCTCCCGGAGAAGGAAGTTCTTCAGGGATGCCAAGTACTACTACTGGGAAGATCCTTACCTGTTTAGAATTTGCCCTGATCCGATAATCAGGAGGTGCGTAGATGAGAAGCAAGCAGCAGGGATTCTTCACCAATGTCACCATGGACCAACTGGAGATCATCATGGAGCAAATTTAACCGCAAGGAAAGTCTACGAATCAGGATTCTACTGGCCATCTATATTTCGAGATGCGCAAGAGCTTGTAAAGCGTTGAGACGCATGCCAAAGACAAGGCAATATCTCTATGAAGAACGAGATGCCTAGGACTAATGTCCAAGCTTGCGAGATCTTTGATATATGGGGATTAGACTTCATGGGCCCATTCCCAAAGTCTAACAGGAAATAATATGTCCTCATAGCAGTAGATTACGTCTCCAGATGGGTCAAAGCTCAAGCATTTCCAACTAATGATGCCAAAGTCATCACAAATTTCCTGAAGAGACTATTCTGCAGATTCGGAGCTCCCCGTGCAATAATAAGTGATAGAGGCACACACTTCTGCAACACTCAGTTTATGAAGGTGATGCAACAATACGGAGTTACCCACAAGATGTCCACTGCCTATCATCCGCAAACCAACGGACAAGCAGAGGTCACGAACAGAGCACTCAAAAGAATCTTAGAACGCACTGTCAGCCATCATGGAAATAAATGGGCCGAGAAGCTAGATGATGCTCTGTGGGCATTCCGAATTGCTTACAAGAATCCTCTAGGAACTACACCCTAACGAATGATCTATGGAAAAGCTTGTCACCTTCCGTTAGAACTCGAATACAAAGCTCTCTGGGCGCTGAAGACCTGCAAGCTCGATCCCTCAGTTACCGGAAGACATAGAAAAATGCAAATGAACGAACTCGCCGAATTGAGAGACCAAGCATATGAAATGTCATACATCTACAAGGAACGAACGAAACTTACGCATGATGCCAAATTAATCCCTACAAAGTTCGCCCCTGGAGATAAAGTTCTTCTCTTCAATTCTCGGTTCAAGAAGTTCGCGGGAAAATTTAGATCCAGATGGAGTGGCCCATACAAAGTTGTACATGCTTTTCCACACGGAACCGTGGAGTTGGAAGGACCTACTGGTAATTTCAAAGTCAATGGCCACCGGTTGAAAGCCTATTTAGAAGACCACGATAAGGAGGAGCATCTCTTCTCCTTCGATCCATTCTGAAGATCTGACAAAGAAAAGTCGAGTTGTAATGACTTGATAAACAAAGCGCTCTTGGGAGGCACCCCTTGCTTATCCTTTTTCTTATTATTTTCTTTTTGAATTATTTTCAGTTTTAAGATATTATTTCTGTACTAACAAACTAAGCGCCATACTTGCGCTTAGTGCTTACAAGTTTGTTGAATGTGTTTAGGCGCAATGCCAAGTTCAGGAGCATCAGCTTACATTCCCGTTCGCAGGAGGAGGACTCCTGTAGTTTACTCATCCGAAAGCAGTGCTGATCAGAACAGGCCGTCAACAGGGTAATTAGGCCCAAGGAGATTAGTATTAGAGAGCGTTGAGGAAGACATCGGCATAGAACCGCCATCTCCTCCCGTCTGATGATCTAGACGTCTAGCCAGGAGACCGGTCGAGCATATACAGTTGCCAGATACGCATGAGCCACAGATGGTGATCCATTACGGAGCTACTTTGAGTGACCCTAATGTTGCATGGGCACTACTCAGAGATCAGCAGAGCCTTTACAAAGTTCTAAGAGCATACCTCCGGCGTGAGGGGATGCCACGCACTCTGGGCCCATCTTCATTTAGGCTAGCACGCCGTGTTCAACCGACACGACAGTCTACGCCCATGAATTCCACACCAGCTTTAGTTCACTCTGTTGCCATGCCTGCACACGCTACTCCTACTCCCATCGTGCCGCCTGCCCCAGTTACAGAGCCAGTTCCAGTATTCCTATTTCAGTGGAGCCGCCAACGGCCCAGGCATTTGAGATCACTGGGAGCATGCCTGACGAGGAGCTTTTCCCAGACTTACCCCACCTGGAGATACCGACAGAGTTATGTCTAGAGTCTTTACTAGGCCCTGAGATGGATATAGGGCAGCCTTTCGATCACATGCCGAACCTGGAGGATGACGTTTTCAGATACTTTGAAGAGCCGACACACATTGACCAGGATAGTATCCCATAGACTACTTTATCTTTATTTTATGTTTTAGTTTTTTTATCTTTTTGAAGCATTGTATAAAAAGTTATATATAGTGGAAATGCTGCCTTTCTCTTTGTGTTCTTCATGCAGAAATATTATTAAAAGAGACTGGTATGTAGGAGATGGACCGTAGGAAGGCCCAACACTAGGAAAGTTAACACGACCATAGGGAAGTAATTCTTCCTCAAACATATTTCAATTATAACGCACTAAAATCTCTAAGTGTGGGGTAACCCCCGTAACGAACTTAGAATTTTAGAACTCATGTCCTTAATTCATATAGTATCAAAATATTTTTTCGAGAGAACATTAGGGACAATGTTCTTCTAAGTGTGGGGTAATGGGTAAGGTTTTTAAGGTCGAAAGTTTTAGGTCAAGTAACCATAAAACGCCAGGTTTTGAAAAATTCTTTTGTCCAAAAGTAATTAAGCAATGGATATTGGGTAATTTTGAAAAATTCTTACTTTGTTTTTGCCCAAAAGATCTAATAAAATTGCTAGAAATCGGTTTTCGAAACATTTATTAGAACGGAACGATTAAGCTGAAACTAATGTTTTGTGTCAAAAGATTTCTTTTAAGAAAATATGTTAAAGGCTACGCATGATCAAGCACGACCCCTACTCTAAAAAGTGAGGAATCTTGGACCCAAAGTATCGGTATGACCCATCAAATCTACAGTACTTTGTTATTTCAATTGATGAGCGTGCCGGTGTACGGTTCAAGTTAGAACTTGGTTCAGTCATACGTTTCAAGGCCAATGGTTAGTGAGCACCATACGTGGTGCAGGTGCGATACTCCTTCCGAAATCATTCCGAATAGAGAAGACAAAAAGCCATCCGTTTCCGTTTCCACTCCACGTATTTCAACCCGACCAACTCACATGAAGAGTTAATGAATCAGAAATATTCACCCCAAATTTACTCCCAAAATACACCATTCACATTTCATTCCCCTTTCCATTTACCAAAGATCCAGAGATCAATGAAGAGATAGATCGATCAAATTCGCTTTAAAAGCACTAGTCGAAAGATTCCGAACACCGATTGTTTTTGATAGGTCAAAGACCTATTTTCAGTGGATTATCACTTCCTCTCTGGGCACCAGGAACGAAAGACAAAAGTTATAAAGAATGGGTATGCCAAAAAAAAAAAAATGTTTATGAAAGAGCAAATTCTCTAATAAGGCAAAAAAACCCAAGGAGATGCCCTGAAGAAGAATGCTGGAAGAGCAAAAGAAAATTCTAGACAAAGTCTTAGCAAAATCCGCCTCTTCCGAAGAAAACCTTTACGGAATTCTCAGCCATTATCTATCCAAAATGGATACTCTGAAGAATTAAAGTCTATCAATTCTCTCAAAATCAAAAGATCTGGATACCTTTCACCGAAACTCATAAATTTCCAACTAAACCCTATAACCCGTCTTCCTCTTGAAAGAATGCTTAGGAAGAAGATCAGTGCCGTCCTTACTTAACCGGTGGAGATATCGATGCTTTACCAAGCCTATGATGAGAACTGTTACACGACTGGCTTCTGAGCGACAATACAATTAGAATAGGACACCCTAAACACTTGAGTGATATGAGTGATCCGTCAGTGAGGAGCCTGATCATGTATACTCTACATCTGAGAGTTGGAAAGTACGCCTTTTTCCACTATGGACGCAATTGAAATCTAGCGACCAAATCATCGAAGTTTGAAACTTTTTCTAATACTTTCGAAAGATGAACCGACTTCTGATGAAGGCATAATAAAAAGATCTACGGGTGGGTCAAGTAAGAATCTATTAGAAAGATCCCGATATTCTCGCTTTCTTGCTTGAGGACAAGCAAAGCTAAGTGTGGGGTATTTGATATCGGGCAAAAAGTTACATTTTTACCCCCTAAATCAGGCCCTAAAACAATAAAGATTAAAACTTTGTCGACAAAATTATCGTTTTTTTGGTTGATTTTGTAGATTGAGTAATTACAAAGGTGCTGCAAAAAGAATCAAGTAAAATGGAGCTAAAATGACGATTCTAGAGCGAAAACGGTGAGAGACAAGAAATCAAGTTACGATCCAGTGAATCAGGCCCTGATCAGCAAGCCATACGGCCTGCCACTATGGAAACGACCTGCCAGATACGTGCCACCACACGAGCCACCAAACGGCTTGCCAAGCATACGGCCTGCCAAATACGGCCTGCCATACGGCCTGCCAAACGGCATGCCAGGCGTATTTGGCAGAATTCCAAGTCTATTTAAAGGGGCTTTCTCCATTCATTCCAAGACACACTCAACTTGAAATACAATTTATATTTTCAATATTTTTAGGTAGTTTTTAGTAGTAGTTAGCTTAGCTTTTATTTTCCGGAGGATATCCCGCCGACTCCCTGCGATCCTGGGCAGATTAGTTCGGCTTTTTCAGATTTTATTCGAAACGCTTGTCTTTTGTATTAAACATGTATTCTTATCTTTTATGTTTAATAATGCGTTCCGATATTGCCATGATAGCTTAATTTATCTGTATATTGCCATGATAGAAGTTTGGGTTAGCGTAATTATGTTAATATAGTACGATTACTGTTATAATACTGAATTAGGAAGTCTGATAGATTTGTATGCTAGCATCTTAAGGATTGACCAACTTAGGTTATGATCAGGACTTGTCCACCTATATTAAATTAGCTACTTCATAGGATTAATACCCCTGGTTATACTGTATCTGAAGATTCTATGAACTCGGTATGGCCGGAGTTCCCGAGAGGCATCTAATGCACTTTTAGGACACGGAACCTAGGAATTGAGACATGAATGACCTAGTATGCCTATTGACTGTTCCAAAGAGACCTCTTAGGAGCTGTTAAGATCTAGTTAGTGCCTCTACTGTATGACCCAAGCCTATTGCATGTTCTTGTCTGATTGTTGCCCTAGGTCTTAGTCATATCAACTGTTTAGGTACTTATTAGGTTTCTATCTGCTTTACTATCAGTATATTAACTGTAATACTGTATAATGTTTGATTTGTTGTGATCTCACTAGTATGATGAAATGGTTGTTAGTTTTCATTTAAGGTTTTGCCAACTTAAACCGACGGACTCCTTCCGTTTGTGATCAGTGTTCAATCAACACGGCACGTTGTTATTCAGTTATCTGAACTGATAACGAGAGTTAGGATTAGAGCTTAACTCACTAATAAACCTAGTACTCTACTGAGGATAACCTCTGAGGTATTGTTACACTTCAGTTATACGACCAAGTGACATACTTCTCACTACTCAAAGAGAACTCCGAGAGTTCAGAGATAAGTAGGTCTGTGTAATTGGCTCATCTAACCAGATCAACATCAATCCAAGCATAGTCTTAACATAAGCATAATTACCTTTCCCTAACCCAATACTGATATCTTGGTCAACATTTCCTTGATCTGCATACTCCGGATATCCTCCCACTTTATTTACTTTTTCTGCATTTAGGACCTTTAGCTAAAATTAACTACTATCTTTTATCCAGGTAATTTAACTAAAAGACAATTATCCACTTGATCTTCAATTCGTTAATCAGCATAAAATTTGACACTAGGTTAACTTACACCTTCTACACCTTAGAAAGTATAGTAAATTTAGGCCCCGCAAAATATAAATAAACGAAGACGCCGTGTGCTACCGAATCGGACACCGTGCGACCTAACGACACCGTCAAAAATAAAAACCGTCCGTTAGTGGCATATCAACAACCTCCTTCATGGTTTGCTTAATCCGTTTTTCAGTTCCAAACCTTCTCTTTTTCTGAGCTTTTCCAACACACTATTCTTTATTATCAAACTTTTGACTGTTAAGGTCGTTTACAGTTTTTGCTGCTTCATCAGCATTTTTCAAACTTCGGAGAACTAGTTCGCAGTTTAGGGTGTTTTTCAGAAACTTCACATTCGAAGTATATAAGTCTAGGAGATAGACGTTATATATACACCTATAACCGTTGGCGGAGACATGCTGCAAGATTTTAAAATACTGATTGCTGATTCCCAGTAATTGGCATGACAATTCTTGTTATAAGATGTGGATGAGTAAATGATGGGGTTTCGATAAATATAATGATTTTTCAGAAAGTCAAAGATCAGTGAAGTTGTTGGTAAGTTTATTGTTAATGTGGGGAGAAATAAAAAGTTCTCCGGTAATGATGACGAAAGGGCAACGTCTATATCAAGGTTATAATAAGACTGTTTCAACTGAAAAGTCGAAGTTGACTTGCTGGAGTTGTGACAAAACTGACTAATTTGAAAAGGAATCGCAAAGTTATTTTTGCTAATAAATGCCAAAGGGTCTGACACGGATATGTGTTAAATTATGACTCTGGTTTCGAGAGCTTTTCGTATGCAAGACTGTGGTTAATATGTGGTTGGATCATCATCTCGATTGTTCATTATTTGAAGTGTCTTCAGGAATTTCGAAGGGTTTTGAACACAGATTGTAATCGTTAATATACATATGATGTTCTAACACAGTTTTGAAGTCAAAGTATAGCTTGTGAAAGATGTAAGGATCTAAGAGTGATGATTTTGGTCATATCTAGAGTTGAATTCTGAGATTTCAAAATCAGAATATGTAATTAAATTTTGAATGAGTATGGTTGTTTTGATTTCTATAAAAGAATGTATATTGTTGTGAAAGTAGAGAGTATAATGGATGATTTGCTGAATCAGATTCGAAGAATGTAACATATTAATTGTGAATTTATATATCTCTCGGGTATTACCTACCCGTTAAAAAAAAATTTCACAATTAATATTTTGTACAAAAGAATTTTATTACAGTCTTTATGAAAATATATATATGTATATTTTCTTCAGATGTAACATAGATTTAATCCGTTAAATTAAACTCATTTGATTTACGGTTGAAACTAGAATTGAATAATCCCTAAAGGCTTTAAAAAATTACATAACTTTTACGGAGTATTTCTTTAATGACATTAAAATTATGAATCAATACTTCGTTATTTGTTGATGTATGATGTTCGGTTCGTGGAATTCTTGTGAATTTCGCAAAGTACGAATGATGTTATTTGAAAAATTTCGAGTACATCGATGATGAAATATATTTGAATAATACACTTGATTTATTATGAGATGAAATTTATTGAATTAAAACAGAGATTGTAGTTAACGATGGTTAAGTTATTAAGGAAGGATGTACATCTTAGCATGTTAGTAATATGAATTTAATCGAGTAGTATCTACCCTTATTTAATTCATACATAATAGCTTAGTACGAAAGATTTATTTTGATCTCAAAATTTATATATATAATATACATATAATTTCTTCAGAGGGAATGAGTTAATACTTCATAACTCGTTGATACAATATATGCGTTATTGATTCGTAATGATGTCCACGGTGATTCTTGAACTGGCGGAGCTTGTGATGTTATAGGTGCTGTTGATTCTGACGATACTGACAGCACTGACTGTTCTGGTGATGCTAACGGTACTGTTGATGCTGCTGATAAAACAAGTCTAGCTTGTAAATCGCACACCACTCTATTAGGGTTTCTATTCTTTCTTCTACCATTTCGGTTCACTCATCTGATTTATGGTTAAGGCTAGAATAGATAATCTCTGAGACTTTGGAGATTACATAATCGCCACCAAATGTTTCTCCAATGAAGTTATAGATTAATACTTCATCGGTCATTGTTGTTGGTACTACTTGGTATCTATGGTGCGTATGATGTTGATGCTTGAGGTACAGATTGTGATGTTGCGGTGTGGGATGCGGATGTTGTTGTTGGTGGTGGTGATGGTACTGTTGGTGTTGATGATGGTGGTACTGGTTATGCTGCTGGTGCTGCTGCTGGTGTTTGTAACCTTTGCACCATATTCTCCAAAGCCACTACCCGAGCGCGAAGCTCGTTGACTTCTTCTATTACACCGGGGTGATTGTCGGTTCGGACAAGCGGATAAATAAGATCTAGAATTTGGTATAGTATATAATCGTGACGAGATACTCTGGAAATGAGAGAGAAAATGGTGTTTCGGACAGGTTTGCCGGTAAGTGCTTCAGGTTCTTCGCCAAGAGGGCAATGTGGTGGATGGAAAGGATCGCCTTCTTCTTGTCTCCAATGATTGAGGAGGCTACGAACCGATCCCCAATTTATCCAAAATAGATTATGGCTGATTGGTTGATCCATTCCAGTCACACTGCTTTCGGAGCTTGAGTGGGATTCCATATCGGAATTCGAGGGACTTGAACTAATGACGAATTCTATTTCGTTCGATTGAATAAAGGATTTTTCGATATGAAATGATTTTCCGGCTATCGGGTGGTATTCTAATTACATAGAATATCTATATATATATAGCGCAAAAGATTTCATAGATTACGGAGGAATTTACGGGATATGTCAGGCAAAGTTTACAATAACGTATACGCTAAAATATGAATTTTGTCTATACACTATTCATGCAATCAATGCGACGTGTCTAGACTAAGAATGATAAGCAGGCAATTTCTGACAAAAATGATAAGCAAAACTTTTGACATGCAGATACGGTCGAAGTCCAGACTCACTAATGCATCCTAACGACTATCATGTAACATCCCGCATTTTTCCATTTACTTTTCCGTTATACTAATATAAAGTCCGTTATATGTTTATAACATCTCCCGTTGATACGCGTTTTAAATTATCTCGTTTAGGTAATTCCCGCACCCGAACGAAAGTTGAGGGACTAAACTTGACAAGGGATCAAACCCTTGACTAGGTCAAAGGGTCAAACCCCTTTCACCCATTCATTTTCATCTCCATCTCTCTCTTTCTCTCTAGCAAGAACACACACACCCAAAAACCATATTCATTCAATCATCATCTAAATTCGATCTAGGAGGCTTACAACAAAATAAACTACATATTTGTGATCCTCTCTTCATCCTCTTCATTTTGGTACCAACTTCATCTCATTTGGGTAACTTTCTAAAATCACTAGATTTTGTGTTCTTGATGTTTTTAACTTATAAAAGTGTTAATTAGTGTCTATGGCTCAAGTCTAACATGAATATATGATTTATATGCTCGATCTCGTTGTTTTAGTGTAACTAGCATGAACTTGAATTTTGGTGTGTTGTTCTTGAATTTTGGATGATCATATGTTGTTAGATGTTAAAAGTTGATGTTTTAATTGTGTTACTAGCATCACTAGCTTCAATTTGATGTGTAGGTTGCCTTAGAAAACTTCATGAACTTGATTATTGATTTTGGTGAATTTGGGTTAGGGTTTGATGAACTTGAAATGGACTTTTGATGCATTGAATGCCATGGATTATTATTAGTAAGTATTTAGTTGGATTGTATGCTTGATTACCTTCAAAACGGCATATCATATGTGTGAATTGGTTTCCCGAAACTCAAAATGCGATTGATGAACTTGAAACTTTGAAAATGGACTTTTATTGTTCGCTTGATGAGATTTCGGCTATTGTAAATGATGTTATTGTTGGACCATAAGTGCTTAGTTGTATTCCTCGTCAAAATACCTTTCCAACGATATATGATAGGCATTATAAGTGTTTGCGAGTCAATTGTTGTGTTAGAATTGATTTTGGCTCGTGCATACTTGGGAAAAACAGAAACAGACCTGCACAGATGGTGGCGCGGCGCGCCCCATCCCCGCGCGGCGCGCAGATGTGCCTGGTCAGATTCTGACCTCCTCGTCCCATTTCACGTGAAATGTTTGATGACCTACGGACCTCCGATTCACATGAAACTTGTTTTAATACACTTGTATATGAATAATTAGCATAGAAAAATAGTCCGGGACCCGACCCGAACGTGTTGACTTTTTTCGTTGACTTTGACCGACCAAAGTTTGACTTTTTGTCAAACTTAACCAAATGATTTTGCAACCTTCCTAACTTGTTTATATACTTGTATCTTGCATGAAACTTGACAATTTGATTTCACATGCTAAATAATCGAGTCGTAACGAGCCATAGGACTAATTGAACATCTTTGACCTATCGTGTTTACCGTTATTGATACGACCTATTTGTTTAGGTCAAGACTAGCACTATCCTTCGCACACGTTATTTTGTGAAGTACTTTTCGTACGTGCACTCAAGGTGAGATCATAGTCCCACTTTTACTCTTTTTGAACTTACATTTAGGATGAGAAAACATAAACATTTCTTTTACTAAGTGAACACAAGTACAGGAAAACAAACATTCTACATACGAGTTTAGAACAAAATCCTCAATTCGATTATCATTAGTTACACTTGCCGGGTGTAAGCGAGAACTTATGTTGTATGGATCCATATGGGTTTGACAAACCCTCATTCAAACGGTTCGCTACCGTTTACGAATGAAATATATTTTCGAGAAACAGTGTATGTTCTAGCACTAAGTGATGGGGTTCAACGGAAGGAAACGTTAAGCATTGATAATTGGGTGCTCGTGAAACAAACTTTTGGAATGTATTACTATTATTTCATTGATGCAAATCTTGTGGTTCACTTGTACTTACTTACTTAAACCTATGATTTCACCAACGTTTTCGTTGACAGATTTTTATGTTTTTCTCAGGTCCTTGAACGATACATGATACATGCTTCCGCTCATTATTTTGATACTTGCATTGGATGTCGAGTATACATGCATACATGGAGCGTCTTTTGGATACTTTTAAATTGTGTCGCATAAGTTTCATTTGTACTTAAAACTTTGTATCGTAACTTGTAGTGGAACTATCCTTGTAAAACTTGAACAACCTTTACATTTGAAATGAATGCGACATATCTTTTGGTCAAACGTTGTTTTAAAGACTTATGACCACGTAACGGGACCTAAGTAGACGGCGCCGTCAATGACGATTTGGTCGGGTCGCTACAGATGGTATCAGAGCATTGGTTGTAGGGATTTAGAGTTCATTAGTGTCAACCTCGAGTCATAGGGTACATTGGTGAGTCTAGACTACAACCGGCATATAGACTTGAAGTAGGAATTACTTGATTACTTGTGCATTTATACTCGAACGCTTCTACTCATATCTACTCTTAGTTCATCTTAATCTCACGTTGTTTAATTTGATTGACGCGCCACCTTGACTATATGAAATGATGTCGAATGCACATATGAATCAGGGTAATATAATTTCCGGGATTATATTACGGTGACTCATATGAACGTTCCGGCATTATGACATAAAGAATTTAAGGCGAGTCGAGGAAAAAAAAAAAAAAAAAAAAAAAACTTCTCTTTATCTTTATTCTATATCACGGTTAGTATTATTGAGAATACTAATCAATGATATTCTTGTGTCTTGAAGGAACAATGGCTCCTCGTCGTGTACGCCGCAATGAAACTCCCGAACAAGCTCTCGAACGGATGATAGCTACCGCCGTAGATGCGGCCATGGCCGGTCACTCATCCAACAACAATAATAATAACAACCACAACAACAACAACAACAACAACAACAACAACAATGGAGCCGGAAACTCAAACGAGGGATGCTCCTATAAAGCTTTCATGGGGTGCAAACCTCACACTTTTGATGGAACCGGGGGACCGGTCGTGCTCACCCGATGGTTTGAGCAAACGGAAGCCGTCTTTAGCATAAGCGGTTGTCGGGACCAAGACAAGGTCAAATACTCCACTCACACTTTCTCCGGAATTGCTCTAACATGGTGGAACACCTATGTTCAATCGGTGGGTACCGATGAAGCTCATGCCCTCTCTTGGGCCGATCTAAAGGAAAAGATGATTGTTGAGTATTTTCCGCGCGAAGAAACCCGAAAGCTTGAGGAAGAACTAAGAGCTTTGAAAGCGGTCGGAAACGATCTTAAAGCTTATAATCAACGCTTCGCCGAACTATCCTTGATGTGTCCTAATCTTGTTAACCCCGAATCTCAAAGGATTGAGCTCTACATGCTCGGTCTTCCAAAAAGCATCAAACAAGGGGTGATGTCATCCAAACCCACTACTCATCAAGCCGCTATGAACATGGCTCGCCAACTAATTGAAACGGTTGACGAAATCGTAATTCCGGCACCTAAGGCCGAGGATAAGTCGGGCGGCAACAAAAGAAAGTGGGAACCCTCCCAATCAAGCAACAACAACTTTGCTAAGAAGCCTTACATCTCCGACGGCAAGAAAGGTTATGCCGGGAACCTACCTCTTTGCAACAAATGCAACAAACATCACTTTGGCGAATGTAGTAAGTTAATTTGCCACCGGTGCCAAGGAGTTGGTCATAAGGCCAACGATTGTAAAAGTGCCACTCCCGTTGTTCGAAAGTGGCCCAATGCACCAAAGACGGGCACTTGTTACGAATGTGGTCAAACAGGTCATTATAGAAATGCATGCCCAAAGAAGAAAGATAACCCCAACACGCGCGGCCGAGCTTTCAACATCAACACCGAGGAAGCCCGGGATGACACTGAACTAGTCACGGGTACGTTTCTTCTCAACAATTCTTATGTCTCTTGCTTATTCGATTCGGGTGCCGATAAATGCTTTGTATCCAAGACTTTGACTCACTCTTTTAGCACTCCACCTCTTCCATTAGATACCACTTATACCATTGAAGTGGCTAACGGGAAACTATTAAGTGCCAACACATATTACCGGGGGTGTACGTTAAACATTTTGGGTAAGGAATTTGAAATTGACTTGATACCCATGGAACTAGGAAGCTTTGATGTAATAATCGGTATGAATTGGTTAGTCAAAACGAAATCTCACATTCTTTGTGATCTTAACGCAATCCGAATTCCTATCGAGAATGGTGAACCTTTGATCGTCTATGGCGATAAGAGTTGCACCGGACTCAACCTCGTTTCGTGTATTAAAGTTAGAAAACTACTCCGTAAGGGTTGTTTAGTGATCCTTACTCACGTTAAGAAAGTCGAGTCCGATGAGAAGCACATCGATGATGTGCCAATTGTTAGTGACTATTCCGATGTATTTCCCGACGAATTGCCGGGTCTTCCGCCTCATCGACCGGTTGAATTCCAAATCGATCTTATTCCGGGAGCCGCACCCGTAGCACGTGCACCATATAGACTCGCTCCATCTGAAATGCAAGAATTGCAAAGTCAAATCCAAGAACTACTTGATCGTGGTTTTATCCAACCTAGCCATTCACCTTGGGGCGCTCCGATTTTGTTTGTTAAAAAGAAAGACGGATCCCTACGAATGTGCATTGATTATCGTGAACTAAATAAATTGACGGTTAAGAACCGATATCCTCTTCCTCGCATCGATGACCTCTTTGATCAACTACAAGGGTCTTGTGTATATTCGAAAATCGATCTCCGCTCGGGTTATCATCAATTGAGGGTTAAGGGGGAAGATGTCTCCAAAACCGCTTTCCGAACTCGTTATGGTAGTTATGAATTCCTTGTCATGCCATTTGGTCTCACTAACGCACCGGCGGTGTTCATGGATCTTATGAACCGCGTGTGCAAACCGTATCTCGATAAATTCGTTATTGTGTTCATCGATGACATATTGATCTATTCTAAAAATGAAGAAGAGCACGAACAACATCTCCGACTTGTGCTTAAACTTTTAAGACAAGAACAACTCTATGCCAAATTCTCCAAGTGTGAATTTTGGTTAAAGGAAGTTCAATTTCTTGGTCATGTTGTAAGTGACCAAGGTATTAAAGTCGATCCAACGAAAATCGAAGCCATTAGCAAATGGGAGACTCCTACTACTCCTACTCACATTCGTCAATTTTTGGGTCTCGTCGGGTACTATCGTAGATTCATCGAAAATTTCTCTTTGATTGCACGTCCTCTAACCGCATTGACTCACAAGGGAAAGAAATTCATTTGGGCGACCGAACATGAATCCGCATTCCAAATCTTGAAAACGAAGCTAACCACCGCTCCTATCTTGTCACTTCCCGAAGGCAATGATGACCTTGTTGTATATTGTGATGCCTCGAAACATGGTTTTGGGTGTGTATTGATGCAACGAACGAAAGTCATTGCTTATGCTTCTCGACAACTCAAAATTCATGAACGAAACTACACGACGCATGATCTCTAACTCGGAGCCGTTGTCTTTGCACTTAAAATGTGGAGACACTATCTTTATGGAACCAAGAGTACCATCTTCACCGATCACAAAAGCCTTCAACACATTTTCGATCAAAAGCAACTAAACATGAGACAACGACGGTGGATTGAAACTTTGAACGATTACGATTGCGAGCTTCGTTACCATCCCGGGAAGGCAAACGTAGTAGCCGATGCCTTAAGTCGAAAAGAAAGAGCGGTGCCTCTTCGTGTCCGAGCTTTAAACATCACCATTCACACCAACCTTAATAGCCAAATTCGGGTAGCCCAAGATGAGGCTCTCAAGGATGAAAACATCTCTCTCGAACACTTGAACGTCCTCACCTCTCGATTCGAAGTTAAAGAAACCGGACTCCGATATTTCGCCGGAAGAATTTGGGTGCCTAGTTATGGGGATCTACGAAGCCTTATTTTAGATGAAGCCCATAAGTCACGATACTCGATTCACCCCGGTGCCAATAAGATGTACCACGACCTTAAACAACTATATTGGTGGCCGAACATCAAAAGGGACGTAGCTACTTATGTTTCCAAGTGTTTGACATGTTCCAAAGTCAAAGCCGAACACCAAAGACCGTCCGGACTACTTCGACAACCCGAGATCCCGCAATGGAAGTGGGAAAGGATAACGATGGATTTTATCACCAAACTACCAAAAACGACGGGCGGTTATGATACCATTTGGGTTATTGTTGACCGTCTCACCAAATCCGCACACTTCCTTGCCATGAAAGAAACGGACAAAATGGAGAAACTTGCACAACTTTACATTAAGGAGATCGTAGCCCGACACGGTGTACCTTTATCGATTATCTCCGACCGAGATGGCCGTTTCGTTTCTAGATTTTGGCGTACATTGCAAGAAGCGTTGGGAACGCGTTTAGACATGAGCACCGCATATCATCCTCAAACCGATGGACAAAGCGAACGTACAATTCAAACCTTAGAGGACATGTTACGAGCTTGCGTGGTTGATTTCGGAAAAGCTTGGGACAAGCACTTACCTCTCGCCGAGTTCTCTTACAACAATAGTTATCACGCGAGTATTAAAGCCGCACCTTTTGAAGCGCTATATGGCCGCAAATGTCGTTCACCTCTTTGTTGGGCCGAGGTAGGCGACGTGCAAATCACCGGACCCGAACTCATTCACGAAACCACCGAGAAAATCGTTCAAATCCGAGATAGGCTTAGGACGGCCCGAAGTCGTCAAAAGAGCTATACCGACAAACGACGCAACGATCTTGAATTTCAAGTCGGTGACCGAGTAATGTTAAAAGTCGCACCTTGGAAGGGTGTAATCCGTTTTGGGAAACGCGGGAAGCTAAATTCGCGGTATATTGGTCCTTTCGAAATCTTGGAGCGTATTGGAACCGTTGCTTATCGTTTAGATCTTCCGCCTCAATTGAACTCCGTTCATCCTACCTTCCATGTATCGAACTTGAAAAAGTGTCTTGCCGAACCCGATATCGTCATCCCTCTCGAAGAACTTACTATTGATGACAAACTTCATTTTGTGGAGGAACCGGTTGAAATTGTGGACACCTCCGTCAAGACATTGAAACAAAGCCGAATCCCGATTGTCAAGGTTCGTTGGAATGCCAAAAGAGGACCCGAGTTTACTTGGGAAAGACAAGATCAAATGCAAAGGAAGTATCCTCATCTATTCGTGAATTCGGAAACGCAAGATCTCGAGGAAGAAACAACGACTACTACGCCTACATAAATTTCGGGACGAAATTTCTTTTAAGGAGTAGGTAATGTAACATCCCGCCTTTTTCCATTTACTTTTCCGTTATACTAATATAAAGTCTGTTATATGTTTATAACATCTCCCGTTGATACGCGTTTTAAATTATCTCGTTTAGGTAATTCCCGCACCCGAACGAAAGTTGAGGGACTAAACTTGACAAGGGATCAAACCCTTGACTAGGTCAAAGGGTCAAACCCCTTTCACCCATTCATTTTCATCTCCATCTCTCTCTTTCTCTCTAGCAAGAACACACACACCCAAAAACCATATTCATTCAATCATCATCTAAATTCGATCTAGGAGGCTTACAACAAAATAAACTACATATTTGTGATCCTCTCTTCATCCTCTTCATTTTGGTACCAACTTCATCTCATTTGGGTAACTTTCTAAAATCACTAGATTTTGTGTTCTTGATGTTTTTAACTTATAAAAGTGTTAATTAGTGTCTATGGCTCAAGTCTAACATGAATATATGATTTATATGCTCGATCTCGTTGTTTTAGTGTAACTAGCATGAACTTGAATTTTGGTGTGTTGTTCTTGAATTTTGGATGATCATATGTTGTTAGATGTTAAAAGTTGATGTTTTAATTGTGTTACTAGCATCACTAGCTTCAATTTGATGTGTAGGTTGCCTTAGAAAACTTCATGAACTTGATTATTGATTTTGGTGAATTTGGGTTAGGGTTTGATGAACTTGAAATGGACTTTTGATGCATTGAATGCCATGGATTATTATTAGTAAGTATTTAGTTGGATTGTATGCTTGATTACCTTCAAAACGGCATATCATATGTGTGAATTGGTTTCCCGAAACTCAAAATGCGATTGATGAACTTGAAACTTTGAAAATGGACTTTTATTGTTCGCTTGATGAGATTTCGGCTATTGTAAATGATGTTATTGTTGGACCATAAGTGCTTAGTTGTATTCCTCGTCAAAATACCTTTCCAACGATATATGATAGGCATTATAAGTGTTTGTGGGTCAATTGTTGTGTTAGAATTGATTTTGGCTCGTGCATACTTGGGAAAAACAGAAACAGACCTGCACAGATGGTGGCGCGGCGCGCCCCATCCCCGCGCGGCGCGCAGATGTGCCTGGTCAGATTCTGACCTCCTCGTCCCATTTCACGTGAAATGTTTGATGACCTACGGACCTCCGATTCACATGAAACTTGTTTTAATACACTTGTATATGAATAATTAGCATAGAAAAATAGTCCGGGACCCGACCCGAACGTGTTGACTTTTTTCGTTGACTTTGACCGACCAAAGTTTGACTTTTTGTCAAACTTAACCAAATGATTTTGCAACCTTCCTAACTTGTTTATATACTTGTATCTTGCATGAAACTTGACAATTTGATTTCACATGCTAAATAATCGAGTCGTAACGAGCCATAGGACTAATTGAACATCTTTGACCTATCGTGTTTACCGTTATTGATACGACCTATTTGTTTAGGTCAAGACTAGCACTATCCTTCGCACACGTTATTTTGTGAAGTACTTTTCGTACGTGCACTCAAGGTGAGATTATAGTCCCACTTTTACTCTTTTTGAACTTACATTTGGGATGAGAAAACATAAACATTTCTTTTACTAAGTGAACACAAGTACAGGAAAACAAACATTCTACATACGAGTTTAGAACAAAATCCTCAATTCGATTATCATTAGTTACACTTGCTGGGTGTAAGCGAGAACTTATGTTGTATGGATCCATATGGGTTTGACAAACCCTCATTCAAACGGTTCGCTACCGTTTACGAATGAAATATATTTTCGAGAAACAGTGTATGTTCTAGCACTAAGTGATGGGGTTCAACGGAAGGAAACGTTAAGCATTGATAATTGGGTGCTCGTGAAACAAACTTTTGGAATGTATTACTATTATTTCATTGATGCAAATCTTGTGGTTCACTTGTACTTACTTACTTAAACCTATGATTTCACCAACGTTTTCGTTGACAGATTTTTATGTTTTTCTCAGGTCCTTGAACGATACATGATACATGCTTCCGCTCATTATTTTGATACTTGCATTGGATGTCGAGTATACATGCATACATGGAGCGTCTTTTGGATACTTTTAAATTGTGTCGCATAAGTTTCATTTGTACTTAAAACTTTGTATCGTAACTTGTAGTGGAACTATCCTTGTAAAACTTGAACAACCTTTACATTTGAAATGAATGCGACATATCTTTTGGTCAAACATTGTTTTAAAGACTTATGACCACGTAACGGGACCTAAGTAGACGGCGCCGTCAATGACGATTTGGTCGGGTCGCTACATATCAGTTAGGCACACTAATGCAGACCTGGTTCGCTAAGACCACCGCTCTGATACCAACTGAAAGGACTCGTTCATATACATTATAAACGATTCACAATAGTTGATTACATCGCGAATTATTTGACCTAGATACATTTTACAAACATTGCATTCGTTTTTAAAAGACAAACTTTATTCACATCTAAAGTTGACGGCATGCATACCATTTCATAATACATCCAACTATAATTGACTTAATAATAATCTTGATGAACGCAATGACTCGAATGCAACGTCTTTCGAAATATGCCATGAATGACTAAAAGTAATATCCTTAAAATGAGCTAATGCACAGCGGAAGATTTCTTTCAAACCTGAGAATAAACATGCTTTCAAGTGTCAATCAAAAGGTTGGTGAGTTCATTAGTTTATCATAATCATTCATTTCCATTATTTTAATAAACCACAAGATTTCTATTAAACATTATTCCAATAGCAGAATCCTCTCATATGCATAAAGGTAAAATCATTTCCAATAATATAATAGACCACAAGATTTTCATTTTTCATAAACATAATCCTCAAGCAGAATCCTCTCTTCTGCATTAAGGTAAAATCATTCATATGGTGAACACCTGGTAACCGACATTAACAAGATGCATATAGAATATTCCCAAAACAGAATCCTCTCATCTGTATAACAGAATCATCTCGTCTGTATAAAAAATCGAACTACTAAAGCATCCTTACCTCGGATGGGGTTTGTTAGGCCCATAGATCTATCTTTAGGATTCGCGTCAATTAGGGGTACTGTTCCCTAATTCTTAGGTTACCAAGCTAAAGGGGTGATATTCGATTTCGATAATCCAACCATAGAATGTAGTTTGAGTACTTGTGTCTATTTCGTTAAACATTTATATAAAAACAGCGCATGTATTCTCAGTCCCAAAAATATATATTGCAAAAGCATTTAAAAAGGGAGCAAATGAAACTCACTATACTGTATTTTGTAGTAAAAATACATATGACGTCATTGAACAAGTGAAATGTTAGCCTTGTGTGATGACCCCGTCAAAACACTTAACGGATCCGTCAGTTGGTCCCACAGCTTGATCGGACTTAAATGAATTAAGTAAACAAAGTTGCATTCTTTTATTTCAAAAGTTTCCCAAAAAGAAAACAAACCAAAATAAGTAGTTTCAAAACAACCAATCATAGTAATAAACCCAAAGTTGACACAAAACCTTGCCAACAAACCCACAAGTTTAAATTATCCAAAAATAGAATGCAAGCTTAAGTTTCATAAATCGTTTCATAAAATCTGCCCAAATGCATGCAGACTCTTCTAAACACAGCGGAAGCATCACAAAACTCAAGTACCTGTGAAAACATGCAAGTAAACTGTCAACACATAGGTTGAGTGAATTATAGGTTTAAATAATAAGTAAACTGTAGACCACAAGATTTAAAAAAATGTTAGAAAACATTAAACATTATTCCATTATCAATGAGCCACCTGGTAACCACTTAACCCTTTATTTATCCTTGCCAAACACAATAAAAATATACACTTGGATAGTGTATCTACAACAAATTACGAAGTACTAAACATTCCGATTATAAATTGCTAGCGCGACTAGCTCGAAATGGGGTTGTCAAACCCGATAGATCTATCCGTAGGATTCGCATTCACCGGTAGAAACCAATGATTACAGTTACCAGACTAGGGAATATTTTTGTCCAACTCACAATGAATAATTAAATTTAACTGTTACTTGTGTCTAAACGTAAATAAAAATGCATGTAATCACATCCCAAAAATATACTTTGAAAAGTATGTAAAAACGGGACTATAACTCACCTTAAAAGCAACTGAAGAAACTACACAAACAAGCGAACATCAAATAGAGTAAAGTGATCAGGAATGATCGCAACGCCGATCTATAAATAAAACAGGTCGATATAAATAACTAACTTAGGTCAAGTCTTAGTATGATAGCTATTGTACATGTTGCAAGTAGACATAGAACAATACTCGGCAAGCATCGGTTTGACTGGAACAGCGTACGGACACATACTTTATATTTATAGAAAGTTTCTATTTTTAGCAGGTTTCCATTTTTGGAAAGTTTCTATTTTTGGAAAGTTTCTATTTTTGAAAAGTTTCTATTTTTGGAAAGTTTCTATTTTTGGAAAGTTTCCAAATTTAGAAAGTTCTATTTTTAGAAAGTTTTTAAGTTAGGAAAGTTTCCTTATTTAGAAAGTCAACAAAAGTCAATTGAAAGTCAAAGTCAACCGAAAGTCAACTCAAAAGTCAACCTTGGTCAAACATAGTCGACATTAATTTGAAAAGTGTAAATTATAATAATAACATAAGTTATAATGTTTATTAAAGTTAAAAGTGTATAATTAAGTCATAACATAAGTTTAATTAAATAAAATGAATTATTAAAGTTAATATAAGTTGAAGTGATATAATTAATATATCAGAAGTATTTAATTAATTAATTAAATATTAATCATAATATAAGTATTATTAATTAATAATAAATTTTTAAATCATATCATAAGTATCATTAATTAATAATGAATTATTAACCATATCATAAGTTTCTAATTATAATTATTAAATCATAAGTATTTAATAATTAAATCATAATTAAATAATAATTAAGTCCTATAATAATTAAATAATTATTTAATCTTTATTATAAGTCTTATAATAATATTCTCATAAAATAAATTTAATACTTATCATAAGTATTTTCCAATACTAATAAAAGTATTATTAATCGTAAGTTAAATTAAAATGTTAATTAAATCATAAATAATAATTAAATGATATAATAAATATTTATATCATAAGTCTTAAATAATAATAATTACTTCTTTTATCATAAGTAATTAATTAATAATGAAATTCATTATTTTTATCATAAGTTTTAGAATTAATCATAAGTTTTAATTCAAAAGTTCATCGGATCGTATCTTGAGCCCCGGGTGTCGATTTCTGGCGAGCCTTATATGCATCTCCTCCTATTCAAACCACCCGACACAAAGGTGCACTCAAGAGCATACCAAGGACAGTCCACAAGTCGTGGTAATCAGCCATGACACTACTTGGACCTTCAATTTACTCAAAATCGTGTTTTAGTCAAAACGGGTGAACCGTGGCTCGGATTTAGGTGACCCGAACTTGAAAGTTCGTTCCACCATCAGTCCTAACACACTAACACACCCTAAAGACTCCAAGGAAGGTCACAAAGTCGGACCAAACCTGGTTCATGTCAATATCACAATTCAATCTTTACAAAATACGAATTTGATCATAACTAGGGCTCCGGGAATCGAAACGACATGAATCCGGAGTCTAAAATTAATGTCTTGATGAGAGGAACTCATCTAAATAGTTTATGTTAACATTTATATCAGTCACACACTCAGAATACACGAATTAGCTGCTGTCCAGAATTTTACAAACCGAAAACATGTGATTTTGAGTACATCTATGCATACAAACATCATTACAATAATCCACAAACATCATACTACTAAATAAACATCAAAATACAGAAAATAATTGAAAAATTGAAAGTTCTAGGGTTAGAGTTTATACCCTAATCGAGAAACAATCTATGTAATCGCGTAGAGAACGAAGAGAGGAACGCGTTTATACTAATCAATCCTTGATCCAAGCTTTAATTTTGATGATGATGGTGATGTTGGGTGATGGTTGGCGACGGCTAGGCAAGGAGGAGGAAGAGAGAAAAGTTGCAAGTTAGGTTTTGATTATTTTTTGGAATGATTAAAATGAATTGTCAAAAAAAAAAGAAACCAAGGGAATTACTCCCTCCCTCCCATGAGGCTTCGGCCGAAAGAATTAGTGGGGTGGGCCCCACTTGGTCCATCTCACTTAAATGTATAATCCTTGTGGCCCGAAAGCCCGAACGAGTCCAGAAACGCGAAAACGCACTTACGCGATTAAAAATCCGGAAAGATAACAAACGCGCGACGAAAAATAAATATAAATACACTATATAATAATATGATCTTAAAATATCATATTTAAAATATTTAGGATTTAAATGTCCCAAAAACTCGACCGTTGGTTTGAAAACCAAAAAGATTCGCCGGATGGAAATTCGCGAGACGTAGAAACGTATAAATTTAAAATATGAATACAAATATTCACATAACACACAATAATTAATATATATATATTATTACAAAAATAATAATATAGGTCATAGAAATGACGTGGCACACTAACAGTTAACGGCCGTTAAATAATTAACTGAAAAAGATAACGGAAAAAGTAGGGTCGTGACAGTACCTTCCCGTTACGGAAATTTCGTCCCGAAATTTAAGCAGGCGCAGGGGTTGACTCGGCATCTGGGAACAAATGCGGGTATTTCTGCTTCATCTGGTCTTCACGCTCCCAAGTGAACTCGGGACCGCGTCTAGCGTTCCATCTGACCCGAACAATAGGAATTCTGCTCTGTTTAAGAGTCTTAACCTCTCGGTCTATGATTTCAACAGGCTCCTCAATAAAATGCAATTGCTTATCAACTTGAAGTTCCTCCAAAGGAATAGTCTTATCAAATTCAGCCAAGCACTTCTTTAAATTCGAAATATGGAAAACATCGTGAACAGCACTGAGTTCTTGTGGCAATTTCAAACGATAAGCCACCGGTCCAACTCTTTCAATGATCTCAAAAGGACCCACGAAACGAGGACTTAACTTTCCCCTTTTACCAAAACGGATTACGCCCTTCCAAGGCGAAACCTTTAACATAACACGATCACCAACTTGAAATTCAACATCTTTCCTTCCCTTATCGGCATAACTCTTTTGCCGACTTCTAGCAGTTCTCAACCTTTCTTTAATTTGTACAATCTTCTCAGTAGTCTCGTGAATAATCTCTGGACCTGTAAGTTGAGCATCTCCAACCTCATTCCAACAAATAGGAAACCTACATTTCCTACCGTACAAAGCTTCAAACGGTGCGGCTTTAATACTTGCGTGGTAACTGTTGTTATAAGAAAACTCAGCTAGTGGCAAATATTTATCCCACCCATTTCCAAAATCAATGACGCACGCTCGCAACATATCTTCTAATGTCTGAATGGTCCTTTCACTTTGACCATCCGTTTGAGGATGATAAGCGGTGCTCATATCCAACCTAGTACCCAAGGCTTCCTGTAAAGATCGCCAAAACCTCGACACAAATCAACTATATCGGTCGGAAATAATGGACACGGGAACACCATGCCTAGAAGCAATCTCTTTCAAATACAAACGGGTGAGTTTCTCCATCGAATCCGTTTCCCTAATCGGCAAAAAGTGAGCCGACTTAGTGAGTCGATCTACAATCACCCAAATCGCATCATAGCCACCCGAAACTCTTGGTAACTTAGTAATAAAATTCATAGTGATACCTTCCCACTTCCACTCGGGAATTTCTGGTTGCACCAAAAGTCCAGACGGTTTTTGATGTTCAGCTTTGACCTTAGCACAGGTCAAACACTTAGTCACATACTTAGCTACATCACCTTTCAAATTATGCCACCAATACAGCTCCTTAAGATCCTGATACATCTTTCCTGAACCAGGATGAATAGAGTATCTAGACTTATGAGCCTCATCCAAAACAAGTTGTCGAAGACCTCCAAATTTTGGAACCCATAGATGTCCCGCAAAATACCTAGTATCATCAGCTCGTACTTCAAACTTCTTAGCTACCTTTTCTACATTCTCCTTCACGAAATTCTCCTCCTTTAAGACTTCTTGTAGTGCCTCAAGAATCTGCCTAACGAGGTTTGATCTAATTGTCATATTCAAGGCCCTAACCCTGCTAGGTTCAGTCCTTTCTTTATGACTCAATGCATCAGCCACAATATTGACCTTACCCGGGTGATACAAAAGGTCACAATTATAATCATTCAACGTCTCAATCCATCTTCGTTGTCTCATGTTCAACTGTTTCTGATCGAGGATATGTTGAAGACTCTTGTGATCGGTGTACACGGTACTCTTAACACCATAAAGATAGTGTCTCCAAATTTTAAGCGCAAAAACAACAGCCCCCAACTCTAAATCATGAGTTGTATAGTTCTGTTCGTGAATCTTCAACTGTCGTGACGCATACGCAATAACCTTCTTTCGTTGCATCAAAACGCAACCATAGCCTTGTCGCGATGCATCACAATAAACAACAAAATCGTCATTACCCTCCGGTAGTGACAAAATCGGAGCGGTAGTCAACTTCTTCTTCAAAATCTGAAAAGCATTCTCTTGTTCATCCTTCCACTCATACTTCTTCCCCTTATGCGTTAAAGCAGTCAGAGGTTTCGCAATACGAGAGAAATCCTGAATGAACCTTCTATAGTAACCTGCCAACCCTAAGAACTGACGAATCTGAGTAGGAGTTTTCGGGGTTTCCCACTTTTCAATCGCCTCAATTTTAGCAGGATCAACTTGTATTCCCTGTTTATTAACAATATGACTAAGGAACTAAACTTCTCTTAACCAAAAAGCACACTTAGAGAACTTAGCGTACAACTCTTATTTCTTTAACAAATTAAGCACTAACCTCAAGTGTTCTTCGTGCTCTTCATCACTCTTAGAATAGATAAGGATGTCGTCGATGAAAACAATAACGAACTTGTCCAGATAGGGTCTACACACACGATTCATGAGGTCCATGAACACAGCAGGTGCATTTGTCAATCTGAACGGCATAACAAGAAATTCAAAGTGACCGTAACGGGTGCGAAAAGCAGTTTTTGAAACATCAGATTCTTTAACAAGCAACTGATGATAGCTAGAACGAAGATCAATTTTTGAATAAACAGAAGAACCCTGAAGCTGATCGAACAGATCATCAATTCTCGGTAGAGGATAACAATTTTTAACATTGAGCTTATTCAGTTCACGATAATCAATGCATAAACGAAAAGAACCATCCTTCTTATTAACAAACAGAATGGGAGCTCCCCAAGGGGACAAACTAGGACGAATAAAACCTTTGTCTAACAACTCACGGAGTTGACTCAACAATTCTTGAAGTTCGGAAGGCGCAAGACGATAAGGAGCACGTGCTACAGGAGCAGCGCCGGGAACAAGATCAATTTGAAATTCTACCACGCGTTGCGGCGGAAGGCCAGGTAAGTCATCAGAAAACACCTCGGGAAAATCCCTAACAATGTGAACGTCATCAACGTTCTTCACTTCCTTACTAGGATCAACAACATGAGCAAGAATAGCATGACAGCCTTTACGGAGATGTTTACGAACTTTCATAGAGCTAATAAGATTTAACTGTGTGCATTTCTTATCTCCAAAGACCATCAGTGGCTCTCCAATCACATCAGTAATACGAATAGCCTTATCATAACACACGATCTCAGCACGGTTCGCAGATAACCAATCCATACCAATAACAATATCAAAACTACCAAGTTCAATCGGTATCAAGTCTATCTCAAAATCCCTACCACCCAGATTAATGTTACATTTACGATGTACAGTCTTAGCAGTAAGTTATTTACCATTAGCTACTTCAACAACATAAGTATTGTCTAAGGGGGTTAACGGCGTTTTGATTCTCGGACTTAATTTACTCGACACGAAACTTAAATCAGCCCCTGAATCAAATAGTACATAAACTGATAAATTGTTGACTGAGAACGTACCAGTAACAAGCTTAGGATCTTCCTCCGCATCCTTAGCATTAATGTTGAACGCTCGGCCGCGTGCAGTTTCAGCAGTCTTCTTGTTGGGACAAGCATCTCGGAAATGCCCCGGCTTCCCACACTCATAACAAACCCTTTGATTACCTCCATTATTCGATTCCCCATTACCATTACCGTTACCACCTCTATTACCAACATTATTATTATTACCACCAGCCGCGGGAGTAGCAGAACCCGGCAAAAGCACTGTACAATCTTTAGCAATGTGCTCTTGCTTGGAGCACCTCTTACAAGTAACTGTGCAGTAACCATCATGAGCTTTATAGCAACGAGGACACACACGATGATTTATGTTGTTAGCACCTGAGGTATCCTGTTTCTTCTGCTGATTTTGGTTTTGATTGCGGTTGTTATCCCACATTCGTTTCCCATTATCAGCCTTCTTGACAACCTCCTCACTAGTTTCAGCAACTGTAGTCTTGCTTCTTCTCAACACCTTGTCATTAAGTTTGTGGGCCATAGACATAGCCGCCTCAATATTCTGGGGTTCACTAGACTCAACCCCGTGTTCAATCTTCTCCGACAAAGCATCAATGTAAGCCTCAATTTTGTGGTCCTCATCCGCATAAACCCTAGAACACAGCAAAGTGAACTCGAAAAACCTTCGTTCATAGGCATCTAACTCGGTGCCATGCATTTTAAAATTCTTGAGCTCAACCTCTAGCTTCTTAAGCTCACCCCGAGGTCTATAGCGGGTGATCAATCTTTCCTTAAAATCATTCCAGGCCAAACCATAAGCTACATCGCTTCCCAAACTACTAACCAGATTGTTCCACCATGTCAAGGCACTATCCTTGAGAGTGCAACTAGCGAAACTAACTTTGTCCTCTTCACAGACCCGACTGACCCTGAAAATAGATTCAATCTTCTCGAACCAACGAGTAAGCCCTATTGGTCCTTCCGTACCACTGAATTCTTGGGGTCGACCAGCCATAAAAGTCTTGTGGGAGCATCCCACCTGGTTGTTGTTGTTCACATTGGCGTTAACATTAGCATTTGCTGCCGTAGCAGCAGCAATTCCTTCATTGATCAGGCGTTGCATACGCGCTTCAGTGGACTCTCTTGGAGGCATGATCTTCAAAATAGAACAACACATCCGTTAGTACCAAGAATAATACTAGTGTCATAAAGGAATAGATCAAAACACGAAAAGATTAACCATCATAAATAATAGTTAACAAACACTATGAGTAATAACATGACAGTTATGATTGTTATAGAAATAACCATCACATGCATACATATTTTATGATAACATCATACAACATACATAGCACCTAACATACATGAACATATATTACGCATAATATAACATGCCAAGAGCCACAACATAAGAAATAAAACATGATAATGATAATAGATGTCATAAAAATAACCATCCATACATAATGAAAAATATCCCATAACAAAATCTTAATAAAATCCTCGGCAAAACGCCGTACATAACCCAAAATGTATGTATAAAAAGGACATTAAGTCTGATGAAATAGATAATCAATATGAATAATCACATCACATTCGCTTAGAGCGGGTGTGATAAGCTGGTCCAGCATGAGTCTCAGCAGGATCCTCATACTTACGCAACTTCCCTTTCACAACATCCAACTCTTCCTTCAACCCACGGACAGTGCTCTCGAGAGCCTCGAACTTAGCATTAACTTCTTGATCACGCTTACGGTTCGCATCCTCAACCCTATGCTTGAAAGTGATAAAGTTACCCATGTCGGCACGGATCTCGTCCATAACTTCATTATGTGGCAAAGTGCGCAAACAATCACTAAGGGCATTAATACGTGTCACCTCATTATAAGCCTGGTTCATATGAGTAATGGTAGAAAAATAGTAATGAACAGGATCATCGATCTCTGGTTGATTAGCACGACGTCTAGCAGGAGACGATGGAGCAGGAGCAGCAACAGAGTTATCGCTCGAAGTCGACATCTGCAAACAGCAAAACCACAAATCACATACCAAAAAGATATGAAAACTAATAATATAACTTATACGAAATGAAATGCATAATAATGCTATAGCAAAAAGGTCGGGCTGTAGACTAGACTCTAATGCACCCTAATAACCACGGGTTGACCACATTAAGACCGCCTAGTTCCCTACAACCAACGCTCTGATACCACATGTGTCGACCCTGTCAAAACACTTAACGGATCTGTCAGTTGGTCCCACAGCTTGATCGGACTTAAATGAATTAAGTAAACAAAGTTGCATTCTTTTATTTCAAAAGTTTCCCAAAAAGGAAACAAACCAAAATAAGTAGTTTCAAAACAACCAACCATAGTAATAAACCAAAAGTTGACACAAAACCTTGCCAACAAACCCACAAGTTTAAATTATCCAAAAATAGAATGCAAGCTTAAGTTTCATAAATCGTTTCATAAAATCTGCCCAAATGCATGCAGACTCTTCTAAACACAGCGGAAGCATCACAAAACTCAAGTACCTGTGAAAACATGCAAGTAAACTGTCAACACAAAGGTTGAGTGAATTATAGGTTTAAATAATAAGTAAACTTTAGACCACAAGATTTAAAAAAATGTTAGAAAACATTAAACATTATTCTATTATCAATGAGCCACCTGGTAACCACTTAACCCTTTATTTACCCTTGCCAAACACAATAAAAATATACACTTGGATAGTGTATCTACAACAAATTACGAAGTACTAAACATTCCGATTATAAATTGCTAGCGCGACTAGCCCGAAATGGGGTTGTCAAACCCGATAGATCTATCCGTAGGATTCGCGTTCACCGGTAGAAACCAATGATTACAGTTACCAGACTAGGGAATATTTTTGTCCAACTCACAATGAATAATTAAATTTAACTGTTACTTGAGTATAAACGTAAATAAAAATGCATGTAATCACATCCCAAAAATATACTTTGAAAAGTATGTAAAAACGGGACTATAACTCACCTTAAAAGCAACTGAAGAAACCACACAAACAAGCGAACAGCAAATAGAGTAAAGTGATCAGGAATGATCGCAACGCCGGCCTATAAATAAAGTAGGTCGATATAAATAACTAACTTAGGTCAAGTCTTAATATGATAGCTATTGTACATGTTGCAAGTAGACTTAGAACAATACTCGGCAAGCATCGGTTTGACTGGAACAGCGTACGGACACATACTTTCTATTTATAGAAAGTTTCTATTTTTAGCAGGTTTCCATTTTTGGAAAGTTTCTATTTTTGGAAAGTTTCTATTTTTGGAAAGTTTCTATTTTAGGAAAGTTTCTATTTTTGGAAAGTTTCTATTTTTGTAAAGTTTCCAAATTTAGAAAGTTCTATTTTTAGAAAGTTTTTAAGTTAGGAAAGTTTCCTTATTTAGAAAGTCAACAAAAGTCAACTGAAAGTCAAAGTCAACTCAAAAGTCAACCTTGGTCAAACATAGTCAACATTAATTTGAAAAGTGTAAATTATAATAATAACATAAGTTATAATATTTATTAAAGTTAAAAGTGTATAATTAAGTCATAACATAAGTTTAATTAAATAAAATGAATTATTAAAGTTAATATAAGTTGAAGTGATATAATTAATATATCATAAGTATTTAATTAATTAATTAAATATTAATCACAATATAAGTATTATTAATTAATAATAAATTTTTAAATCATATCATAAGTATTATTAATTAATAATGAATTATTAACCATATCATAAGTTTCTAATTATAATTATTAAATCATAAGTATTTAATAATTAAATAATAATTAAGTCTTATAATAATTAAATAATTATTTAATCTTTATTATAAGTCTTATAATAATATTCTCATAAAATAAATTTAATACTTATCATAAGTATTTTCCAATACTAATAAAAGTATTATTAATCGTAAGTTAAATTAAAATGTTAATTAAATCATAAATAATAATTAAATGATATAATAAATATTTATATCATAAGTCTTAAATAATAATAATTACTTCTTTTATCATAAGTAATTAATTAATAATGAAATTCATTATTTTTATCATAAGTTTTAGAATTAATCATAAGTTTTAATTCAAAAGTTCATCGGATCGTATCTTGAGCCCCGGGTGTCGATTTCTGGCGAGCCTTATATGCATCTCCGCCTATTCAAACCACCCGACACAAAGGTGCACTCAAGAACATACCAAGGACAGTCCACAAGTCGTGGTAATCAGCCATGACACCACTTGGACCTTCAATTTACTCAAAACCGTGTTTTAGTCAAAACGGGTGAACCGTGGCTCGGATTTAGGTGACCTGAACATGAAAGTTCATCCCACCATCAGTCCTAACACACTAACACACCCTAAAGACTCCAAGGAAGGTCACAAATTCGGACCAAACCTGGTTCATGTCAATATCACAATTCAATCTTTACAAAATACTAATTTGATCATAACTAGGGCTCCGGGAATCGAAACGACATGAATCCGGAGTCTAAAATTAATGTCTTGATGAGAGGAACTCATCTAAATAGTTTATTTTAACATTTATATCAGTCACACTGTAACGACCCTGGATTCTCCAACATTTATTTATTAATAATTATTATTATTAATACGTGTGATTAAACGAATGTATGTTATTACATTTACATGTTGCCATGACTGCCCGTACTTGATTCTTTAATGCCCGAAACGTCTTTGTGACACGCGTACATTACACGAATAATATTTTTAGAATATTATTTACATTCATGATTAGTTTTATTAATCATTTTGATTAACTATGGTTATTAGCTAACTGCTTGGGCTTTAGTTGGAATAATTTGTGAATTACTTGAACTTGGGCTTGCTAAAAGTTGTGGACTCATGGTTATGGACTTATAAGCCCACCCTACACCTTAATGGACTTAATTAGCCCAACACCCTTGTAAGTACTACCTTAGGATTTAACTAGATGAAAAACTTAGTAAAAATCTATTTATCATTTACTTGCACCTCATCCCCATACAAGCACACTTAATTACCATCCTTTTAGTCAATAAGCATGCAAGTAGTAGTGGGCATCTCCCACCCTCATTGGTGGTGGAAAATCACGGCCACAAGGCATGGGGAGGGAGGTTTTTGGTTTTCAAGTTTAACTACATAAACTCTTGTTCCACTTCACCCTTTCACACTTCAACCTTGCATCTATTTTCTCTCTTTTTCTCTCTAGTTCTTGTAAGTATTATGAGCAATTCTCTCTTCTTTCTCCTTGCTAAAACCGAACCACAACACCCCTTTAATCATCATCATTTACTTGTTGTTACTTGTTCTTGTTATTGTTACTTACTTGTAGTTGTTTTGATTACTAGTTCCTTATTGTTACGTACAAATTACTAAGAAGCAAACTTTCTAGTTTGATTCTTCATTTATCTTGTGTTAACAAGAACATGCAAGAACAAAACTCCCAAGTTTATGTTCTACCTCTATTGTTTTAAAAGATTGTAAGTTCATGGTTGTAAAAATCATACTTGAAGCTCATGTTGTAAACTTTAAAGTTTACTTCATTAAAGATCGAGACTTAGGTTTGAATCTTTAAAAGTATGAAACCCATGAACTTACTACTTGTGTAATTAGTTATTTCTCCATTTGTTCATGTATTAAAATCGTGATTTTGGTTGTAGATGGTCAAATGTTACAAGTTAACTTTGATCTCATTTTTCTTGAACTAAAGATAAACTTTAAAAGGTTCAAGAACATAAAAATTTACTTAATAACTTTTGGGTCTTGGATCTTCAAGATCAAACTAACCACTTAAGATCTTGATTAGTTAGTTTATTTTCAAGTTTGTAGTACAATATTACTTTTCTAATTCATGCATGTGTTGAATCTATGATCTTGATGCAACTTTGGTTCATCAAACTTCATACAACTCTTATGTGAGTTGTGCTTCATATCATAGACTTACACTAGTATTATGATGGTTAAATCTTGGTTAAGATGATGCAAACACATCAATGAGTTGTACACTTGAAGCTATATGCATCAAGGATGAGAACCATGATGAACATCAAGCACCAAGACCACCGGAACTCACTTTTAACTTCCTGTTTTCTGTTTACAGCCCTCTGTCCTACTGTTTCTGTAACAGACTAGTAGACCTGTGAAATGTCCCGTTCTTATTGATTAAAAACGTTCCATATTAATTGATTTCGTTGCGAGGTTTTGACCTCTATATGAGACGTTTTTCAAAGACTACATTCATTTTAAAACAAACCATAACCTTTATTTCATCAATAAAGGTTTAAAAAGCTTTACGTAGATTATCAAATAATGATAATCTAAAATATCCTGTTTACACATGACCATTACATAATGGTTTATAATACAAATATGTTACAACAAAATAAGTTTCTTGAATGCAGTTTTTACACAATATCATACAAGCATGGACTCCAAATCTCGTCCTTATTTAAGTATGCGACAGCGGAAGCTCTTAATAATCACCTGAGAATAAACATGCTTAAAACGTCAACAAAAATATTGGTGAGTTATAGGTTTAACCTATATATATCAAATCATAATAATAGATCACAAGATTTCATATTTCAATACACATCCCATACATAGAGATAAAAATCATTCATATGGTGAACACCTGGTAACCGACATTAACAAGATGCATATATAAGAATATCCCCATCATTCCGGGACACCCTTCGGATATGATATAAATTTCGAAGTACTAAAGCATCTGGTACTTTGGATGGGGTTTGTTAGGCCCAATAGATCTATCTTTAGGATTCGCGTCAATTAGGGTGTCTGTTCCCTAATTCTTAGATTACCAGACTTAATAAAAAGGGGCATATTCGATTTCGATAATTCAACCATAGAATGTAGTTTCACGTACTTGTATCTATTTTGTAAATCATTTATAAAACCTGCATGTATTCTCATCCCAAAAATATTAGATTTTAAAAGTGGGACTATAACTCACTTTCACAGATTTTTACTTCGTCGGGAAGTAAGACTTGGCCACTGGTTGATTCACGAACCTATAACAATATATACATATATATCAAAGTATGTTCAAAATATATTTACAACACTTTTAATATATTTTGATGTTTTAAGTTTATTAAGTCAGCTGTCCTCGTTAGTAACCTACAACTAGTTGTCCACAGTTAGATGTACAGAAATAAATCGATAAATATTATCTTGAATCAATCCACGACCCAGTGTATACGTATCTCAGTATTGATCACAACTCAAACTATATATATTTTGGAATCAACCTCAACCCTGTATAGCTAACTCCAACATTCACATATAGAGTGTCTATGGTTGTTCCGAAATATATATAGATGTGTCGACATGATAGGTCGAAACATTGTATACGTGTCTATGGTATCTCAAGATTACATAATATACAATACAAGTTGATTAAGTTATGGTTGGAATAGATTTGTTACCAATTTTCACGTAGCTAAAATGAGAAAAATTATCCAATCTTGTTTTACCCATAACTTCTTCATTTTAAATCCGTTTTGAATGAATCAAATTGCTATGGTTTCATATTGAACTCTATTTTATGAATCTAAACAGAAAAAGTATAGGTTTATAGTCAGAAAAATAAGTTACAAGTCGTTTTTGTAAAGGTAGTCATTTCAGTCGAAAGAACGACGTCTAGATGACCATTTTAGAAAACATACTTCCACTTTGAGTTTAACCATAATTTTTGGATATAGTTTCATGTTCATAATAAAAATCATTTTCTCAGAATAACAACTTTTAAATCAAAGTTTATCATAGTTTTTAATTAACTAACCCAAAATAGCCCGCGGTGTTACTACGACGGCGTAAATCCGGTTTTACGGTGTTTTTTGTGTTTCCAGGTTTTAAATCATTAAGTTAGCATATCATATAGATATAGAACATGTGTTTAGTTAATTTTAAAAGTCAAGTTAGAAGGATTAACTTTTGTTTGCGAACAAGTTTAGAATTAACTAAACTATGTTCTAGTGATTACGAGTTTAAACCTTCGAATAAGATAGTTTTATATATATGAATTGAATGATGTTATGAACATCATTACTACCTCAAGTTTAGTAGGTAAACCTACTGGAAGTGACAAGAAATGATCTAGCTTTAAAGGATCTTGGATGGCTTGAAAGTTCTTGAAGTAGGATCATGACACAAAAACAAGTTCAAGTAAGATTTTTACTCGAATTAAGATAGTTTATAGTTATAGAAATTGAATCAAAGTTTGAATATGAATATTACCTTGAATAAGAAAGATAACCTACTGTATATAACAAAGGTTTCTTGATCTTAGATGATTACTTGGAATGGATTAGAAAGCTTGGAAGTAAATTAGTAAACTTGAAAGGATTTTTGAAGTGTTCTTGAAGTGTTCTTCCTATGATGATTATAGCTTGATTCTTGAAGTGATTTTTGATGAAGATGATGATTAACTACTGGAAAAATACATTCATAATAGTGTGTGTGTGTGTGTGTGTGTGTTGAGAGAGAATTAGAAAGAGAATTGGAAGTGAAATGGAGTGAATGATGAGTGGTAATTGGTGAGTGGTGAGTGGGGTTAAAAGGAGTTCTAGTTAGTTGACTAGCTCATGGTAGAAGTTAAAATTGATTAGTCATACATGACATAATCAAGAGTGGAATCCCATGCTAGTTCCTATTGGTATATACCCATAGTAAGTACGTTTTGAAGCTGTGTATAATACGGGTAAGAATACGACTAGAATTCTTGATGAAAGAAAAGAATGGGAAAGTAACTGTAACCATTTTTGTTAAGTATGAGTGTTTTAATATATGTCTTGAAGTCTTCCAAAAGTATTTTAATACATCTAAATACACTACATGTATATACATTTTAACTGAGTCGTTAAGTCATCGTTAGTCGTTACATGTAAGTGTTGTTTTGAAACCTTTAAGTTAACGATCTCAATTAATGTTGTTAACCCATTGTTTATTATATCTAATGAGATGTTAAATTATTATATTATCATGATATTATGATATATTAATATATCTTAATATGATATATATACATTTAAATGTCGTTACAACGATAATCGTTACATATATGTCTCGTTTCGAAATCCTTAAGTTAGTAGTCTTGTTTATATGTATATAACTCATTGTTAATATACTTATGGAGATACTTACTTATCATAATCTCATGTTAACCATATGTATTGAAAGGACCCGTTCATATACATTATAAACGATTCACAATAGTTGATTACATCACGAGGTATTTGACCTCTATATGATACATTTTACAAACATTGCATTTGTTTTTAAAAGACAAACTTTCTTTACATCGAAAATTGACAGGCATGCATACCATTTCATAATATCCACTATCCAACTATAACTTGACTTAATAATAATAATCTTTAATGAACTCAATGACTTGAATGCAACGTTCTTCGAAATATGAGATGAAAGACTCCAATTAATATCTTTAAAATGAGCAAATGCACAGCGAAAGATTTCTTTAATACCTGAGAATAAACATGCTTTAAAGTGTCAACCAAAAGGTTGGTGAGTTCATTAGTTTATCATAATCATTCATTTTCATCATTTTAATAGACCACAAGAATTTCATTTCCAGTGCTCATAAATATACGTCCCATGCATAGAGACAAAAATCATTCATATGGATTGAACACCTGGTAACCGACATTCACAATATGCATATAAGAATATCCCCATCATTCCGGGATCCTCCTTCGGACATGATATAAATTTCGAAGTACTAAAGCATCCGGTACTTTGGATGGGGCTTGTTGGGCCCGATAGATCTATCTTTAGAGTTCGCGTCAATTAGGGTGTCTGTTCCCTAATTCTTAGATTACCAGACTTAATAAAAAGGGGCATATTCGATTTCGATCATTCAACCATATAATGTAGTTTCGATTACTTGTGTCTATTTCGTAAAACATTTATAAAAGCGCATGCATTCTCAGTCCCAAAAATATATATTGCAAAAACATTTAAAAGGGGAGTAATGAAACTCACCATACTGTATTTCGTAGTGAAAATACATATAACGTCATTGAACTAGTGCAAGGTTGACCTCAGATTCACGAACCTAAATTAATTATATATAATTATATGTTGGTCAATATTTGTCTAACAATTAGGTCAGGTCATAGTGTACCACAATCCTAATGCTCGAGACTAATATGCAAAAGTCAACAAAAGTCAGTTTGACTCAAAATGATTTCCAAAATTTATACATGATTATAATGTATTTTAAATATCGTCGTTTTATATTTTTAAATATTTTTAAAAGATTTATTAGAGTAAATAATATAATATAATTCATTTATTAATAAATAAAATTTTATATTAAAATTTATATAATAAAATATACTTTTATATATATTAAGTAATAAAATTTATAGGGTTCATTTAATATCATAAAAATAATATGATAGGTATTATTAAAGTAATTTATTACACGTAGTAAAATATGTTTGTATTACATATTTATTTGATAATATAATATCTATAATGTTAGTATGTAAAAGTTGTATTATTTTGTAATAATAATTATTATTATAAAAATATCAATATTTATAATTATTAAGATGATATTATGATAAAACGATAATTCTAATTATGATAACTTTAATATTTACGATAATTTTTAATATTATCTTTAAAATAATAATTCTATTTAAAATGATAATAAAATTGATATTTTATAGTAACAATGACATTTCTATTAAAATGATAATTTTTATTAAAATAATAATTTTTGTTAAAATGATAGTTTTGATACTAACGATACTTGTAATAATAATAGTAATGATAAAAATAATAAGAACGATAATTTTATCTAAATCAATATCTTATAATATTTTAATTTTATCATGATACTCTTACTCATTATTTCCTAATCGTTTCGTTTAATAGCTTTTAATCGTCTTTTATATCGTGTTCATAATAATGATAATAATAGTAATCAAAATAATTAGGTGTTACTAATATTAGTTTTAATTACAATAATACTAATAATGATAATTACTATGACATTATTAACGATAATGATAATATAATAATAATAATAATAACAATAACCATTTTTAAATAATGATATATATATTAATAATGATAATAATAATAATGATAATAATAATAATAATAATTACATAATAATAATAATTAGATAATAATAATAATAATAATAATAATAATACTAATTATAACTTTAATGATAATAACGATAGTAATAATAATAAAAATAACAATTTTTAATGATAAATCCTTTTATTGATAAAGATAATAATAATAATAATAATAATAATAATAATAATAATAATAATAATAATAATAATAATAATAAGATAAAACTAGAACGACGATAATAATAATCATTTTTAATAATAATATAAACATTCGATGGACTATAACTTCAAATACGTTCATCGAAATCATTCGATATCTAAATGAAAAGTTCTTAATTTTTCGCTAGCTTTCCAACGACATGCATATCTTATACCTTATCTCAGTCGCATATATAACTAATTCAGGATTCAACATAACCTAACTAAAGGCAATATCAAAAGTACAAACATGCATAATCCTATATACTCGAGCACTAGTCAGGGATACACTACTAGTATGTAAAAGTTAAATTATGAGTACTCACGTATCAATATTGAGATTCAATATTGCAGGAAAGGTACGTAGACGCAACGGAGATGATAAACACTATATTGACCTCACGAGCATACCCATGAACCATACCCAATCACCTCCATAGCTATAACCCATAATTTCCTTAATCCAATCCCACTCGAAAAACAATTTCGAAATCACTCGGACAGCACTCCGACGTAATATTTTATGTATACTAATAATATCTTGAAATAATACGGAGTAAATATATATATGTAAATCGATTGAGAGAGTTTAGAGAAAAATATTTTCAAGTTTCTATGAAATAATGAAACCTATTGAATTCTATTTATAATAAATTTTTGAATTATTAAAGTGAATTATTAAAGTATGAATTATTAAAGTGAATTATTAAAGTATGAATTATTAAAGTGAATTATTAAAGTATGAATTATTAAAGTGAATTATTAAAGTATGAATTATTAAAGTGAATTATTAAAGTTAAAGTAAAAATAAAGTAAAGGTAAAGTTTAAGTATAGTAAAAGTATAAAACTATGTACGTATAATACGCGTATAAATATATATAATATTAATTTAAATCGTTATATATATTTAATAAAATAAAATATAAGTATCGTTATCTTTATCATACTGGTTAAGTAATGAGTTGTCAAAAGTGGTTCTAGATATTTATAAAAGTTATATACGTTTTAATAATAAAATTCTTTTTAAACTGAAAACGTTTTTGTACGTTTGAAACTAAATCAAAGAAATATAATAATTTTGTGTTCCAAAACCAAATATATTTTTAAGAATCATTTTGTTTAAAGGTTAAAATAATGGAAATCGTTATATCATAAAACGTTTTAGAAAAGTAGAATCATATATATTCATAATAGGTTTCAAGTTTTTAAATTACAGTCTGTTGGTGAAGCATGGGATAAAGTTCAAAGGTTAAATAAACGTATGAAATCATCTTAATGAAAAATGTCGAGTTACTTAACTTGTCGATATCCAACATCTAAGTTAGTTACACTTCACGTTCTTACTTATCAATCACTTTACCATTTTTCGAATGTTGTCAAAAAGAATAGATTTCTTAAATCACAGTGGACCTCATAACATAGACCCGTAATCATATCATAATGTATCTGATAAATCAATCATTTGATATTATCTTCTAATTCCATCGATAAACATATTGAAACAAATACGTTCATGTAAAGTATTATATGTTTAATACTTTATTAATATTCTCAAGTTATAATATATATATATATATATATATATACATATATATACATATTTATTTATATATAACGGTTCGTGAATCGTCGGAATTTGGTCGAGGTTATAATGAATGTATGAACACAATTTAAAATTCTTGTGATTTAACTTAACAAACTTTGCTTATCGTGTCGGAATAATATAAAGATAAAGTTTAAATTTAGTTGGAAATTTCCGGGTTGTCACAGTACCTACCCGTTAAAGAAATTTCGTCCCGAAATTTGAGTGGAAAGGTCGTGAATGATAATAAGTATGTTTTAATGATGCATACAGGCTGAAAATTAGAGTTTTATCATCAGCGAATAATTTGGATAAACAATCCATTTATATGAAGAGTACGAATGAAGCTAACATAGAAGAGTGAAATGAGTAAGTGTTGATTCATCTTATCATTTGACGTAGATATGATTGATTTCCAGATTTCAAGGGATTTGAAGAAAATCTTTGTAATAAGATTTGATTCTCCGGTAACAAAAGGAATTAGGATCCGCTTTAAATGCGATCGTCCATTTTAATTGTTCTGTCAGAGATTTTCTTATAAATTCACCTCCTTCATTTTCTTACAACTCACACCTTCTGTTGATGCATTTTATGCAAGTCCCTAGACATCTACCAAGGTCCATTGCAGGTACAACAGTTTACAGGCCACCATGATCGTTCGTTATTATCCTATCCGTGTTTGTATGTGGTTACAGCAACTGCAGGAATGAGATTTGGATGTTTGACGATGTTAGACTTAGTCAGACGTCCGAGTGAAGCCTCACTCGTACGGCTGACAGGCTCATACGCACAGTTGATGCTGAGCTAAATCACAATTACAACCTAAATGAGAAGACACGAATGAGTGATCACCCGTACGGCTAATGAAGCCAACTCGTATGTGTGATGGATGAATCGTACGGGTGAGTCAACAGCAAGGGTATATAAAGTCTTATGTTCTTCATTTTAGGTTAAGCCTCTCATTTGTTACACACACTCAGATCTGGTGAGCTCTTCTGATTCTCTCTCAACCCAAATCACCCAGGTGGTGAATAATAGCTCTAGGTGCTGATCTAATCACACTTGATTTAGTTGTGGTATGACTAAATTAATCCCAAAAAACTTAACCTATTCACTAGAGGTTTTGATTCACTTATTCCGTCATTGTGTGAGTTAAATCTGTTGATTTCTAAGCTCCTAGTCATGTTTCATCACCTTCTATTCTTTCCCCCTCAACTCATATTTTAAAGTATTCATCAATATGCTCCAACCAGTTCTGATTCTCGATATACTTCTAACTTTCATATCGGTCATTCTTCTTTTTCATCTACCGCCAGAAGAATCTATTTACTTCTACTATACTCTTGGGTTTATAGCGTTTCTAGTTATCCCGTGTCTTTATATTGCTATATGCATCGATATATATGGTTTATAACTTTTGGTTTGTCGTTGGGCTTTATATCTTCCCTTATATTTCAAAGCCTCTGTTTCTATCTTCTATAATCATTGTCATCCACAGTTAATGCTCTCTTTTATTTGCTGCAATTTATACCCCAATTTCTATTTCGGAGTTTTGCCCTTTCGTTTCTTCTTCTTGCGATTAAGCACCGCTTGTAATGGTCCAGAATTTGCAGATATGAATTTTGGAATGAACATTGTTAATGTTCTAGGAATAAAATTGTAATGGCACGATCTTGACTTGTCAAATTACCAGAATACCTCAGAAAAAGCCGAATCATCAAGAAATATTTTCTTGATATTTTAGAGGTTAAATAGAATACAAGAGTCATATAACATGGCACATGATGATGTTATGATCTGTGAATCATCACGTTCCATTTAGAAATTCAGCATGAATTACTGTAATATAATCACGTTGATCAAGTGTCATTATATTATACTAACTCATGCTTTAGTTTCCAACACTACTTCAAAAACATTCATATTTTAAACTCAAAGGTTTACAGAGTATAGGAACTAAACAGTTTCCTTTTTGATGTAATACAGATAGCGCAAAGAGATAAATGATTCCAGATAAGAATAGTTATGAAAATATCTTCAGAAATATGGAGGATATTTATAATGAAAGATACGATGATATCTTAGAATTTATAATATCAGAGGATGATGAAGTATATTGTCTGTAAGGGTTTAGTGTCAGGAGCAAGGTATTCGTTAATGACTTCAGTAGATACTGAATCATTTGGATTCTTTGAAGGCAGGTTCAGTCTTTGTGATTTGTCCACAGCCTCCTTCATACTTTGCTCAGTCCGTTTTCCAGTTCCAAAACTTCTCTATTTCTGAGCTTTGCTAATACACTAATCTTTATCATCAAACTTTTTACTGCTAAGGTCGTTTACAGTTTTTGTTGCTTCATCAGCATTTCAAGAACTAGTTCACGGTTCAGAGTGTTTTTCAGAAACTTCACATTCGAAGTATGTAAGCCTTGGAAATAGACGTTATGTATAACTGTTGGCGTCAACATGCTGTGAGATTTCAAAATACTGATTGATAATTCCCAATGATTCGTATGGCAATTCTCGTTACAAGAGGCAGATGAGTAAATGATGAGGTTTCGATAAATATAATGATTCTTCGGAATGCCCAAGATCAGTGAAGTTGTTAGTAAGTTTATTGCTAATGTGGTGGAATATGAAAGGTTCTCCGGTAACAAAAGGGTAATCACATATATCAAAATTATGATAAGGCTACTCCGAATGAAAAAATCGAAGTTGTCTTGATGGAGCTGTGATATAATTTGCTACTTTGCAAAGGAATTGCAAGGTTATTTTTGCTAATAAATGCCAAAAGATCTGACACATATATGTGTTGAATTATGACTTTGGTTTCGAGAGCTTTTTAAGTACATAACTGTGAGTAATATGTGGTTGGATCATCATCTCGATTGCTCATTATTTGAAGTGTCTTCAGAGATTTTCGAAGGGTTTGAACACATATTGTAATCGTTTGTATACATTTGATGTTCTAACACACTTTTAAAGTCAAAGTATAGCTTTGAAAGATATAGGAATCTAAAAGTGATGGTACCGGTTATATCTCAAATTAAATTCTGAGATTTTAAAATCAGAATATGTAATTGGGTTTGAATGAGTATGGTTGTTTTGATTTCTATGAAAGAATGTATATTATTGTGAAAGTAGGAAGTATAATTGATAATTTGCTTAATCTGATTCGAAGAATGTAACATATTAATTGTGAATTTTTATATATCTCTCGGGTATTACCTACCCGTTAAAAAATTTTCACAATTAATATTTTGTACATAAGAATTTTATTACAGTCTTTATGAAAATATATATGTATATATTCTCCTCAGATGTAACATAGATTTTAATGAGTTAATACTAAATTAAACTCATTCGATTTACGGTTGGAACTAGAATTGAATAATTCCTTGAAGGCTTTAGAGGTTACATAAGTATTTCTTAAATAATATTGAAATTATGAATCAAAACTTCGTTATTTGTTGAGATGTGATGTTGGTTTTCGTTAAATTCTTGTGAACTTCGCAAAGTACGAATGATGTTATCTGAAAAGTTTCGGTTACATCAATGATGAAGTGTAAAATCAAATATATACTTGATTTATTAGGAATTGGAATTTGTTGAATTGAGACAGAGATTGTAGTTAACGATGGTTAAGTCGCGGGCGAGGGACGTACATTATTGCATATTTGTAATATGAATTAACCGAGTAGTTAAGATTCACACACAATAGCTTAGCACGGAAAGATTTATTTTTTTATTTCAATATATATATATATATATATATATATATATATATATATATATATATATATATATATATATATATATATATATATATATATATATATATATATATATATATATATAATTTCTTGAGAGGGAATGAGTTAATTCTTCATAACTTGTTGATACAATATACACGTTATTGATTCGTAATGATGTCCACAGTGATTCTTGAACTGACGGAGTTTGTGATGTTATAAGTGTTGTTGATTCTGATGTTGACTGTACTAACGATGCTGGTGACGTTGACGGTACTGTTGATGCTGTTGGTAAAACAAATTTAACTTGTTAATCACACACCATTTTTGTCAGGGTTTCTACTCTTCCTTCTATCATTTTGGTTCGCTTAACTGATTTATGGTTAGGGCTAGATTAGATAATCTCTAAGACTTTAGAGATTATATAATCTCCGCGGAATGTTTCTCCAATGAAGTTATGAATTAATACTTCGTCAGTTATAGTTGTTGGTACTCCTTGGTATCTATGGTGCGTATGACGTTGATGCTCGTGGGACAGATTGTGAAGTTGAGGTTTACAACGCAGTTGTGGTTGGAGGTGGTAATGGTACTGTTGGCGTTGATGATGGTGGTACTGGTTATGCTGCTGGTGCTGCTGCTGGTGTTTGTAATCTCTGCACCATATTCTCCAAAGCCACTACCCGAGCGCGAAGTTCGTTGACTTCTTCTATTATTCCAGGATGATTGTCGGTCGGAACGAGCGGATAAATAAAATCTAGAATTTGATGTAGTATATAATCGTGACGAGATACCCTGGAAATGAGAGAGAAAATGGTAACAGGTTCGCCGGTAAGTGCTTCAGGTTCTTCGCCAAGAGAGCAATGTGGTGGATGGAAAGGATCGCCTTCTTCTTGTTTCCAATGATTGAGGAGGCTACGAACCCATCCCCAATTCATCCAGAATAGGTGATGACTGATTGGTTGATCCATTCCGGTCACACTGCTTTCGGAGCTTGAGTGAGATTCCATTTCGGAATCCGAGTGACTTGAACTGATGACAAATTCGTACGATTGGATAAAGGATTTTTCGATATAAAATGATTTTTCGGCTATCGGGTGGTATTCTATTTACATAGGATATCTATATATAGAGATCAAAAGATTTCATAGATTACGGAGGAATTTGCGGGATATGTCAGGCAAAGTTTAAAGTAACAGATACGATAAGATATGATTTAGTAGATACGCTAAGATATGAATTTTATCTATACACTACTCATGCAATTAATGTAGCAAGACGTGTCTAGACTAATAATGATAAGCAGGTAATTTCCTATGGATGATAAGTAGATGATTTCCGACTAGAAATGATAAGCAAAACTTTTGACATGCAGACACGGTCGAAGTCCAGGCTCACTAATGCATCCTAACGACTTATCAGTTAGACACACTAATGCAGACCTGGTTCGCTAAGACCACCGCTCTGATACCAACTGAAAGGACCCGTTCATATATATTATAAACGATTCACAATAGTTGATTACATCACGAGGTATTTGACCTCTATATGATACATTTTACAAACATTGCATTTGTTTTTAAAAGACAAACTTTCTTTACATCGAAAATTGACAGGCATGCATACCATTTCATAATATCCACTATCCAACTATAACTTGACTTAATAATAATAATCTTTAATGAACTCAATGACTTGAATGCAACGTTCTTCGAAATATGAGATGAAAGACTCCAATTAATATCTTTAAAATGAGCAAATGCACAGCGGAAGATTTCTTTAATACCTGAGAATAAACATGCTTTAAAGTGTCAACCAAAAGGTTGGTGAGTTCATTAGTTTATCATAATCATTCATTTTCATCATTTTAATAGACCACAAGAATTTCATTTCCAGTGCTCATAAATATACGTCCCATGCATAGAGACAAAAATCATTCATATGGATTGAACACCTGGTAACCGACATTCACAATATGCATATAAGAATATCCCCATCATTCCGGGATCCTCCTTCGGACATGATATAAATTTCGAAGTACTAAAGCATTCGGTACTTTGGATGGGGCTTGTTGGGCCCGATAGATCTATCTTTAGAGTTCGCGTCAATTAGGGTGTCTGTTCCCTAATTCTTAGATTACCAGACTTAATAAAAAGGGGCATATTCGATTTCGATCATTCAACCATATAATGTAGTTTCGATTACTTGTGTCTATTTCGTAAAACATTTATAAAAGTGCATGCATTCTCAGTCCCAAAAATATATATTGCAAAAATATTTAAAAGGGGAGTAATGAAACTCACCATACTGTATTTCGTAGTGAAAATACATATAACGTCATTGAACTAGTGCAAGGTTGACCTCAGATTCACGAACCTAAATTAATTATATATAATTATATTTTGGTCAATATTTGTCTAACAATTAGGTCAGGTCATAGTGTACCACAATCCTAATGCTCGAGACTAATATGCAAAAGTCAACAAAAGTCAGTTTGACTCAAAATGATTTCCAAAATTTATACATGATTATAATGTATTTTAAATATCGTCGTTTTATATTTTTAAATATTTTTAAAAGATTTATTAGAGTAAATAATATAATTCATTTATTAATAAATAAAATTTTATATTAAAATTTATATAATAAAATATACTTTTATATATATTAAGTAATAAAATTTATAGGGTTCATTTAATATCATAAAAATAATATGATAGGTATTATTAAAGTAATTTATTACACGTAGTAAAATATGTTTGTATTACATATTTATTTGATAATATAATATCTATAATGTTAGTATGTAAAAGTTGTATTATTTTGTAATAATAATTATTATTATAAAAATATCAATATTTATAATTATTAAGATGATATTATGATAAAACGATAATTCTAATTATGATAACTTTAATATTTACCATAATTTTTAATATTATCTTTAAAATAATAATTCTATTTAAAATGATAATAAAATTGATATTTTATAGTAACAATGACATTTCTATTAAAATGATAATTTTTGTTAAAATGATAATTTTTGTTAAAATGATAGTTTTGATACTAACGATACTTGTAATAATAATAGTAATGATAAAAATAATAAGAACGATAATTTTATCTAAATCAATATCTTATAATATTTTAATTTTATCATGATACTCTTACTCATTATTTCCTAATCGTTTCGTTTAATAGCTTTTAATCGTCTTTTATATCGTGTTCATAATAATGATAATAATAGTAATCAAAATAATTAGGTGTTACTAATATTAGTTTTAATTACAATAATACTAATAATGATAATTACTATGACATTATTAACGATAATGATAATATAATAATAATAATAATAACAATAACCATTTTTAAATAATGATATATATATTAATAATGATAATAATAATAATAATGATAATAATAATAATAATAATAATTAGATAATAATAATAATAATAATAATACTAATTATAACTTTAATGATAATAACGATAGTAATAATAATAAAAATAACAATTTTTAATGATAAATCCTTTTATTGATAAAGATAATAATAATAATAATAATAATAATAATAATAATAATAATAATAATAATAATAATAATAATAATAAGATAAAACTAGAACGACGATAATAACGACGATAATAATAATCATTTTTAATAATAATACAAACATTCGATGGACTATAACTTCAAATACGTTCATCGAAATCATTCGATATCTAAATGAAAAGTTCTTAATTTTTCGCTAGCTTTCCAACGACATGCATATCTTATACCTTATCTCAGTCGCATATATAACTAATTCAGGATTCAACATAACCTAACTAAAGGCAATATCAAAAGTACAAACATGCATAATCCTATATACTCGAGCACTAGTCAGGGATACACTATTAGTATGTAAAAGTTAAATTATGAGTACTCACGTATCAATATTGAGATTCAATATTGCAGGAAAGGTACGTAGACGCAACGGAGATGATAAACACTATATTGACCTCACGAGCATACCCATGAACCATACCCAATCACCTCCATAGCTATATCCCATAATTTCCTTAATCCAATCCCACTCGAAAAACAATTTCGAAATCACTCGGACAGCACTCCGACGTAATATTTTATGTATACTAATAATATCTTGAAATAATACGGAGTAAATATATATATGTAAATCGATTGAGAGAGTTTAGAGAAAAATATTTCCAAGTTTCTATGAAATAATGAAACCTATTGAATTCTATTTATAATAGATTTTTGAATTATTAAAGTGAATTATTAAAGTATGAATTATTAAAGTGAATTATTAAAGTATGAATTATTAAAGTGAATTATTAAAGTATAAATTATTAAAGTGAATTATTAAAGTATGAATTATTAAAGTGAATTATTAAAGTTAAAGTAAAAATAAAGTAAAGGTAAAGTTTAAGTATAGTAAAAGTATAAAACTATGTACGTATAATACGCGTATAAATATATATAATATTAATTTAAATCGTTATATATATTTAATAAAATAAAATATAAATATCATTATCCTTATCATACTGGTTAAGTAATGAGTTGTCAAAAGTGGTTCTAGATATTTATAAAAGTTATATACGTTTTAATAATAAAGTTCTTTTTAAACTGAAAACGTTTTTGTACGTTTGAAACTAAATCAAAGAAATATAATAATTTTGTGTTCCAAAACCAAATATATTTTTAAGAATCATTTTGTTTAAAGGTTAAAATAATGGAAATCGTTATATCATAAAACGTTTTAGAAAAGTAGAATCATATATATTCATAATAGGTTTCAAGTTTTTAAATTACAGTCTGTTGGTGAAGCATGGGATAAAGTTCAAAGGTTAAATAAACGTATGAAATCATCTTAATGAAAAATGTCGAGTTACTTAACTTGTCGATATCCAACATCTAAGTTAGTTACACTTCACGTTCTTACTTATCAATCACTTTACCATTTTTCGAATGTTGTCAAAAAGAATAGATTTCTTAAATCACAGTGGACCTCATAACATAGACCCGTAATCATATCATAATGTATCTGATAAATCAATCATTTGATATTATCTTCTAATTCCATCGATAAACATATTGAAACAAATACGTTCATGTAAAGTATTATATGTTTAATACTTTATTAATATTCTCAAGTTATAATATATATATATACATATATATACATATTTATTTATATATAACGGTTCGTGAATCATCGGAATTTGGTCGAGGTTATAATGAATGTATGAACACAATTTAAAATTCTTGAGATTTAACTTAACAAACTTTGCTTATCGTGTCGGAAAAATATAAAGATAAAGTTTAAATTTAGTTGGAAATTTCCGGGTTGTCACATGTATATCCATATATATATCGTCATGTCGTTTTTACAAGTTTTAACGTTCGTGAATCGCCGGTCAACTTGGGTGGTCAATTGTCTGTATGAAACATATTTCAATTAATCAAGCCTTAACAAGTTTGATTGTTTAACATGTTGGAAACATTTAATCATGTAAATATCAATCTCAATTAATATATATAAACATGGAAAAGTTCGGGTCACTACAACCTGGGCTACTGAGACCTTTATTTTCAAATAGATCTTTTCGAGTAGATAACTTTTCATATAAGACTCGTCTTAATCCGAGTTACGGTTTAGAATCTATGGCCCTCCGAGCGTCACTATGTCCATTTATTTTTCTGTTTTCTGTTTATAGTTTCTGTTTTTCTGGTTTCTGTAATAGACCAGTACACCTGGGTTACTGTAACCTTGATTTTCAGATAGCTCAGTTCGTGTAGATAACTTTTCATATAGGACTTGTCTTAATCCGAGTTACGGTTTAGGATTTATGGCCCTCCGATCGTCACTATGTCCTTTTAACATTGTGCAGAAATTTCTGACCTACTCGCACTTAGACCGTGGCAAAGGTCAAGCGAAGACGAGTTTGCTTCTGTAAATTTTATCACACTTAAAGGACTCGTATACGGAGCCATGGCCACTGGTCTCACCTTATTTCAGTAGGTGTAGAGGCCGTGGTGACTGACCAAACTCAGCCCTTGTTTTAAACTACTTTCATGAACGAAACTTACTTTACGCCTTTTGTTTGATGATGAATGATGATGACCCTTAAGACCTTATTTACATGCTTTTAAACCTTTTGGGACGATTTACTGACTTAGTACTATTTGACTTAGGTTGAGGACCTTCGGACCGATTACTTGCACACCTTTTCCGAACCGACTTTACGACTACATTATCATTGTGAGTTATAGCATCCCTTTTTACTTTAACTATTTGGGACCGAGAATACATGCACGTTTTATGTTTTACATACTAGGCACGAGTACTTAAAAACTTATATATGTGTGGGTTATACAACGGCACAAACATTCCATTTAGCTCGGTAACGTTTAATCATTGGTTTTTGAACCGTGAACGCGAATCTTAGATATGGATCCATAGGGTTTGACATCCCCACTCGGGCTAGTCGCGCTAGTATTTAGTGAGTGATTAATACTTCGAAAACATACGCACTTGCCAAGTGTACTTTCAGGGGGTATACACGTTAAGTTAGTTACCAAGTGCCCACGGTTAAGCATATACTTTATCATATCGTTTTGAAACGCTCTTTGTAGCACTAAAATCTCGTGGCCTACCTTACATACTGTTATACTTAAACTATAGCTCACCAACCTTTGTGTTGACGTTTTAAGCATGTTTTTCTCAGGTGCTTGAGGTTAGCTTCCGCTGTGTACTAGTCGTGCTGTAGACACCCGCTGCTTAGAGTTGTCATCGCATGAACTACTTTACCTTGCATTCAAACTTTAGTACTTTGAATTATGACTTGTAACGACCATTGTGGTCACATACACTTATTATTTGCTTCCACTTAGTGAAGCATGCTTTTGGATTGTAAAACATTTGATGTCGGTTATGACATCACCTTTTTATCGTGAATGCAACTTATTTTATTACAGCATATAGTACTTAACCTTGTAATGATCCTGTTGTTGATGATTCGTACACGATGGTTTTGTACGGGGCATCACACACACACTCAGAATACACGAATTAGCTGCTGTCCAGAATTTTACAAACTGAAAACATGTGATTTTGAGTACATCTATGCATACAAACATCATTACAATAATTCACAAACATCATACTACTAAATAAACATCAAAATACAGAAAATAATTGAAAATTTGAAAGTTCTAGGGTTAGGGTTTATACCTTAATCGAGAAACAATCTATGTAATCGCGTAGAGAACGAAGAGAGGAACGCGTTTATACTAATCAATCCTTGATCCAAGCTTTAATTTTGATGATGATGGTGATGTTGGGTGATGGTTGGCGACGGCTAGGCAAGGAGGAGGAAGAGAGAAAAGTTGCAAGTTAGGTTTTGATTATTTTGTGGAATGATTAAAATGAATTGTAAAAAAAAAAAAGAAACCAAGGGAATTACTCCCTCCCTCCCATGAGGCTTCGGCCGAAAAAATTAGTGGGGTGGGGCCCACTTGGTCCATCTCACTTAAATGTATAATCCTTGTGGCCCAAAAGCCCGAACGAGTCCCGAAACGCGAAAACGCACTTACGCGATTAAAAATCCGGAAAGATAACAAACGCGCGACGAAAAATAAATATAAATACACTATATAATAATATGATCTTAAAATATCATATTTAAAATATTTAGGATTTAAATGTCCCAAAAACTCGACCGTTGGTTTGAAAACCAAAAAGATTCGCCGGATGGAAATTCGCGAGACGTAGAAACGTATAAATTTAAAATATGAATACAAATATTCACATAACACTAAATAATTAATATATATATATATATATATATATATATATATATATATATATATATATATATATATATATATTATAAAAATAATAATATAGGTCATAGAAATGACGTGGCACACTAACAGTTAACGGCCGTTAAATAATTAACTGAAAAAGATAACGGAAAAAGTAGGGTCGTGACACCTTGGATTCACGAACCTATATTAATTATATGTATTTATATGTTTGATCAATATCTGTCTAACAATTTAGGTCAAGTCGTAGTGTATCACAATCCTAATGCTCGAGACTAAATATGCAAAAGTCAACAAAAGTCATATTGACCAAAATGTCTTCCAAAATTTATACATGATTATTATATAGTTTAAATATAGTCGTTTTATTTATTTAAATATTTTTAATAGATTTTATTAAAGTAAATAATATAGTTCTTTTATTAATAAATAAAGTTTTATATTAAAATTAATATAATAAAAATATACTTTTATATATCTTAAGTAATAAAATTTATAAAGTTCATTTAATATCATAAAAATAATATAATAGGTATTATTAATGTAATTATATTATACGTAGTAAAATATATTTGTATCACATATTTATTTGATAAAATAATATTGATAATAATAATAATAATAAGTAAAAGTTGTATTATTTTGTAATAATTATTATTATTCTACTAATAAAAATAACAATAATTATATTTTCTAAAAATGATAAAATGATAATTTTTATTAACAATAGTACTAAAATGATAATAATAATGATGTTTCATATTAACAATGATATTTTTATTAAAAATAATAATTTTAGTAAAAATGATAGTTTTAATATTAATAATACTTTTAATAATAATAATAATAATAATAGTAAAATAATGAAAACGATATTTTTCCTTTAAATCAATATCTTACAATATCTTAATTTCATCATGATACTCATACTCATTATTTCCTAATCGCTTCGTTTAATAGCTTTTAGTCGTCTTTTATATCGCGTTCATATTAATAATAATAATAGTAATCATAATAATTAGATGTTACTAATATTAGTTTTAATTATAATAATACTAATAATAATAATATTAATGATAATACTAATAACTATTTGAATGATAATAATAATAATAATAATAATAATAATAATACTAATTATAACCTTAACGATAATAACGATAGTAATAATAATAAGAATAACAATAATATCTTTTATTAATAACGACAATAATAATAATAATAATAATAATAATAATAATAATAATAATAATAATAATAATAATAATAATAATAATAATAATAATAATAATAATAATAATAATAATAATAAGATTATAACGACGATAATAATAATCATTTTTAATAATAATACAAAAATTCAATTGACTATAACTTCTAAACCGTTCATCGAAACCATTTGATATCTAAATGAAAAGTTCTCAATTTTTCGCTAGCTTTCCAACGACATGCATATCATATACCTTATCTTAATAGCATATGTATTTAATTCAAGATTCGACATAACCTATCTAACGACAATAACGAACGTATAAGCATGCATAATCCTATATACTCGAGCATTAGTCATGGATACACTAATAATATATAAAAGTTAAGTTATGAGTGCTCACGTATCAATATTGAGATTCAATATTGTAGGAAAAGTACGTAGACGTAACGGAGATGATAAACACTAGTTTAACTCACGAGCAATACTCCTGAACCATACCCATAACCTCCATAGCTATAACCCATAATTTCCTTAGCTCTATCCCGCTCGAAAAACAATTTCGAAATCACTCGGACAGCACTCCGTCGTAATATTTTATGTATAATAATAATATCTTGAAATAATACGGAGTAAATATATATATATGTAAATCGATTGAGAGAGTTTAGAGAAAAATATTTTCAAGTTTCTATGAAATAATGAAACCTATTGAATTCTATTTATAATAGATTTTTGAATTATTAAAGTGAATTATTAAAGTGAATTATTAAAGTATGAATTATTAAAGTGAATTATTAAAGTGAATTATTAAAGTATGAATTATCAAAGTGACTTATTAAAGTATAAATTATTAAAGTTAAAGTAAAGTAAAAATAAAGTAAAGGTAAAGTTTAAGTATAGTAAAAGTATAAAACTATATACGTATAATACGCGTATAAATATATATAATATTAATTTAAATAGTTATATATATTTAATAAAATAAAATATAAATATCGTTATCTTTATCATACTGGTTAAGTAATGAGTTGTCAAAAGTGGTTCTAGATATTTATAAAAGTTATATACGTTTTAATAATAAAGTTCTTTTTAAACTGAAAACATTTTTGTACGTTTGAAACTAAATCAAATAAATATGATAATTTTGTTTTCCAAAACTAAATATATTTAAGAATCATTTATTTTAAAGGTTAAAATAATGGAAATCGTTATATCATAAAATATTTTAGAAAAGTAGAATCATATATATTCATAATATGTTTCAAGTTTTTTTTTAAATTACAGTCTGTTGGTGAAACATGAGATAAAGTTCAAAAGTTAAATAAACGTATGAAATCATCTTAATGAAAAATGTCGAGTTACTTAACTTGTCGATATCCAACATCTAAGTTATTTACACTCCACGTTCTTACTTATAAATCACTTTACCATTTTTCGAATGTTGTCAAAAAGAATAGATTTCTTAAATCACAGTGGACCTCATAACATAGACCCGTAATCATATCACAATGTATCTGATAAATCAATCATTTGATATTATCTTCTAATTCCATCGATAAACATATTGAAAAAATACTTTCATGTAAAGTATTATACGTTTAATACTTTATTAATATTCTCAAGTTATAATATATATATATATATATATATATATATATATATATATATATATATATATATATATATATATATATATATATATATATACACACACACATATATATACATATTTATTTATATATAACGGTTCGTGAATCGTCGAAATTTGGTCGAGGTTATAATGAATGTATGAACACAATTTAAAATTCTTGAGATTTAACTTAACAAACTTTGCTTGTCGTGTCGGAATAATATAAAGATCTAGTTTAAATTTGGTTGGAAATTTTCGGGTTGTCACAAGTTAAGCAACGCAAGATCCTAGTTAGAGTAGAACTAGATAAACGGGGTATTGACCTTGATTCTGTCCGCTGCCCCGTTTGCAATAATGATATCGAAAACCGTCGATCACATTTTTATTCATTGTTCTTTTGCAAAAGATTATGGTCTCAAGTTTTTGGTTGGTGGAATGCTAATCATCAAATGTATGTGTGCCTAGAAGATATGTTTAAGGGTATTGACAACTCCTCACAAACGTCACAAAAGTCGGTTTTATGGATGGCAATCGAGTGGGTTGTTGGTTATTTTATATGACGAAATCGAAATCTTACGGTCTTCCAAAAAAAGAAAAGCAATAGCCCCATGGCGTTGAATGAAGTTCAAATCAAGGCTTTCGAATGGATTTCTAGAAGATCGCATAAAAGATGCTTCGATTGGAGTCAATGGCTTTTAAACCCAAAAACGTTCGATGATTATGGTTAATGTAGTTTCAATTGTCTAGTCGTAGTTTTCTCATGTAATCCTTCTGTTGCAGTTTCTGTGTTGGCCGAATGGGCCTTTCCTGTGTTGGTATGCTTTTTGCATGCTGCTTCTGTACTATTTTAAAGGGATGAAATAAATTTTTTGCTTTTCATAAAAAAAAAATTTATTATTACTTTCAATTTTATCTTATTTTTACCTATCTTTTTACTTAACATTTATATCTCAAGAATAAAAAAGAATTATATCTCTTTATTCTTATTTATTTATAAAAATCGATAATATATTCAAGACATCATATAAATGAATACTAAACAATAGAATTGGAAACGAAAGAATAATATCTTAATGTACTAACAACTATTAAAACAATCGTTTTTTTTAACGGCCAAATATGATTATATTAAATCGCTCCCTAGCAAGACGCTAAGGGAGAAAAAATGAAATTGCAAAAGGCATAGAAAGCCATAAGTTCAAATTTGAAATTAAATGACAACTATGTTTAATCCAACGAAAACAAAGTAATCTTACAACATCAAATAGACTACTTCTAGTACAAAAAGAATCATTAAAAATAATTGTTATGTATATCTTTTTGCAGAGATACTCTTAAAAGGTGTTTATCTAAGTAAAGTATTTATTATTTAGTTGTACAAATTTTTTATATACATTAATGAAAGATCTAGCTAAATACCACCATTACAAATCTTTTTTTTTTTTAATATTTTTACTTCATCTTAAAAAATTAATAATAATATTACTACTTTTTTTTTTTAACAGCGATTGAGATCACCTGAGGGGGACTAAATCACCTGTTGCGATCATCTCCCGTTTTGACTATGCCGATGCAGCGATAATAACCTCCAGCGATAATAAAAGAGTATATGTTTTGTGTTTACGCATATTTCAAACCAGAAGGGGAGAGTCCGTAGTCCGTACTATGCTACGAAAAATGATTCGCCCATATTTTTATAGTTACAATTCACACATTGACTTTGATAAAAAGCTTTTATTAAATAAAAAGTAAAAAAATATAAATATATACTCTACTAAAAGTTACTCCGTATATAAAAAGTTGAAACCTTTTTAAATGTGCATTTTCAAATATTATAAAAGCGATTGGTTTCATTTGTTGATATCGCAAACAAATATAGTATGATTATATTTTGTATATAAAAATCATAATTTCTAATATGTATTTTCATTCATAATTTTTGATCAAATTATAATCATGTAACATTTTTAGTAATATGCATAACAGGTTATTGCTTTTCGTGATCATATCTATGGGCCAAGAATTAACATATATAAAAAATTAATAGAATTTGAAACATAAGAAATAGGAAGTTTTGGATCACCATCTTAAAAGAAAAAAAGATTTACTATGTCATGTTGTTCATGATATGCTCACAAATGCACTACTCCGTATTGTACTAGTCACCTTAAAATGTGTCGTTAGTAAAATTTTAATAGAAAATATCTTTTAAAAATAGTAGGAAATCAATCACTAAGCCATTTTTATGATTATTTTGATTATAAGTGTTCACCGTGAACTCGACTATCTCATTTAGAAAAGTATCAACTTAAGTGATATAATATTGATAATTAGCAAGATTTGAAATTGACAAAATATTTTATATAATCCTCTTGAATGGATCTTCAAGTTCTCTTTCCAAATTATTAACAACATTTACTAATTACTTTACTCATACTTATATGTATCTTCTTATCTTTGTTGTTTGAAAGTATAATCTAGAAGAATATAGAGACACCAACATATTTGTGAGTATTTATATTAGAAAAATAATTTTTCCTCCTACTAAATCATCCTAAAAATCTTCTAATCATATAAGATTATGATGACACTTGATTATTCTCTTTTCTTTTATGATTAGTTAGTCTAACTAAATATCAACTATCAGTTAGTTAGGATAAATTTTTTCATAAATTAATGGTAGGATGATATATTATTACTTGTAACAAACAGTTAGTTATTTAAATGTAACTAATTGAATTGAAATAAAATGTGAAAATAACAAAATAAATAAATTTTAGATATTCTCGAAATTATATATTCCTTTATCTAACCCCAAACCATATTTTCAGAGTAATTTATATTCATATTTTATTTAAAAAAAAATTTCCTCTTTCAACTTCAAGTTATCCTTAAAAAAATGGTTTCTTGTAATATTAATCTATATCTATCTATATCTATCTATATAGTCTAATAAACCTCTAAAATGATGATGTTATCATTAAGCTTAATTTTTATAATGATGATGTCATAATTATATATTAATTTAATTTAAAAAATAATACAAAATCTTTTATAAAAATAAATATTAATCTCTCCTAAATTGTAATTTTATTTTTCTAAAAAAATTTAAAAGGCATTTATTATTATTATTATTATTATTATTAAATTTATAAATATAAATACTCTTTGAGCGAACTTTATGTTTGTAAAATCAATGACAAGTTTCTTAATCGGAATCCGTGGTTCAACGGGGCAATAAACTAAATGACCTTAACATTTACATTCACTTAATACGTAAAACATATTATTAAACTGTTTCGTTTAAACAAACTCGTGTTTACACAAGTCATTTCACTAGTAATATATCATTTGAGCATGGACATTTATTATTATGAAATCTGTCTTGTAGTTTGTCTTATAAACAGTCATCAAATAAAATTAGTTAAGTCGTTATCCACAAGTTTTTCTATTTATTTACATATCAACAAGATAACATATTTTATTTTATTATACAACTAGTTTTAGTTGTTTTGTTTGGATGGAATATTAAAGAAAGAAGGTAATTTGTGGCTGAGGTTAAGTTTGCGGTGAAGATGTGGGGACCAAAAGATAGATATTTCATGGAGAGGCAGAGGCTTACGCTATGCTTATTCAAACATCACTTTGACCCAATTGATGATTTTTTTATACATAATATTAGTAATTACTATATATATATATATATATATATATATATATATATATATATATATATATATATATATATATATATATATATATATATATATATATATATAGGGCCGTCTCATTAATTTACGAGGCCCTGTTCGAAATATAAAATAGGGCCCTAATAAATGTTAAACTTTTCAATACATACATATACATATACATATACATATACATATACATATAATACAAAAAAGCTATCAATATATATTAGAACAAATCATTTTTGTTTTATAGCTATGAAGTTTTTGTCTACTTGGATATATAGGAAAAAGCAATGTATATAATAGATTTTTTTTTTTTTTAATTTTAGGCCTTTTTTAAAATTTAAGTTTCGATAGTAATAAGTGTTGGATTAAAATTCAACTGAAAAGCAATATAAATAAAAGAGAAAATTTGGGATGCAAAGCAATGGGGTTCCACTTGTATAGTACCGACAAAAATTAATGGATTTTATATACGGAGTATCATACTTACATGGCTTCTTTGACATTATTTATGTTTGGGCTATATTCACATTAGCAGCATAGGAACTAGATACTAATATGGACTGCACTATTTTGGGCCCTTAGGATATTGGGCCCTGTGCACTTGCACAGGTTGCACAGCCCAATATCCGGACCTATATATATATATATTACTCTTAACCTAATTAAAATAATTAAAATAAATTATGCCTATCCGTTGTGTCTTCTCGACTCCGCAAATCCTGCAGGACACAATAGAGATAAAGCCATATTTAACTCCGCCTTACTTGCTTTGCATGTGACAATTTATATACTTCGTAATAAGGTGTATAAATAATAAATAAAGATAAAAGATTACTAGCACTGGCGATTCTTATGATTAAAACGTAATGGAGTTTCGAATTTTTTTTTACTACTAATTATACTTGAATGCTAGTTTAGTGGAAGTATAGTTTCAAAAAACTACAAAGTCGAAAAATATATAGTGTCCGAGTAGTTAAATTTAGTAGTGTCCTAAACAATTTAAACTAAAAATTTGAAAAATATATGGAATTCGTAGTTAAATTTAGTGGTGTCCTATACAATTTAGTAGTGTCGTATATAATTTAAATAATGTTTTCAACTAAAAATTTTTAAACTAGTGGTGTCCCATGACTCTACGGACATACTACTAGAGTCGCCACTGATGATGAGCCAGCTTACTGTTAGACGATAATAAGGCCCGAGTTCGTATGTGGGCTTAGAGTCCACTAGAGTTTATTCAGGTTTAGGAATTATGTACCTATGAATATCGCATTATGATAATATACTCATTACGGGGTTTAAATTGTTCAACATGGTATCAGAAGGGTCTGATTCCCGAGACCTAGTCGACTACTATCAGCCGCTGACTATTGTATGTGTGGGGTAAAATAATCGTATATAAGAGGCATTTTTTGTCTTTTGAACATGACCCACAAAATGTAGGTACATAAAACTAACGATTGTGATATTAAATCACCGTTAACTCTAATTTATAAACATACATATTGTAATCACATAAAACCTCAACACGACATGCTTCCTATTGTGTCACCGAAATCACCCAGCAATGTGTCACGAATAAAACATCATATTCTTGTCGAGTGGTGATATCAGGATCAAAACTCAATGGAGTTCTAAAAATTTTTGTCAGTACTAATTATATTTGAATATTATTTTATTAGTTGTTTTACCTTCAAAAAATTTCAAATTCGAAAAAAATATAAGGTCTAAATAATTGAATTTAGTGGTGTTCTATAGACCTATACAGATTCGAATAATATATGAAGTTCTATAGTAAAATTTAATGGTGTTCTAGATATATTCTAAAAAAATCTATATAATAGTGTCCTGTGACCCGCCTGGCTATCACATAGACTCGCCACAGATCTTGTCGTGAAACACACTTGTAGTGTAACATGTGAATCGTTCGTGATATCAATCTACTTAATCTTATTTTTTGGAACAGTAAATAAACATACTCTTTTTTGTTCACGTTGCGACTCGAACTCTCACAACAAAGTTAATTTGCAAACATTTTCAAAAATCATATTGCTCCACTCATTTTTATGTGATATTTGACCAAAATAACCCAAATCTCCTTCTTATAAGGTTTCTTAAAGTTATAACCATCGATAAGCTAATCTTGTTCATGCTTTCATTCATTATCGTTCCCAAATCGAGTTACTAGATCTTTGATACCACTTTTTAAAAAAAAAAAATCATGTATTATCCCAAATAACTGGGTAGCCGTTCAAAAAAATAAAAAATAAATAACTAAAATTAGATAAATAATTCGGGAACTAAACAAATTTTATAATAAAGTAATAAGACAAATAATAATGTACACTACAATAAGAATCATACAACACACTAATATTCCACGTCTAATCTCTGATATGAAGATTGGTTTTACCTACGAACCAAACTAGGAAAATTGTAGTAGCTGTCTTAGAGGTTCTCAATATTGCAATAAAGCCCACGTATAGCTTGGAGTAATTTCACTTAACGATAGTTGCCCATGCCAGGTGAAACAACAAACCAAAATTCTCTCTATTTGTGTTCAAAAACTAACAAATATTAAATAGTAACATTATTATCCTTGTATTGTAGTTCAGTATTAATGGCCCATACCTCTTTGTTAGAGGTTGAAAGTTCGATTTCTGTAGCGCAAACATTGCACACAATTACTACTAGAATCGGGGTCATCCCGGACGACGAATCGGGACGATTACTCGTCCCCTATAGTGTTCCCGGACGATTATTCGTCCCCAATAAGTCGTCTGGGAAAGTCCGTCCTAGAAAGTATTCCCGGACGACCACGTTTTCATCCCGGACGCACAAGTGGGCCCCACTTTGACTTTCAACGGAACGTTCGTGGACGGTTTTCCCGGACGACTCTTCCCGGACGATTCCTCGTTTCTCCGTTTATTTTATTTAATCGCTCAACAACGCTCGAATAATGACGTCATAATGACGTTGTTTGTCTTCCCGGACGACTCTTCCCAGACGACTTATCGTCTGGGAAAGCTGTTATCTGCATTTTCAGCAGTTTCTGTTTCTGCGTTTCCAGCCGAATAATACGGCACAAAATCGCAGTTTCCAGCACATTTACAAATGAAAAACCTGCTATATAATAACGATTACGAATTCACAAAATACCATAATAACACTAAACAAAAGTCTTGAAACATACACTTGTCCAAACATGCATTATTACAATATCCGAAAAACTACAAAATAAAAGATCGTTTACAAAATATACCAACCATTTCATAATTGTCTTGACGCACACCAAACAAATTACAAACCGGCAAATCCATCATTATACAAATCGTCATCAAAGTCATGGTTCGAGCTCGGGTTAGCGGAAGTGGAAGTACCGGTATTGGAAGTACCGGTAGTGGAAGTACCGGGAGGATAGCCAAATCTTGGTCGAACATCATCCGGGATTTGCATATTATTAAAAGCAATTATTCGTTCAATGTCGGCCGCCGTGTAGTATGGTTGTGGTGGTATTTCGGGTTGACGACTCCGACCGGTAGACGATGAAGATTCAGAATTAGATACCGACTTTGGCATCTTCGGGCCCAATCCGCGTTGGTGTCCCGGTCGTTCGCCCAAAACTTGTTCCATGATAAGTTCCTCGTCGGTGCCGGGAAATTCTTTTAACAACCTCTTCATATCTTTCTACAAAGTTAAAAAAATATAAATATTACTAACATATCATTATTTATATATACAACATACGTATAAAAATGTATCACTTACAAGACCATTGTATATATATATATATATATATATATATATATATATATATATATATATATATATATATATCGGGAGTACACCAATTGGCTTATACTTATATTTATAAGAAGTACACCATAATCTATAAAAATGTATCACTTACGTAATTTTTTTTCGGTATGAACGAATCATTCCACTTGGTAACATCCTTGGGTTTGTGCAAGAGCTTGTAATTTTTTATAGGACCGACTCTCGCATCCTTGGCTTGACGTTCGTGCTACAAACACATAAATAAATAACTTAAATGTATAAAATCAAATAACCCATTTTCTTACATTTTATCATTTATATAAAACATTAAAAACAAGTAGGTGTAAGTAATTTACCAAATGTTTAACTATCGATTTGGCACCATGCAAACTGTTGTATTTGACTTCAGCCCGGTTTAATTTATTTTGAGCACAACGCTTTCGATATGTTTCGTCAAGCATCATGTCAACAAAAGGCTCCCACTCTCGGGGTTCACAATCCTCGGGTGCGTTCGCACGAATGAAATTTATATCATTCGGATATTCTTCTTCGAGGAATTCGTAATAACCAATATACTCACTTTTTGCGTTTTTCCATCGTGACGCCGCAATCTTGTTAATACCCGCTCGGATTGAAGCCGCATGCTCACCTTCTAGCCATGTATCAATTTGAAAGTAATTCTACGATAAAAAGTAATAAATATATTAAAAGATTATATATAAGAAACGCATATATATATATATATATGTATATATATACATATATGTATGTATATATATACATATATGTATGTATATATACATATATAAGTGTATATATATACATATATATACATATATAAGTGTGTGTATATATATATATATATATATATATATATATATATATATATATATATATATATATAAGTGGTAATTAATTAAACTTACGCGTATATCAACCCAGACGTCGTCTTTGAAAGATGATGGCACATCCGCCCAACACTTGTAATATTTTGGGAAGCTTGGTTTCCGAACAACACTAGATATCAAATTAACAAACATTGCACTATTGTCGCCTATCGGATTAATGGTTTTCAACTTAATATCAAAGTCAATCGGGAGTTTTCCATGAGCATTCCTCAACTTTCGCAAACCTATGTTTTGTGTTTTTCCCCGTTTACCCCGATTATTTTGGCCCCCGTCCCCCCCGTCCCCCCCGGCCATCATTAGGAAAAGCATAGCAAAGAAATTCATCTGCATAAATACAAAATAAAAGTTAATAGAACAATGATATATACATATACATTTATACAAAATATAGTGAATAGAACAATAATATAGACAATGATATAGGCAATGATATAGAAATACTTATACTAATGCGTAAAATGATATATATTCATATAAATATAATATATTTACAACAACAAGCATATATATATACACACACACATATAAATATATGTGTATATATATACATATACTTATACTAATGCGGAAAATTTAAAAAGTCGTTCATAGAAATATAAATCATTTGATTACAACAAGCATTTTTAATTAACCACTAAACCAAACAATAAGCATACAACAATAAGCATAAGCATAAACATAAACATAAACATAAACATAAACATAAACCTAAGCATAAGCATAAACATAAACATAAACATAAACATAAACCTAAGCATAGTCATAAGCATAAACATAAACAATAACATTGATTATTATATACTTATACTTGTATACTTATAATTATATACCTATACACTTATACTTGTATACTTATAATTATATAATTATATACTTATACTAATTTTTTTAATTAAACTTGTATACCTATCAATTTACTAATTAAAATTAAATTTTAGGACCAATTACAATCAAAACTTAAGCAACTTAACAAAATAAGCATGAAATTCATGAACCTAAACATATTGTCATATAAACTACATACAACAATAAGCATACAACAATAAGCATAAGCATAAACATAAACATAAACATAAACATAAACCTAAGCATAAGCATAAGCATAAACATAAACATAAACATAAAATAAACCTAAGCATAGTCATAAGCATAAGCATAAACATACTTGTATACTTAGAATTATATAATTATATACTTATACTAATTTTTTTAATTAAACTTGTATACCTATCAATTTACTAATTAAAATTAAATTTTAGGACCAATTACAATCAAAACTTAAGCAACTTGGTTTTTTGGTGTGGAAGATGCTCGAAATCGCCGGAATATGCTCGTAATCGCCGGAATTGTTTAAGGTTTTTTGGTAGGTGAAATTGTGAAAAAGGAAGCTGAAATTCAGCTTTTCTGCGTCATTTTTTTCCGGACGACTAATCCCGGACGATAAATCGTCCGGGAAGGTGATGGAGGGAAAATGAAATAATTAGGCGCCGGATGAAATTTTTGGTGGAGTGAGTTTTTTTTTTTTTTTTTTCTTTATTTATTACTTATAAATTATAAAAAATTACTTAACAATAATTTTTAATTACTTAAATATTATTATTAATTACTTATAAATTATAAAATTATTTTAAATTTTAAATAAATTAATAATTTAAAAAACAATATAATTACTTAAGTTATTAATTAAAAATTACTTAATAATAATTTTTGCATAATTTAAAAAAATTATTTTTAAAAAGTTAATTATACATCATGGGCTTACAGGGAAGTAGCTGAGTGTGATAAAGTAATTAAACCTTTTTTTTTTTAATTTATTTCTAAAAACGGCTATTTTTTCACCTATAAATACACCCTCTAACTCAACTCATTTCAGACACTTCTCAACTCAAAATCAAAATCAAAACACTTCCAACCAATAAAAATGTCAACACTTCCCCCAATGATTGTTTCATTCGATGTTCGTTACGGAGGTGATTTCCGTAATAAAATGAAGGAATACATGTGGGGCAACACAATTTCGTTTGAAGATATCGACATTCGTGATGTTGGTTTACAAGACTTGCTAACCTTTCTGAAGGAAAAAGTTCCGTGTGAATTCACGGCTGTTTACTTTTATAAAGACGATTGTGATGCGGATTTAAGGCCAGCAAGTTATCTCTCTACCGATGACCAATGGTACTTTATAAAGCTGATGAAGACAGAGATTCTTTAATTAAAGCTGATGAAGACAGAGATTCTTTGACTAAAGTCATGAATCAGATATGCTTTATTTAAAGTAATATTCAATAGCTGTATTCAATAAACGTGTTTATTGACACAACTACCTACCACCTACTACCTCTATAAATATCACCTCTCAATTATGGAGGGAAATCACCTTATACTTATACCGAGTTTTCTTTCTTCTATTTCCACATTCACACATCACCTTCTTCTTTCCCTCCCACTATCACACAATGAATCCACCAGGAATTGTTAGACCTATTAGTGAAGGTCGTGAGGTCAATGTAGAAGACCTTCCAGAAATTCTACTAGAATTCGAAAGAATGGACTGGCTTCCTTTCGTTCATGTTGATGAGTAATTTTTTCCTCCACTCGTGCGTGAATTCTATAGAAACTTTCAATTCATTAATGAAGATACAGTGATGTTTCAACTCTATAACGCTCAACACGAGTATACTCTCCCACAATTCGGTGCACTATTGGGCGTTCCATTTAATGGTAGAAAGATCTATCATCCCGGTTTTGAACTTGAAGGTCTTCCTGATTTTATTCCAAAATATGAAATGACCACACTTCTATGCCGTGATGTTGTTCCATACAGGACCATAGAAAATACGGGCATCATTGACGGTTATCTTCGTCCTGAAGTTGTCACAAGAAATGAAATTATCACGAGTAACATGTACCACCGTGAACCAGATGTTGATAATTTATCAATGACTGAAGCTTGTATTCACTGGTGCATGACTCACAATATTAGAGTTAATATTGCTCATTTAATCGCTTCCAGAATGAACGGGCTTTCTAACTCAACAAGACCTCTTCCATATGGAGCGTTTCTGAATCGTTTATTTACTAATATTGGTGCAGTTAATGGTCGTTTAGGATCTCGTATGTTAAGGACGGTACCTATTACTGCTGAAACTACGACAACATCGAGCTCAGGTTCTGGAAATTCGTCCACTCGGTCGGATGCTCGTAGTCATCCTCGTCACCGTCGTTAGTAGTGTGATTTAATTTGTCATTCACAATCTTTGTATAATATTCCATTTCGTAGTGTGATTTAATTTCGTAGTGTGTTTTAATTTCGTTGTGTGATTTATTTCAGGTTTGTCTTCTGTAGTGATTAATTCACAGTCTATGTATAATATTGAATTCGTGTGTGTTTACATGTGTGATTTATTTAATTTCGTTTATCCAGTGTTAATTATAGTAAATTGAAATAAAACGACAATTTTATTATATATGTGATAAAACGATACATGGCCTACCAGAAAACTAGAATTACCAAACTTAACTAAACTTAACAGTTTAGCTGACCGAAATGATACAACATAAAAACGATACTAATATTACCAAACTTAACTAAACTTAGCAGTTTAGTTGACCGAAATTAAAATACATTTCTTCATCTTCGAAAATCAAATAGAGAGAAATGCGATTGGAACGCCAGAACAGTGTCTCTTTTATACCGTTCCACTGCTCTTCGGTACGGAGATACATAGCGGACAATTCCGGAACATAGTCATCTTCGTAATACAACACTTCCGTCTATTCGAACGGAACCATTTCCTGCAAAAACAAAAACAAGTCCTCTAAACTTGCGTGGCGGACGTCAATTTCTCTGAATATAGACTGACAACTACGGGCATAATCGTAATCTCTCCTCTGATTACGGAATTCTCTTCCGTAATACACTTCCAACGAGACAATCATCGGCTCAAGGGTACGCATTTTCGATGTTAATTTCGTATTTATATAGATGATGTGTATATGTGTTTGTGTATATAAATGGTTTGTATATATATATATAGCAAAAATTTGGCCTGATCAAGTTTTCGTCCGGAAAGGGTATCCCGGACGATAAATCGTCCGGGAAGAAATTGGCGCGAAAAAATCCCACGTTTTGGAGCCAAATGTTTTCAGGCAAAAAAAAAAAAAGAAAAATTCTTCCGGGACGATTTCTGGGTCGTCCGGGAAAAACGGTCAAACTTGCAGGTGTTAGTGGCCCCGTTTTTTGGCGTCTAGTACCTCATCCCGGACGATGCCCATCGTCCGGGAAAACCGGCGTCCATCAAAAACGTTTTTCTAGTAGTGGGATATCCATTGATCTTGAAATGCATTCAAGGTCGCTTTTCGCACATTGCGTTTTTAGGGCAGGTGGGAGGGGGGTTTTACCGCTCATGTCTTCGTATTGGTCCGGGTTTCCTCTAGTGCAGCAGTTGGGGGCGGGTTATGCAACTGTGGGAGATGATCGCGTGAGTGGTTTAGTCTCGAGGGAAGGATGAAGGATAACTATAGATACGAGCTCCTCCTCTCAGTGTTTTCAGGTGTTTTGCTCACGGGACAACGGATAAGATAGAAATATTTATGGGGTCAACAATTATTTGCTTTCGAGTACCAGAAATGTCATGGAAATGTGGAATTCAGAAATGTAAAATTTTTAGTTCTTAATAGATATCTAAGTGTTTGATATGGGTTTATGTAACAACAGGTTTTCTTGCCTCTCGCTTCTCGCTAGGAATTATTTTAATATTATTGTTTGCCACCGTTAAAAAAAATTACTATATTTATATTTTATATTTATTTATTTATAAACAAGGCTAGTAATACATGTGGGATATAACTAACTGATCATATATACTAAATACTAAAATATACTTCATGCTAAAAGGAAATCTTAACATTGTAGTTTCATTACGTTGGTAATTACTTCGTTGCTACTCTTCACACCTCTTTTTCTTTTTATTTTAAGAATTTGACATCTTTTATTATTCTTTACTTTATAAAATATGTTTAATTTTTTAGAGAATATTATCTTCTTCAACCAATTTTTTTTTTTCTTGCAAAAACCGCTTTTCTAATAAAAAGATTTGTACCAATACTTGATTTGCATATTGTAATTATAAACAATTAAAAAATTATTAAAATATTAAGCGGAATTTTATTTTAAGCAAAATGCGGGCGTTTCAACCTCGTTACACCTAATCTCAAGTCTCAATTAGGTTGAGTTAGTTGATAGTGGATGTATATTTGTGTGTCCACAAGTTGTTGATAAATGTTTCATAGAAATCAATGGTTATTATTCTATGCATGATGTTGATGTCCACTGTCACCACAATATAATGTGCGCTAAATTAATGATTGAATCTCTATTTTCATTCGTTCTTTAAAAAAAAAATGCCCACATCATTAACCAACGACTTTGTTTATTTGTTTTGCCTTTTATAGTACCAAAAAAACGTTCACCGTCCCTACACATCGGATCACCTTATTCGTCGTACTTTAGACTAAATCTATAATCTATAATCTATAATATAATATAATATAATTAATGGTATTTAGTTTAATATAATATTCTTTTAAAGTTAATTTTCATAGCATTGGTTTTGATTTAATCCATACAACTCCTAGAGAATTAGAAACAACACTTACAACCTAACCCGCGTATATTTATTTCCATATACAAATTTCATGATGTACATACTAATTTCATGATGTACATACTAATTTCAAATAAGACTTGAACCGATAACCTTTTTTACTAATATCGATAAGCTAGAAAAACTCTCTATTTTATTTTATTTATTTCCATATACAAACTAGTTATCAAACTTATATCATGCGTCTACTTTTAATTTACTATGAGTAAATAGAATCAGAAGAATACTATTTAGTACGAGCGAGTTGTCATCCCTTGTATTCATTAATTTGCTTGAAATCTAAGGGACCAATGAAAGCGCGACATGTGTCGCGAAAATCACATGTGATCGAAAAAAAATTAAAGATTTAAAAAAAAAAAATTTTCGAATTTGTTTTTCGAATTTTTTTTACAATCACATGTGATTGTAAACCCAATCAAATGTGATTATGCGTGTCAATCACACGTGATTGTAAACTCAACCACATGTGATTATGCATGTCAAATCCAATAACATGTGATTGTACAATTCAATCACATGGGATTGTGCAGGTAAATCACATGTGATTGTAAAAAAAAAAAAATTCGAAAAAACAAAATTTTTTTAAAAAAAAATTTCGTAAAAAGGAAATTTTTTTGAATTATTTTTTTTCAATCAAATGTGATTTTCGCGTCACATGTCGCGCTCTCATTAGTCACTTGGATCTCAACTTAATTTATGAATTCAAATGAATATTAATTAGTACGAGCAATATAATTAGAATATTAAGAACTAAGGCCCCGTTTGGCTCACGGAATCCAATGGGATTCCGGCGGAATTGGAATGGAATCTAGACGCGCGTCGTGTCCAGATTCAATTCCAATTCTACCGGAATCCCATTGTATTCCATGAGCCAAACGGGGCCTAATAGAATTATAGATAAATTAATTGCTTAACTCAATGTCTCCATTCAACATCATCTAGTAACTTGGTGAAAAGAAAATGTATCTCTATTTTCAACTTCCACATACAAAATGACCCATTCCTTCTCTTTTTGGTATCTTAACAAATAAAAAGAAGAAAATTCATTCTACTATATTAAATTAATTGCACTTATGATATATGAAATGTTCTTTAAGTTAACTAATAATTTAAAAAGAATAAGAATAGAAAGCTCTATTATCATACGAAAACCTGTTGGTTCAAATACCTTCCGGAAAAGGTTAACATTTTTTTCTGACGCTTTCAATTGGACACGTTTCCTCTTCTTTGGAACCTATTCGCAAGAGGAATCGATATTAATTCTATCCTTTGTCCCAATTGTTTGATGGGACGGAGGTTCAGCATCACTTATTTTTTGATTGCTCGGTGGATGCGGATCTTTGGGGTAAGGTGCGTATCTGGTTAGCATGTAACATGCCTTCCTTTGCTTTGTGGGATTCGTTTTTCAACTGGATTGAAGGATTTCGGATCACCATCTTAAAAAAGGAACGTATCATTGCGGTCGTGGTTACTCTCCAATAGGTACTTTGGTGCTTTCGAAACGGAATAGTCTTTAATATAACTTTTTGTAATAGAAGTAGTTTATTTGACGGTGTTAGATCGTATTCTGTTCGTTGACTTAAAAATAGAGGTCATCTAGTTTCTAATTGGAACTTATAGCTCTCTTTGCCTTTGTAATTTTCCTTAGTCCTTGCTAGAGATCATTTATTTCTAACCAAATTATACTTTTCTGTCGTTTAAACTAAAAGAAAGCTCTATTATTTTATATGATTAAGATTTCTCTTCCTCGGATTAGATTCATAGAAGACTCAACTATGGTGTTGCTTAGTCATTGTCGGTGATTGATTGTCCGGATTCTAAAATTTTCGATCCATGGTTTTATAATCATTCGTGTTATTCTTTTTGTTTTGATTTTTTTCGTGGTAATATAGTCGATGAGGTTTAGTTGTGACAATCCGGAAATTTCCGATAAAATTTAAACAAATTCTTTACATGATTTTATTTAACCTCGACTAATTCCGACGATTCACGAACCATTTTTTTTTATTTGTAAATAATTAAGTATTAATATTACTTTGTTATATTATTATTATTATTATCACTCGTCATTATCATTAACAAGTATTATTATTACAACTATTACTAATGTTATTATTATTAATAATTATTAATAACATTAATATTATTAGTAGTATCACTTTTACTAAAAGTGATAAGATTATTATAAATATCATTATTATTAATACAACTTATTATTAATAGTAATATTAACATTTATAATGATTATTATCATTATTATTAATTATAATTATAATTATCATTCTTATTATTAATATTGTCATATTTTTTTTATCATTAATAATAATATTATTATTATTATTAATATAATTATTATTATTGTTATTAGTAATATATTTATTAAATACTAATATTAATTAAAGATAAAAGAAAAAGACAACAAATACCTAAATTAGGTTTTCAACTTTTAATTCTTTTTATTTTTTTTAACCACGATCTGCTTTATATCTGTATTATTATCGTGATCTGTTATTTTATAAAAAGAAGATTAGGAATATCAAATTTTTAATTGATAATGATTCATATATGCTTTTTAATATATTTTTTTCTGCTTTTAATTTTTTTTATCAATTCATGATCGAGCTTTTAAACTGCTTTTTAATTATAATTTCCATCGTGATTTCTGCTTTTAATTTTTAATTCTACTGGTTTTGTATCTATTATAAACAAATCACATTATATAACATGGATGCAATTCAAAGAATCAAACACAATTTTTTTTTTATAAACTCGTACCTCTGTTATTAAACTCATAATGCAATAACTCGAATTCGAATTGTTTTTGAAAATTTAAAAATGCAGAGTTGTGTGGATTCACATAACGAAACTACCTGTAAAATCTCAATTTCCAATTCTTTCTATCAAGCTCTAATTTTTGGGTCAAAGTTTAATATTAAAAAAAGTCAACCGATTATTCTTGTGAAAATTCGAATTCGTTTTTAAGTTTTAAGTTAAATTGAGAATACAGAAAGTTTCTAGAAAGGAATTAGAACTTATTTCATGTTAGAATTTATAGCTAAAACATTCGAGAATCCAAGATTTGAATTTGAGTTATTTATTTTTTTTCTTTCGCGAATAACAGCAGTTGTTTTATTTCTTTTTTTTTTGTTTGCTGTTAATACAAACAACCATCAACAATTATTATTATGCTTATTGAAGAATCTAAATATGTTTAGATAATTGATTCGTTAATTGGATTGAAGTCCCTGGTTGATTGAAGAAGATGAAGAAGAAAATTGGAAATAGATATTGGGTTAAATATATTTAAGTTGTAGTTTAAAACAGAAAAAATGGACGGATCAAATGGTTAAGTGTTCTGCGGGTTAACGAGGGGTCGCGGGTTCGAGTCCCGTCTAGGGCATTTTTTTTAGAAAAGCTTCCTAAAGTAGTTTTAATCTCTTTTATTATTATTATTATTATTATTATTATTATTATTATTATTATTATTATTATTATTATTATTATTATTATTATTATTATTATTATTATTATTGTTACTATCATTATTATTACAAGTATTATCATTTAAAGCTTATTAGTATTATCATTACTAATATTATTATTATTAATATTATTAATTATTGATATTATTATTATTACTAATATTAAAGTTATTATTAAACGTTAATATTAAAAACATGGTTATAATTAAAAGTACCATTTTAACTTATCATTTTTATCAAAATTACCATCTTTATTGAAATTATTATTATTACTATCATTATTATAATTCTTATTATTAAAGGTATTAAAATTGTCATTGTATTAAATTATCATTTTTAATAAAGATTGCCATTACTATTAAAAACTATCATTTTAATTATCATCAATAGAATCATTAATATCATTATCATTTTTATTGATATTAATATTATTATTATTATTATTATTATTATTATTAATATTATTATTATTATTATTATTATTATTATTATTATTATTATTATTATTATTATTATTATTATTATTATTATTATTATCATTACTAATATTATTTTAGTATTATTAAAATTACTATTTGATGTGGTAGCGTGGGGGTACGTGATAGTACTATATTTTACTACGAAATACGTTACAAATTACACAAGTTTTAATTATTTATTTACAAATGGGATATACCTAAACCTTGCTACAACACTATAGGCAGTGTACCTAATCGTAGAGTAGTATAGTTTTTAGTAAGTCCGGTTCGTTCCACAGGGAGCGGGCTTATTGCACACTATATTTTTAAACAACTATATTTGTACAAAATATATATAATTATATATAATAATATATAAAAGGGGGTTTACCGTTTAATGACCGGTTTGTCGATTTTATATTTTATGCGAAGCGTAAAGTAAATGACGATATTTAACTAACAATATAAAATAAATAACAATAATTAAAATGACAATAAATAAAAATACGAGGAAATATGAAATAAAATATATTATGCTTATTTAAGCTTCCGTAAAAATGATGTTTGACGTGTTGATTTTGATTTTATGCCCATGGGTTAATTGTCCTTTGTCCTGGATTATTTAATATGCCCGTCTGGTTTTTGTCCATAACAGTCCATCAGTCATAAATATAAAGTGCGAGTGTCCTCATCAAATTATCCTTATACCCGAAGTCAAATATTCCAACTAATTGGGGACTTAAACTGTAACAAGATTTTAATACTTTGTTTAATAATTACACCAGGATATCAACTGCGTGTAACCCAAGGTTTTAATATGTGACGATCGCTCCAAATCCATATGGACGAACACGTCATTAATTGATTTCATTGCGAGGTATTTGACCTCTATATGATACGTTTTGTAAACATTGCATTCTTTTGAAAAGGCGCACCATAAATGAATATTTAAATCAAAGGTTTTCGACATATGATGATTTTTACATATAGACAATCACCATAAATAATAGTTTACAACAGTATTTCCGTTGACAATGCAGTCAAAATAAGATACATGGTGATGATTTGGTGAATGCAACGTTTCCTTGAAAATATGTCATGTAAGACTCCATGCACATAGCTTGTCTAACATCTAAGCAAACAGTGGAAGACTTCTAGAAACCTGAGAATAAACATGCTTCAAGTGTCAACACAAAGGTTGGTGAGTTCATAGTTTTAATATTACACATAATCCGTATATCAATGTGGATTACAAAAGTTCAGTTGTTTTATTCAAAACGTTTATCAATAGGTTTTACATAAAAGGTGGATCACAAGATTTCAGTTGTTTCATCTAAAACGTTTATCAATCGGTTCTACAAAATTGAGCACCCTGGTAACTAAACTTTAACGTTTATATAATTTGTACCCTTTGTATAATCATCTTAATAATACACGCAAACCAACGTGTACGCTTCTCAAATAGCATACGTCCGTTAAAAGGCTAGTGCTCTAGCTCGGACGGGGATGTCAAGCCCTATGGATCCATATACTACTACTCGCGCCCACCAGTTCTTATAACTGGCAGTTAACAGTTACCAAAGCTAAGGGATTTTCGGTTCAAACTCAGTGTAGAATTTAGTATGTACTTGTATCCATTGCGTTTTAAATAAAGTGCATGTATTCTCAGCCCAAAAATATATATTGCAAAAGCAATTAAAAAGGGAGCAATGAAACTCACACAAAATCAGTTTTAGTATTTGTATCCATTTAGTAAAACAGTTTATAAAACTGCGCATGTATTCTCAGCCCAAAAATATAGTTTGAAAAAGGGATCATATGAAACTCACACATATAAATATTGTATATCGGTTAATAAAGCATTTGCATGTATTCTCAGCCCAAAAATGTAGAGAGTAAAAGGGATCTTATGAAACTCACACAAAATCAGTTTTAGTATTTGTATCCATTTAGTAAAACAGTTTATAAAACTGCGCATGTATTCTCAGCCCAAAAATATAGTTTGAAAAAGGGATCATATGAAACTCACTGTTTAATATTGATATACAATATTGTAGGAAAGCATGTAGACGCATTGGAGATAATAAGCACGAGGTTTGATTCACAAAAATACCCTCGAATATTACCCATAATCTCCTTGGCAATAACCCATATTTTCTTTAGCTCTAGCTTTCTCGGAAACTCGTTTTGAAAAAATTACTTGGACAGCACTCCGTCGTAATATTTTATGTACATTATTATTTTTGTATCGCAAAAATAATAACACTAATAATAAAAATAATAAGATTAATAATAATCTTATTATTAATAATAATAATAATAATAATAATAATAATAAAATAAATAAATACGGAGTAAAAATAATATTTATGTGTGTGTGATTTATCTGGCCAAAACTCGAGAATTTATAGCACTTGGCCTGAAATCTGGAGTCATGCGACTCGCATGGAAATGGCCTTCTGGCCATGCGACTCGCATGAGGACCAGGGACAGCTCACATTGTTTTGGCTCCTAGCTTGTCGACATAATATAAAATAAATATAAATATATAAATAATTAATATAATTATTTATATATTATATTTTATTCTTGTGCATAGTAGACTTGTAATTTTTGTTCCGATAAGTCGTACGTCATCACTCGACTTATGTCCCGGTTCCGGTTTCTCGAACGCATTTTCGTACGCTTAGAAAACTTGCATTTTACATTTCGTGACACGTACCTTTGTCAAAATATAGCCTTAAATTATCCCTTAATTATATCACTCAAAGTGTATCTTAAACTTTCGAGTGTTTTGGTCATTTACTTCTATAAATCATCGTCTCGCTATTTGTTAAAACACATTTTTATAATAGTGTTTTACTGTAGCAAAGTTACTGTAGCAAAGTCAAATTTTACTGTAGCAATTCACTGTAGCAAAGTCAATTTCACTGTAGCAAATAGTGATTTTCGAAAACACTGTAGCATTTTGAGTAATGTGGCAATTTGAAAACACTGTAACAAATTAGTGTTTAACTGGTTCATCTTAAACGCTTTAGTTAACTTAACTAAATATCAATTGAATCAATAAACGAATGTTACTATCGTTTATTATATATATGTATATATCTTTTTAATATACATAAATCAGTTTTTAAATACACATTGGAAGTTATTTATAAATAAATTTTAATAATAAATATTTCAACTTATCATATACATTCGAATAGATATTTAAACCAATAAGTTTAATGTACGGTATCAAACAATTAATACATTGTTACCTTTTCATGTTATAGTATATATGTATCTATTTACATATAATTGTTCGCGAATCGTCGAAAACAACCGAAGGGTATTTAAATATATAAAAGTAATTCAAAAATTTTGAGATTCAGTTTTACAGACTTTGCTTATCGTGTCGGAAATGTTAATCATACAAAGATTAAGTTTAAATTTAGTCGAAATTTCTGGGTCATCACATAATACTTTGTTATCAATTATGCCAAGTGTCCTTGTACATAATTTCACCCCTGTTTTAATAATTCTAGTGACTATTAATCCATTCACGTGTCCGGTTAAATGAACGATTATTCGTACATATAAATACCCCGCCCATCGTGTCCGATCGAGTGTATATGGTTATTTATAGGGACGTCCAATTGTAAATCTTTATATTAAAATTAACAAACTATCATTTAGTTAAACAAATATAAAGCCCATTAATAGCCCATAGTCTAATTTTCACAAGTGTCGTTCTTTTGTCTAAACCCCAATTATGGTACAAAGCCCAATTACCCAATTTTAGTATTTTAGCCCAACATCATGATTACTTCGTCTTAAATAAGCATAATAATAACTTAAGTACGAGACATTAATTTAAAAAGGAGAACATAGCTTACATTGATTATTTATCGCGTAGTGGTACACGGACAGAATTTTGACTTCAAAACCCGTAAAATAACCTTTACATAACCCGAACTAATCTAATATAAAACTACCCTATACTATATATATATATATATATATATATATATATATATATATATATATATATATATATTATTATTTAGTATTATTATTATTATTTATATTTTTTATATATTAAAATCGAACGAATGCATGGCCTTTTATAGGCATTTTGATTTCTAACAGCTCCGCGAGTCGTGGAGTTTTATGCCTGCAAACTCCGCGAGTCGTTGAGTTTGAAAATCCAGCTCACAAACTTTTGGCTCCTAGCTTGTCGACATAATAAATATATAAATATAAAATATAAATAATTAATATATTTATTTATATATTATATTCTTGTGCATAGTTGACTTGTAATTTTTGGTCCGTTGCGTCGGCCGTTGATAGTTGGCTCAGGTCCCGGTTCCGGATTTTCGAACGTCCTTGCATACAATTTAATATCTTGTACTTTGCGTTTTGTAACTTGTACTCTTGTCATTTTTAGACGTTTTTCATCAATAAATTGAACCTTTTGAATTGTATCTTGAACATTTGAGCTTTTTGGACGTTTGTGTCTTCAAATCTTCGTTTTCCCCTTTTGTCTTCGCACTTATTTATTTAAACAATTACAATGAAAATATAATACAATTACATATGAAAACCTATTATTTATGAGGGATATTGCTATGAAATATATGTTCCTTTTTAGCCTTATCACTATTTTAACAAACAGATGATATATATATATATAAATATATTTACACATAACATAATAAAATTTATATTTAGAATATATAAAATAAATAACTTACATGTTATTAATATAAAAATGACATAACTAAATACATTTATATGTATAAACTTATTCAAATTACGAGTATATGTGTTAATATATATACTTGATATAGGTTCGTAAATCCGAGGACAACTCTGCACTTGTTCAGTGCCGCTCATAAGCTTAATTTGTAACAGCCCAAACCAATAACCAACCGAATACGCGAAACAAATTTTTTTTTTTTTATCAGTAGAGTGCGCCACGCGCACCCCTTGGGGTGCGCGGCGCGCACAGGCCCACATTCAGTTCTGTCCGGTTTTGTCAATTTTCAATTAAAGATCTCCCACTTTCCGACATAGTTAGACGAAACGCTTTTCACAACCTGTTATAATGGTTAAAACTCACACGATTCAATAATAAAATGAGTTTTACAAAACGGGGCCCACATCGGCCGTTTTACGAGTTTCATACAAAGTTCGAGTTTCGACCACACTAGTTTAAATTCCAAACGACACTAAGAGCATGGTGTTTGGGGTTAAACTACCCACATCTCAGTCAAACTCCAAAAGCTATCACATCCAAAAGCGTCCCCTATCAAACAAAAAACGGAAAATCTCTAATCCAACCGTACGCCCTTACCCTTATCAACGCCCGAGCCTATAAAAAGATAAACAACGAGAGGGTAAGCAAAGCTTAGTGAATGCAATAATTATACATATACATATATAACTTACTTACTTGCAAACACTTACAACATATCCGCATACATACTAGCAACATAATTAGCATACCTTTATAATGTATAACGCTAAATCCTCGATAACATAAGCTAGTATAACAATATCATATAGTGCAACAACACAATACGTTACAACACAATACATAAGCATTGATGTTCACAACATCCATTAGTATTCGAATCCCAAGGCTAGCTCAACGAATGGTATCGTCAACATCGAACTTAATTCCCATTCGTCCCAATAAATGTGGTATCGTCAACATTGAACTTAAACCCACATATGAGGTATCGTCAACATCGAACTTAAAACTCTCATCGAATTTCACTACAATAGCGGTATGGCTTCGTCAACATCGAACTTTAAATCCACACATGAGGTATCATCAACATTGAACTTAAACCCTCATCAAAACGTACCAACAATATACTCTAGGATATGGTATCGTCAACATCGAACTTTAACCCATACCCCACAAGCAAATAAATCATATACATACATATATAATTATTCCACTCACCTCAACGATTTGGTGATGATTTTATACTTCCGAATGCTTCAAAGCCGAGTACCTAATACAATAAGTACTCAATCAACAAACAAACTTGTTGGGCTAAACACCAACAATTCACTCAAGCGCATTTAATGACTTAAATGCATTAAATGCCCCATTTTCACCAAAACTGCCCCTTAAGGGTCAAGACCATCGTCAATCACCTAAAAGCTAGTGATTAAGGTCTATCAACAATAACTATAACACAATTAGGGTAATTCATACCCATAATCTCAAACTATGTAAATCATTAACCCCTTTGACTCATTTAAAGTCAACACACCCATTTCGGGTCATCCACTAACCCAACTAACACCCATTTACCAATTAGCTAGGTGTGCTAGTAATTAACTAACCAATTAGGACTCATAACATCAATTAACACTTTGAAGCCCTAAGTTAGTTACCATTGAGTCTTCATGACTCCATCTTACCCAAGAACACCCAAAATCAACAAATATGGGTTTTATGTTCTTCATTTACCCAAACCCTAACCCTACACAAAATCAAAGTAAGGAAATCAAGATTAGAGCTTACCACTACAACCCCAACGTAGCTAGTGAGTAGATAAACGACTTTAATACCCTCACTTTGGCCCGAGAACAACTTTTTTCTCTTGGATTTAAGCTTTCTCACTCAAGAAATCACACTCTCTCTCCAAAATTAAAGTGAAGAAGATAAGGTTGTTGAAAATGGAGTGAATGTGAAAGGACCGGTCCTAATCCTCCCGGACGAAGTCTTCAACAGTTGGTCCCATTGCGATGATTGACTCCAAATAATATCTTTAATATGAGTTAATGCACAGCGGAAGATTTCTTTCAAGACCTGAGAATAACATGCTTTAAAACATCAACATAAAGTTGGTGAGATATAGGTTTGATGATAGCAGCGTTATAAATATAGACCACAAGATTTTATATATAAACGTTCTAATAAAAATATTCTAAGTTGTTGAGCACTTGATAACCATACTTAACATTTAATCAACGTCGCATATTCCCTTTATTATGAAATCTTACTACACCGTGCCAAGTGTAGTCACCGAAACGAAGTACTGTGCAACCGTTGAATACTGGTCGTCCAGTCCGGTTGGGGTTGTCAGGCCCGATAGATCTATCAACAGGATTCGCGTTTACAATACCTCATGTAAATAGTAGTTACCAAGTTACAGGGAAGTATGCCAGTGGTACAACTCAACGTAGAATATATATTTTTAATCACTTGTGTCCATAACGTAAATCATAAAATGCATGTATTCTCATCCCGAAATATTTAGAGTTTAAAAGTGGGACTATATACTCACCATACTGTATTTTGTAGTAAAAATACATATAACATCATTGATCATGTTAAAGGTTGGCCTTGGATTCACGAACCTATATCATTCGTATAAATATTAATACATATAATCGTAATTGAACAATTGTATGTATTATTATTAGTGATATAATTTTTATTTTAATAAACTATTTATCTTATTAAGTATACTCATTTTATATATTTTAATAAATAAGATATTATTATAGTTTTATAATGTGTATTAAGTATATTGTTATATAATTATCGTTTACTAGTTAACTCTATGAAAATATTAAATAAATGTAATAATATTATTAGATTTGATGATAATAATAATTAGAAAAGTTTTAAAAAAATATGATTATTAATAATAATAATAACAATAACTTGATACTAATACTAATATTAATGATAATAATAATATTTTGTTTTACTTTTATAATAAAAATAATCATATTCGTAATAATCATACCTATTTCAAGAATAAAATAATAATACTATTAATACTTAATGGTATTACATAATAATAACTAAAATGATAATAATAACAATAATCCTAAATAATAATACGTGTCAGTGACAGTAAAATTAGTAATATTAATAATAATAATCCTAATTATAATCATGATAGTAATAATAAATTGTAACTAATACTTTTATTAGTGATAAAAATCATAATAATAACAATAATAATTATAACAATATCACTTATAATAATAATAATAATAATAATAATAATAATAATAATAATAATAATAATAATAATAATAATAATAATAATAATAATATAAGAAAACTACCTCAAAAATCGGCCCAAAAAGATATATGGTGACCCTGCCAGGATTCGAACCCGACACCTCCCCTTAACCCAAAACACATTTAACCATCTGAACCGTTTCAGTTTTCTGGAAATCATCCCAAATAGTTTGAATATAACCCGTAATTTATATTGTTCCTCTTCTTCCTCCTTAAGTTGACCAGGGTTCGAATAACGATTGCAATAGCTAATTTAAGGCTTAATTTAAGTTGCGAAATCGAACCAAAACAACCGGTTGTGTTTTATTCGAATTAACAGAAAGAGAAAATAAAAAATGGGCCGAAGAACACTGTAAATAAACTCAAACATTGATCAAGGAATCTAGCCGTTTTTAAATCTCAACTCCTGAATGAAAAAGGTTGAGATTCTCTCCTAGAAACTTTCTGAATCCTTAATTTGTTTAGAAACAATCAACAGAAATCGAATTTCTTGATGAACCGGATGGTTGACTTTTGAAACCCAAACATTTGACTCTAAAATTCATTCTTAATATGAAGAATTGGAAATCAAAATTTTGCAGAAAGGTCATTTAATATATTCTTAACAAAACTGCATTTCCATATTTTTCTAATTCGATCGATTTCAAGCTTTTTAAAAACTGATACAATAGCAGAGGTACCGACGGGTTTTAATGGGTTTTCTTTGATAAAATCGATTATCAGTTGTTGTGATTATTATTGGTAATGAATGGGATTGAAGAAAACGAATTTAATTTCTCAGTATGTTTGAGGAATCGAAGGATTTATATTGAGGAAGAGGTCGACTGTAATATCACAGGTTTAACAGTTTGACAGATACAAATATAAAAAAAATAATAGAACTGATAAAGAAACATATTTACGCGTATTATCTATCTTTTTATTTTGATTTTATTAATTAATAATTATATATGTATTAATAATAATATAATTATTAATAATAAAAAAAAATAATATTAATAATGATTTTATTAATAAAATTACTAACGAATAATAATATTGCTGATAGTAATAATTATTAACAATAATGTTCATACTAATATTAATAATAACATTGATAATGTTATTAATAAAATACTGGTATATATATTAACAATAATAGAATATTAACATTATAACTTTACTACTAGTTGTAATAATGATGATATTAACAATATTAATAAATATTACTAATAAATATGAATGTAGTAATAATATAATAACCATAATTAAACTGGTAATTACATTTAATGTATTAATGTTACAATTTTATTAATTATGTATTATTTAATAATTGTCAGCATGTTACATGATATCATTTTAATTAAAATATAATAATCTATTGATAGTAATCTTATATAGACTCATAATAACATTTATATATTTATATACATATTGAATGTTTTATATTTATACATGTTATTTATAAAATCACCAATTATGTATCAATTGTATATATATATATATATATATATATATATATATATATATATATATATATATATATATATATATATATATATATTTCAACTACTACAAATTAAATTGTGTCTTAAGTTTTCTTTCATAATATCTAATCACATAATAGATTATTAATCTATTTTTAATTTATATTATAATTATTTACATGTATAGTTATTTATATATAAACATTTCTATTTACGATTTAAAGGTTCGTGAATCATCGAAAATAGTCAATGGATAATTGATTACATGAACATTGATTTCAAACTTTCTAGACTCCACATTACATATTTTGCTTATCGTGTCGGAAACATATAAAGTTTAAAGTTTGAATTTGGTCGGAAATTTTCGGGTCATTACAGTACCTACCCGTTAAAGAAATTTCGTCCCCGAAATTTGATAGAGGTTGTCCTGGATAACAATAGGAATGTTTTCATGACGAATATGAGGCAATATTGGAGTTTTATCATTATTGGGAGATATAGATAAAACGATTCGATCATGTGAAGTGTACAAGTGAAGCTATCACAAAAGAGTGAAATGAGTAAATATGAAATCGTTTTAACCTATGACGTAGATATGATTGATTTTCGGAATTCACGGAATTTAAAGAAAATCTTCGAAATCTAAAAGATTCGATTCTTCGGCGGATAAGAAAATCAAGATCTCTATAATTAGATACGGTGATCTGCCTCAATTACCCTGTCGGATATTTCCATTATAAATTAAGCTCCTCCATTCCATTATTCCCACCATTCTTATACTTTTCTTCCTCCATTCATACTTCCAACTCATCAGTCAATATGCTTCATCCAGTTTTAATTCTGGATAAAATTCTGATTTTCATATCAATCATTCTCCTTTTTCATCTACCCCCGAAGGAATCTATTTACTTCTACTACTATCTTGGGGCTATAGCGTTTTTCATTCTCCCGTGTCTTTATATTGCTATACGCATTGATATACACGGTTTGTAATTTCAGGGTTATTATCGAGCTTTATATTCTTCACTATTTTTGTTTCGGAGCTTCACGCTTTTGTTTTCTTTTCCCGACTTCGAGTCAAGCGAGTAATGGTACGGAATTCGTAGGTATAAAATTTGAAATGAACATAGCTAATACTTTCAGAAAGAAATGATAATGGCATGATTTTGATTTGTCAAATTACCAGATTATCTTGGAACATACCGAATTATCAAGAAATATTTTCTTGATATTTTTAGAATTTGAATAGAGTGTAAGAGCCGTGTAACATGGCACATGATGAGGGTACTGTGAATTATCACATTCTATTAGAAACTCATCATGACTTACTGTAATATAATGACGTTGATCAAGTGTCATTATATTATACTAATTCATGCATCAGTTCCCAACACTGCTTCAAAACATTCCTATTTTAAACTCGAAGGTTTCAAAATTTAGAAACTAAAATAGTTTCTTTTATGATGTGACACAGATAGCGCGAAGAGATGAATGATTTCAGATAAGAATAGTTATAAAAATATCTTCAGAAATATTGAGGATATTTATAATGAAAGATATGATGATATCTTAGAATATTTAAGATAATGATGATGATGATGAAGAATATTATCCGCAAAGGTTTTAGAGTAAGGAGCAAGGTACGTACTAAGGATTTCAGCAAGCACTGAATCATTTAGATTCTTTGAAGTCAAACTTATTCTTTGTGATTTGTTCACGGTTTCCTTCATAGTTTCGCATAATCCACTTTTCGGTGCTAAATTTTTTTATTGAGTGCTTCTAACACTTCCTTCTTTGTCATCACTTTTGGCCATTAAGACCATCTACAATATGCTACTTCGTCAGCATTTTCAAAGTTAACGGATCTGGGTCATCGGTTATCAAACCGAGGTGGTTTCGGGAGAATTGTGTTTTTAGATGATTAAACGCTGATGGTAATATGGTGGAATATAAAAGATTCTACGGTAACGATGAGGAAAGCTAATCATATATATCAAAGTTATAATAAGGTTGATTCGAACGAAAAATCGAAGTTGGCTTGCTGGAGCTGTGACAAAATTGGCTACTTTGAAAAGAATTTGTAAGGTTGTTTTTACTATTAAATGCTAAAGAATTCGTCGCGGTACGTGTTAAACCATGACTTTGGGTTAGAGAGTTTTTCAGGTGCATAACTATATGCAACAATCTTTTCTTCCGTAGATGAAATGCGGTTGGTCCAACTTCTCGGTTGAGGTGTTTTCAAGAATTATGAAAAGATTTGAACGCAGATTGTAACTGTCGAGGTACAAATGGGGTTTAAGATGGTTTCAAGTGGCAAACTTGAAGAATTGTTTAGTTTCATATGTTATAATCAATATTTTAATTCATTTTAATTGTCCAAAGTTAGCAGTCCAATTGTCCAATTGTCCAATAGTCCAATAAATTCGTATATAATTTAATATATAATATTCGAATTAATTAATACGTATCGTGACCCGTGTACCGGTCTCAGTTTTGATCACAACTCAAACCATATATATATTTTGAAATCAACCTCAACCCTGTATAGTCAACTCCAACATTCACATATAGAGTGTCTATGGTTGTTCCGAAATATATATATAGATGGGTCGATATGATAGGTCGAAACCTTGTATACGTGTCCCGTTATTTAAAGTGCGTAAAATAAATAAATATATATCATGACCCGTATACAACGTATTGTCTCAGAATTAATCCGACGTATTGTGTACATGTGTCCCAATTTAAAGTGCGTAAAAGTAAATAACAGAAATTAAATGACGATAAATAAAATTGCGAGAATGTAAATTGCGATAAATAAAATGTAACCAGTTAGCTAGGAACAGTTAGCTAGGAACAGTTAGCGTGGAATCTTAACAAATTCATCATAGTTAATTTGTTTGTTTCTAACACTTTTTATTTTGTCCAATGTTTTCTTCGTTATGCCACTTGTTGGATTCTGATAGGTCAAAATCTAAATATGTAATTTGAATGGAAATGATTGTTCTGTGGTGAACGAATACGTATATCGGTGGTTGTAAGTAGGATAGTAAATGACTGTTGAATCAAATTCGAAGAATGTACATTGTAACTTATTAATGTGAAATCTAAATATTCCTCGGGTACTACCTACCCGTTAAAATATTTTCATCATTAATAGTTTGTACGAAAGAATTTTTAATTACAATCTTTATGAAAATATACTTGCATATATATTTTCTTCAGATGTAATCATGGATCTAATGAGTCAATAAGATATTAAACTCATTTGATTTATTGTTAGTACTTGATTACATGATCTCTAAAACATTAGAGATTACATAATCGTCATGTCAAACGAAGATAAATGAGGTAGAACGATATGTAAAGCGAAGATAATCGATGTAGAAAGATATGTAGAACGAAGATCATACTCGAAGTACAGATGGTGATATTGAGGCATGTGATGTTGATATCCGAGGTACAGATTGCGATGTTGAGGTTTACGATGCGGTTGTGGTTAGGAGTGATAAGGGTACTGTCGGCGGTTGATGATGGTGGTACTGATTATGCTGCTGGTGCTGCTGCTGGTGTTTGTAACCTTCGTACCATATCCTCTAAAGCCACTACCCGAGCGCGAAGTTCGTTAACTTCTTCTATTATACCGGGATGATTGGTGGTTGGAGCGAGCGGATGAATAAGATTCGGAATATGGGATAGTATATAATCGTGACGAGATACTCTAGAGATGAGATAGAAAATGGTTTCTTGAACAGGTTCACCGGTAAGTGCTTCAGGTTCATCGCCAAGTGAGAAATTTAGTGGATGGAAGGGATCTTCGATGTGAAATGATTTTCGGATATCGGATGATATTCTAGCTATATAGAATATCTATATATATAATGCTAAAGATTTCGTAGACTACAGAGGAACCTACGGCATATGTCAGGCAAGTCTACAGATGTGCTAAGATATGAATTTTGTCTATACACTATCGATGCACTAAATGCAGCAAGACGTGTCTAGACTTAAGAATGATAAGCAGGTAATTTTCTAAGGATAATAAACAGATGATTTCCGACTAGATATGATAAGCAAACCTTTTGATATGTAGACATGGTCGAAGTCCAGACTCATTAATGTATCCTAACAACTACTAGTCAGACACACTAATGCAAGACCTGGTTCACTAAGACCACCGCTCTGATACCAACTAAAAGGACCGGTCCTAATCCTCCCGGACGAAGTCTTCAACAGTTGGTCCCATTGCGATGATCGACTCCAAATGATATCTTTAATATGAGTTAATGTACAGCGGAAGATTTCTTTCAAGACCTGAGAATAACATGCTTTAAAACGTCAACATAAAGTTGGTGAGATATAGGTTTGATGCTAGCAGCGTTATAAATATAGACAACAAGATTTCATATATAAATGTTCTAATAAAAATATTCTAAGTTGTTGAGCACTTGATAACCATACTTAACATTTAATCAACGTCGCATATTCCCTTTATTATGAAATCTTACTACACCGTACCAAGTGTAGTCACCGAAACGAAGTACTGTGCAACCGTTGAATACTGGTCGTCCAGTCCGGTTGGGGTTGTCAGGCCCGATAGATCTATCAATAGGATTTGCGTTTACAATACCTCATGTAAATAGTAGTTACCAAGTTACAGGGAAGTATGCCAGTGGTACAACTCAACGTAGAATATATATTTTTAATCACTTGTGTCCATAACGTAAATCATAAAATGCATGTATTCTCATCCCGAAATATTTAGAGTTTAAAAGTGGGACTATATACTCACCATACTGTATTTTGTAGTAAAAATACATATAACATCATTGATCAAGTTAAAGGTTGGCCTTGGATTCACGAACCTATATCATTCGTATAAATATTAATACATATAATCGTAATTGAACAATTGTATGTATTATTATTAGTGATATAATTTTTATTTTAATTAACTATTTATCTTATTAAGTATACTCATTTTATATATTTTAATAAATAAGATATTATTATAGTTTTATAATGTGTATTAAGTATATTGTTATATAATTATCGTTTACTAGTTAACTCTATGAAAATATTAAATAAATGTAATAATATTATTAGATTTGATGATAATAATAATTAGAAAAGTTTTAAAAAAATATGATTATTAATAATAATAATAACAATAACTTGATACTAATACTAATATTAATGATAATAATAATATTTTATTTTACTTTTATAATAAAAATAATCATATTCATAATAATCATACCTATTTCAAGAATAAAATAATAATACTATTAATACTTAATGGTATTACATAATAATAACTAAAATGATAATAATAACAATAATCCTAAATAATAATACGTGTCAGTGATAGTAAAATTAGTAATATTAATAATAATAATCCTAATTATAAACATGATAGTAATAATAAATTGTAACTAATACTTTTATTAGTGATAAAAATCATAATAATAACAATAATAATTATAACAATATCACTTATAATAATAATAATAATAATAATAATAATAATAATAATAATAATAATAATAATAATAATAATAATAATAATTAATATAATAATAATAATAATAATAATATAAGAAAACTACCTCAAAAATCGGCCCAAAAATATATATGGTGACCCTGCCAGGATTCGAACCCGACACCTCCCCTTAACCCAAAACACATTTAACCATCTGAACCGTTTCAGTTTTCTGGAAATCATCCCAAATAGTTTGAATATAACCAGTAATTTAAATTGTTCCTCTTCTTCCTCCTTAAGTTGACCAGGGTTCGAATAACGATTGCAATAGCTAATTTAAGGTTTAGTTTAAGTTGCGAAATCGAACCAAAACAACCGGTTGTGTTTTATTCGAATTAACAGAAAGAGAAAATAAAAAATGGGCCGAAGAACACTGTAAATAAACTCAAACATTGATCAAGGAATCTAGCCGTTTTTAAATCACAACTCCTGAATGAAAAAGGTTGAGATTCTCTTCTAGAAACTTTCTGAATCCTTAATTTGTTTAGAAACAATCAACAGAAATCGAATTTCTTGATGAACCGGATGGTTGACTTTTGAAACCCAAACATTTGACTCTAAAATTCATTCTTAATATGAAGAATTGGAAATCGAAATTTTGCAGAAAGGTCATTTAATATATTCTTAACAAAACTGCATTTCCATATTTTTCTAATTCGATCGATTTCAAGCTTTTTAAAAACTGATACAATAGCAGAGGTACCGACGGGTTTTAATGGGTTTTCTTTGATAAAATCGATTATCAGTTGTTGTGATTATTATTGGTAATGAATGGGATTGAAGAAAACGAATTTAATTTCTCAGTATGTTTGAGGAATCGAAGGATTTATATTGAGGAAGAGGTCGACTGTAATATCACGGGTTTAACAGTTTGACAGATACAAATATAAAAAAAATAATAGAACTGATAAAGAAACATATTTACGCGTATTATCTATCTTTTTATTTTGATTTTATTAATTAATAATTATATATGTATTAATAATTATATAATTATTAATAATAATAAAAAATAATATTAATAATGATTTTATTAATAAAATTACTAACGAATAATAATATTACTGATAGTAATAATTATTAACAATAATGTTCATACTAATATTAATAATAACATTGATAATGTTATTAATAAAATACTGGTATATATATTAACAATAATAGAATATTAACATTATAACTTTACTACTAGTTGTAATAATGATGATATTAACAATATTAATAAATATTACTAATAAATATGAATGTAGTAATAATATAATAACCATAATTAAACTGGTAATTACATTTAATGTATTAATGTTACAATTTTATTAATTATGTATTATTTAATAATTGTCAGCATGTTACATGATATCATTTTAATTAAAATATAATAATCTATTGATAGTAATCTTATATAGACTCATAATAATATTTATATATTTATATACATATTGAATGTTTTATATTTATACATGTTATTTATAAAATCACCAATTATGTATCAATTGTATATATATATATATATATATATATATATATATATATATATATATATATATATATATATATATATATATATATATATATATATATATATATATATATATATATTTCAACTACTACAAATTAAATTGTGTCTTAAGTTTTCTTTCATAATATCTAATCACATAATAGATTATTAATCTATTTTTAATTTATATTATAATTATTTACATGTATAGTTATTTATATATAAACATTTCTATTTACGATTTAAAGGTTCGTGAATCATCGAAAATAGTCAATGGATAATTGATTACATGAACATTGATTTCAAACTTTCTAGACTCCACATTACATATTTTGCTTATCGTGTCGGAAACATATAAAGTTTAAAGTTTGAATTTGGTCAGAAATTTCCGGGTCATTACAGAATGATACCCCAAGATCTGACCTACTGGCCTCCAACTCATCCACAAGTGAAATTACCAAAATGCCCATCAAAATATCTGAATAAAACAAACAGAACCCGGCTACAGTGAGGAGTGCGCCAGGCGCACCCCTAAGTGTGCGCTGAGCGCACCCTGCTCAGTTCGCCCTCTGACCTCTGTTTTAATATACAAGGTCACCCACACTTCATGTGCCCTATTTACTCTGCTGTACAATGAAGATTAGGGTCTTACAACTCTCCCCCACTTGAATCGGAGCGCGTCCTCGCGATCCAAGCCGCATGACAAGAGGCAAGATACACTAACACAAACTCTTCGGGCTCCCAAGTAAATTCATAACCTTTACTACGACGCCATTGAACTTTAAAAGTTCTCACTTCTTTATTTCTCAACCTTTTGACCTTCTCATCGAGTATGGCAATCGGCTCCTCAATATATTCTAACTTATTGTTTAGCTCAATCTCGTCTAACGGTACCCAAGATGAATCATCTGCAAGACACTTGCGGAGATGGGAAACATGAAATGTATTATGGATCCCCGCAAGTTCTTAGGGTAATTCCAACCGATACACGACTTCACCAACACGAGCTAAAACCTTAAATGGCCCAATAAACCGAGGAGCTAACTTTCCCCGTTTTCGAAACTGAATAACACCTTTCCATGGCGAAACCTTAAGCATCACTATGTCATCTTCTTGAAATTCGATCATTCGTCTACGCTTGTCGGCATACGACTTTTGTCTATCTTGAGCCTTTTTCAAATGATCCTGAATCATATCAATCTTGCTATTCGTTTCTAAGACCAAATCGGTACTCCCGATTTCTTTTTGACCAATCTCACCCCAACAAATCGGAGTTCGACACCTTCGCCCATAAAGCATCTCATAAGGTGGCATCCCGATACTAGTATGATAACTATTATTGTACGAGAATTCCACCAAAGGTAAGTGCTCATCCCAACTACCACCGAAATCAATAATACATGCCCGTAACATATCCTCCAAAGTTTGATTCGTACGTTTGGTTTGACCGTCCGTCTGAGGATGATACGCCGTGCTCAATTTCAATTGTGTACCCATATCCTCATGAAACTTTTCCCAAAATCGAGATGTAAAACGAGTATCTCGATCCGAAATAATCGATATAGGAACCCCATGTCGAGCGACTACCTCTTTGATAAACAATTTAGCCAAAGTCTCTGATGATATTGCTTCCCGAATGGGAAGAAACAAGGCACTTTTCGTCAATCGATCAACTATCACCCAAATCGAATCAAATTGGGTTCTCGCCGTTTTAGGTAACTTTGTGATGAAATCCATGGTAATGTGCTCCCATTTCCATTTCGAGATTTCTAACGGTTGTAAATTACCATACGACTTTTGGTGCTCGGCCTTAACTTGCAAACACGTGACGCATTGCTCAACATACTTTACAACATCACGTTTCATGCCCGGCCACCAATAATCTTTTCTCAAATCAAGATACATTTTCGTCGCGCCCGGATGAATGGAATACTTTGACTTATGTGCTTCATCAAGTAGCACTCGTCGATAATCCTCCATCTTAGGCACCCACACTCTTCCTTGAAAAGACAACAAACCACGCGAACCCATAGTAATAAATTCCGATTGTCCCACAATTCATTCCGCAGGCTTGTTGTGAACGTAAGCTTCAATTTGAATCACACCAAGTTTTTCAAGAAAATCGTTAGTAATAATCATACGTAACAATCCCAATCGTAATGTCGGGTGATGACTCTTTCGACTTAACGCATCCGCGACAACATTCGCCTTGCCCGGATGATAAAGTATCTCACAATCGTAGTCTTTCACCACATCCATCCATCTACGTTGACGATAATTCAAATCTCTTTGATCAAAAAGATGTTTCAAACTCTTGTGATCCGAATAAATTGTACACTTGACACCATACAAGTAATGGCGCCAAATTTTCAACGCATGAACAACCGCCGCCAACTCAAGATCATGAGTCGGATATCTCGTCTCGTGTTCCTTTAATTGTCGAGAGGCATAAGCGATGACTTTACCTCTTTGCATTAGAACACACCCGAGCCCATTTAAAGAAGCATCACAATAAACCGTCATGTCTTCCACACCTTCCGGCAACACTAACACCGGAGCTTGACATAACTTCTCTTTTAACAATAGAAAAGCAATTTCTTGCTCGTTCTCCCAATTAAAACTCGCATTCTTTCTCGTTAAATTCGTCAATGGAGAAGCGATCTTAGAAAAGTCTTGGATAAAACGACGATAATAACCGGCCAATCCGAGAAAACTTCGGATTTCCGTAGGCGTAGTTGGTCGTCCCCAACTCTTTACCGTCTCTATCTTCCCCGGATCTACTTGAATACCATTTTCGTTCACAATGTGGCCAAGGAACTGAACTTCCCTTAGCCAAAATTCACATTTGGAGAATTTTGCATACAACTTCTCCTTCTGCAACGTCTTTAACACACTCCGCAAATGATGTTCATGTTCCTTCATACTCTTCGAATAGACAAGTATGTCGTCAGTGAACACAATTACCGACTTGTCCAACATAGGTTGGCACACTCGGTTCATAAGATCCATGAATGCCGCCGGTGCATTCGTAAGACCAAAAGGCATAACTACGAATTCAAAATGCCCATAACGCGTTCGAAAAGCCGTTTTCTCGATGTCTTCCTCACAGACCCGCATTTGGTGATAGCCGGACCGTAGGTCGATTTTGGAGAAATACGTTGCACCTTGGAGTTGGTCAAATAAATCGTCAATCCTAGGCAAAGGATAACGATTCTTGATTGTCACTTTGTTCAACTCCCGATAATCGATGCACATCCGCATGCTACCATATTTCTTCTTTACGAATAAAACCGGACCGCCCCATGGTGAAGCACTCGGTCGAATAAAACCCTTCTCAAGCAACTCTTGGGTTTGATTTAACAACTCTTGCATTTCCGTCGGCGCTAAACGATAAGGAGTTTTAGCAATGGGGGTAGCCCCCGGAACCAACTCGATGCAAAATTCAACTTGTCTTTTCGCCGGAACACCCGGTAACTCATCCGGAAAAATGTCTTCAAATTCACTTACCACCGGAATTTCACGAATGGATGGTGGCTCATCTCGAGTATCAACAACATGGGCTAGAAAAGCCATGCCACCACTAACAAGGAAACGACGCGCCCGTGCAAAAGTGCATATCGGCACAAGTCTTCTTCGTTTATCACCGTGAATAATTAACTCTCCCCCACTTGGGGTTTTTACCCGAATAAACTTATCATGGAATGCAATATCGGCTCTATTATGATCGAGCCAATCCATACCAATGACGATATCAAAATCACCCAAAGTCATCGGAATGAGATCGATTTTAAAATTTTCGGCACCAAACACAACATTACAATTTTTACACACATCAACCACTAGCACCGTCTTGCCATCCGCTATTTCAACTTCTACCGGACGACTTAACTTAACTAGCGGTTTATTTAACTTAGGCACGAATCTTGGAGAAACAAACGATAAATTGGCACCACTATCAAATAGGATTCGTGCCGGATTAGAGTTAACCATGAAAGTACCTGAAACGACTTCGTTGGATTGCTTGGCCTCCTCATTCGTCATCAAATAGTTGCGACCCCTAGCCGTGCCCGCCGCTTTCTCTAACCGTTTAACATGATCAGTGTTCAAGTCGGGGCACTCCGACCTTCGGTGTCCTTCTTTGTTGCAATTAAAACAAGTGAGCTTGTTTGTTGAAGGAGGCTTTGTACAATCCCGAGCCAAATGACCTCGCACTCCACAATTGTAACAAGTAGGGATAAAGTTCCCGAAACCTCCCTTCTTCACACTATTTACACTTTCAGAACCCTTCTTGTTCTTGTTCTTCTTGTTGGAAAAGTTAGAATGACTAGAACCTTCAAACTTTCTTTTAGAAAAAGTGAAATTGCTTTTTCTTGGAACCTCCGGCTCAAAACCCTGAGCCAATTCAGATAACTCTTCAAAAGACTTAGCAGCTCCACGACTAATCTTACCCTTATACTCATCATTCATGGTACGGTAGAAATCTTTCATCAGCTTGTGATCGTCAACAACATATTCCGGACAAAAACGAGTCTTTGCCAAGAAGGTAGACTTGAGAGTGACCAAGTCCATTGAACCTTGTTGCAAATTGTGCAACTCGTCCCGGATTCTATCAAGATTGGAAGAAGTTCGGTATTCTTGGAAAAATTCCTTCTTAAACTCCTCCCATGTCAAGCTCATGCATTGCTCTTCACCATATAATTTGATTTTATCGTCCCACCACAACTTGCCTTCTTCGCGCAACATGCTAGACCCATACCTCGTCTTCTTCTCGGGAGGACATTCCGCGGTACGGAAAGCTCCCTCGATATCGGAAATCCAACAAGTGCTTTTCAATGGATCCCTCACCCCATTAAACATCGGAGGTTGAGTATCCTTGAAATTTTTGTAGTGGAAGTCCCGCCTTCCACCCCCACCATTACCTTCACCCCCCTCGCCTCGAGGATAAATATTTCTAACTTCCAAAGCCTCCTCTATTGCGGCTTTCATTCGTTCATTTATCATTTCGGTCACTTGTCCATCAACCGACTCTTGGAAAACCTTTCGAACATCGTCAAGAAAATCCTTCTTTAGCCTTTTAAAGATGGCCTTGACCTTGGTCGTGAGTTCAACGTCCTCACTCGTACTTCCATCATTGGTGTCGTGTCCATTTCTCATCTTCATTCTATAAAACAAAGTACATTAAGCAACGAAACGAAAAGGACTTAACACATACGTATATACATATATACCGCACTATCCCATCTTGCTCAACAATCGTCGTACATTGCTTGTTTGACATGATTTGAACCCGTAACAATGGTAGCTAATCATTGTTACGCGAGCACGTCGCATTAACTTGCTAGTACAACGTCTATCTCGCTTGATGTTTGCTAACACAACACAAAACAAATAGCGCAAGGTTAGTTCACATAAACCTAAACACTAATCAACTCCCAGTCTGACCCGTCTCCTACAAGTCCCGCATAAAGCGCGTACACAATAAGTCTAAGTCTAGGCACCTATCTCAAGTCGCCTAAATCCCTTAGACCATGCTCTGATACCACTTGTAACAACCCAAACCAATAACCAACCGAATACGCGAAACAAATTTTTTTTATTTTTATCAGTAGAGTGCGCCACGTGCACCCCTTGGGGTGTGCGGCGCGCACAGGCCCACATTCAGTTCTGTCCGGTTTTGTCAATTTTTAATTAAAGATCTCCTACTTTCCGACATATTTAGACGAAACGCTTTTCACAACCTGTTATAATGGTTAAAACTCACACGATTCAATAATAAAATGAGTTTTACAAAACGGGGCCCACATCGGCCATTTTACGAGTTTCATACAAAAGTTCGAGTTTCGACCACACTAGTTTAAATTCCAAACGACACTAAGAGCATGGTGTTTGGGGTTAAACTACCCACATCTCGGTCAAACTCCAAAAGCTATCACATCCAAAAGCGTCCCCTATCAAACAACAAGCGGAAAATCTCTAATCCAACCGTACGCCCTTACCCTTATCAACGCCCGAGCCTATAAAAAGATAAACAACGAGAGGGTAAGCAAAGCTTAGTGAATGCAATAATTATACATATACATATATAACTTACTTACTTGCAAACACTTACAACATATCCGCATACATACTAGCAACATAATTAGCATACCTTTATAATGTATAACACTAAATCCTCGATAACATAAGCTAGTATAACAATATCATATAGTGCAACAACACAATACGTTACAACACAATACATAAGCATTGATGTTCACAACATCCATTAGTATTCGAATCCCAAGGCTAGCTCAACGAATGGTATCGTCAACATCGAACTTAATTCCCATTCGTCCCAATAAATGGGGTATCGTCAACATCGAACTTAAACCCACATATGAGGTATCGTCAACATCGAACTTAAAACCCTCATCGAATTTCACTACAATAGCGGTATGGCTTCATCAACATCGAACTTTAAATCCATACATGAGGTATCGTCAACATCGAACTTAAACCCTCATCAAAACATACCAACAATATACTCTAGGATATGGTATCGTCAACATCGAACTTTAACCCATACCCCACAAGCAAATAAATCATATACATACATATATAATTATTCCATTCACCTCAACGTTTTGGTGATGATTTTATACTTCCGAATGCTTCAAAGCCGAGTACCTAATACAATAAGTACTCAATCAACAAACAAACTTGTTGGGCTAAACACCAACAATTCACTCAAGCGCATTTAATGACTTAAATGCATTAAATGCCCCATTTTCACCAAAACCGCCCCTTAAGGGTCAAGACCATCGTCAATCACCTAAAAGCTAGTGATTAAGGTCTATCAACACTAACTATAACACAATTAGGGTAATTCATACCCATAATCTCAAACTATGTAAATCATTAACCCCTTTGACTCATTTAAAGTCAACACACCCATTTTGGGTCATCCACTAACCCAACTAACACCCATTTACCAATTAGCTAGGTTTGCTAGTAATTAACTAACCAATTAGGACTCATAACATCAATTAACACTTTGAAGCCCTAAGTTAGTTACCATTGAGTCTTCATGACTCCATCTTACCCAAGAACACCCAAAATCAACAAATATGGGTTTTATGTTCTTCATTTACCCAAACCCTAACCCTACACAAAATCAAAGTAAGGAAATCAAGATTAGAGCTTACCACTACAACCCCAACGTAGCTAGTGAGTAGATAAACGACTTTAATACCCGCACTTTGGCCCGAGAACAACTTTTTCCTCTTGGATTTAAGCTTTCTCACTCAAGAAATCACACTCTCTCTCCAAAATTAAAGTGAAGAAGATAAGGTTGTTGAAAATGGAGTGAATGATACCCCAAGATCTGACCTACTGGCATCCAACTCATCCACAAGTGAAATTACCAAAATGCCTATCAAAATATCTGAATAAAACAAACAAAACCCGGCTACAGTGAGGAGTGCGCCAGGCGCACCCCTAAGTGTGCGCTGAGCGCACCCTGCTCAGTTCACCCTCTGACCTCTGTTTTAATATACAAGGTCACCCACACTTCATGTGCCCTATTTACTCTGCTGTACAATGAAGATTAGGGTCTTACATAATTACTACGAAATACGAAATACAGTATCGTGAGTTTTCATAGCTCCCTTTTTATATATATTTTTGGGCTGAGAATACATGCGCAACTTTTATAACAGTTTTACGTTTAGACACAAGTACTCAAACTTTTATGCTATATACGTGCTTTGTCATGCTAAATTCATGCCGTAATATCGTTAATTGCTGAGGTATAAGATGCAAGCTTAGTTATTGTGAGTAGTGCTACTGAGAGTGACGTCTCTAGTCAGTTGACCGTTGGTCTTTGACTACATAATAATGATTTAACGACATGAATAACAAGTGTCACGTGGTAACTTTTGTTTAGTCGCGATATTACAAACTCAGCATAACTTTTAGATTGGTATTTCTATATCAATCAACACTTTATATTGATATTTCTATATCAACTTTATTAAATCTTGTGGTCTAACACTATTATTGAAATCATATTTATGATAAACCTATGAACTCACCAACCTTTTGGTTGACACTTTTTAGCATGTTTATTCTCAGGTCCTACATAATGCTTCCGCTGTGTATTTGCTAATTGAAAGCAACATTTCAACGAGTCATTCATGAATAATTTGAAGGACTTGCATTTGCTAATTTGATGATGATTGCTTGCTATGCTTGGAGTCTTCATTACATATCATAACAATTAAAGACATTTAATGCGTTGTTTATAAAATACAATGTAATCTATTTATCTTCCGCTGCAAAACTCAATAAAACGTCTCATATAGAGTCGTTCTCGTTTATACAATTGTGATTTGATATAATTAGTCACAAATACCACTGGCCCTATTTGGGGTGTGACAGATTGGTATCAGAGCAGTACTGTTGTAGAGAACTAGGATTGCATTTTAAGTGTACCTTATACAATTAGGTACCTTAGCAATGTAGGACTACAACTTTTCTTGACCGTAGTGCCTTTAATTGTTGCCTTTAATTGTTAAATGCTACACTATACTTTAGGAACTTTACTTATCTTAGAATGCCGAGCCAATCTAAGAACTCTGCTAATTCCCCTAAGTATTATCCAATTATGCCACCGCATCTAAATGCGACACTATAATTTCTAAAATTTTTGACATTCCTAAGTCATCTATCATGGTTTGTGTATTACCTATGTATTACATGAAACATTATCCATGATTTTTGAAACTCCTATAATTGTTACTATTCATACTCAAACGTATATAACTCCCTGTTATATATCACGTACCTATATGCCTTATGCCTTTATGCATCGGTTTGCGAACCGAAAAATGTCATTGGGTTATCACAGTATACGAATTGAAAGTCTTTAATCGAAAGATTATTAGATTACATACTTATCATTTTATGATCTCGACACGTCATACTGCCATTATTGGAGTATAGACAAATAATATCTTATCATATCTTATCATATCTATCCCAATAAACTTTGTCTGACACTTTTCCTAAATTTCCTCCGTAAATTACGGAAATCTTTTGCTATATATACATATTCAAGGAGACAAATATATCATTCAGTATTCAACAACTAATCTCATATCGAAACCCTTATCCGATCACATAATATGGACTTCTCAACTGATTCCTCGAGCTCCAATGGCAGCGTAACCGGAATGAACCAACCAATTAGTCATCACCTTTTCTGGATGAATTGGGGGTGGGTTCGTAGTCTACTTAATCAATGGAGAAGTGAAGAAGGTGATTCTTTTCACCCACCAAATTGCCCTATTGGCGAAGAACCTGAAGCACTTACCGGCGAACCCATCCGGAACACTATTTTCACCCTCATTTCCAGGATATCCCGTCACAAATATATAATATCTAGAATCTCAGATCTTATTTATCCACTCGTCCGAACCGCCAATCATTCCGGAGTAAGAGAAGAAGTCAACGAGCTTCGCGCTATTGTGGTGGCTCTGGAGAATATGGTACAAATTTTACAAGCATCAGCAGCACCAGCAGCATAACCAGTATCACCACCAGTACCACCAGTACCATCAGTATCACCACCAACATCACCAGCTTCACCAACAACAACATCCGCATCCCACACCTCAACATCGCACTCGGTACCTCGGATATCAATATCATACGCCCCATAGATACCAAGGAATATTAGTAATAATGAGTTAAGATGTATTGACTCATCCTTCCTAAAGAATTATATATGTATACTTTATAGATTGAAACAATAATAAATCTTTTCGTACTAAGCTATTACGTGTGAATCTTAACTAGTATGTACTACTTGGTTAATTCATATCACAATATGCTATGATGTACATCCGTTGTTAATGACTTAACAATCGTTAATCAATGCTTCAACACAATAAACTCTATTTCATAATAAACCAAGTGTATTACTCAAATACATGATTGATTGTATACTTTCATTTTCGACATACTCGAAGCTTTCTAGAAAACATTATTCGTGTCTTGTGAATTTCACAAGGATTTCACGAGCACCAACATCATATACCAAGGTATATCAATAACAATGAACAATTAAGCATTGATTCATAACTTCATTAGCGAAATATTTCGCGGCAATTATGAAATCTCTAAGGTTTTGGAGATTATTTATTCTCGTTTCAACTGCAAATCAAATGAGTTTAATATTATATTAACTCATTAAACCTATATTATATCTGAAGAATACATATATGAACGTATATTTTCATAAAGATTGTAATTAAATATTCTTTTGTACAAACTGTTAATTGTGAAAATATTTTAACGGGTAGGTAATACCCGAGAAATATTTAGATTTCACATTAATTTGTTACACCGTACATTCTACAAATTCTGATTCAATTATCAGTAACTATACATCCACAAGATATATGTATCCGTTCACTAAAGAACACTCATTTTCATACAAATTCAATTACATATTCTGATTTTGACATATCAGAATTCAAGTAAAGCTTTAGCAAGATGTTATCTTCCTAAAGATCACTACATTCATGAATTATATTCATTCGTATTCTATGATGAATTATCACATCAAACCTCCGAAATTATCATCAACAACGCCTATTCATCAACCATTAGATCCGTTGACAATTACAACCAGTGTTTAATCATCTAAAAACAAAATTTCTTGAAACCATCTCGGATTGATAACCGATGATTCAAATATGGCTGCATTAAATGTAGAGGAAACAGCAAAATTGTAGATGGTCTTAATGGCCAAAAGTTTGATAATAAAGAATGGTACGTTGGAAAAGCTCAAAAGAAAATTTGGAACTGAAAAACGGATTGAGCTAACCATGAAGGAGACCAAGGACAAATACAAGGACCAAACCCTATATTCAAAGAATCCAGGAAATTCTGGATCCGATGAAATCTGTAGAGAATATCTTGCTCCGAGTCACGTTAGAAGCTTGCGGAAAATTTTTCTTCATCAACTTTTGAACTTAGAAATTCCAAAATATCATCATAAATATCTTCGATATTTCTGAAGATATTTTCATAAATATTCTCGTCCGAAATTATATACCTCTTCGTGCTATCTGTATTACATTATATTGGAAACTTCTGTAAAACCTAAGTATAAATTATGAATGATTTGAAGTAGTGTTGGAAATTGAAGCATGAGTTAGTATAATATAATGACGTCAGGCCAACGTGATTATATTACAGTAAGTCATGCTAAATTTTAATGGAAGATGATGATTCATAGACTTTATAATTATCATTTGCCATGTTACACGACTCTTACATTCTACTTAACCTCTGAAAATATCAAGAAAATATATTCTTGATAGTTCAATCCTCAGTAATTCTGGTAATTTACCAAATCAAATCGTGATATTACGCTTAGAACAGTAGGTCCATTCGAAACTTCATACCTACAAATTCTGGACCATTACTCGCTTTACTTAGAGTCGAGAGGAGAATAAAAAGGCAAAGAGCTCCGACATATAAGGGAAAATACAAAGCCCGATAACAACTCCGAAATTACAAACCGTGTATATCAATGCGTATAGCAACATAAAGACACGGGAGAATTAAAAACACTATAACCCCAAGGTAATTGTAGAAGTAAACAGATTCCTCTGGGGGTAAATGAAAAAGAAGAATGACTGAAATGATAATCAGAAAAATATCCAGGATAAGAACTGGATGGAGCATTTTCACAATCTTTGAAAATATGAATTAAGGAAGAAAGTATTGGAGTGGTGAAAATAACGAAACGGAAGAAGCTAATTTATAGCAAAATTCTAAACACAGCAATCGAGGCAATTCACCGCATTTAATCAAAGAAATCTCAAAATTCCTTAATTACCAGAGAATCCAATCTTATAAAGATTTCGAATATTTCTTTAAATCCCTTAAATTCCGGAAATCAATCGTGACTACGTCAAAAGTTAAGGCGAACATTTAATTTTCTCATTCACTCTTTTACGATAGCTTCGCTTATACTCTTCCTATAATATCGAATCATTTTATCCATATTATTCAATAGTGATAAAACTTTATTTTTCAACTTATATTCATCATTAAAATATTCTTGTTGTAAACAATGAAGATCTATATCAAATTTCATGACTGTGATTTTCACGAACTCCTCTCTATTTGTCTGCCTTAATATTGTGGCATAAACGCTCAAGGTTTTATATAAGCTCAATAATATTCATAACACATTTCATATGTACTGAAATGCTTGTTTAGCATGATCATCCCTTTTGAGGATAACCTAGTCAAATGATACTCTTGTTAATCCTTTAGATAACCTCCGCATTAATAATAAAATGCACATCGTAGAATTTATGGATCGTAAGGTTTAAACTCTTAAAACAAAACAATATTCTATCCATTGGAATTCATGAAAGGCCGCGAGCATACCTGGGAACGTGAAGACCAAATAAAACGTAAATATCCTCGTATATGTACGAACAACGCCGATTGATGGCAACAACTAAATTTCGGGACGAAATTTCAATTAACAGGGGGATACTGTGACAATCCGGAAATTTCTGATAAAATTTAAACAAATTCTTTACATGATTTTATTTAACCTCGACTAACTCCGACGATTCACGAACCATTTTTTTATATTTGTAAATAATTAAGTATTAATATTACTTTGTTATATTAATATTATTATTATCACTCGTCATTATCATTTACAAGTATTATTATTACAACTATTACTAATGTTATTATTATTAATAATTATTAATAACATTAATATTATTAGTAGTATCACTTTTACTAAAAGTGATAAGATTATTATAAATATCATTATTATTAATACAACTTATTATTATTAATATTATTATTATTATTATTATTATTATTATTATTATTATTATTATTATTATTATTATTAGTATTATTAACATTTATAATGATTATTATCATTATTATTAATTATAATTAAAATTATCATTCTTATTATTAATATTGTCATATTTTTTTATCATTAATAATAATATTATTATTATTAATATAATTATTATTATTGTTATTAGTAATATATTTATTAAATACTAATATTAATTAAAGATAAAAGAAAAAGACAACAAATACCTAAATTAGGTTTTCAACTTTTAATTCTTTTTATTTTTTTAACCACGATCTGCTTTATATCTGTATTATTATCGTGATCTGTTATTTTATAAAAAGAAGATTAGGAATATCAAATTTTTAATTGATCATGATTCATATCTGCTTTTTAATATATTTTTTTCTGCTTTTAATTTTTTTATCAATTCATGATCGAGCTTTTAAACTGCTTTTTAATTATAATTTCCATCGTGATTTCTGCTTTTAATTTTTAATTCTACTGGTTTTGTATCCATTATAAACAAATCACATTATATAACATGGATGCAATTCAAAGAATCAAACACAATTTTTTTTTATATAAACTCGTACCTCTGTTATTAAACTCATAATGCAATAACTCGAATTCGAATTGTTTTTGAAAATGTAAAAATGCAGAGTTGTGTGGATTCACATAACGAAACTACCTGCAAAATCTCAATTTCCAATTCTTTTTATCAAGCTCTAATTTTTGAGTCAAAGTTTAATATTAAAAAAAGTCAACCGATTGTTCTTGTGAAAATTCGAATTCGTTTTTAAGTTTTAAGTTAAATTGAGAATACAGAAAGTTTCTAGAAAGGAATTAGAACTTATTTCATGTTAGAATTTATAGCTAAATCATTAAAGAATCCAAGATTTGAATTTGAGTTATTTATTTTTTTTCTTTCGCGAATAACAGCAGTTGTTTTATTTCTTATTTTTTTTTGTTTGCTGTTAATACAAACAACCATCAACGATTATTATTATGCTTATTGAATAATCTAAATTTGTTTAGATAATTGATTCGTTAATTGGATTGAAGTCCCTGGTTGATTGAAGAAGATGAAGAAGAAAATAGGAAATAGATATTGGGTTAAATATATTTAAGTTGTAGTTTAAAATAGAAAAACTGGACGGATCAAATGGTTAAGTGTTCTGCGGGTTAACGAGGGGTCGCGGGTTCGAGTCCTGTCTTGGGCATTTTTTTTAGAAAAGCTTCCTAAGGTAGTTTTCATCTCTTTTATTATTATTATTATTATTATTATTATTATTATTATTATTATTATTATTATTATTATTATTATTATTATTAAGAATTAGTAATATTATTGTTACTATCATTATTATTACAAGTATTATCATTTAAAGCTTATTAGTATTATCATTACTAATATTATTATTATTAATATTATTAATTATTGATATTATTATTATTATTACTAATATTAAAGTTATTATTAAACATTAATATTAAAAACATGGTTATAATTAAAAGTACCATTTTAACTTATCATTTTTATCAAAATTACCATCTTTATTGAAATTATTATTATTACTATCATTATTATAATTCTTATTATTAAAGGTATTAAAATTGTCATTGTATTAAATTATCATTTTTAATAAAGATTACCATTACTATTAAAAACTATCATTTTAATTATCATCAATAGAATCATTAATATTATTATCATTTTTATTGATATTAATATTATTATTATTATTATTCTCATTACTAATATTATTTTAGTATTATTAAAATTACTATTTTAACAAACAAATGATATATATATAAATATATTTACACATAACATAATAAAATTTATATTTAGAATATATAAAATAAATAACTTACATGTTATTAATATAAAAATGACATAACTAAATACATTTATATGTATAAACTTATTCAAATTACGAGTATATGTGTTAATATATATACTTGATATAGGTTCGTAAATCCGAGGACAACTCTGCACTTGTTCAGTGCCGCTCATAAGCTTAATTACTATGAAATACGAAATACAGTATCGTGAGTTTTCATAGCTCCCTTTTTATATATATTTTTGGGCTGAGAATACATGCGCAACTTTTATAACTGTTTTACGTTTAGACACAAGTACTCAAACTTTTATTCTATATACGTGCTTTGTCATGCTAAATCCCTGCCGTAATATCGTTAATTGCTGAGTTATAAGATGCAAGCTTAGTTATTGTGAGTAGCGCTACTGAGAGTGATGTCTCTAGTCAGTTGACCGTTGGTCTTTGACTACATAATAATGATTTAACGACACAAATAACAAGTGTCACGGGGTAACTTTTGTTTAGTCGCGATATTATAAACCCAGCATTACTTTTAGATTGGTATTTCTATATCAATCAACACTTTATATTGATATTTCTATATCAACTTTATTAAATCTTGTGGTCTAACACTATTATTGAAATCATATTTATGATAAACCTATGAGCTCACCAACCTTTTGGTTGACACTTTTTAGCATGTTTATTCTCAGGTCCTACATAATGCTTCCGCTGTGTATTTGCTAATTGAAAGCAACATTTCAACGAGTCATTCATGGATAATTTGAAGGACTTGCATTTGCTAATTTGATGATGATTGCTTGCTATGCTTGGAGTCTTCATTACATATCAAACAATTAAAGACATTTAATGCGTTGTTTATAAAATACAATGTAATCTATTTATCTTCTGCTGTAAAACTCAATAAAACGTCTCATATAGAGTCATTCTCGTTTATACAACTGTGATTTGATATAATTAGTCACAAATACCCCAGGCCCTATTTGGAGGTGTGACATTAGTTAATTATTAGGGTGTATTTTTTGAGTTCGTATTTCGTAATGTCGTGTGGTGATTTATTTATCTTGAGGGTGGTTGTTTGGTATATATCATTGTATTTAACAATGTTAGACAATAGAAACCCCCGTCAGGTGATTTAGTTTATTCATCGACTGTAATTAGAGAAAATACATGAAACCTAAACATCTAGTTAGACCCTAACGGACTCAAACCGACAATCAGACTTGGGCATAACCTCTTCCGTCTAATACTCTCTCACAGTTCGAATGGCGAAATTGCGAAAGTTCGAGACTGGAAAGAGAACATTTAATACTAGAAAAATTAATTAAAAACTGCTTTTCTCTCTTTTGTTTCATGGACAGAGCAAACATATATTCGCCAATATGGTTGCATATTATTTGATTGCATCCTCCTTTTTCGTAGTGCTTTTTTTTTTCTTTTATACGTCGTGGCTTGCTTCGTCTAAGGAGTGATTATAACTTGGGCAGACAACTTTTTTTGACGAAACAATATCATCAACGCCGCTAAAAGACGGTTTTTTTTTCGGAGTTTGTAACTTAGTCAAACTAGGCAGTTCATCCCGACGATGATTATTGTTACAAGAAAATAACTATAAAAGGAAAATGGAATACGGAATCTGTAAAAGCCAAAAGAAACAATGCAAGATGATGTATTATTATTATTATTATTATTATTATTATTATTATTATTATTATTATACTATATACTAATTAGCGTAAATTTTTCTAGCCTAAAAAGCACTGTTCAACTGTAGCGGTAACCTTTTTTTTTTTTTTGGATAAGAAGACTCTGGACCCTTGGTATTTTCCGCCTACCACAACAAAAAAAAATACTTGAAAACCAAGAACATACACCAAAAATTAACAATTTCTAAATTGCAAAAAAAATAATTACACTATGTGATGACCCAAAATTTTTTGACCAAATTTAAACTTTATCTTTAAATGATTTAATGTTTTCGACACGATAAGCAAAGTCTGTAATGTTGAGTCTCAAAGTTTTGGAACTATATTCATGTAATCAATTATTCTTTGACTGTTCTCGAAGATTCACGAACAATATATATAACTTAATGTGCATATATATATATATATATATATATATATATATATATATATATATATATATATATATATATATATATATATATATATGATTTCAAGTTATTTAGTAAACGATAGTAACATTTGATTATTGATTCGATTGATATTTAGATAAGTTAACTAAAACTTTTAAGATGAACCAGTAAAACACTAATTTGCTACGGTATTTTCGAATTGCTACAGTACCCGAAAAGCTACAGTGTTTTCGAAAATCACTATTTGCTACAGTAAATGAAAATGTATATGTAAATTCTACGAGACGATGATTTATAGAAGTAAATGACCAAAACACTCGAAAGTTTAAGATACACTTTGAGTGATATAGATTATTGATAATTTAAGACTATATTTTGACAAATGTACCTCTCCCAAAATGTAAATTACAAGTTTTCTCAGCGTACGAAGGGACACTCGAAAAACTGGAACCGGGACATAAGTCGCGTGATGACGTACGACTTATCGGAACAAAAATTACAAGTCAACTATGCACGTGAATTTAATATAATATATAATTAATTATATAAATTATATACTATAAATATAATTAATAAATATGTCGACAAGCGTAGGACAAAACAGAAGTGAGCTGGATTTTTCAGCAATACGATCGCATGGCAAACCAGTGCAAACCCCTTGCGATCGCATGGGGTACTGTAGCAGGCCAGATACTATAAAAGCTTGAACTGGTTCAGCTTGTTTCTTCATTTTTTTTTACTCGTATCATTTAAATTATTTTATTATTATTATTATTATTATTATTATTATTATTATTATTATTATTATTATTATTATTATTATTATTATTATTATTATTAAGATTAATATTATTATTAATCTTATTATTATTATTATTACTTAGTATTATACATAAAATACTACGACGAGGTTATGAGCGTGTCACTTTTAAAATGGGTTTTCGAGCGGGATAAAGCTAAGGAAATTATGGGTTACAACTATGGAGGTTATGGGTAATGTTCATGGGTAATATTCGCAAGTCAAACCTAGTGTTTATCATCTCTGTTGGTTCTACGTACTTTTCTGAAATATTGAATCACAATATTGATATGTAAGCATTTATATTTTATCTTTTGTAAATTAATAGTGTATACATGTCTAGTGCTCGAGTATATATATTTATACATGTTTGTATGCTAAATTTCGTCGTTAAACAGTTTATAATAAATCACGAATTAAATACATATATTACTGGTAAAAGGTATATGATATACATGTTTTCGAAAAGCTGGCGAAAAATCAATAACTTTTCATTTAGACACCGAATAGTTTCGATGTACGGATTAAAAGATATGATCAACTGAATTATGATTGACGTTAATTGAAATTGCTTTTGAATCTGCAATTAAGATTTAAACAACTTGTTTACGAGATTGATAAAATGGATTTTTGAATATTACCAACCGAGTAAATGAATCCTTATATAAGGCACGTCTCGTTTTGTTGAACTATTGTCAAAATTGACTTTTTGAAACGACTTTGGATAACTATTGTATGTCGATCTCGAGCATTAGGATTGTGATACACTATGACCTGACCTAGCTTGATAGACATTTTTTTGAGGGATATGTGAGGACGGCAAAGGAAAAGAATGTAGGAGAGTAAGGGTTTTTAGCTTTAGGTTGGGATGAAAGAAAAAGAAAGGGTACAATATACAATAACTGATGTTAACCACATGAATATTGAAAAAACCATTAACTTTTTTAATAATTTATGATGTGCATATTGTAGTGACCTGGAAATTTCCGATCAAATTTAAACTTTAATCTTTATATGTTTTCGACACGATAAGCAAAATCTGTAATATTGAGTCTCGAAAGTTTTGAAATCTATATTCATGTAATCGATTACCCTTTGACTATGCTCGACGATTCACGAACAATTATGTGTAATATATATATATATATATATATATATATATATATATATATATATATATATATATATATATATATATATATATATATATATATATATATATATATATATATATATATATATATATAATTAAATATAAATAAAAGTATATATGTAATGTTTTGAAATAGTAAAATACAAATTTATCATTAGAATTAAATAGGTAAAATAATATACAAAATAATCAAGATGTTATAATAATGAGTCTATATATATATGATTCCTGTATACAATAAATATTATATTGTAATATACATAAATTATATAAATATTAAATAAGTTATTATATAATATAAGTATTACATAATTAATGATGTGTAACATATATATTAAACTTCATTACAAGTTAAAATATAGTTATTATATTAATAAATATCACTTACATTATTAATAATGATATTAGTATTATTAAAATTATTAGTTTAGTATATATAATATATATATATATATAAGATTTGATAAGCATAAGCTGTTATATCAATATTATTAGTATAACTTTCATTATTATTACTAATGTTAATACTAATATTAATATATGTGTTATATGTAAATATAAAAGTTGAAACTGGTAACTTGTTATATCATAATCATTATTTGTATTATCATTAGATATTATTATCATTAAAAATCATTATTTTTATTATTATCATTAATGATATTATCGTTATTATTATTATTATTATTATTATTATTATTATTATTATTATTATTATTATTATTATTATTATTATTATTATTATTATTATTATTATTATTATTAATGATATTAATATTAGTATTATCAATAAAATTATTGAATTAGGGGTATTATTAGAATTATTACTTATATATATAATAGTTATTAAAATTGATCATATACTTTATAATTACTAATAATATATAACAGATAAATTAATAAATACAGTGATACTAATACGGATTTATATAAATACAAATATATATATATATCTTTAAACAAATATATAAATAGATATATAAAATCAAATATACATAAATAGAATGCAATTATATATATAGCTATATATATTTACGGTTATATACATATATACAGATGGTACGTATTATGTTAGATATCACAATCACACTCAAATTATTCATCTGATTTTAGAATCTGTAAATCGTACGAAATAAATAGAAAACTATATCTGTTCGCGTGTTTTTTCTTCATCTTCTGTTTCAAATTGTACAAACTGTCTGCTGTGATTAAACAACCTAAATCCAGCTAATGCAAACAAATTAGGAACAATTATAATTAGTACAATCCACTAACTGATTCAAAGTAATCCATTTCTCACAATAATTCGCAAAATAAACAGATAAACACACGTCGACCCTGTTCTTCCTACTTTTTTCCAAAAACCTCGAATTTGTATCTTATTTTAAATTCTATAAATGCAAAGATGTTATAAATATTTTACTTAAACTCTATGTAAAGTTTCAAATGTTAATTCTTCATATCGAGTTCGAATTATCGAGTCAAACTTTTGAAAATAAAAAGTCAACGAATTGTTCATGTTAAAATTCGATCTTGTTTTAGTGATTTGAGTTAAATTAATGATTCATACAGTTTATATGGAAGATTTAAAATGTTTTTCATGAAGGAGTCGGGGTCTAATACAGCTTCTAAGTTTGAGATTGATGTTGAGTTCTTAAACGACCTTAAAGGTCTGTTTCAGAAATTTTCTTATTCTCTTTCTGTTTTAAATTAACTGCAGTTAATTCCTAAACATTTCATTAACTGAATTAAATCCTAGAATACTAGCTAAGAAAATTGATAAGAGTCAGAATCGATCTCTGTTCGATTTTATTATGGTGAAGAAGGAGAATGAGAGACAGATAGGTAAACGGGATATATATATTTTTAGAGGGTGTATTAATCATGAAATATGGAAACAGAAGAGTGGTCATGAGTGTTTGTATGGTAGCTTGTGGTCACGGGTTCGAATCCAGGGAATGGCTGTTTATTTTTTGGAACTCTTTACATGTGAGGTAGTTTTCCTTTCTAATATTATTATTATTATTATTATTATTATTATTATTATTATTATTATTATTATTATTATTATTATTATTATTATTATTATTATTATTATTATTATTATATTATAAATAATTATTATTATTTGTATTAATTACTAATATAGTTATTATTATGATTGTTATTATTATTATTGTTATTGTTATTACTAGTATCATACTTATTACCATATAATCATTATCATTATTATTATTATAAGTATTAACAATAATAATATTATTATTAGTAACCTTATCATTTTAGAGTTAGTAGTATCATTATGATTATGATTATCATTATTATTATTATTAAGATAGTACTAAAAATATATTATTATTATCATTAACATTAGGATTGTTATCCTTTTATAAATATTAGTTTTATCAATATAATTATAATTATTAATAACATATTTATCATTATTATTGTTAAAAGTATCATCATTAATATTTACTATTATTATTACGATTATCATTATCTATACTGTTATTATTTAAAATTTATTATCATTACTATAAATTTTTACTAAAGCTATCAATAAAACTATCAGTATTATTATTATAATTATTATCAATAATATCATTATAATTATTAGTATTATTGTTATTATTATTATCATTAAGTTAACAAACAAAAGATATTTCTAAAATAAATATAGATATACATATATATATATATATATATATATATATATATATATATATATATATATATATATATATATATATATATATATATATATATATATATATATATATATAATGACACATATAGGTTATTAACATAAAAATTATATCACTAATAATAAATACATATATATATTTGTTCGATTACAATTATGTATATTAATAAACATACAAATTATATAGGTTCGTGAATCCGAGGCCAACCCTGCATTGTTCAATTTAGTCATATGTATTTTTACTACAAAATACAGTATGGTGAGTCTCATTTGATTCCCTTTTTACTCTTTACATTTTTGGGACTGAGAATACATGCGTTTTTATAAATGTTTGACGCAATAGACACAAGTACCTTAACTGTATTCTATGAAAGAATTATCTGGGATTGGGGTTGATTATTATGACACGCATTAGCCCCCGGTTTCCGTTAGAGCGTATAAGCTCCCGAGCCGGGTGGATGGTTTATTATTTATGACATTTTGGCACCGGTTGTCCTATATTTTATAAACATGTGTTCAGCCGTGGGGTGTAAAGACCGGCACAGAGGTTCTATATTTTGAAGGCACATGTATTCAGTCGTGGGGTGAAAGACCGGCACAGATGGTTACTATTATATTTTGAATCCTCACCAGGTGTTCTTCATATGAAAGATATTTTTTTGTGCAGTTGGAATGGGACTTCTGCACGTTTTATAATATTTAAAATCTTGTGGTCTATTAAAATGATGAAAATGAAATGATTACTATAAACTAATGAACTCACCAACCTTTTGGTTGACACTTGAAAGCATGTTTATTCTCAGGTTTGAAAGAAATCTTACGCTGTGCATTAGCTCATTTTAAAGATATTACTTGGAGTCATTCATGACATATTTCAAAAGACGTTGCATTCGAATCATTGAAGTTCATTAGAGATTATTAAGTAAATGACGGATTAGGTCATTTATAGTTGGATATTATGAAATGGTATGCATACCTGTCAACTTTCGATGTAATGAAAGATTATCTTTTCAAAAACGAATGCAATGTTTGTAAAATGTATCATATAGAGGTCAAGTACCTCGCGATGTAATCAACTATTATGAATCGTTTATAATCGATATGGACTTAGTCCGAATGGATTAGGACGGGGCGTTTCACATATGTAGTCAAAATATCGGTTTTTGTAAAAATAAATATCTTCTTTGTTTTGAGCCTGGAGGGTTCCATAAACCCATTTAAGTGGGTTTAACTTCAAAAACTAAAACAACAAAAAGCCCACTAATAATGGAAGAAGTTAATCATATAATTTAATTTAAATTGTTTTTTAATTGAAATCAATTTATATTGAAATTAAAACATGAAAATAAACTAAATTTTCGTCAATTTCTTATATAAAACCTTCTTTTAGTAGAAACTACGACTTAAATTAATTATATAAATATACTTATATAAATTTAATTAAAGAAAGACATTAAATAAGGATTTGCACAACTTTTTTCGTTATTTTTTTATTTCCTTTTTCCTTCTTCATTATTTTTTTAACGTTCATTATATATATATATATATATATATATATATATATATATATATATATATATATATATTATACTGTAGAAGCTACTGTAGCAGTGTAGCATTTTTTTTTTATTTTTTATTTTTTTTGTAAATACATATTTTTTTTTTTTCAAATATATAAAAATCTAATTGCAATATTCTAATACAATCCTATCGTAGGTGTTTATTTAATGGGTTTTCTAGCAACAAATATAAGTCTAAAAATATAGTAGAATATTACCATAACAGTTGCCGACCATTGCGTAAATGCTATGGGAAGAGTGGACAACATTTTGATGACTTTCAGGCCAAAAACTGTCTAACGATATAGTAGCGTTAAAATGACATTAATCCGCCGCGAAGCGCGGACCACAAATCTAGTTATTATTATTATTATTATTATTATTATTATTATTATTATTATGCTTTGAGATGGATAAACTATAAATTAAAAATAGAATAGAGTCAAGTAAATTATTCTGAAGTTCGCACAAACTTTTCTTTTTTATTTTCTTCGATAATAGGGTTAGCAAAGAGGAAAATGGTTATAGTTTCGGTTATACGGAGTACAAGATACTGGAGTTGTGCTTTATACAAGTGTGTGGTTTTACAAGAGGTTTTTGTCGGCCGATATGCAAGAGATAGGTTACGGTAGTAGAGCGTGGCGTTTTTAGTGGTTTGGGTGGATGGACTGGTACGTGATGACCGATTAGGTCTTAAGATCGGACTCGTTCTAATATTACATTGAACAATGAAAATTTCGTGAGGTGATTTTGTTTAATACTCCGTAACTGACTATAAATAGAAAATAAATGAAACCCTAAACATTTAATTAAACTTTAACAGACGCAAACCTTTAAATCTAACCTAATCCGTCAGTGATGACTATTAGACTATTTCTATCCCTGACTGTGATGTCAGAGACAAATGATGCACATTTGATGAAAAATTGAATTTTGACTGTGACTGTATTTGACCTTCATTAACTTAAAAAGTTAAATTTTATGTTAAATATTTGTGAGGTGATGTGGTAAAATCCGATTAAAAATTGTACTTACAATTTATATGTCAAATATAATGACTTAATTTTTATTTTACCACCCACCAATAACGGACTAGGTTTACAATAACATTATAAAATAAGTTGTATGCTTGACCCATAAAAAAAGTCTACTAGAGTGATATTCGGTGCACCTTAGTAATAAACTTAATATAAAACTGAAAAAAAAAAAATGTCAACTTAGTCCTTTAATTGTATTTGTTAAAACAATGGTTCAGTCAACTTTTAACCGGTAAAAGAAATTATTTTTCTGTTCAAACTTTCTGGAGAACAAGCTCAGATGCATGAATGCACGCATTTTAATCAGATTATTATCATTTTCTATTACTTTGTTAATCACTTTAATATATTATTTTCTTAATCACTTTAATATGTAGTGAGGTTTAAACCTTAAAAATTTTATTATCAAGTACGTAGTAACAAGTTGTGATGGTGGTTGTGTCAACTTGCACTATGACCAAATTAAAATGGTGATTTCATAACCATATATAGAAAGTTATTGCTTATGTTGATCCGCTCTTCTAAGTTAGTTATGATCATTATATCAACAACTTAGAATTTGTGATCATGATTTATGACTCATACTAAATACTAAAGAAAATAAAACGGCAACAACATTTCATACAATTTAATAATTAGGTAGAAAGCGCTATCATGAAAACATGTTCTTTTTGATGATAAGCGTGCAGTACTTTTCGGGACGACATTTTTTTGTCTTTTGGAGATGTCGTCCAGAAAAATTACATGCGAAATATTTTACTTTTTGGAGCTAAATTTTTTTCCACGAAAGGAAAAATAAAAATGGAATTACCTTCGCGGACGACATGAGGAAAATATCCGGTCAAACTTTTTAGAAAAACTGACCTAAGTGACATTTTTGTCGTTTTCTGTGTATTTCCCGGACAACACCTATCACCCAAAAATGAATCGTGCGGATTTTATGTTTTGCCCATAGTGAACAAGCTAGTATCCTGATGAGCGGGTATGGTCCATTAGGGTTATATTTACGCTTGGCCCACAAGCTATAAACCCTAATTCTCCCTTAACCCTAGTCTTTTCCCTATAAATATAGGGTTCTTTCCCTACACAAAAAACACCTCATAAAGTCATTACACCTCATCTTTCGCCCACCACAACGCATACGGCTTCCACTGCCGGATCTCTATACGATCGTCTTTACGTTCGGAGCACCACCTCTAACACTAGGGTTTTTTCCTACGGGTCTTGTAGGGTTTTTCTCCCTTTGCCGTCGATAGGTTCCGACTATCGACCGGCGGGCAATTCGTTGGCCACCCTCCCTAGATCATCATCTCGGGTACGGGTTATTCATGGTAAACCGGACCGGAGATCAACGACGTTGACGCTTAAAAAAAACCCTTTCGCATTGTTGTTCGTGTGTAGGTTTTCCCTTGGAAAAAATATGCTTGAACAAGTGCTTAAATTCATGATGTATCAAAATTTGAAATATCGTCGCATATATGAAAAACAAGTGCTTCAATTTTGAATTAATTATAAAGTATATATGCGTGCTTCAGTTTGACTCCCACGAGCTGAAATATATTTCCATTTTGGGTACCCGCTCATTTCATGGGCCTCGGAGGATGTCTATGCATTCGTGCCTCACCAGAGGAGGTTTACCACACACGATGCCAGTATGAATTCGTCGTGGGGTTTTCCTCCCGAGGGACGGTAGGATTGTAATGGTTCGTCCAAGGAAATGATCGGTGAGTTCCGGCATCGCGTTCGGACCTCGTCAGTGATTCCTAACCGTCGTTTAAAAAAAAAAAAGTTTAAACAAATGATGTATACGTTTTACAAATGGATCCTTTTAACTTATGAGAATCCTCTCCCTTTCACGTTTGACGTTTTATCTAGAATAGTATTCTCAATAAGCTAGCTGTAGGATTGCATCAAAATGTAAACATATTTCATCATAACATGTGTAGAATCAATATCCTTGACTCCTTGAGTATGGACCGGCATGTTATGTTAACAGATTAACATCGGTTATTAATTAATTATCTTATAATGTGTGAGTGAAAAATGATCGGGTGAGTGATTTATATCCCTGCTTGTCTTTCAGAAGGAAAAAAAACCATATATACTTGAATTTATATTTATATGCATATACATCAAATCAAGGGCAATCCTACACTATAGCCAGTGGTAATCTTGAACTCTGGTTGATGTTCATATGAACACACTTATATATGATATATGAAGTATTAATTTGTAGTCGATAAAAACGGGTTTGACTTTGTAGTGATGGTTATGGTTGTTGTTGGTTTTAAGTAACGTCGTTTGGCTACATTAGTTTAATGGAATCTGCTAATCGAACAAAAAAGGTAGCAAGGAGTAGTGTTTTGTGGAATAGTTTTAAGATAAAAGATGCTGATTAAAGCGAAAAAGAATACAATTGTTTTCAATTCTTTTATGTTTTCCATCTTCTCCTTTTCTTACTAATGTTCTGAAAAGAATGGTGTTGACAAATGGGTTGTAACTAGGGACCAAGAACTCTGGCTTTTAAGTTAATCAGCATATACAATTACGATACAATTATTATAATTTGGTCATGATTTGTTACTAGAATTGCCTCACACTTGGGATACTTAAGAATAACTCTTTTTAATTATAATGTCACGATAAGGATTCATTAAAGAAAAAAGGGCATTGGAAGTGGCAAAATGGATTCGTAGAACTCAGTCTGACAATATAAATAATCGCAATTTCCTAATCGCTATTTGGAAAGTCCGGTTTCATGCCACGTAGACAAATCCTGATTTGTGAAATTCCGGTTAACTAGTTTTGCAATTTTTTGTTTTGAACATATTAATAATACTACTACAAATATATACGTACCTAATATTCTAATATTCATTAATAATATTTTTTTATTCACTCCGTTTGGACTAGAGGTGTTCGTTTGATTAATAAAATGTAAGCTTTCAGGAAGAAAAAAAAAGGCATTACAAGAATTCGCCACAATCTTAAACCATTACAGGAATACATAAACATGTAAATGGGTTTATTCGATTAACATTATTACAATGATGACACATACTCTAGGATCAAGAAACAAATTTTAGTCCCGTAAGTCCGTTACACTGCATAAAAAATCTACATAAAACCTACATGCAATCAAGTGAAAGATTCAACTACAAATCTCCCAACACCATGAAAACAAAAATGTATCGGCGAGATGAGCTTGTCACTACTCAGCTACATACAAACCTTTTAATATCTGGATTCATTTGTATGTATGAATTTATATTAATCACCCGCTACGAAACTCTTACCCTCGTAATACCTCCTCTCACTTTCTCCCTTCCTTTCGTTACGTTTCTAAATAAGAAAAACAAAAGCATACATAAAACATCAGGTTAGCATTAACCAACCTAAGCTATTATAATGATTGTATGTTTTGAGCTGAAAGTAAATGATTAACTGTTATAAATGGTGTTGCAGCCGTTTGGGGCAGTGTGTTTGGAATGACCCAAAATGACAATTTTATAGGCAATCTTATCTTTTTGCGAATTTTTGAATGTTTTGCAAAAATTTTTATTCGAATCCAGAATTTTTTTTTTTTTAAAGTGATCCCTAAATGACCAGATATCATAATCCAATCAGTTTTGATCCAAACAATAGATAAGGGTGGTGAACCTTCAGGGTTTAATAATTACTACAATAAATTTGGTTAGAAAATACCTAATGATGTTTTAAGTCATGATTTGTTAATTAATTTTTGTGGTTATAAAGAGATGTATCTCAAGGTAAAGTAATGGAACCTGATATGCTTCATGATTTGACACAATCCTCTTAATTATTGTGCTAGTAGTTATGTCCAGAGGACTTTCTAACACTTTAAATATCTCCATACTTCTTGGAACATCATACGGATCACGATTATCCTGCATTGAACCACACATTATGTTATTCATTAAATAAGCAAATAATTAAAAAAAAAAATAAATAAATAAATAACAAGAACACCAATTAGAACTTAACATACCTTTTCAAAGTCATCATCTTCAGCAACTGTCCCATGGACAACCAAGGAGATATTAAAGGTTGTGATCTGCATCATTAGTAGCAGTACACATTAAGATACTTTAGGAGTTACAATAACTTAACAGAAATTCATATCAGTATCAAATTATAAAGAGCATATTTGAACTTAACGATCAAAATATAAGTAAAATTAATTCCCTTTGCTTACGAAGCAAAGGGAACAAATGTTATATGTATATCGTGTATATGAAGAAGATAAAAAACTTGAATTGTGATGTAACTCACCATATCCTTTGAAACCTCCCATGGAGCACCAATAATGACCTCATCCACATACCGACAAGCCAAAACGCTTAGGCTTCGTTCATGGAGATTCATGATCGGACGATGCACTCCCCTATTGGCACTGATGAAATGGAGTAAAGGGTTATGAATAAAATATCAATACGTTACAAAAGTAATCAAGTTAGTAACTGCCTAAAGACAAACAGTTGAGATGCTGTTTGTATCACAATTCTAGAAACACTAAGCAATGTAATGTACTGTGTGCTATTATATTCTCGGTCAAACAGATACCAAAATTGGCAAACAAATACGAAAACGTACTATTGTCCTTTCATGTATACATTTGTTCAAAACTTTAATGTTTCTTCCGGGTGACATTAAATTTTTATAATTACAGTATAATAATAATATTAATATTAATAATTAATAACAAAAAACGAATTCGTAATTGTAACTATCATTAAATCCGTATCCATTGTTCTCTTCTAATATATCAGGTTCAACCATGTATTATTACATACTATGTCTAGATACAAGTAAGTTTGCTTCTAGTTATTACACAGTTAAAAAAAATCAGCTGAACTTTTCATTTACAAGAATATTTAGTTAAAGAAAAGGAAAGTTCAAGAAATCGAAGCAATTAGTAATTCTTGTAGAAACTTAAAGTAATTCGCATCTGCATAATCTTCTCTTAAAGGTTCCGAGACTTGTTTATAGCATCATAATCATAATTCATGTTATAAGGTAGCAAGAAAAAGAGTATCAAAGTATCAAGCATAACAGCCATTACACAAGATATTTGATATGGCACGTAATAATTCATAACATTATAGATTATTACCTCACAGTTTGATCTGTGTGAATCCCAACAAGTAAAAAATCTCCAAGCCCACGCGCAAGTCTCAAGATCTACAGTAGCACAAGATCTTAGGTTTCACAGCTTATAATCACCGATTAAAATAAGCCAATAAGAACTAAAGTTACGACCCACCTCCACATGTCCAGCATGAAACAGATCAAATGCACCATCTATATAAACTATGCGAGAGTTAGGTCCAGCTGCCTGCAAAAATAAACAGTATAAGCATAAATATGTGATAACTAAGCAAAAGAGCAAATCAATTATTGAATATGCTTAAACAAATTTAGCACCTTTTCATTAGAAAACTGAACAATCCTTCGAGATGTGGGAAGAAAATGAGACACACGGGTCCCACTGCCAGAGCCACTATCGTCATATTTCTGGCTGTGACCAGAGCTAAATTGCCTTTGCAAGGAAGCATGACTAGGGCTCTCACTACTCGTCCTCTCTCTTACACATAGAAGCATCCGTCCTGTATCATTACAATAATAATCGTATGTTTTCATAATAAAGCAGCTTATATAAATTTATAAATCTGAATACACTTTAGAGATCAAACAAAAAAAGTTTATACATCAAGATTTGCCATCTCTACTAAAATATATTTACCAGAAAAAAAAAAATTCAATTCCTATAAATGCACAAACAAAAATGCCTTATTGACTTATTCCAACAGTGATGGTCAACTACATCTCAGAATATAACTCAGACTTAAACAAAAGAACAACAAATTTAGGAAACTATTACTTTGAATAGAGATGATATTTTAATTCATTAAACCAGAACAGGGATGAATATATTTTGGTCGACTGGTTTAGCCTATTTTAAGTGGGACCCTCCATAGTGTAACAAAGAAAAGAGATGGAGAAAAAAAATACTCAAGCACGATCCTCATTTGCATGCTATTGGTACTATTTTCTCTCACTTTTGCATGAAATATGGGGCAAGTTGTGTACACAACATTCTTTATTAGTTAAGAGTAGATTCTAATTTCTAAACCTAAGTTTAAAACAAGGAATAATGCATACCAACAATGTCTGTGCTTGATACACCTTCGGTTCGTTTAATCTGCTTATAGCGACCAGCTTTCTTTGCAAGGGCATACGCATCAGTTCCATCAGGGAGAATGCATGGATCATCTCCATGAATGATATAATCTATATTGTACTCGTCAAACAATTTCCTCATAAATTCTTCAGTTATAGCATAAGGTGCATCAGGTATTACTTCATCAACCCACTTAACAGCACTCACCATAAGCATCCTAACATATGAAAAACAAAGTTAAAACCTTATTTATAATGTTCTTGATGCTATAACCATCTATAACCATTTGATTTGAAGTGTAACCTACTCCTATATGCCACATTAATTACAAAAAAGGAACTTTTCTATAAAAAAACACACACAACCTTTTTTCATATTATACAAATGCTAACGTCATACCTAACCTAATCTAAGCATAAGAACCACCTAGCATTGCAAAAGCACCAACAGTACTCACCTAAGTACTTCAAAGTTTAATCTGCTGTTTTCCACTCAACTAATATCAATCAAAACAAGTGCATCAACAACAATATAACATACACATTTTCACACTTTAAACATGTGGTTACAATATAGGCATATAGCATACACATCCACAGTTCAAACATGTAATTTAACCTAATGTAAGTATGAAAATCAACATCCACATCTACATCAATCTTCAAACTAAGCAGAAATCAACAGAGCATTACACAGTAATTATAGAGACACTGATCTCATATATAACCTATATGTAATTTAACAAATTTATAATCATTTTAATACAAGAAACTAGAACCACACTTCAAACACGTCATTTAGCCTAATCTACAAATCAAAATCAACCTTCACATCAATCTCAAAATTAAACACAGCATTACACCGAATCACACACACACATCGATCTCACACGTAACCTAAATTCATAAAATCAAATCAAAACTGAAATTGAGGATGACGTAAGATACCGTTCATGAAGAGGTGTAACAGGAGGTCCTTTATTGAGAGTAATTTCAGCATCACTAACAACGCCAACGATTAATTGATCTCCGAGTGCACGTGCTTGACGGAGTGCATTACAGTGACCGTAATGCATCATATCAAAACAACCGTCCATATATACACGTATAGGTTTCTTTTTTTTCTTTCTATTATTTGAAATTATATTTATCGGTGAAAGTTCCGGTAAAACGGTGTGCAACGCCACCACCGATAGACCTGCTACCAGACCTCCGATTAACCATGTCGCTAGAAACCGCTTCGAGTTCTCTAGACCTGCATCTGAAACCATATTCTTTAATTAACGATTTAAAATTATTATTTTTGAAGAAACTGTGTATCTATATGTTTATGTTTATTCTCATTTCTAGTGGTTACGCTTTTCTTTTAATTCTTTTTCTTTTTTACTTTAGGATATATATATATATATATGCTCAAAATGTTTTTTACTTTGCAACCTTGTGTAGTTATTTTTGTTAAGATTCAATAGTTTATAATTACTTTTATTATACTTACTACACAATACTTGAATATGAAAGAGTAATAATGGATGGACATAGAAAGATATATTTCACATATGTATATGAATGGGTACTCTAATTGATTACATTTGCTTGCATATATATACTACAAATATTTACTATTCTCAATTAGAAAAAATTAACATCCATCCTGTACATTCAGGCTTTTGTCTACCTTAATTATTGTCCACATGCTTGAATTATTGATAGATATATAACACTCCCCCTTGGATGACAATTTTATTATAGAGCAACTAATACTGCCTCGTTAAAAACCTTGCTAAAGAAAAACCCAGTGGGATAAAAACTTTAGTCAAGGGAAAAAGAGTGCAGTATAGAGTTGACTCCCCCTCAAGTAGACATCGCGGAGTCGTCACATCTTTTGAACTTGCCTCATGCCAATATTGTGAACGTGTGTTCTGAAAACAGCGGTTGACAGTGCTTTGGTATAAATATCAGCAGAGTTGTTGATTGAACGTATCTCATTTTAATCTGGTTGTCTTTTACGAGATCTTGAGTATATGAAAAGAATCTGAGGTTTTCATCTGAAACTGTATCATCTAAATCTTTTATGTACAAGTTTAGCCCCTGTAATTTGTCTACAGTCTCCTTCATGATTTGCTCAAACTCTTGTTTCAATTCCTATTCCCTTTTAGTCTTTTATAGAGCCTTACCAACATACCATTCTTTTTCATCAAACTTATGACCGTTAAGACCGTCTATGACTTTGGCGCCTCGTCAGCATTTATATTTTGTTCTATCACTTTTTATACTCTTCTTTCATTTGTATTATGCAAGCTGCATTATCTTCATATATAGTTGTTGGTGAAGATAGTTGTTGGTCTTTTATAGCGTTCTAGTCCACAAGAATCAATAATGATTTGTGTCATTGATCTCAACCAAACACATTTTCGAGTAGTTTCATATAATGCAATCACTTCGTCATGATTTAATGATGTTGCAACAAGTGTTTGTTTTAAGAACGCCATGATTTTGTGGTGCCTCCATTTAGGAATACATATCGAGTTTGAGATTTATCTTTATGAGGATTCGATGAATGACCTGCATATACATAATCAACCAAATCTTGTTATGAAGCGTTAGAATAAAATAATTTTAAATCAGCAGTTCCTCAAGGGTATCAAAAATCTGCTTGATCCCATTTCAATGTCTTTTTGTAGGGGTTGAGCTGAACCTTGTCAACAAATTAACTGCAAAAGAAATGTCAGGTCTTGTACAATTTGTAAAATACATAATAACCCCAATTGCACTAAGATATGGAACTTCTGATCCGTAAAGATCTTCATGATCTTCACGGGGATGAAATGGATCAGTGTCATTATTGAGTGATATATCAACATATGGTTTTGTCTTTAAAAAAGTTTTCAAATCTTTTCGGTATAGTTTGTTTGATGTACAAGTAAACCATTAGGCATATGCTCATTTTGCAATCCAAGGCAAAACTTGGTTTTTTTTTTTTTTTTTCAATATCTTTCATTTAATTTTTTTTTTTTAGAAGTTGAATGATTTCATAGATCTCTTTATTTGTTCATATGATGTTATGATCATTGAGATAAACAACTTACAATCACATATCCGGACATTGTTTTCTTAATGAAAACACATGGGCAAATAAGATTATTTGTATACCCTTTACTTATCAAGTAATCACTTAATCGGGTATACCACATGCGACCCGATTGTTTCAACCCATATAAAAATCTTTTTGATTCAATGGAATACATTTCTTTGGGTTTTGCATTAGATGTTTCTGATACCTTAAACCCTTCATGGATATTCATGTATATATCACTATCAAGTGATTCATTTAAATAAGTAGTAATAACATCCATGAGATGCATTTCTAAATTTTTTAGAAACTGTTAGGCTGATTAAGTATCTAAAAATAATTGCATCCATAACAGGAGAATAAGTTTCCTCATAATCAATTACTGGTCTTTGAGAAAAACCTTGAGCTACAAGTCTAGCTTTATACCTTGTAACTTTATTTCTCATTTCTTTTTCGAATAAAAAAAATTCATTTGTATCACATAGGTTTCACATCTTTAAAAGTGATCATGATTGATCTGAAATTTTTTCTTTTATGGAGCGATTATAATTCAGTTCGTATTGCTCCTTTCCAATGATCCCAATCATGTCTATTTTGACATTCCATGACAGATTTTGGTTCTGGATCATCATTATCATTCATGATGTCATATGCAACATTATATAAAAATATCTCATCAAGATTTTTCATTTCATTTCGGTTCCATAATATTTTTGAATGTGCATAATTGATTGAAAATTCCGTATTGACATCATCAATCTCCTCTGTAGAAGGAGTATTGATTTGTGGTTCTTCTTGAACACTTTCTTTTACCTCATTATTAGCTGATTTTCTTTTTCGAAGATTTTTATCTTTGGAACCAATTGGTCTCCCACGTTTCTGGCGTGGCAAAGACTCAAGAGTGACATTATTGCCAGCTTTTGGAATTTCAATTCTAGCTTAAGCATTTACTGATGGTATATATGATTTAGTCACTCCTTTTTGTATCTGTAAATGCATCGGATAATTTATTTGCAAGTTCTTGCATATGCATTATTTTTGAACTTTTATTTCGCATTCTTTTGTGCGATGATCAAGATACATTAATTTATGTTCACACCATGAAAGATCTTTTTTTTTTTATTTTTTATTTTTCCCCCTAATATAGGGAACAATTTTTCATTAGAATGACAATCAGCAAAATGTGCTGTAAAAACATCACCCGTCATGGATTCAATATATCTTATGATTGAAGATGTTTCATATCCAACATATATTTCCATCCTTCTTTGAGGAACCATTTGTTGTGGTGGTGCAATAAAAAAATACACTGCACAACCAAATGTTCTAAGATGGAAAATATTTGGCTCTCGACCAAAATTAAGTTGGTAATGGAGAATATTTATGACTTGCACTTGGTTTAATGCGAATTAATGTCGCATCATGTAAATTTACATATTCCTATATAAATATTGAGAGTTTTGTACTCATTTCCAATTGTCTAGTTATTAGCTGTAAGCGTTTATCTATTGATTCAGCTAAACTAATATTGTGTATACACATGAGCAAATGGGATGTTCAACAACAATCCCTGTAGACATATAATAATCATTAAATGCTTGAGATGTTAACTCACTAGCATTATCAAGTCTCATCCTTTTAATGGTGTAATCAGAATAATGTCTTCTCAATTTAATAATTTGTGCAAGAAACTTTGCAAATGCCATATTACGGCTTGATAACACACAAACATGAGACCATCCGCTAGATGCGTCTATTAGAACCATGAAAATATCAAAATGGTCCACATGATGGATGAATTGGTCCATATATATAACCTTGAATTCTTTCAAAAAATATTGGTGATTCTTTCTCAATATTCTTTTCATTAATCACTATATGTGCTTTTCATTAATCACCATATGTGCTTTTTCATCAATCACCATATGCGCTTTTCATCATATATCATTTTCACCATATACGCTTTTAATCATATGTGCTGCGCTTTTAATCATATGCGCTGCGCTTTTCATCATATGCGCTTTTTATCATATGCGCTTTTAATCATATGCGCTTTTTATCATATGCGCTTTTAATCATATGCGTTGCGCTTTTTATCATATGCGCTTTTAATCATATCCATTATGATATATATCAGAGAAACTTAACAAATTTATCTTTGATTTGGGAGAAAACAAAGCATTGTTTATCAGAAAATTCGTATCATTTGTTAATATAAATTTTTGCCTTTTCCGTTCCTTATATCAAGTTTGCAAGACCTGATATAGTATTTATAATTCCTTCATTTGATTTAAATCAATGAAATATTTCTTAGATATCATAGTGTGTATGTTACCACTATCTGCAATACATAGATCTTTACCATTTAATTGATGTTGTATTTCAGCAGGATTCATACTAAAACTTCAAATAAGATAAGCAAATAATGAGTTATATTTCAGCAAGATAATCAAATTATATTACCTGCAAACAAGTTACAATCTGAAGTACATAAAAGATAACACTTAATAAACATATGTGTTATGGTCTAAAACCATTTATTTATGAGTGATACATAACAAACTAGGCATCTTAGAAAATTCAAACCATTCAAGTCTCAAGGTAGCTCGGGGTTTATTTAATCAAGATTTTTCAACAGATTCACTCTCGTTTTCTTTTCTTTTGGGACTTATTTGTAGAGATAAACAAGATGTTCATGTATTCAAGAAATACTAGACTGATGATCCATGTTACCAGATCATTAATAAGAATCTCCGAGATTCTTATAAGAGCGTCTACTAACATCTTCAATTTTATTCTTTCATGGATCACCGTTATTTCTTGATAATTAATATCGTATCTATCTTTGAGTATTTTCCATAATATACTTGGATATTCGATCATATAATATGTAGATTCTAAGGACTCGTCAATATGTTTGCTAAGAAAAATACTTGCTATTGCTTTCTCTTGTTCGGAACAATTGTTATTTTCATTCAGGGTTTCTAAAATACCGATTGATTTGAGATATTTTTCTACATTCATAACTCATGTTAAGTAGTTGTTCCCACTTGATTCTAAAGGAGCAAATTTAAGCCTTTTCAAATTTGACATTTTCTATTATAAAAAAGATGAACAACATAAATCATAATCATAATTAATTTCTAACAACATGAAATTAGAATCATTTTAAATTCATAAGTAGCAAACAACAGAATAATGGTATGATTACAAATAATAAAATCACAAGGGCAGGATAGAATTTAGGTTCACCCGGTGGTATATTAGCAACAATGATGATAGTTAGTATGACCAATACAATAGGAAAAATCATCCTTGTGTGAATCATCTTTACAAAAACTTTTTGAGAGTGGTAATCTGAGAAAATGAAGATTGATTTGTGAAAATGTGAAAACGAAGATGTTTATTTTATATTTGGAAAATATAGTCATTGTAACGTCGTCAGTTGACGTTAACAATCGTTATGTATACATGGCCTTTGTAACGTCGTTAGTTGACGTTAACGACTGTTATGTACTCGTTGTATTAATAATAATTTTAATAAAAGAATTTTATTAGTATAAATACGATTACTATAAATACATTTAGTATAAATACGTTTAGTATAAATACGAAGATTAAGAGAATAAACATATTATGCATAAATAATAAACTTAAGAATAAACATTAGTATGCATGAAATAAATAATGATTAATTGCATAAGTAATCATAAATGTTAGATAATATAAATATTAATGTTAGTAAAGTTAATAAGAGTTAGATTACAGAAATATAATTCAGGCGGTATAACCGACCATATATAAATTAAATAACATAAATATAAATGTTAGTGAAGTTAATAAAAGTTAGATTACAGAAATATAATTCAGGCGGTATAACCGACCATATATAACTTAAATAACATAAATATAAATGTTAGTGAAGTTAATAAAAGTTAGATTACAGAAATATAATTTTACTTATGATGATAATAATATTTACCTTACTAATAAATAATAGAAGATATCGTTAAAGAATTTCTTACCTTGATTAGTGACTTGTGCTTGCTTAGATAAACATTGATTATACGGAGCACTTCGTGCTGATAACGTGTTAAGATTCAATAGTTTATAATTACTTTTATTATACTTACTACACAATACTTGAATATGAAAGAGTAATAATGGATGGAGATAGAAAGATATATTTCACATATGTATATGAATGGGTACTCTAACTGATTACATTTGCTTGCATATATATACTACAAATATTTACTATTCTCAATTAGAAAAAATTGACATCCATCCTGTACATTCATAGACTTTTGTCTACCTTAATTATTGTCCACATGCTTGAATTATTGATAGATATATAACAATTTTATTTTTTCCCCTTATTTGTACAAATTAAAATTAGCAAAAATTTAGAATTTAACGAGGTGAATGTCCGTCACGTGTTGCTTAATATCCTGTTTATTTGCAGTAAGATGTTTTGACGAAATGTTTTTTTTTTTTTTGACAAAAAAATTGAAACTATATTGATAACTCGAGGCGTTCATCGGAAAGATAAAACCTCGCAACAACATACAACACGAAGGCAATCAACGCCCGAGAACAAAACGAAACAAAAAAACCAGACACTTACAAAAAAAAAAAACCACGACCAAGCACAAAAACACGAAATTAAAACCGAAAAGCATACACGACACTACACACTAAAATCTAACGAACATCAAAACAGAAACGAGATTATGTCAGTCGAACACAGAGCCACACGAGCCAAGAACACTCCACGAGCCAAAACAAAAATGTTTGTTGTATGGTTCGGTCACAGCAATAAATGTGTTTAAATTTAAAGTGCATTATTTCGTCTCTATATGTGCATAGTGATAGGCTAGTTTTGAACCCGGTGGGAAAGGGATGCACATACACAGATACCAGTTGATGTACCCTACCATTGTTTTTGTTTGTTCAATAAATGGCAAAACAATCATTTAATAACAAAAACATCTGAATTTTTGGTGTGTAAAAAGACGGTTATCTCCACAGTGTAGAGTTCTCCACACCATCACATTTGTAAATTGTAATATATGTAAATGATCAACCACGCCAACAAATGAAATAAAATTTGTGTTTTCGTATATATTCAATTCAATGACCTCTATCTGGAACATTGCCCGAATGAATGTGTTCCCGGGTACCGTCGATCGGGTTCGGGTTTCCACCTGAACGTGTGTGTTACGTGCAAATGATGAGGGTCGTTGAAATAAATGATTTACTAAAGCCAAAAAATCGTCGTTCAAAAAAAAATAAAAAATTAGACATTTATTGAACAAACATATGAATCTAAATAAACAGATGAACATGTTTTGTTATCCAATTTGTGTGTTCTTGTTCGTATTCATTCGCTAAAAAAAATTGTTTGTTCATGAGGTGATGAGGGTGAAAAGTTGGGATTATTATGCCTAGTTCGATAACATATTAACGTAAGAGATATTGTTACAATCAGTGGCGAAACTATGATTTTTTTCACCGGGGGCAAAAAAAAAAAAAATTAAACCGTAGCAATTTTTTTGGACAAAATTTGAAGATTTTGGGACAAAAGTTGGAGATTTTGGGGCAAAAGTTGAAAATTTTGGAGCAAAATTTGGAGAATTTGGGGCAAAATTTGAAGGTTTTGGGGCAAAAAAAAAAAATCCACCGGGGTCAAAGTCGAAAAACCCAAAAATTTTACCCTGAAAAAAAAAATCCACTGGGGGCGGCCGCCCCCTGCCCCTTAACACTTTCGCCACTGGTTACAATCAACTCACTTTCAATGAATGAACCGCGACATTGATTTTTGACGAATGAGTTAGTGTAGAAGAATGTAAGTACGAAGAAAGTTTTCAAGGATTATCATAACAAGTAAAAGTGTTCCATCAAATTATCTGGTAGTCTATATTATCATGACTGATTGACATTGAAGGCTGGAAAAATGATGTTCATCTTATTAACAACCTGTAGATAGAAGTCATTTGAGTACATCAGATGTGCAATTCTTTAGATGAAATCATCTGCTTTCTTAAGAACTATATTTGTTTCGGTAAATATAAAGTAAGATTGGGATGAGATTGAACAGTTACAACATATAAATATGTTAGGGAACAATAGATATAAGATTGAGTGTGTTTACTTGGATTGTTTAGTGTGACCGAATTATTATGTGACTATTTCTAACTCTCTTCCTAATTTAAGATGTGTTGCTAATGAGATTTAAATATGAGACATTTTACGAGACTTTTATGGCGTCAACCACTATAGATAGTTTGTGATGATTGAAAATTTGAAAAATATATATCTATATTTTTTTTTAAATCTTTGATACAAACAATTAAATCAAGCTTGAAGATTGAAAATCAGAGCTTTTAGTCAAATTTCAAGTTTCTGAGTTTCAAAGTAGATCTTTCCAAAAAAGTCAAATTTGAAGCTTCTGACATTTGAAGTCATGCTCGAGTTTGATTACATAGGAGTAACTCAGTTATACTATACTAGCACAAACCGATTTAGTTTTTATCAATCATCCTATAGTCTTCAACCCATTGCAGGGTTAATAGGTCCCAAACCGGTTTAGCTATAATCAATCCATTCTTTCAAATTTAGGGTTCAATAACAAGCCTATTCACCCTTCAAAGGTTTCATTTTTTCACATCTTAAGGTTTCTTGCATGATCCAATTATAGAAAATCCATTTACTAAGATACTCCTCTGAAAAGACTCGAAAAAATCATCTTGTTTGCAGATTGCAATGCAACTGTTTTTGCACTTCAAAAATAAGAAGAAAAAACATTAAGATCCAAGTAGAATTACAGTGACTTACGCTTTAGTGTACTATTACAAGTAGAGGTCTTAATACCTAAAAGGGGTCTCTTCTATAATAATTAAATTATTTGCTATCCTTGATTATCAAACACTCCTAATGTCATGAATACACAGAGTCTACCCAAGTAAATATATTATACTGTAACAATCGTAAAATAACATAAACGATACAATGAAAAAAATCAGGGTAATCACTTGCCTACCTGCATTAAAACGAAACGAAAAACCAGAAAGCAGTTCTTCATATTCCCATTAATCCCAACTGCAATCTCCTCTTGATTATGGACAGAAGAAAAAAAACTGGACAAATTGTAGTCCAAATTACTAAAAATACACAGAGATCATCACTTGCTGATCTTCATCCCTCGATTATCGATAATCCAGATTTAACCGCTTTTTTCTTCTGAATAAAGAATTACATGACATTTGGAACCACAATAAATCAAAATTATGGGTTCACATTGCAGTCAGTCAAGAAATGATTATCCTTGTTTAAGAATTTTCTCCAGTGGACTTTATAGGTTGAAATGCCGAGTTCAAGCCAAGGTTTCATGTTACCGTTGAAATGTAACACAGCTGCTTTTTTAATAGATTCATTAGCAATACCATAGTTATGACCTAGTCCAGATAATACCCATGTGTCATCAAGTGCAACAAGTAACCCTTGAAAAGTCAACATTGTTGCTCCTAGTGTAGTTGCTTCACTCAATCGCTGTTCACAAAGAAAAAAAAAAGTTTGTCGGTCAACGTCTTTGGCACATAATATATTACTACAAATAGCAAGGTTGCAAAACTTGCTGCTCGAGGAGTACTCGGTCAACTTTAAAGGGAGTAATCAGCAACTCGGGGATTAATCGGATTGGCAATTTTATACATTTAAACACTAAATATCAAAATTATATTATATGTGTACATATAGAAGAAATTATAAACACAAACTCTAACATAATTGGTTAAAAACATAAATATAATCGTTCATTTGTATAGAATTCATATTAAAATGTTAGACCAATTTTGACGTTGACTACGATTGACCCATTAACCGACGTTGACCAATTAATCAAATAAATTTTGAAGGATCAGACCGGTCTTTTCTTAAAAGGAAGGAGTAATCGGGTCTTTTACAACAGTGACAAATAGGCTAACTTATATAAAGTGGCAAGAGTAAATGTAAAAACAAATAAGAAGAGAAGCACACCTGTTGCACAAAACTTTGATACATTTTAGTAACGTCTCGTTTTCTCCACTGCACCAAATCAATTACGTTTAACCCCGACATCCATGTACAAGAGTTAGCATCATAATTTCCCTTCCCTAAATACCCTTTAAGTGCACCCAATTTCACTGAGCAAAACCGAGATGCACCAATAACTTTCCCATCCATTTCAAGATTCCACAAGGCTGATAAATCACGCTGGACAACGATATCATCATCGAGAACTATTATTTTCTTCAAAGTTGGAAAAATCTTTGGAAGGGCATAGTGCATATGTGAAAACACTGAAATATATTCGGTTTTACTTTCGGAAGCAGAAGAGAATGAGAGACGTAATTCTTGTGGCATTAAGAAATGAGAAAACAGAGGACTTTGTGGGTTGAGATCTTCAATGTTTAACACTTGAACTGTAGCATCCTTGTATGTATTAACAAAAAACCACATTTTCATTGAAAAGTAACTCTGTTTATCTGTCAACACATGAAACACCTGCTTCCCACTGGCCTGAAAATATATTGATGAGTCCCCTGATAAAGAATGATGATCATACATCTAAGGGTGGTTCTTTCGACCCATTACCTATGAACATGTTGATTCGGGTAATGTAATCATATTTGACACTTACAGTTGGTAGAAAACTCAGATTTTTGGGCCAATAAAATACCAGTTAGAGCAGTTACTAAACCATCCAGCCAGCCAATAGCTACCTCTAATAAGCATATAAAAGTAAAAAAAAATAAAGTAGATGCGAGAACATACTTTTGAGTTCATAACAGTTGAATTAATTACAACAGATGATGCAAGCACATTGTTAGAAAACATAACAAAGTGATGCAGCTCCGGGTTCAATAAATCTTCAGACTGATTATTAGCATCAACAGGAGAAGTTTTGAAATATTCCACAGTTAATCGCATTGACAAACAATGGAGACTTTTTGGTGTTGTTTGGACAGCTACTTGGTAAAGAAAAGCACTCTGCTTCATATGAAAATTGGCTTCATCTTCTGTTAAATCTACTAATTGTCTTAACTTTTTGTCAACGTTGTTACAGTCCACAGTAGCTGATTTAGCTTTCGTAATTACCGTTTCCATCTTCTGCAACTTAATCTCAACCCTACCAACACAAAAGAAATCTTATGTAATGTCTATGAAATTCTAATATGGATATATGTGTATCTATATATAAAGTTAGGTCGTTATTGTAAAAACAATTATTGTTAGAAGACTAAAAATGAGATATAACCATTTATTCATACAATTTTAACTCATAAAACATATAAATAATAATAATAATACTAACTTGATAAGATTCTCACCTTCATGAGAAAAGTTGATACAGATCACATTTTTTGAGAAAAAAGTTGATACAATTTTCATTTTTTTTTAAAAAAAATTGGCATTGTCTTCTTATTTGAACCAATCCCCATAAATATATACACACACACATATATATATACAATAGTGGGAACAAAAGAAAGAGTAGGCTAAAAAGAAAATAATAATTAGTCTTAAAAACTTACTGTGGTGGAAGATCTGTATCATAGGAACTTTCACTGAGAATGCGTTCGAATTCTTGAATATTTTGCTTCATTTCTTGTGAGAATTGGTCAAGGGCTGGAATCTTTGCAATACTGGGATAATAAGCTCGGGCCACATAAAGTTGGTCCTTCATTTTCTTAACTATAAAATCTTTCATTTTTTCCCTGTGTTTCTGACGCCATAAGCAATAGCTCCCAAATTTTAATTCACATGTTTTTTCATTCTCACCAATAGCTTGAACTGTATTAGTTTCTTCAAGTGATGAACCTCCATTCTATCAATAGGAACACTTGATGGTTAAACCCTTTACACACAGTCTATATTTAGATAGCATTAAAGAATCGTTACAAAGGTATGCTTACATGTGTTTTTTGAGGTGGCTTTATCACTTGTTTAGGCGCAGCAAAACCTGTAAATAATAAGATGTATAAAAAACTGTCTACGGTGACTGCAAATCCTTCAAGAATTGTAATTAATTAATTAAGTGTCTTTTTTGATTAGAAAAAAACATTTTAATAACAACTGCCTACCAGTGGTTTTGTTCCCAGATTTCTTGACAGAGTTCCTTACAAAATCCTGTTCATAACATGCATGACAGTGAGATAAACACACAATGGGCAAACGTGGCACAAGTATATATGTGTCTGAAAAGCTAAGCTTCTACAATGGCATTGAAAGTAAGCAAACTGGAATAAGTATTTAGATAGTTTAGGTTTAAAGGTCAATTTTACAAAAGGTTAGAATGTAAACATACAAATATACAAGTAACAAAAGGGTTGAGAATTCTTCATTGTGAGAGCAATGAGATAGACTACAACCCCTAAAAGTATGTATTCTAAAGTCACACAATAGGAGTATTAAAATATCTTCAAGATGTAAGGTGATATATATGCTAATTACTGACTTAATCTCCAACGTTCTTAAAGCTATTCACAACTTTTGCTATTCATTGTTATCCTAATTGATGTAAACATCACTTCACATGGAGAATAAGAAAACATGATCAGAGGTAGTTAGTATGCAGATTAGTAAGAGGCAGAAGTAAACTTGAGAGCTAATGAACAACACAAGTAAATTGTTCTAGTTGCATAAGAATCATTTTTGGTCACTCTTTCCTTAGACATATTAACCCGCAAGCATCTAAAACAACCCTATGAAAAACAGTAATTCTAAACTTTCTCCAATGTAAATATTTTTCAGTTATTAAGTATAGGATAGAATGAGAAATCATATTTTAGAGTTCATATGCTAAACTACATAGTCTTGCTATTGGGTATCAAATCTTACATAAATCACGGCTAGCAAGACATACAGGCATACAACCCCTTAATCAAAGAACTTTTATAAATAACTCATTTTATATATTTTTTTTATTTGCAATGTAAAACATCGTTGTTCTTTCCTAGATGGGTTCCAAAATAACTAAACTTCAACAAAGCTAATACTTTACTATCTACGAGACAGGCAGTCGTGTACTGCCAACAGAATAATACTAATAGTACAAAAGTTGAGTCTTAACCATCAAAGCAGTATGCAATGAACCTTTGGAAGAGTTGGTCCGAGATTTTTCAAAAGTCCATCTACACGTGATGATAGCCCTCCCTGCATAATCATATATATTAGGTAAATATAGAAAGATGATCACATGAGTGGTGCTTCGTTTAATCAACAACATGTAAATATGCATACATAATCAAAAAATGATTCTAATGTTGCTATAACAGGATAACGGATGCAAGAACAAAAACATTACTTCATTTAAAGCTGTATCAAAAGTTGCCTCCTTTCTTTTCGAAGCAGAACTCCTTTGCTCAGTAGGATACCCTGCAAAAACCGCATCCAAACTTAACTCCATAACTTCATACTCACTGTCCAATATAACTTTACAATAAACATCAAATGTGATGCCCACACTAATTACATCACAGATCTGGATTCTAAAATCTCATTTAACCAGCACATACATTCATACATATACATATACTGATATACATAATAATGCATACCAGTTTTAGATCTAAGTAACAGATAGCCTATAACACACCCTGTATGGTGATACAGAGTATTCACAGCATCAATTCATATTGATCACAGTATAATAATTATTGTGTGTGTGAACAATAGCACTTTATATAAGTTAAAAATCTACACACAGTGTTTACTGCATCAACTTAAATCTATCACTGTACATATATGTGCAAGCAATAACAGTTTAGATCTAAGTAACAAATGCGCAGTATATATCAATATACAATACTTACATAAGTTACATCATCAAAATAAATCAATCACAACACTTGATCTATATCACCTAGCACTAAATCACTAAAACTATAACCTAATTAACAGTAATTACGAGACAAAAACAAACGAATTCAGATCAATTAAACAAACAGCATTACAAATTAAGTAAAACGAACATTAGGTCAAAACAGATCTAACGAACTATACAACTAATCTATGTTAGAATGATGAATTGAACTAGTTACCGACGGAGCGATGGAGACCGAGTAAGAATGCAAGAGGAACGAGCATCGAAAGTAATACGAGACCTAAAACTGCAATTACAAGCCAACTCCATCGTTTTTTGCCTGACTGCATAGTGGTGGTGTTGTTATTGTGTGATGAAATTGTACCGGTCTTCTTCATCCCCTATCATCACACATCTTAAACCTATACTTCAGTTTATTTATTGTGTTTTTTTTTTTTACTCCGTAGATGATACGGAGTACTATCAAGCAGAAGTTACAAATATGGACATATAAAAATGTTTAATTGCATTTTCACCCGCTCTTCTTTGTGAAATTACTCGGAACTCCTGTTATTTAACTATGAGAATTTCTCTTACAAAATATTTTTTTTAACGGCGATTTTTTAGCATCAGTACATCATTTATTTCAACGACTCTCTTTATTTGCACGTATAATATAAGTTTGGACGGAAAACCGAACCCGTTTGACGGTACCCAGAAACACATCCATTCGGGCAGTGTTCCTAGGTAGAGGTCCGTGAACGAATCCGGTAAAACCTCCCTATAGGGTCAATATATACCACCATTATTGGTGTTCAATTGTTTTAAAGAATATCAGTTACTCCTACTATTTGAATTGTGATAATTAATTACAGTAATAACTAATTATGTAATAAGTAATAAGAATTTTGCTAACGTTAAGGCTGTTGTTAACGAGCTTAAACAGTTGTACGTAACAGTTATTTATTAAGTTAGTGGTGGCGGTTACAAGAATGTACTGTAACCATAGTCTTAAAAATTTTCATTAGCAAATTAAAAATAATAAGAATGATAAAGAACCGAGTATTAACATTTTTAAGTTTTATTTTAAGAAAAAATTGGTTGAAAATGCATTAAACTTTCACCATATTCTAATTGTATGCATCTAACTTTCAAATCTTTAATTGTATGTATTCAACTTTCAAAATTATTCTATTGTATGCATTTAACCTGTTATAACAGGTAAACTTCAGGTCACCTTAATAACAAAATTACATCATCAGTCCCTCATGTTTGTAAGATATTGCGTATTAATCATTCATATTTGAAGTAAATTATATTAACATTCCCTGTGCTACAACTGTTCTCCTTTCAAAATATGAGAGGGTGATGAAGTCATCAGTAGATATCTTCTATAGCAAGCCCCCTTAAAAACATATGAATCGAACACACTGCCCGTTTACAAAGAAGAGATTATTATGCCACAAAACAAAATTTACAAACAATGAGATGTGGATGGCTGCTGCTTATTTTTCAAATCCTAAGAAATAATTTTTATATTATTTTCAAATTCTAATTTATATGGTGATTAATCAAACTTCGACTCCATATTTTTGGTTATGCATCACGTTAAACCACAAAACAATACATCTTCATTATCAAAAGAATAAGTTCTCTACAAATTGAATAACACCCAAACATATTTACATTAAATCTCATACAGAGCCTAACCAGTCAGATCTGGTCGGATAAGCATGCGGTGGTGGGTGGCGCCGGATTTGCAGGTGGTGGCGGGTGTCAGAATAAGTAGTCGAATATGATCGATTCCGGCAACAACCAGTCAGATCGATTCGAATCCGGCAACAACCGGTTAGATCTGGTCACCACTGAAACGATTTATAACATGAACAAAGAAATTGATTCAGTTAAACGGGTTGTTTTTGAATTAGATTTAAGATAAGTATAATATCTAAGAATTGGATTGCTGAATTTTGGAGCTTTGGATTGTTGAATTTCGTGGCTAAAAAATTGGATGTTCATCATTTATTCTACATTAGATATGAAAATTGAAATGATTTAAATGTAACTAGTATATTTATGCAATAATCTTTGTGATTCGTTCTTGCGTAATATACTTTTTTCAACTTTTAATTATTGATTTTTGTAGTCAAGAAACAATAATTGCGTTATAGTGTTTGTTTGGGTTTTTACAATTAGGTTTCTTATTTTTTTGGTGATTTTTTTTGTGATGAAGATGAAGATTTGAGTGAAAGAGATTGATGGTGAATGTTAAGACTCTCCGTGTCAAAATAAACATTAGTGGTTGTGCAATATTGAGAAACATGAAGGACCAATCACATAATTTTTAATACATATTAACATGTTACCTTTTCAGCAAGTTGCTTAGTACATACAATAGAACAATTTAGAAAGTTGAATGCATATAATATGAGATCTGAAAGTTGAATGAATACAATAGGAATATATAGTGAAAGTTCAATATATTTTCAAACAATTTTCCCTTATTTTAATTAATGATAGTCTTAACTACCATTAAATTTATGAGAATGATATCGTTTAATAAAAATACAACGAAGTTGAGTTTTTTTTTTCTTTCAAATAATTACTAGAAATAAAAATGAATAAACGTAAAAAAACATTCGTACAATAACAAATTTAATTGGCTTCGAGAGTTTGAAAGTCCGTTAATTTTAATTTGGTTTCAAGAGTTTGATATAAAAAAAACCGCTTGTAACGACCCGTCAAAATCGTCATTGACGGCGCCGCTAACTTAGGTCCCGTAACATGGTCGTAGTCCCTATATGAGACTCGTCTGACCAAAATTATGTCGCATTCATTTAAAAAGTACAAGACTTACAAAGTTTAGTTTACCAAACGGATCGAAAACAAGTTTAAGTTTACAAAAGTTATGAAGTGTAAATGAAACAACTTGCGACATAATTAGTTTAAAAATCACGGTTTGCTATAAATAGCGAAAGTATGTATGCTTTAAGTTTGAATCCAAAAGCGCTATCCCTAGCGTATGCATATATGCTTGACCCCAAGCAAGTAATCAAAGTGTGCGGAAGCATGTATCAAGTAGCCAAGTATGAACCTGAGAAACATATAGAAAACTGTCAACGAAAAACGTTGGTGAAATCATAGATGTAGTAATAAACGTTATTTTTGAATCACAAGATTTAGTATTTCCATAAAATTGATCATCCAAAAGTTACATTCCAAAAATAGGTTCGCGAGCACCCAATTATCAATGCTTAATATTCCTTCCATAGAACCCCATCACAATAGTGTTAGAACATACACTGTTTCTCGAAAATATATTTTATTCGTAAACGGTAGCGAACCGTTTGAATGAGGGTTTGTCAAACCCATATGGATCCATACAACATAAGTTCTCGCTTACACCAGGCAAGTGTAACTAATGATAATCGAATTGAGGATTTTGTTCTAAACTCGCTGTAGAATGTTTGTTTCATTGGACTTGTGTTCAAAACATAAAAGTAAGTAGTACAAGATATAACAAAGTATATGTTTCTCAGCCCATGATTTAAAAGTATAAAGTTGTTGAAAAGGTGGGACTATGATCTCACCTCGAGTGCACGAGTATAAATGTACTTCACAAAGTAAACGTGTGCATGAAAGTTGCTTAGCCTTGACCTAAACAAGTAAGTTGTATCAATTAACCGGTTACGACACAAGGTCAGGCGAAATGTGTTCAATTAGTCCTATGGCTCGTTATGACTCGAATAGTATAGCATGTGAATCACGTTGTCAAGTTTTATGCAAGAATCAAGTATAAAAGCACGTTAGAACGATTGCATAAACGTTTGGTTAAGTTTGACTAAAAGTCAAACTCGGTCAAAGTCAACGGGGTCGGATCGGGTATCCGACAATTTTTCTAAGTTATATAATCATATATAAGCATGTTAGAACAAGTTACATGTGAATCGGAGGTCCATAGCATAGCAAACATTTTTAGTAAAATGACCAAGCAAAACAAAATCTGACAGGAAAATTGGACGGCGGCCAGAAGGTCTGGACGGCATCCAGCTGTGAAGGTCTGGACGGCATCCAAGAGTCTGGACGGTGTCCAGATTGGTACACAGACCCTGTTCTGCTGAAAACACACAAGTGCACGAACCAAACATCAAACATTCACAATTTATGATCCGCAAACAATTAAAACATGTATCTTATATCATCGGAAAGGTATTTTGACAAGGAATGCAACTAAACACATATCATCAATCGAGTTCATCATTTACCACAACAAAAACCTCGTCGAATGATCGTTAAACGTTCAAATCAATGTTTCAAGTTCATGAAATGCATTTCTTGACTCGGGAATCTAATTTACACATATGATACGCCGTTTTGAAGGTAATGAAACATACATTACAAATAAACACTTACTAATAATATTTCATGGCATTCAAAGTATCAAAAGTTTATTTTAAAAGCTATCAAACCCTAACCAAAACTCACAAAATCAATAATCATGTTAGTGATGTTTTCCAAATCAACCTACACATCAAATTGAAGCTAACGATGCTAGTAACACTTTTAATACATGAACTTTAGCATTTAACAAAATTTAATCAACCAAAATCAAGGATTAAGCACACCCATTTCAAGTGTTCATGTTAGTTACTCAAAACAACAAATCGAGCAAACAAAACATATATTCATGTTACACACGAGCCATAGACACTAACTAACACCATTTCAAGTCAAAAACACGAATTTGAGAAAATCTGGAGTTTTAAAAATGTTACCCAAACGAGATGAAGTTGGTATCAAATTGTAGAGGATGAAGAGAGGATTCCAAATATGTAATTTGTTTTGATGTTGGCCTCCTAGATCGAATTTAGATGATGAATGATTGAATTGGGTGTTTCTGTGTGTTCTTGAGATGGAGAGAAAAAGAGATGAGGGAGATGATGAAAATGAATGAATGGTAGAAAGTGGGTTGACTAGTTGACCTAGTCAACTAGTTTGCCCACTTGGCAACTTCGGTCCTTCGAGTTTAAAAGCGGGTGTGGGATTTTACCAAACGAATATTTTAAAAACGCTCGAGTAAACGAGTGGTGTTATAATTTATAACAACCCTCATATTTCCATACCTAAATTGACTAATTTGACTATAGGGTTGTCATCCATACGTAATATATAATTAAATTTGACATTGATCAAATATTTATTTTTAGTCAACACTTTTTGTTAACTAAAGTTTACACTAATTATATAAAATAACTTTAGTTAATATTAATATTAATGCGTATTATATTTAAAACTATATGAAACATAATTATTAATTAAATGATAAGTTATTTTAATCATTATATATATATTTTTAGCTTATAAAAAAGAGATTTTTTTTTATAAATTAAATAATGAGCCCATGAATTTTGACTAAATATTTTCAAAAATAAAAACTTATTAAAAACATTTTTAACATATTTTTATTTTTTGTCAAAATTGACACCTTTATTTTATTTATATTTTTTCTTTTCACCAACCATTTTTTCCCTATAAATACCCACTTCCATTTCATAAAAACTTGTATCAAATCTTTGGAAAAACGCTCTCACAAACTTGGGAAAGTATTTGAGGCATTTTCTATATTTTTATCGAATTGCTTTTATTTTTTTGTATATTCTTTAAAAATTCGAATTTAATATATATAAATTATTTTTACATGTTATAATTAGTATTATAAGTATTATGATGTATAAAAATAATTTTGATAATTTATGGAATATTATTTATAATTAAATACGAATTATGTAGTATTTAAACATAAAAACAATATAAAATTCGTAATAAAATATTAAACAATAATAAAAATAATTATAATTTTTTTTTTGAGATTATTATACTTTTATAAATAAGCAAAAATTATAAAAATTAAATAAATGGGACAATTAGTATTTAAAAAGAATTTACTTTTGCATTATTCTAAACCGAGAGAAATAATAAATAAAATACAAAATAAATACAAAAGTGTATTAAATATTTTTATAAAATTTTTATATGATTAGTAGCATCACTAGATACTTTAAAAAAAATATAAAACTTAATTTTAAATTATTTTTCCTATTTATTTAATTTTAGGCTGATTACAATGGTTAAATAATTAGAAAACATTAAATAAATAATATTTTGAAATAAAATTTGATTTAATAATTTTTATAACATTTTTACATAACACAGAACCTGTAAAAAATATATAATTATTTATTTAGGTCAATTTAATATTTATTACCTAATTAAATTTGATTAATATAAACCGAGTATATATAAAGAAAAGTGGGAAATAAATACAAAAACTTGATAAAATTATTTTTATAAAATATCCTACTGAATTGTATAATTAACTAAGTTTATAAAAATAATAAATATAATATTTAATGAATTAATATTCGAATTAACATATATTAGTATAATTTTCGATTAACATAAGTATATTACATATACTAAATTAATATTATTATTATAACTTACGGTTAATAACTAAGTATACTATATAATAAAGTATAATGCTTATAATGTAAGTTAATAACAATACATTATTAATAAACACTTATTTTATAACTATACTAATTTAATAATAATAACTTATAGTATATAATATAAGATAATCAAATTGTTAATACATTAATAAATATAATATAACATATATAATAACATATAAACCTAAAGTGAAGGTTAATCAAAGATAATGTATAATTCATGTGAACTTCATCGCTACTCAAGGTCGTAAGTGAATGATGTCTAGGTTGCCATTTATGGGTAAGCTTGTGGATCTCGAATGCCATGACTTAGATTCTGGTCAAGTGTCCTGGGCCCCGGTTACATCTGGTCATTCCTGACTTATTTGATAGCAATGAAGTTTGAGTAAAGTTATACAACGTCTTGCTAAAGATTAACCCGAACTTTCTAAAATTGGAAAATTACTATAAGTGGAAACTTTCCATAAATAGTAACCTTCCGAAAATGGAAATTCTTTAGTGAACCATTACTATCAATATAGTACTATATACTATTGTCTGTTAGGCAATGTCTGATCATACGTTCTATCTCTAGGTTGAGATCTCCGTTACTTACTTCCGTCATTTCTTTTCTTTGTAGATTATCTTCAACTGCTATTTAAGGTGATTTTCATAGCCCCACTTTTACTGTTTACTTAACTATTTATAACTTTTGGGGTGAGACACATGCTTGCTTTATAACTGTTTTACACTTAGACACAAGTACTAAATTGTTAACTATGATGTCATGCTTTGATTCATGCTAAATCCCTACCGTAATATCGTCAATTGCTACATTTAAATGCAAACTTAATTATTGTGAGTAGGCCTATTGAGAGTAACGTCTCTAACCATTCGACCGTTGGTCTTTGGTTACATAATAATGATTCCACGACACTGACAGTACAAAGTGTCATAGGGTAAACTTGTTTAGTAGCGATATTACAAAATGCAGCAACACTTTTAGATTGATATTTCTATATCAATCAACTTTAAACTAAATCTTGCGGTCTAAAACTTTGGATATTATTTATAAACCTGTGAATTTTACTCAACCTTTTTGGTTGACACTTTAAGCATGTTTTGTCTCAGGTGATGATTGAGCTAGCTGTTTACAACTTTGTGATGATAGATTTGATGCTTGCATGGAGTCCACATCGCATATTATATTTTAGTTCATAAACATTTATTTTACGTTTTAATAATAATGTAAACATGTATTACTGTTTCCGCTGTTTTATTAACAAAGGTTTTATTTAAAAAGTCTCATATAGAGTCGTTCTCGTTTATACAACTGTGTTATGATATGATTGGTCACAATTACCCCTGGTCCATTTTGGGGGGTGTGACAGATTGGTATCAGAGCAGTGCTGTTGTAGAGAACCAGGATTGCATTTTAAGTGTGCCTTATACAATTAGGTACCTTAGCAATGTAGGACTACAACTTTCCTTGACTATAGTGCCTTTAATTGTTAAATGCTACACTATACTTTAGAAACTTTACTTATCTTAGAATGCCAAGTCAATCTAAGAACTCTGTTCACTTTTCTAAGTACTATCCAATTACGCCACCGCGTTTAAATGCGACACTACGATTTCTGAAATTCTTGACATTCCTAAGTCATCTATCATGGTTTGTGTATTATATATGTATTACATAAAATATTATCCATGAATTTTGAAACTCCTATATTTGTTACTATTCATACTCAAACGTATATAACTCCCTGTTATATCACGTACCTATATGCCTTATGCCTTTATGCATCAGTTTGCGAACCAGAAAATGTTATTGAGTTATCGAGAATCTCAAAGACATTATAATGTCATCACTATTCATATTCATTACTTTCTTTACTTTCTTGTTGTTTTGATCATTGAATTTTCCTGAGGGATGACGTCTACGAAACTATAGAATAGAAAGAGTTTGGATTACTGATTTAAAGGATCCTATAGCTCAAGCCCCTGGACCTGAATAGGACATTACAAATTGAAAATCTTTAATCAAAAGATTATCAGATTACATACTTATCATCTAGACACGTCATACTACCATTATTAGAGTATAGACACATCATATCTTATTATATCTTATCGTATCTATCCCAATAATATTTGTCTAACACTTTTCCTAAATTTCCTCCGTAAATTACGAAAATCTTTTTGCTACATATACACATTCAAGGAGATGAATATATCATCCAGTATTCAACACTAATCTCATATCAAACCCTAATTCAAATCACATAATATGGATTTCTCAACCGATTCCTCGAGCTCTAATGGCAGCGTAACCGGAACAAACGAACCAATCAGTCTTCATCTATTTTGGATGAATTGGGGATGGGTTCGTAGTAAACTTAATCAATGGAGACAGGAAGAACGTAATCCCTTCCACCAACTGAATTCACCTCTTGGTGAAGAACCTGAAGCACTTACCGGCGAACCCGTTCGGAACACTATTTTCACCCTCATTTCTAGGATATCCAGTCACGAATATATAATATCTAAAATTCTAAATCTTATTCATCCACTTGTCCGAACCGCTAATCATCCCGGAATAATAGAAGAAGTCAATGAGCTTCGCGCTCGAGTGGTGGCTCTGGAGAATATGGTGCGAAACCTACGAACACCAGCAGCAGCACCAGCAGCATAACCAGTACCATCAGCATTACCACCAACAGCATCAGTTTCACCAACAACAACATCTGCATCCCACGCCTCAACATCACACTCAGTACCTCGAACATCAACATCATACGCCACATAGATACCAAGGAATATTAGTAATAATGAGTTAAGATGTATTGACTCATTCTTCATGAAGAATTATATATGTATACTTTATATATATATGGTTTGAAACAATAATAAATCTTTTCGTACTAAGCTATTACGTGTAAATCTTAACTAGTATGTACTACTTGGTTAATTCATATCACTAATATGCTATAATGTACATCCTTCGTTAATGACTTAATGATCGTTAATCACTGCTTCAGCACAATAAACTCCATTTCATAATAAATCAAGTGTATTATTCAAATACATGTCTGATTTTACACTTCCATTTTCGATGTACTCGAAACTTTTTAGAAAACATTATTCGTGTCTTGTGAATTTCACAAGAATTCCACGAGCACCAACATCATATACCGAGGTATATCAATAACAATGAATGATGAAGTATTGATTCATAACTCCATTAAAGAAATATTCCGCAACGATTATGTAATCTCTCAAGTTTTGAAGATTATTTATTCTTGTTCCAACCGCAAATCAAATGATTTTAATATTATATTAACTCATTGAATCTATATTATATTTGAAGAATACATATATGAACGTATATCTCCATAAAGATTGTAATTAAAGTTCTTTTGTACAAACTGTTAATTGTGAAAATATTTTAACGGGTAGGTAATACCCGAGAAATATTTATATCTCATATTAATATGTTGCATTGTACATTCTTCAATTCTGATTCAATAATCAGTAACTATACTACTTACGTTCACAAGATATATGTATCCGTTCACTAAAGAACAACCATTTTCGTACAAATTCAATTACAAATTCTAATTTTGACATATCAGAATCTAAGTAAAGCTTTAGCAGGTGTTATCTTCCTAAGATTACTAAATTCATATATATATTCATTCGTATTTTGTGATGAATTATCACGTCAAACCACCAAAATTAGAACCATTGATGGTTACATCCTACGCTTAAACACTTCAAATTCAAAATTCTTGAAAACACCTCAGATTGATAATCAATGATTCAGATTCGTTAACCTTGAGAATGCTGACGAAGCAGCAAAAGCTATAGGTGGTCTTAATGGCCAAAAGTTTGATGATAAAGAATGACATATTGAAAAAGCTCAGATTTAGAACTGAAAAACGGATTGAGCTAACCATGAAGGAGACCATGGACAAATCACAAGGACTAAACCTGTAATCAAAGAATCTAGATGATTCGAATTCTGATGAAAATCACAAAAGATCTCCTTACGCATTCTAAATCCTTACAGAAGAATTTTCCTCATTATCATTGGATCTTAGAAAATTCTAAGATATCATCGTATCTTTCGTTATAAATATCCTCTATATTTCTGAAGATACCTTCATAACTATTCTTGTCCGAAATTATTTATCACTTCGCACTATCTGTGTTACATAATAAAGGAAACTGTTTTAGTTTCTATATTTCTATAACATACAAGTTTAATTTTTGAATGATTTGAGGTAGTATTGGGAATTGAAGCATGAGTTAGTATAATATAATGACGTCAGGCCAACGTGATTATTTTACAGTAAGTCATGCTAAATTTTTAATGGAAGATGATGATTCATAGATTTTATAATCATCATTTGCCATGTTACATGACTTTTACATTCTACTTAACCTCTGAACATATCAAGAACATATACTCTTGATAGTTCTATCCTTAGTAATTCTAGTAATTTGACAAATCAAATCGTGCTATTACATTTCCTTCTGCTTTGTATATTATGATCATTCGAAACTCCATACCTACGAATTCTAGACCATTATTCGCTTGACTTGAAGTCGAGAAGGAAAAACAAGAGCATAGAGCTCCGACATATAAGGGAAAATATAAAGCCCGATAACAACACGGAAATTACAAACCGTGTATATCAATGCGTATAGCAACATAAAGACACGGGAGAATTAAAAACACTATAACCCCAAGGTAATTGTAGAAGTAAACAGATTCCTCTGGGGGTAAATGAAAAAGAAGAATGACAGAAACGATAGTCAAAAAAATATTCAGGATAAGAACTGGATGGAACATTTTCACAATCTTTGGAAGTATGAATCGAGAAAGAAAGTATAGAAGTGGTGAAGATAATGAAACAGAAGAAGCTAATTTATAGCAAAACTCTAGACACAACAATCAAGGCAATTTTAATTTCCTTAATTACAGGAGAATCAAATCTTATACAGATTATAAAGATTTCCTTTAAATCCCTTGAATTCCGGAAATCACCTTTAATTATGTCAAAAGTTAAGGCAAACTGATATTTCCTTATTTCAAACTTTTAAGATAACTTCATTTATACTCTTCCTATAATCGAATCGTTTTATCCATATTACCCAATGTTGATAAACAATATTTTCAACTCATATTCATCATTCTTGTTGTAAAGAATGACAATCTCTATCAAATTTCACGACTATGATTTTCATGAACTCCTCTCTATTTTGTCTACCCTAGCGTGGTGGCATAAACGCTCAAGGTTTAAATGAGCTCGATATTATTCGTAACACGTTTTATATATCCAATTTACTGAAATGACTTGTATAACATCATCATTTTGAATGATCTCCGCATTAATAATAAAATGCACTTCGTAGAAGAACTTGTAGAAATTATGGTTTGTATGATTTTAATTCTTGAAACAGAACAATATTCTATCCGTTGGAATTCACGCAAGGCCCCGAGCATACCTGGGAACGTGAAAACCAAATAAAACGTAAATATCCTCGTCTATGTACGAACAACACCGATTAATGGCAACAACTAAATTTCGGGACGAAATTTCTTTTAACGGGTAGGTACTATAACAACCCTCATATTTCTATACCTGAATTGACTAATTTGACTATAGGGTTGTTATCCATACGTAATATATAATTAAATTTGACATTGATCAAATATTTATTTTTAGTCAACACTTTTTGTTAACTAAAGTTTACACTAATTATATAAAATAACTTTAGTTAATATTAATATTAATGCGTATTATATTTAAAACTATATGAAACATAATTATTAATTAAATGATAAGTTATTTTAATCATTATATATATATTTTTAGCTTATAAAAAAAGAGATTTTTTTTATAAATTAAATAATGAGCCCATGAATTTTGACTAAATATTTTCAAAAAGAAAAACTTATTAAAAACATTTTTAACATGTTTTTATTTTTTGTCAAAATTGGCACCTTTATTTTATTTATATTTTTTCTTTTCACCAACCATTTTTTCCCTATAAATACCCACTTCCATTTCATAAAAACTTGTATCAAATCTTTGGAAAAACGCTCTCACAAACTTGGGAAAGTATTTGAGGCATTTTCTATATTTTTTATCGAATTGCTTTTATTTTTTGTATATTCTTTAAAAATTCAAATTTAATATATATAAATTATTTTTACATGTTATAATTAGTATTATAAGTATTAGGATGTATAAAAATAATTTTGATAATTTATGGAATATTATTTATAATTAAATATGAATTATGTAGTATTTAAACATAAAAATAATATAAAATTCGTAATAAAATATTAAACAATAATAAAAATAATTATAATTTTTTTTGAGATTATTATACTTTTATAAACAAGCAAAAATTATAAAAGTTAAATAAATGGGATGATTAGTATTTAAAAAGAATTTACTTTTTTATTATTCTAAACCGAGAGAAATAATAAAGAAAATATAAAATAAATACAAAAGTGTATTAAATATTTTTATAAAATTTTTATATGATTAGTAGCAGCACTAGATACTTTAAAAAAAAATATCAAAATTATTTTTAAATTATTTTTCCTATTTGTTTAATTTTAGGCTGATTACAATGGTTAAATAATTAGAAAACATTAAATAAATAATATTTTGATATAAAATTTGATTTAATAATTTTTATAACATTTTTACATAATATAGAACCTGTAAAATATATAAAATTATTTATTTAGGTCGATTTAATATTTATTACCTAATTAAATTTGATTAATATAAACCGAGTATATATATAAAGAAAAGTGGGAAATAAATACAAAAACTTGATAAAATTATTTTTATAAAATATCCTACTGAATTGTATAATTAACTAAGTTTATAAAAATTATAAATATAATATTTAATGAATTAATATTCGAATTAACATATATTAGTATGATTTTTGATTAACATAAATATATTACATATACTAAATTAATATTATTATTATAACTTACGGTTAATAACTAAGTATACTATATAAAAAAGTATAATGCTTATAATGTAAGTTAATAACAATACATTATTAATAAACACTTATTTTATAACTATACTAATTTATTAATAATAACTTATAGTATATAATATAAGATAATCAAATTGTTAATACATTAATAAATATAATATAACATATATAATAACATATAAACCTAAAGTGAAGGTTAATCAAAGATAATGTACAATTCATGTGAACTTCATCGCTACTCACGGTCGTAAGTGAATGATGTCTAGGTTGCCATTTATGGGTAAGCTTGTGGATCTCGAATGCCATGACTTAGATTCTGGTCAAGAGTCCTGGGCCCCCGGTTACATCTGGTCATTCCTGACTTATTTGATAGCAATGAAGTTTGAGTAAAGTTATACAACGTCTTGCTAAAGATTAACCCGAACTTTCTAAAATTGGAAAATTACTATAAGTGGAAACTTTCCATAAATAGTAACCTTCCGAAAATGGAAATTCTTTAGTGAACCATTACTATCAATATAGTACTATATACTATTGTCTGTTAGGCAATGTCTGATTATACGTTCTATCTCTAGGTTGAGATCTCCGTTACTTACTTCCGTCATTTCTTTTCTTTGTGGATTATCTTCAACTGCTATTTAAGGTGATTTTCATAGCCCCACTTTTACTGTTTACTTAACTATTTATAACTTTTGGGGTGAGACACATGCTTGCTTTATAACTGTTTTACACTTAGACACAAGTACTAAATTGTTAACTATGCTGTCATACTTTGATTCATGCTAAATCCCTACCGTAATATTGTCAATTGCTACGTTTAAATGCAAACTTAATTATTGTGAGTAGGCCTATTGAGAGTAACGTCTCTAACCATTCGACCGTTGGTCTTTGGTTATATAATAATGATTCCACGACACTGACAGTACAAGGTGTCATAGGGTAAACTTGTTTAGTAGCGATATTACAAAATGCAGCAACACTTTTAGATTGATATTTCTATATCAATCAACTTTAAACTAAATCTTGCGGTCTAAAACTTTGGATATTATTTATAAACCTGTGAATTTCACTCAACCTTTTTGGTTGACACTTTAAGCATGTTTTGTCTCAGGTGATGATTGAGCTAGCTGTTTGCAACTTTGTGATGATAGATTTGATGCTTGCATGGAGTCCACATCGCATATTATATTTTAGTTCATAAACATTTATTTTACGTTTTAATAACAATGTAAACATGTATTACTGCTTCCGCTGTTTTATTAACAAAGGTTTTATTTAAAAAGTCTCATATAGAGTCGTTCTCGTTTATACAACTGTGTTATGATATGATTGGTCACAATTACCCCTGGTCCATTTTGGGGGGTGTGACATAATTAAATAACGAAAATATTAGAACGTTAGTCAATGAAAAGTACGAATTTAGATAACCGAAGATATTATCTAAAAAAAGAAGGGCGTTAAAATAATTTAACGGAAAAATGCGGGATGTTACATTACCTACACCTTAAAAGAAATTTCGTCCCGAAGTTTAGTTGGAAGTAGTAGTCGTTGTTTCTTCTTCGAAACCTCGCGTAATTCTACGAATAAGTGAAGGTATTTCCTCGGGCATTTCAACGAACTTTGACAGTCGGGATTTTACGTTGTTTCAGAGTTTGGTTTCATGATTCAAAATTTCAACCGGTTCTCCTAGGAAGGAAAGTTTGTCATCGATAGTAGGTTCTTAAAAGAGGATAACAAGTTCTTGTTTGGCAAGACATGTCTTTAAGATTGATACGTAGAATGTAGGATGAACGGAGACTCGAATGAGTTGAAAAATCTAAACGGCTAGTAACGGGTCCAAAACGCCCCAGGATTTTAAAAGGTTTTGTATATCGCCAATTTAGCTTCCTACGTTTCCCGAAACGGATTGCGCCTTCCCAAGGTGCGACTTTTAATGTTACGCGGTTACCCACTTGAAATTTGAAATGTTTTCGTCTAACATCGGTGTAGCACTTTTGGCGACTACGGGCCGTCTTGAGCCTTTATTGGATTTGAATAATTTTTCGGTTGTTTCATGAATGAGTTCGGGTCCGGTGGTTTGCTTGTCACCTACTTCGGTTCAACAATTTAAGAAAACGATAATTGCGACTATACAGGTCCTCGAAAAGTGTGGCGTTAATACTCGAATGAAAATTATTGTAGTAAGAGAATTCGGCTAAAGGCAACTACTTTTCTCAAGTAAATTTGAAGTTGATAACGCAAGTTCGTATTATGGTTTCCAAGGTTTGAATCATATGTTTGCTCGGTCCGTCGGGTTGTGGTTGATGTGCGGTACTCATGTCTAAACGTGGTCCCGAGACTTTTTGTGAGGCACTCCAAAATCTAGAAGTGAAACGAGGATCTCGATCCGAAACGAGGTACATCTCTTTAAGGTATATTGAACAAGTTCGTTAGGACTTGAAAACGTTAGTTAGAACAAGTTTCTCAAGAAGTTCGCGCCGCGAAAGATTTATCGGTTTCCGAAAACGTTCGTTAGGAATATTCCCCCTCGTGGCGAATACTAGTATAATGTGAAGAGTCTCTCTCTCCATTGAGAATTTAGATAAAAGGTTTCCTTAAACGGAAGTACGAGTGTAATGCGAGAGAAGTTTCCGCCTCGATGTGAGAATACCAAACATTTTGTAGTTCGTCTATAAAACTGCGCGAAGACGTGATAGTATACACGTGTATCATATGTTTGAAGTCGAAAGAATTTGTCATTCATTCGGAAGCATAAATATGGTTCGACAATAATCGACGATGTGTCCCAGGTGTGGTTGTTATCAGTATTCTCGGAGTTTTCGGATGTTCAAACAAGAAAAATGAAGTCATGTACATGGCACATGGTGGTGATTAGGTTGATCGAGCCCAATCACCATCACGAGTCATTAGAACTTTGGCATGACTTACCGTAATATAACCACGTTGACCGAGTGTCATTATATTACGCAATCTCTTACCTCCATTCCCACATCACTTCATAGTTTCAAGTTCGTGTAATCGTGAAGTTTTAAAATGAACAAAGCATAGCGACATCACCAACGTGACTCGTATTTAATCGAAAGAATTAGTGCAACTCTAAAGAAGCGTTTCCCGAGGGAAGTGTATGAATGATTGTTCACGTTAATGCGGTTCAAGTCAAACAATAATGTATTCCGGTACGAGAAGTGTAACGAATCATGATAATGAATAGTACGCAACCGTAGTGATAAATAGTGATGACGATACTAACCTAGAGTAGTGATGGTAGTAACAAGAAGTGGTAGATAGTACGGAACACCGGTGTGACACCGATAGTAAGTTGAAACGGTGGCGAATTACAATCTGGGAGACAGAGTTCCCGAACAAGTGTGAGTAATGAATTCGTCGTCATCCTTACGAGTATGAATCTTGAATTTACGTGTGTTACCAGAAAGTTACAGAATACGAGTTTGTATGATGAAAACTTGGTACCATTAAGAAGTTTGCCTAAGAATGATTCAAGTATATTGCACAAGTAGTCAAGTAAGTGCTATCTATAGCAAATGTATGTCAGAATGCAATGGCTAACTATCCGGTTGTAGTCTAGATTCACTAATGCGTCCTAACGACTCTGTCAGATACACTAATGCATATCCTAGTTCCCTACAACCAACGCTCTGATACCATCTGTAACGAACTGTCAAAATCGTCATTGACGGCGCCGCTAACTTAGGTCCCGTAACGTGGTCGTAGTCCCTATATGAGACTCGTTTGACCAAAATTATGTCGCATTCATTTGAAAAGTAAAAGACTTACAAAGTTTAGTTTACCAAACGGATCGACAACAAGTTTAAGTTTACAAAAGTTATGAAGTGTAAATGAAACAACTTGCGACATAATTAGTTTAAAAATCACGGTTTGCTATAAATAGCGAAAGTATGTATGCTTTAAGTTTGAATCCAAAAGCGCTATCCCTAGCGTATGCATGTATGCTTGACCCTAAGCAAGTAATCAAAGTGTGCGGAAGCATGTATCAAGTAGCCAAGTATGAACCTGAGAAACATATAAAAAACTGTCAACGAAAAACGTTGGTGAAATCATAGATGTAGTAATAATCGTTATTTTTGAATCACAAGATTTAGTATTTCTATAAAATTGATCATCCAAAAGTTACATTCCAAAAATAGGTTCGCGAGCACCCAATTATCAATGCTTAACATTCCTTCCATAGAACCTCATCACAATAGTGTTAGAACATACATTGTTTCTCGAAAATATATTTTATTCGTAAACGGTAGCGAACCATTTGAATGAGGGTTTGTCAAACCCATATGGATCCATACAACATAAGTTCTCGCTTACACCCGGCAAGTGTAACTAATGATAATCGAATTGAGGATTTTGTTCTAAACTCGCTGTAGAATGTTTGTCTCATCGGACTTGTGTTCAAAACATAAAAGTAAGTAGTACAAGATATAACAAAGTATATGTTTCTCAGCCCACGATTTAAAAGTATAAAGTTGTTGAAAAGGTGGGACTATGATCTCACCTCGAGTGCACGAGTATAAATGTAATTCACAAAGTAAACGTGTGCATGAAAGTTTCTTAGCCTTGACCTAAACAAGTAAGTTGTATCAATTAACCGGTTACGATACAAGGTCGGACGAAATGTGTTCAATTAGTCCTATGGCTCGTTATGACTCGAATAGTATAGCATGTGAATCACGTTGTCAAGTTTCATGCAAGAATCAAGTATAAAAGCACGTTAGAACGATTGCATAAACGTTTGGTTAAGTTTGACTAAAAGTCAAACTCGGTCAAAGTCAACGGAGTCGGGTCGGGTATCCGACAATTTTTCTAAGTTATATAATCATATATAAGTATGTTAGAACAAGTTACATGTGAATCGGAGGTCCATAGCATAGCAAACATTTTTAGTAAAACGACCAAGCAAAACAGAATCTGACAGGGAAATTGGACGGCGTCCAGAAGGTCTGGACGGCGTCCAGCTGTGAAGGTCTGGACGGCGTCCAGATTGGTACACAGACCCTGTTCTGCTGAAAACACACAAGTGCACGAACCAAACATCAAACATTCACAATTTATGATCCGTAAACAATTAAAACATGTATCTTATATCATCGGAAAGGTATTTTGACAAGCAATGCAACTAAACACATATCATCAATCGAGTTCATCATTTTTCACAACAAAAACCTCGTCGAATGATCGTTAAACGTTCAAATCAATGTTTCAAGTTCATGAAATGCATTTCTTGACTCGGGAATCCAATTTACACATACGATACGCCGTTTTGAAGGTAATGAAACATACATTACAACTAAACACTTACTAATAACATTTCATGGCATTCAAAGTATCAAAAGTTCATTTTAAAAGCTATCAAACTGTGACGACTCCGTCAAAACACTTAACGGCTCCGTCACTTAGTCCCACAGCTTGATCGAAACTCTATATGAATTTAATAAAACAACCTTGCATTCTTTATTTAAAAATGATTTCCTATAAAGGAAATCTACTAAAATGTATAAGTTTAGAAAAACTATACAATAATACTTTAACCAAAAGTTGACCAAAATAAAGTCAACAAACAACCACTTTTTAATGTAACTGATAATGCTAAAAACGAACATATATTTCATAGCATTATTTCTCAAGAAAGACAAGATTTTAGTTGGTACTGTTCGATTTACAAGCAATATTCGTTTAAATATTAAAAAGTGAAGACAAAAGGCAGAATCGACAAATTGAAGACAAAAAGGTCCAAAGAGCTAAAAAGTACAAGATACAACTAAAAAGGTTCAAAATATTGATGAGGAACGTCTCAAAATGACAAGAGTACAAGTTACAAGACGCAAAGTACACGATATAAAATAATACGCGAAGACGTCCGAAAATCCGGAACCGGGACCTGAGCCAAGAAGAAACGCCCGACGCAACGGACCAAAAATATCTAGTCTACTATGCACAAGAATATAATATAATATATATATAATTATATATAATTATATATTATATATATTATTATTATTATATTACGTCGGCAAGAAGAAAACAAAGCAATTTGGCTGGATCCAGGGTGGCCATGCGACTCGCATGGCCAGAAGCACAAATCCATGCGAGTCGCATGGAGTGAGATTGCTGGTCAGGTCCTATATAAAGCCAGTTTTCTGCCGAGTTTTAACCATCTTTTTTCTTCCTCTTCATACGTAAATATATTTATATTTATAATTTATATTTTAATTTTAATTATAATTCTAATAATAAGGGTATGTTAGCGAATGTTGTAAGGGTGTAAGTCGAAATTCTGTCCGTGTAACGCTACGCTATTTTTAATCATTGTAAGTTATGTTCAACCTTTTTACATTAATGTCTCGTAGCTAAGTTATTATTATGCTTATTTAAAACGAAGTAATCATGATGTTGGGCTAATTACTAAAATTGGGTAATTGGGCTTTGTACCATAATTGGGGTTTGGACAAAAGAACGACACTTGTGGAAACTAGACTATGGGCTATTAATGGGCTTTATATTTGTTTAACTAAATGAAAGTTTGTTAATGTTAATATAAAGATTTACAATTGGGCGTCCCTATAAATTACCATATACACTCGATCGGACACGATGGGCGGGGTATTTATATGTACGAATAATCGTTCATTTAACCGGACACGGGAATGGATTAATAGCCACTAGAATAATTAAAACAGGGGTGAAATTACATTCAAGGGTAATTGGTGTAATTGTTAACAAAGTAGTAAAACCTTGGTTTACACGCAGTCGATAACCTGGTGTATTCATTAAACAAAGTATTAAAACCTTGTTACAATTCGAATCCCCAATTAGTTGGAATATTTAACTTCGGGTATAATAATAATTTGACAAGGACACTTGCAATTTATATTTATGACTGATGGACTGTTATGGACAAAAACCAGACGGACATATTGAATAATCCAGGACAAAGGACAATTAACCCATGGGCATAAAACTAAAATCAACACGTCAAACATCATGATTACGGAAGTTTAAATAAGCATAATTCTTTTATTTCATATTTAATTTCCTTTATTTTATATTTAATTGCACTTCTAATTATCGCACTTTTATTTATTGTTATTTAATCGCATTTTTAATTATCGTACTTTTTAATTATCGCAAGTTTATTTTATCGCACTTTTATTATTCGTAATTTCATTATCGTTATTTACTTTACGCTTTAATTTAAGTCTTGTATTTATTTTATATTTTACATTAGGTTTTAACTGCGACTAAAGTCTTAAAATCGACAAACCGGTCATTAAACGGTAAAAACCCCCCTTTATAATAATAATATTACTTATATATATGTTTGTATTTTTATAAAAATAAACTAATATAGCGTTGAGCTTTGTTTAAAGATTTCCCTGTGGAACGAACCGGACTTACTAAAAACTACACTACTGTACGATTAGGTACACTGCCTATAAGTGTTGTAGCAAGGTTTAAGTATATCCATTCTATAAATAAATAAATATCTTGTGTAAAATTGTATCGTATTTAATAGTGTTTTCCTAGTAAAATAATAACTATTTTATATACACCTCGCTTCACATCAAGTTATTTTTGGCGCCGCTGCCGGGGACATTCGCCAAAGCGAAACGTTATAATTTTTAATTTTTAAGTTATAATTAGTTTTTGTAAAATTTATATTTTTGTTTAAAAATTAAAAAATATAAAAAATATAAAAAATATAAAAAAAAAAAAAAGCTTTTAAAATCGAAAAAAAAAAAAAAGTATTTTAAATATATTTTTAAGTTTTTCTTTTATTTTAACAAAATTATAAAGTATTTTAAGTATATTTTTAGTTTTTAAAATTAAGTTTTATTTTAATTATATATATATTTATCTTTTAAATATAAAACAGAAAAATATAAATAAATAATAAATATTACGTGACCTGTCATTTGAACCAGTCAAATTGAACCAGTTCAGGGTGTTCATGCGACTCGCATGACCCACCCCCTTAAACCATGCGACTCGCATGAGGGGTCTGACAGGGCCACAAACAAACCCTAATTCCGCATTTATTACGGTTATTATTTAATTATTATTAATTAAACCCTAATTTGATTTTATTATTATTAATTAAGTTTTTAGTTTAATTAATTTTAACTACTTTTAATTAGTTTTATTATATTTAAAATTTAATACTTTAATATAAATAATATAAAAATAATATTTTTATAAAAATTGTACTTTTTACAACTTTTTGTATATTTTTATATTTTGTCCCTTTTTAATCGTTGTAGCGTAATATTTGTATTTTTTAGCTAATATTTAATTTTAAACTTAGTTTTTGCTATAGTTATTTTTACTCCTATATTTTTAGGCTTTGCCGTAGAATTCCTTAAGTGCTTTTTCTTTAGACTAAGATTTAGGTGCTTTAGAATTTTGCGACGCCTTTTTAAGTTTTAGTTTCTTTTTAAGTTATTTCCATTTGGGATTTAGTTTTTCCTGTAAGCTTTAATATTTTTAGACCTTTTACTATGTATCAATTATCATTCCAATTAGTAATTTCAATTTGCGATTATAATTTTAAGTTAGTTGTAGTAATAAGGTTAGGTTAGTAAAGTATTTTTAAGTTTTTATAAGTTTCTTTTATTTTTCCGTCACCTTTTATTTTTCAACCATTTTTTCTTTTTCGACCTTTTTCGACGAACTCTTTTTCTCTCTTATTTCTCGCTATTCTAGTTTTAGGACTTAGAATTTTTTTTTCTACTTCTTCTCTAAATTTCTTAAAATTACGAAAATTTATTTTAAGTGGTTAAATTGATAGACATCAAAATTTTCTGGTTCGTAGTAATAGTTGGATTTGTACGTGGACCGGGTTATTGGAGCCAAACAGTCCTCAATTATATTGAGACCAAACGAATCCTGCCCCTCTGCTGCATCTTTTGGCTATTCGAAACGTGAGCAAAATCAGAAAAGTCTATTGATTGGATAACTTATTATAATTTTTCTTTCCTTTTAAAAACTAATAGGATATTCAGTGAATGCACCGAGCAAGACGTTCATCACCTTTTGTACGTTCACCACCTGTAACTCGATCAAGACATCGTTTAACAAATATAACCGCCGTTGATTTTTCTTTAGAATCGTCATCCAGTCAACCAAGTACTTCAGTTCAAATTTCCGATAATCCATTTTTTGAACCCAACCTCACAATTGAGAATCCAGAGAATATTCAGGAACGGTTCATAGATCCTGAACCATTAAACTTTCCTCCGGAACCACCAATCATTCAAACAGAGATTGTTGAGGAACGAACTATTAAATCAGAATCATCTAGTGATACCGATTCAACAAATTCAATTATGGAGAATCTGGAACCTTTAAGTATGGAAGACCGAATGAGAGCTAAACGCACTGGCCAAGGTCACGCAATTACTCATCCAGACATTAATGCGCCAGATTATGAAATCAAAGGACAAATTCTACACATGGTGACTAATCAATGCCAATTTAGTGGTGCGCCGAAGGAAGATCCAAATGAACATCTACGTACCTTTAATAGGATCTGCACACTATTTAAAATCCGAGAAGTGGAGGATGAACAGATATATCTCATGTTATTTCCCTGGACTTTAAAGGGAGAAGCCAAAGATTGGTTGGAATCGTTACCTGAAGGGGCGATTGATACATGGGACGTTTTAATTGACAAATTTCTTAAACAATTCTTTCCTGCATCTAAAGCCGTAAGACTTCAAGCAGAAATTGTTACGTTCACACAAAAGCCAAATGAAACTCTATATGAGGCATGGACAAGATATGGAAAGTTGTTAAGAGGATGTCCACAACATGGTTTAGACACCTGTCAAATAGTACAAATATTCTACCAAGGATGCGACATCACTACAAGAAAAGACATAGATATAGCAGCTGGTGGTTCGATTATGAAGAAAACCGAAACTGATGCTTACAAAATTATTGATAACACTGCTTCCCACTCACATGAGTGGCACCAAGAAAAAGATATCATTAGATCATCTAAAGCAGCTAGAGCCGATTCTAGCCATGACTTAGATTCCATTTCCGCAAAGATAGATGCTGTGGAGAGACGAATGGAAAAGATGACTAAAGATATTCACTCAATACGAATTAGTTGTGAGCAGTGTGGAGGACCACATTTGACAAAAGATTGTCTCAGTATTGAATTAACAATGGAACAAAGAGAGAATATTTCATACATAAACCAAAGGCCTGGAAATAATTATCAGAATAATTATCAACCGCCAAGACCGATTTACAATCAAAACCAGAATTATAACCGAAATATTCCATACAATAACCAACAAGGTCCTAGCAATCAACAAGTATCCAATAATACTTATAATCAGCAAAGACCGAATTTTCAAAACAAACCACCACAACAAATCGATGATAAAAAGCCGAATTTAGAAGATATGATGACGAAGCTAGTTGAAACTCAAACGCAGTTTTTCACATCTCAAAAACAAACCAATGAACAAAATGCTCAAGCATTTAGAAATCAACAAGCTTCTATTCAAAATCTGGAACAAGAAGTAAGTAACCTAGCAAGGTTAATAGGTGAAAGAAAACCGGGAAGTCTACCAAGCGATACAAACGCTAACCCCCGGAATGAAACAGCTAAAGCTATTACCACAAGAAGTGGTACAACACTTAAACCACCTGAAATACCTGTAACTTCTGATAAAATTATTCCTACTCCACAAGAACCACAACCTGATCAAGATAAGGAAAAAGAACCGGTAGATGAGAAGGTTAATGAAGATAACACAGTTAAGGATAAACCTTATGTTAAACCATACCAACCACCACTTCCTTATCCGAGTAAAATGAAGAAGGAAAAACTTGAAGCCGAGCAATCCAAATTCTTGGATATGTTTAAACAGATAAATGTAAATATTCCTTTCATTGATGTGATTTCAGGAATGCCAAGGTATGCTAAATTCTTGAAAGATCTAATCACAAATAGAAAGAAAATGGAAGAACTCTCAGCTGTTACTATGAATGCTAATTGTTCAGCAGTGCTGTTGAATAAGATACCAGAAAAATTATCTGATCCAGGAAGTTTCACAATTCCATGTTTTCTGGGTAGTCTTAGTTCAATAGAAGCATTGGCAGACTTAGGTGCTAGTATAAATCTAATGCCGTATTCACTATACGCTAAACTAGACCTTGGAGAATTAAAACCAACCAGAATAAGCATACAACTAGCCGATAGATCAATAAAATATCCTAGAGGGATAATGGAGAACATGCTAGTTAAAGTTGGTACTTTAGTATTTCCAGTAGATTTTGTTGTTTTGGACATGGAAGAAGATTCTCAAGTTCCTCTCATATTAGGAAGACCATTCTTAAACACGGCTAAAGCAATGATAGACGTGTTCGGTAAGAAACTGACCCTAAGTATAGAGGATGAGAGTGTTACCTTTTCAGTTGATAGAGCAATGCAACAACCACAATCTGCAGATGATACATGTTATTATATTCAAACTATAGATGCACATGCAGAATTATTAGAAGAATTTCCAGAATTACAAGGAACAGGAGAATGTTCTTTAGGAGAAGGTAATGAACCAATTGATGAAGCTGAAATGTTAGCTACACTTATAGCTAATGGATATGAACCAACAACAGAAGAAATTCAAATGCTAAAAGAAGAAGACAGATATCGATATAAATCATCGATAGAAGAACCTCCGAAATTAGAGTTAAAGCCACTTCCAAACCATTTGGAATACGCTTATTTACATGGTGAATCTGAATTACCTGTAATAATATCGTCTTCTCTTACTGAAAATGAGAAATCACAACTCATTTCTGTGTTGAAAGCTCATAAACCAGCCATTGCATGGAAGATTCATGATATTAAAGGAATAAGTCCTTCGTATTGCACACATAAAATCCTTATGGAAGAAGGTCATAAAACGTATGTGCAACGCCAACGAAGACTAAATCCTAATATGCAAGATGTAGTTAAGAAAGAGATTATTAAACTGCTAGATGCAGGTTTAATTTACCCAATTTCTGATAGTCCATGGGTAAGCCCAGTTCAATGCGTGCCTAAGAAGGGTGGCATGACTGTCATTACAAATGAGAAAAATGAGCTTATTCCTACTAGGACTGTAACAGGATGGCGTGTATGTATTGATTATAGAAAATTAAATGACGCCACCAGAAAAGATCACTTTCCCTTACCTTTCATAGATCAAATGTTGGAAAGATTAGCCGGAAATAGTTACTATTGTTTTCTAGATGGATTTTCCGGATATTTTCAAATTCCAATAGCACCCGAAGATCAAGAGAAAACCACATTCACGTGCCCTTATGGTACTTTTGCTTACAAACGCATGCCATTTGGACTTTGTAACGCCCCTGCAACCTTTCAAAGGTGTATGCTGGCGATTTTTCATGACATGATAGAAGAATGCATGGAAGTATTCATGGATGACTTTTCAGTCTTCGGTGATACATTTAAATCATGTCTAGTTAATCTGGAACGAATGCTAATTAGATGCGAAAAATCAAATCTAGTACTTAATTGGGAGAAATGCCATTTCATGGTTAAAGAAGGCATCGTTCTTGGACATAAAATTTCAAAAGAAGGAATTGAAGTGGATAGAGCTAAAGTAGATGTAATTGCTAAACTTCCACATCCCACCAATGTTAGAGGAGTTAGGAGTTTTCTAGGGCATGCCGGTTTTTACCGACGTTTCATAAAAGATTTTTCTAAAATTGCCACTCCTATGAATAAACTCCTAGAAAAGGATGCGCCATTCATCTTTTCAGATGAGTGTATCAAATCTTTTAATATTCTTAAAGAAAAACTCACTAATGCACCAATCATGATAACACCAAATTGGAATCTACCATTTGAACTAATGTGCGATGCAAGTGATTTTGCAATGGGAGCCGTTTTAGGACAAAGGATTGAAAAACGATTTCAACCTATATATTATGCTAGTAAGACGTTACAAGGAGCACAAACGAACTATACAACTACTGAAAAAAAACTCCTTGCTATTGTCTTTGCTTTTGACAAATTTCGATCATATCTTGTTCTAGCAAAAACGGTGGTCTATACCGACCATTCTGCTCTTAGATACCTATTTTCAAAACAAGATGCTAAACCAAGATTAATCCGTTGGATCTTACTCTTACAAGAGTTTGATATTGAAATCCGAGATAAAAGAGGAGCAGAAAATCTCGCCGCTGATCATCTTTCTCGTCTTGAAAATCCCGAATTAGAAGTTTTGAATGAATCGGCCATACAAGACAACTTTCCTGATGAATATCTATTGAAGATAGATTATAAAGAAATTCCATGGTTTGCAGACTATGCAAACTACTTAGTTTGTGGATTCCTTGAAAAAGGATTATCGTACCAAAGACGAAAGAAATTCTTCAGTGATATAAAACACTATTTCTGGGAAGATCCACATCTGTTTAAAAGTTGTCCCGATGGAATAATACGCCGATGTGTATTTGGAGATGAAGCTAGTAAAATTTTAAACCATTGTCACACAGGACCAACAGGAGGGCATTATGGGCCTCAACTAACAGCAAGAAAAGTTTATAAAGCTGGATTCTATTGGCCTACAATTTACAAAGACGCACACCTTCTTTGCAAATCTTGTGATGCATGTCAAAGGGCCGGAAAAATAAGTCAACGTGATGAAATGCCACAAAATGTCATCCAAGTATGTGAAGTATTTGACATTTGGGGTATTGACTTTATGGGTCCATTTCCAAAATCTCATAATAATCTATATATACTCGTAGCCATTGATTATGTATCTAAATGGGCGGAAGCACAAGCTCTCCCAACTAACGATGCACGAGTTGTAGTGAACTTTTTAAAACGTCTTTTTGCAAGGTTTGGAACACCGAAAGCTTTAATAAGTGATCGGGGTACTCATTTCTGTAATAATCAACTTGAGAAAGTTCTTAAAAGATATGGAGTAACTCATAAAATCTCCACCGCATATCATCCACAAACAAGTGGACAAGTTGAAAATACCAACCGAGCTTTAAAACGTATTCTAGAGAAAACCGTAGGATCAAATTCGAAGGAATGGTCCATTAAATTGGAGGATGCACTCTGGGCTTTTAGAACAGCCTACAAAACTCCAATTGGAACCACACCTTTTAGACTTGTTTATGGAAAAGCATGTCATCTTCCAGTAGAAATTGAACACAAAGCATTTTGGGCTTTGAAGACATGTAATCTCGATTTACATGAAGCCGGACGTCTACGATTAAGTCAACTAAACGAATTAGAAGAATTAAGACATGAAGCATACGAAAATTCGTTAATCTATAAAGAAAGAACGAAGAAATGGCATGATAAAAGAATCAGAAGTTCAAAAGAATTCAAAGAAGGAGACAGAGTTCTTCTTTTCAATTCACGATTCAAGCTATTTCCTGGAAAATTGAAATCAAGATGGTCTGGACCATTCATAGTCAAAAGAGTTTTCCCATACGGAATGATAGAATTAATAAATTCAAATGGGATTGAATTTAAAGTTAATGGTCACAGAGTTAAACATTACATACATGGTCCGATGGAAGTCGACAACGAAGTTAATCACAATTTCGATACCACAGCTAACTAAGTGTGGGGAGAATCAAGTCTTTAAAGGATAATATGTATTTCTGTTAGAGTTAGATTGTCTGTTTTCGTGTAGTTCTCGAAAATGGAACACGTATGGTCTTTCCCTAGCAGACCCTAAAGAACTAGTCTTCTCCCCCCATTCTGAATTTTTATTTTTTTTTAGGTTTTTTACGAAATGAAGACTGCCTGTGAACTAAACCATGGTCTAATGCTACACGCTTTGATCACTAAAAGAAATAATGATATACTACCGAGCGAATTAGTATCAGTAATCAGAGAAAGAATGGATGGAGTTAGAAAAGGATCCAGATGCGAAGATAATAAGTTACAATTTGGTAAAGGAAAATCAAAATCCGCAGCGAAAAGAAGAGCACGACACCTAGAAAGATGTCACAAATGCGGAAAATGGTCACATGGAGGTAAATGTTCAAATAATCAAACCTATTCAAATACCGAATTTGTTACTTTATGCAGAGACGGACCGTTCATATGTTTAGAAGAAAAGACAATGAATGCTCGAGGTTACGCCTATGCAGCCATGAAAAACCAATTAAACCGACTATCTTATGAATATAATAGATCATATAACTAAGAAATCTATTTCACAGGTATGTCTGTACAGTTTTTATTTTTATTTTTATTTTTAACCTTTTGATAATAAACGTTAATTTGTTCGCTAAAAAGTATTAAATTGGTATTGAATAAAATTAGGTTTGGCGACCGAAATTATTGATATCATTCAAAAATTTATTACATCACTGCGAAATTTAACGTTTATTCTTAAGGTATAAATATCTTTAATCAATCAACCCAAAATATTTCAAAAATTCGTCATGAGTTAAATTAGGTCTTGGAACCGAAATTACTTTACCGAAAAGAGGGGCGCATATTTTTGATAATATTTGATTGATTAAAGTGGGATAAAAAGACAAAAAGATTTTTAATTTTATTTTTACCATATTTTTAAAATTAATATTTAAATCTTAAATTAATATTGTAAACTTTGTAAAAACAATATATTTAAAATTGTAAATATTTGAAAAATTAATATAAGTTTGGTGTGAATTTATAATATGAATTTTTAAATTAAGTTTGGTGTGAATTTTTAATTTTTAAAAATATGAATTTTTAATTTTATGCATTTCAAATTTTAAGTTTGGTGTGATTTTTTTTATTAATTTTGAATTTTATATTTAAGTTGTGTGAATTTAAAAACAAAAATTTACTTTATCTCATTAAGTTAAGAATATGATTTTTAAAATTCGTCGTAAGTTGAAGACTAGGTCTTTGAACCGAAATTGCTTTACCCGAGAGAGGGACGAGAACTTTTATTATCATTATTTTTAATCTTATTGATTTAAAGTATGCCAAAAACATTAAAAAACCCAAAAATCTAAGCTTTTAAAACAATTGCTTGAAATTGACAAATTTTAAAATTTTGTCGAGGGACGGACTAGGGCATCGTCCCGAAACGACCTCGTCTTAAAAAGAAACAAATTTTTTAAAATTTTATTAAATTTTATGTTTTAAAAGTATAAGGTTATTATAAAAAAAAAAAAAAAAAAAAAAAAAATAAAATAAAAAACCTGGAAAATACCCCCATGCGACTCGCATGGGGGAAAGGCTTATGCCATGCGAGTCGCATGGAAGCCAAAAACTGGACAGGATCAAATTATCCAGCGATTCTGCTTCTTTCACAATAACACACATACACAAACACGAAAACTCTCCAAAACACTCTCAAAAATTCATCATTTTTCACCAAATTTCTTGCAAAACATTCACAACAATCATGCCTAGATTCAGTAGTCTCAACCCCTTCAGGAGAAAGGTAAAGATTTCACCCCTAATCTCTTTAAATTCGAATTTTTGTGTTCTTGAGCTAGAAAATTTATATTTTGATTTTGTTAAATTTAGGTGTAATTAGAGCTAAATTGTTGTTATATTATGCATGTATATCCTAGATAGAAGCTATTTAACATGAATTGAAGCTAAAAACTTCAAATTTTTAAGAATCTAGGGTTTGTGTTCTTGAGCAATTTGGGGCTTTTTGATATAAACAGATTATGGCCGATTTTTGTCATGAATTGTTGCTAAAATAAGTAGTGTAACATGTTTAGGTAGTTAATTGATCCAAACTTTGAGCCTAAACATGTTTTTGAGAATTAAAGTGGACTTTTTAAGTCTAAAAATTCATGAACTTGGATAATTTGATATAAAGGCCATTTGAAACTTGTTTCATTGCTAGTAGTGATTATTTTGGCATGTTATTTGAGATAAATGCTTATGAACTTGATGTACATTTATCGTATATGCTTATTTTACAAAGTGTAGACTTGACAAAAATATGAAAATGAGCACTAGTTTGATTTGAATGCCATGTAACAAGTGTTTAATTGCTATAATGATTATTGTTGACATGTTTAAGAGTTTAAATGTGATAAAACATTGTACACATTTTCGTATGTAAAGATGTAGAATTGTTATTGTTAAGAAAATGTGTATAAAATGTGTTATGAATTGAACATGTCATCATAATTGTTTCAAGTTATTATTTTGCTAACACTAATGCATATTTGGATGCACAATTTTTGTGTTTAATGTGTTTTACAGAAAGCCGATACTGGAGGTTCAGGTGCATCATCGTCCAGGCAACCAGAGCCCGAACCGGAAATGTTTCATGAACAAGAACAACATATGCAACAAGAAGAAGAAGAACAGGAGGAGCAACATATTCCATATCACGATCAAGATCAATTATTCATGAATCAGTTTCGTCAATTCGCTCCACATCAAAGGATTCTGAGCTTAGACATTAATGAAGATCAGTTACACCCAAATCTGAGATTTGATCGATGTTGGATAGAGTATCCAGATTATCAAAAGAACATGTACATTCTCTACTTTAAGGTTGTTGAAATGCCAAGGGCAATTGACTGGGTACCTTTGGAAACAGTTAACCTTGCCGAACCGATTCGGGAATTATTGGTGCAAAGGTATGGTAATTCTCAGTTTAACGATTGGATGCGCCTATTTTCCATTCGTAGAACCATATATAGGGAATGGTGTATAGAATTACTTAGTACTATTAAGTTAAACAGTGATGTTAGGAGGATGGATGATAGAAGCTTTATTAGATTTCTGTTAGGTGGACGCATGTACAGAATGTCCATGATAGATTTAGCTAGGGCCTTACAGATTTACACCCCTGCTGAACTTTTGAGCCCCGACTGTAATAGCCTGATTGCCCAAGGAGAAAGGGTAGATAGGGAATTTGATATTAACGCCATCTGGAGGCATATGTCCCACTTTAATGAATTTCACGCCAGTGGAAATCATACATACTTAGATATAGACAGAGCTGAACTCCGGGTGATTCATAGATTCTTAGCAAACACAATTACACAAAGGGGAAGAAATAAGGAGAAATTGACCGTAAACGATTTGTTCTACCTCAAGTGTATTAGAGACCCGAGGAGTTTCGTTAACATTCCCTATTGTGTTGGTTATTATCTCGCTAATGTAGTTTCGGGGATGAAATCGGGGAGTATTATAGGTGGTGGTATTTTCATTACTCTCATTGGAGAGTATTTAGGTGTAGATAAGCACCAAGGGGGTCCAATGAACGAAATAGAGGACGGAGGTGAAACTATAAGTTCAAACCTTTATCACGGTGCAAGGGTATTATTGATGAGACGTGGTCGGGTATATCGATACGAGGGACCTCAGCGACAGGTAGAGAGAGGTTCGGATGACGAGATGGAAGAGGCGAACAACATTATAGGAGTTGTTCGGGAGACTGCTCTTGATTTAGGCGTTCGTATGGAGGATGAATACATGACGAACTATGATAGGCATATGCAGTACGAGGCATGGCAACGTCGGAATGACTACGAGCATTCCCGACAACGAGAGCATGGCCGATGGGATTATCATCAGCGCCAAATTATAAGTCAGTTGCAGCCTGGCGAGATGTATTATCCGACCCGACCCGCATATTATCCCGCACATCAGCCAGAAATGAGACCACCCTATGATTCATATGATTATGACGCAGCATACCAGTTCACCTATAATCAGCCATGGAACCCGGACGCGAACATGAATTGGGATCCCTATCCTAATTATCCTCCTAACCCACCTCCTGATCAGTAGAGATAAGTTGGTAATTTTTATTTTTATTTTAAACACTTAACATTTTAATTACATTTATGTAATGTTTGATATTTCTATTATTATTGTGTACTAATATTTTTCTTATAGTTTGAAAGTGGGATGCCAAAGTTCCATTTCAAATTACATGTATGATTATATTTGTATTGTATGTATTCTATTTTATGCACAAAACAGGGAAAAACAAAGCGTTTTCAAAGACTGGCATTAAGTTCAGCAAAAGCAAGTAATTTTGACGACAATGATGCAAAATATATGTGAAATAACAACAAGACGGAATGAACAAATGACGTGCACCATTTATCATTCAGCAAACAAACGCCAATATATTTGGAAACTTTGGTAAAAATTTAATCATTTTCACACAAATCACCCTCAATAATTTAAATTGTTACTGATTTCTTGCAAATGAGGGCATTGCAAGATCTTAAGTGTGGGAAGGGGTTAAATTCTTTCGGATTTTAAAATTTTTATATTAAACACTTGGTTACCATTAAAAATACTAGTAAATCAGTAGTTGTATTAGAATCTAGTGCTCTCTGATAAAAAAGAACAGCCCTAGTCTTATATACTGACTACCCAATTCTAGTAAAATTTTTCAAAATTTTCAATTAAATGAATTCAAATCATGTTTATACATATTTATGAACGATAAAACTAGGTTTTAACACCGAAATTATTGTTACCTCGGAAAGGACATAAATTGAGAAACAAACTAAAATGTTAAAATTCATTTAAAATGGAATAGAGGACGATAAAAAGAAAAATAAAAAGCCAAGTGTGGGAAAATTTACCAAGTTATTTTAAACATATGCCACATATATCTGTAACAAATAACTGAAAATACTTTTGCTTTGAACTAAACTAAACTGTTTTACCCGATGAAAGAAAAGAAGAGATGGATCTACACGATGAATCAATTCCATCATTAAAAGGAAGTAAAGTCTTCCGAAAAAGACACGCGCTTCTTGATTTAGGTCATGAAGTTGTCGTCCAGACCAGCTGTAGGTTGACGAAAAATCTAGAAAAGTCATCTCTAAAATCGGCTGGAAATCCACGGACATCAGCATTAAACAGGGTCGCCAAGTGGTCAGATTTATCCTAACCATGAGAAGGATTTATCTCGTACAATGGGGAGGCACCGTGCAAATTAGCTGGATAAGACTAATGAATCAGATCCCCAGAAAGGATAATCTCCTTAAAGATTAAAAATCAGCTTTTAAGCCTGATATTACTCAATCCTTGAGATTGACCTTAAAGATTGAGAATTCAAACTCATGGAATTCAATGATATCTAAACTCGAGCTTAAACGAGAAAATATTTTGATCAAAATTACAAACCGATTTGTTTTCTGAAAACCCTATTTTCAATGCGTTCATTACCATTGAACGTAAAATCCTAGGAATTCACCTGGAATTCATTAGGTCACCTGAACTAAATTGGGTGTCAACTGTAGTGACCCGAACTTTTCCATGTTTATATATATTAATTGAGATTGATATTTACATGATTAAATGTTTCCAACATTTTAAGCAATCAAACTTGTTAAGACTTGATTAATTGAAATAGGTTTCATATAGACAATTGACCACCCAAGTTGACCGGTGATTCACGAACGTTAAAACTTGTAAAAAAAAAACTATATGATGACATATATATGGTTATATATATAGTTAACATGATATTATGATAGGTAAACATATCATTAATTATATTAACAATGAACTACATTTGTAAAAACAAGACTACTAACTTAATGATTTTGAAACGAGACATATATGTAACGTTTATCGTTGTAACGACATTTAATGTATATATATCATATTAAGAGATATTCGTACATCATAATATCATGATAATATAATAATTTAAAATCTCTTTTGATATTATAAACATTGGGTTAACAACATTTAACAAGATCGTTAACCTAAAGGTTTCAAAACAACATTTACATGTAACGACTAACGATGACTTAACGACTCAGTTAAAATGTATATACATGTAGTGTTTTAATATGTATTTATACACTTTTGAAAGACTTCAATACACTTATCAAAATACTTCTACTTAACAAAAATGCTTACAATTACATTCTCGTTCAGTTTCATCAACAATTCTACTCATATGCACCCGTATTCGTACTCGTACAATACACAGCTTTTAGATGTATGTACTATTGGTATATACACTCCAATGATCAGCTCTTAGCAGCCCATGTGAGTCACCTAACACATGTGGGAACCATCATTTGGCAACTAGCATGAAATATCTCATAAGATTACAAAAATATGAGTAATCATTCATGACTTATTTACATGAAAACAAAATTACATATCCTTTATATCTAATCCATACACCAACGACCAAAAACACCTACAAACACTTTCATTCTTCAATTTTCTTCATCTAATTGAACTCTCTCAAGTTCTATCTTCAAGTTCTAAGTGTTCTTCATAAATTCCAAAAGTTCTAGTTTCATAAAATCAAGAATACTTTCAAGTTTGCTAGCTCACTTCCAATCTTGTAAGGTGATCATCCAACCTCAAGAAATTTTTGTTTCTTACAGTAGGTTATCATTCTAATACAAGGTAATAATCATATTTAAACTTTGGTTCAATTTCTATAACTATAACAATCTTATTTCAAGTGATGATCTTACTTGAACTTGTTTTCGTGTCATGATTTTGCTTCAAGAACTTTGAGCCATCCAAGGATCCATTGAAGCTAGATCCATTTTTCTCTTTTCCAGTAGGTTCATCCAAGGAACTTAAGGTAGTAATGATGTTCATAACATCATTCGATTCATACATATAAAGCTATCTTATTCGAAGGTTTAAACTTGTAATCACTAGAACATAGTTTAGTTAATTCTAAACTTGTTCGCAAACAAAAGTTAATCCTTCTAACTTGACTTTTAAAATTAACTAAACACATGTTCTATATCTATATGATATGCTAACTTAATGATTTAAAACCTGGAAACACGAAAAACACCGTAAAACCGGATTTACGCCGTCGTAGTAACACCGCGGGCTGTTTTGGGTTAGTTAATTAAAAACTATGATAAACTTTGATTTAAAAGTTGTTATTCTGAGAAAATGATTTTTATTATGAACATGAAACTATATCCAAAAATTATGGTTAAACTCAAAGTGGAAGTATGTTTTCTAAAATGGTCATCTAGACGTCATTCTTTCGACTGAAATGACTACCTTTACAAAAACGACTTGTAACTTATTTTTCCGACTATAAACCTATACTTTTTCTGTTTAGATTCATAAAATAAAGTTCAATATGAAACCATAGCAATTTGATTCATTCAAAACGGATTTAAAATGAAGAAGTTATGGGTAAAACAAGATTGGATAATTTTTCTCATTTTAGCTACGTGAAAATTGGTAACAAATCTATTCCAACCATAACTTAATCAACTTGTATTGTATATTATGTAATCTTGAGATACCATAGACACGTATACAATGTTTCGACCTATCATGTCGACACATCTAAATATATTTCGGAACAACCATAGACACTCTATATGTGAATGTTGGAGTTAGCTATACAGGGTTGAGGTTGATTCCAAAATATATATAGTTTGAGTTGTGATCAATACTGAGATACGTATACACTGGGTCGTGGATTGATTCAAGATAATATTTATTGATTTATTTCTGTACATCTAACTGTGGACAACTAGTTGTAGGTTACTAACGAGGACCGCTGACTTAATAAACTTAAAACATCAAAATATATTAAAAGTGTTGTAAATATATTTTGAACATACTTTAATATATATGTATATATTGTTATAGGTTCGTGAATCAATAGTGGCCAAGTCTTACTTCTCGACGAAGTAAAAATCTGTAAAAGTGAGTTATAGTCCCACTTTTAAAATCTAATATTTTTGGGATGAGAATACATGCAGGTTTATAAATGATTTACAAAATAGACACAAGTACGTGAAACTACATTCTATGGTTGAATTATCGAAATCGAATATGCCCCTTTTTATTAAGTCTGGTAATCTAAGAATTAGGGAACAGACACCCTAATTGACGCGAATCCTAAAGATAGATCTATTGGGCTTAACAAACCCCATCCAAAGTACCGGATGCTTTAGTACTTCGAAATTTATATCATATCCGAAGGGTGTCCCGGAATGATGGGGATATTCTTATATATGCATCTTGTTAATGTCGGTTACCAGGTGTTCACCATATGAATGATTTTTATCTCTATGTATGGGATATGTATTGAAATATGAAATCTTGTGGTCTATTATTATGATTTGATATATATAGGTTAAACCTATAACTCACCAACATTTTTTGTTGACGTTTTAAAGCATGTTTATTCTCAGGTGATTATTAAGAGCTTCCGCTGTCGCATACTTAAATAATGACGAGATTTGGAGTCCATGCTTGTATGATATTGTGTAAAAACTGCATTCAAGAAACTTATTTTGTTGTAACATATTTGTATTGTAAACCATTATGTAATGGTCGTGTGTAAACAGGATATTTTAGATTATCATTATTTGATAATCTACGTAAAACTTTTAAACCTTTATTGATGAAATAAAGGTTATGGTTTGTTTTAAAATGAATGCAGTCTTTGAAAAACGTCTCATATAGAGGTCAAAACCTCGCAACGAAATCAATTAATATGGAACGTTTTTAATCAATAAGAACGGGACATTTCAGTTGGTATCCGAGCGTTGGTCTTAGAGAACCAGAAAATTTGCATTAGTGTGTCTTATCGAGTTTGTTAGGATACATTAGTGAGTCTGGACTTCGACCGTGTTTTCTTTAAAAATGATTGCTTAACATTTTTGTTGGAAACTATATATTTTTAACATATGAATATTATGTGATATATTAATCTCTTAACGTATTTGATATTATGTGATAGATGTCTACCTCTAGAACAAGTCCCATTGACTCACCTAATAATAATGAAGAGTCAAATGTAAATTGGAATGATTTGTGGACTGATTCACAAGTTCCCGAAGAGGAACCGGAAGAAGAGTCGGAACCGGAAGAAGAATCGGAACCGGAAGAAGAATCGGAACCGGATGAAGAAATAGAACCGGTGGGGGAAATAATAAAACGGTTAAGTAAAAGAAAATCCTCAACCAACCGACCAAAGTTAATTATGGTCAATGGTGTTTCCGCCAAGGAAGCAAAATATTGGGAGGATTACCAATTCTCCGATGAATCGGATTCCGACGAGAATTCCGATGATGTTATAGAAATTACCCCAATTGAATTTAAAAAGGCAAAAGAAAATAATAAGGGAAAGGGCATAAAAATAGAGAAATCTAATTCCAACCCCGATGAACTTTATATGTATCGTCAACCCCCGAAGTCCTTAAGTTGTAACAATGACCCGGGAACCTCTAAACCACCAGGTTTTTCTAAACCAATGTGGACAACGACGGCTCGTATTAGGGGAACATCATATATCCCTAGAAACTTGGCAAAACGAACCAAAACCGAAGAAGAAGAAACGAGCGAGTCGGAATAAGATAGTTGTATTCGTGTGGTGTAATATATGGAATATAGTGTTCTTATGCTTTATGATATATGTAAAAATTGCTTGTATTAATAAGTATTTTTTTTATGAATCTAACTCTTGTCTATTTTACAGTTTAAAAACACAAAATGGATAGACAACCCAATATTTTAAGAGACCTACCCGGAGACATGATTGATGAAATCTTGTCTAGAGTCGGCCAGAATTCTTCGGCACAACTATTTAAGGCGAGATCAGTTTGTAAGACATTCGAAGAACGTTCCAAGAATGTCTTGGTTTATAAGAGACTTTCGTTTGAAAGATGGGGGATATCACATTGGGAAACCCATAAGTTACGATGTGTTTACTTTGACGCATATATTGCGGGGAACCCAAATGCTATTTTACGCAACGGGTTAAGAAATTATTTTGACTCAATATATCCGAATATTGGACTTCGTGATTTAGAAAAAGCGGCTAACATGCAACATAAAGAAGCATGTTATGCTTACGGATTAGTAATGTTCGCTTCTCACCAAAGTGAGAACAAGAACATCGGGCTACAACTATTAAACAAAACGTTTCCACAAGTGACGGAGTCGGTAATTGGGGTAAGAAATGAGGTTTTTAGATTATTACGAGACTGTTGGACATTACGTAACCCTCGTCCCTTTGATGACGTTACAACACGCTGTCTTATCAACGGCCATAACGGTTATGTTGCACAAGACCAAGGATGGGAAGTAGTCCTAGTAAAACCAGAATGCATGACTTGTTTCTGGACGTATGAATTACGTGTCTTTATTGCCTTTGCTGAACGACTTGTGTACTAGCTAGAATTGTCTTCACAACTATCTTGTATCAAAGTTATTGTGTGCTATATTTCATGCTTTATGTAAAATAAGCGGTATTGTAAGTTTGTAAAATATTGTATAAAAGTTTGAACGCGAAATATTATTATAATCAGTTTTTCATATAGAATTGTAGTAGTTGAATTGTATATTAGCTACTAAGTATGAACTTAACGGGTAGGTACTACCCGAATTTAAACTTATAAAATGCTAATATGAAGAAAAAGCTTTTATAAATGAGTTCATATTATGCTACGAAATACTATTAACTACTCTTAATATTCTGTATGATTAACTTGTTCCATTTAACTATTTTGAAGGAAATGGCACCGACTACTCGACACACCGTGAATATGAATGAAGAGGAATTCCGTACTTTTCTAGCTTCAAACATAGCCGCAGTACAGGCTGCGCTACATACCAACAATAACCTTGGATCTAGCAGTACAGGAAATCGTGTAGGATGCACCTACAAAGAATTCACTGCCTGCAAACCTTTGGAATTTGATGGAACCGAAGGACCGATCGGATTGAAACGGTGGACCGAGAAGGTTGAATCGGTGTTTGCCATAAGTAAGTGTACTGAAGAGGACAAAGTGAAGTACGCTACGCATACCTTCACAGGTTCTGCGTTAACATGGTGGAATACCTATCTAGAGCAAGTGGGACAAGATGATGCGTACGCACTACCGTGGTCAGCATTCAAGCACTTGATGAACGAGAAGTACCGTCCCAGAACCGAGGTCAATAAGCTCAAGATAGAACTTAGAGGGTTACGAACCCAAGGATTTGATATTACCACGTACGAAAGACGATTCACAGAATTGTGCCTATTGTGTCCGGGAGCATTCGAAGATGAGGAAGAGAAGATCGACGCATTTGTGAAAGGATTACCGGAAAGAATCCAAGAAGATATAAGTTCACACGAGCCCGCCTCCATACAACAGGCATGTAGAATGGCTCACAAACTAGTGAACCAGATTGAAGAAAGAATTAAAGAACAGACTGCTGAAGAGGCCAATGTGAAGCAAGTCAAAAGAAAGTGGGAGGAAAATGGTGATAAGAATCACCAATACAACAACAACAGCAATTACAACAATAATCGCAACAATTATCCCAACAATCGCAACATCAATCGCAACTACAACAAACGGCCCAACAACAACAACAACAACAACAACAACAGCAACTACAACAATCATCCCAACAACAATAATAACCGCAACAACAACAACAATCAGAAGCAGCTATGCCAAAGGTGTGAAAAGAATCACTCGGGGTTCTGCACCAAATTTTGCAACAAGTGTAAAAGAAATGGTCATAGCGGGGCGAAGTGTGAGGTCTACGGACCAGGGGTTAATAGAACGAAAGGAACAAATGGTGTCGGAACGAGTAATGGCGGAGCAAGTAGTGTCGGAGCAAGTTATGCCAATGTAGTTTGTTATAAATGTGGAAAACCAGGCCACATTATTAGAAATTGCCCGAACCAGGAGAACACGAATGGACAAGGCCGTGGAAGAGTTTTCAATATTAATGTGGTAGAGGCACAGGAAGACCCGGAGCTTGTTACGGGTACGTTTCTTATTGACAATAAATCTGCTTACGTTTTATTTGATTCGGGTGCGGATAGAAGCTATATGAGTAGAGATTTTTGTGCTAAATTAAGTTGTCCATTGACGCCTTTGGATAGTAAATTTTTACTCGAATTAGCAAATGGTAAATTAATTTCAGCAGATAATATATGTCGGAATCGAGAAATTAAACTGGTTAGCGAAACATTTAAGATTGATTTGATACCAGTAGAGTTAGGGAGTTTTGATGTGATAATCGGTATGGACTGGTTGAAAGAAGTGAAAGCAGAGATCGTTTGTTACAAAAATGCAATTCGCATTATACGAGAAAAAGGAAAACCCTTAATGGTGTACGGAGAAAAGGGCAACACGAAGCTACATCTTATTAGTAATTTGAAGGCACAAAAACTAATAAGAAAAGGTTGCTATGCTGTTCTAGCACACGTCGAGAAAGTACAAACTGAAGAAAAGAGCATCAATGATGTTCCCATTGCAAAAGAATTTCCCGATGTATTTCCGAAAGAATTACCGGGATTACCCCCACAGCGATCCGTTGAATTTCAAATAGATCTTGTACCAGGAGCTGCACCAATAGCTCGTGCTCCTTACAGACTCGCACCCAGCGAGATGAAAGAACTGCAAAGCCAATTACAAGAACTTTTAGAGCGTGGTTTCATTCGACCAAGCACATCACCGTGGGGAGCTCCTGTTTTGTTTGTCAAGAAGAAAGATGGTACATTCAGGTTGTGTATCGACTACCGAGAGTTGAACAAACTTACCATCAAGAACCGCTACCCACTACCGAGAATCGACGACTTATTTGATCAACTACAAGGCTCGTCTGTTTATTCAAAGATTGACTTACGTTCCGGGTATCATCAAATGCGGGTGAAAGAAGATGATATTCCAAAGACTGCTTTCAGAACACGTTACGGTCATTACGAGTTTATGGTCATGCCGTTTGGTTTAACTAATGCACCAGCTGTGTTCATGGACCTTATGAACCGAGTGTGTGGACCATACCTTGACAAGTTTGTCATTGTTTTCATTGATGACATACTTATTTACTCAAAGAATGACCAAGAACACGGTGAACATTTGAGAAAGGTGTTAGAAGTATTGAGGAAGGAAGAATTGTACGCTAAGTTTTCAAAGTGTGCATTTTGGTTGGAAGAAGTTCAATTCCTCGGTCACATAGTGAACAAAGAAGGTATTAAGGTGGATCCGGCAAAGATAGAAACTGTTGAAAAGTGGGAAACCCCGAAAACTCCGAAACACATACGCCAGTTTTTAGGACTAGCTGGTTACTACAGAAGGTTCATCCAAGACTTTTCCAGAATAGCAAAACCCTTGACTGCATTAACGCATAAAGGGAAGAAATTTGAATGGAATGATGAACAAGAGAAAGCGTTTCAGTTATTGAAGAAAAAGCTAACTACGGCACCTATATTGTCATTGCCTGAAGGGAATGATGATTTTGTGATTTATTGTGACGCATCAAAGCAAGGTCTCGGTTGTGTATTAATGCAACGAACGAAGGTGATTGCTTATGCGTCTAGACAATTGAAGATTCACGAACAAAATTATACGACGCATGATTTGGAATTAGGCGCGGTTGTTTTTGCATTAAAGACTTGGAGGCACTACTTATATGGGGTCAAAAGTATTATATATACCGACCACAAAAGTCTTCAACACATATTTAATCAGAAACAACTGAATATGAGGCAGCGTAGGTGGATTGAATTATTGAATGATTACGATTTTGAGATTCGTTACCACCCGGGGAAGGCAAATGTGGTAGCCGATGCCTTGAGCAGGAAGGATAGAGAACCCATTCGAGTAAAATCTATGAATATAATGATTCATAATAACATTACTACTCAAATAAAGGAGGCGCAACAAGGAGTTTTAAAAGAGGGAAATTTAAAGGATGAAATACCCAAAGGATCGGAGAAGCATCTTAATATTCGGGAAGACGGAACCCGGTATAGGGCTGAAAGGATTTGGGTACCAAAATTTGGAGATATGAGAGAAATGGTACTTAGAGAAGCTCATAAAACCAGATACTCAATACATCCTGGAACGGGGAAGATGTACAAGGATCTCAAGAAACATTTTTGGTGGCCGGGTATGAAAGCCGATGTTGCTAAATACGTAGGAGAATGTTTGACGTGTTCTAAGGTCAAAGCTGAGCATCAGAAACCATCAGGTCTACTTCAACAACCCGAAATCCCGGAATGGAAATGGGAAAACATTACCATGGATTTCATCACTAAATTGCCAAGGACTGCAAGTGGTTTTGATACTATTTGGGTAATAGTTGATCGTCTCACCAAATCAGCACACTTCCTACCAATAAGAGAAGATGACAAGATGGAGAAGTTAGCACGACTGTATTTGAAGGAAGTCGTCTCCAGACATGGAATACCAATCTCTATTATCTCTGATAGGGATGGCAGATTTATTTCAAGATTCTGGCAGACATTACAGCAAGCATTAGGAACTCGTCTAGACATGAGTACTGCCTATCATCCACAAACTGATGGGCAGAGCGAAAGGACGATACAAACACTTGAAGACATGCTACGAGCATGTGTTATTGATTTCGGAAACAGTTGGGATCGACATCTACCGTTAGCAGAATTTTCCTACAACAACAGCTACCATTCAAGCATTGAGATGGCGCCGTTTGAAGCACTTTATGGTAGAAAGTGCAGGTCTCCGATTTGTTGGAGTGAGGTGGGGGATAGACAGATTACGGGTCCGGAGATTATACAAGAAACTACCGAGAAGATCATCCAAATTCAACAACGGTTGAAAACCGCCCAAAGTCGACAAAAGAGCTACGCTGACATTAAAAGAAAAGATATAGAATTTGAAATTGGAGAGATGGTCATGCTTAAAGTTTCACCTTGGAAAGGCGTTGTTCGATTTGGTAAACGAGGGAAATTAAATCCAAGGTATATTGGACCATTCAAGATTATTGATCGTGTCGGACCAGTAGCTTACCGACTTGAGTTACCTCAACAACTCGCGGCTGTACATAACACTTTCCACGTCTCGAATTTAAAGAAATGTTTTGCTAAAGAAGATCTCACTATTCCGTTAGATGAAATCCAAATCAACGAAAAACTTCAATTCATCGAAGAACCCGTCGAAATAATGGATCGTGAGGTTAAAAGACTTAAGCAAAACAAGATACCAATTGTTAAGGTTCGATGGAATACTCGTAGAGGACCCGAGTTCACCTGGGAGCGTGAAGATCAGATGAAGAAGAAATACCCGCATCTATTTCCAGAAGATTCGTCAACACCTTCAACAGCTTAAAATTTCGGGACGAAATTTATTTAACGGGTAGGTACTGTAGTGACCCGAACTTTTCCATGTTTATATATATTAATTGAGATTGATATTTACATGATTAAATGTTTCCAACATTTTAAGCAATCAAACTTGTTAAGACTTGATTAATTGAAATAGGTTTCATATAGACAATTGACCACCCAAGTTGACCGGTGATTCACGAACGTTAAAACTTGTAAAAAAAAAACTATATGATGACATATATATGGTTATATATATAGTTAACATGATATTATGATAGGTAAACATATCATTAATTATATTAACAATGAACTACATTTGTAAAAACAAGACTACTAACTTAATGATTTTGAAACGAGACATATATGTAACGTTTATCGTTGTAACGACATTTAATGTATATATATCATATTAAGAGATATTCGTACATCATAATATCATGATAATATAATAATTTAAAATCTCTTTTGATATTATAAACATTGGGTTAACAACATTTAACAAGATCGTTAACCTAAAGGTTTCAAAACAACATTTACATGTAACGACTAACGATGACTTAACGACTCAGTTAAAATGTATATACATGTAGTGTTTTAATATGTATTTATACACTTTTGAAAGACTTCAATACACTTATCAAAATACTTCTACTTAACAAAAATGCTTACAATTACATTCTCGTTCAGTTTCATCAACAATTCTACTCATATGCACCCGTATTCGTACTCGTACAATACACAGCTTTTAGATGTATGTACTATTGGTATATACACTCCAATGATCAGCTCTTAGCAGCCCATGTGAGTCACCTAACACATGTGGGAACCATCATTTGGCAACTAGCATGAAATATCTCATAAGATTACAAAAATATGAGTAATCATTCATGACTTATTTACATGAAAACAAAATTACATATCCTTTATATCTAATCCATACACCAACGACCAAAAACACCTACAAACACTTTCATTCTTCAATTTTCTTCATCTAATTGAACTCTATCAAGTTCTATCTTCAAGTTCTAAGTGTTCTTCATAAATTCCAAAAGTTCTAGTTTCATAAAATCAAGAATACTTTCAAGTTTGCTAGCTCACTTCCAATCTTGTAAGGTGATCATCCAACCTCAAGAAATTTTTGTTTCTTACAGTAGGTTATCATTCTAATACAAGGTAATAATCATATTCAAACTTTGGTTCAATTTCTATAACTATAACAATCTTATTTCAAGTGATGATCTTACTTGAACTTGTTTTCGTGTCATGATTTTGCTTCAAGAACTTTGAGCCATCCAAGGATCCATTGAAGCTAGATCCATTTTTCTCTTTTCCAGTAGGTTCATCCAAGGAACTTAAGGTAGTAATGATGTTCATAACATCATTCGATTCATACATATAAAGCTATCTTATTCGAAGGTTTAAACTTGTAATCACTAGAACATAGTTTAGTTAATTCTAAACTTGTTCGCAAACAAAAGTTAATCCTTCTAACTTGACTTTTAAAATTAACTAAACACATGTTCTATATCTATATGATATGCTAACTTAATGATTTAAAACCTGGAAACACGAAAAACACCGTAAAACCGGATTTACGCCGTCGTAGTAACACCGCGGGCTGTTTTGGGTTAGTTAATTAAAAACTATGATAAACTTTGATTTAAAAGTTGTTATTCTGAGAAAATGATTTTTATTATGAACATGAAACTATATCCAAAAATTATGGTTAAACTCAAAGTGGAAGTATGTTTTCTAAAATGGTCATCTAGACGTCATTCTTTCGACTGAAATGACTACCTTTACAAAAACGACTTGTAACTTATTTTTCCGACTATAAACCTATACTTTTTCTGTTTAGATTCATAAAATAAAGTTCAATATGAAACCATAGCAATTTGATTCATTCAAAACGGATTTAAAATGAAGAAGTTATGGGTAAAACAAGATTGGATAATTTTTCTCATTTTAGCTACGTGAAAATTGGTAACAAATCTATTCCAACCATAACTTAATCAACTTGTATTGTATATTATGTAATCTTGAGATACCATAGACACGTATACAATGTTTCGACCTATCATGTCGACACATCTAAATATATTTCGGAACAACCATAGACACTCTATATGTGAATGTTGGAGTTAGCTATACAGGGTTGAGGTTGATTCCAAAATATATATAGTTTGAGTTGTGATCAATACTGAGATACGTATACACTGGGTCGTGGATTGATTCAAGATAATATTTATTGATTTATTTCTGTACATCTAACTGTGGACAACTAGTTGTAGGTTACTAACGAGGACCGCTGACTTAATAAACTTAAAACATCAAAATATATTAAAAGTGTTGTAAATATATTTTGAACATACTTTAATATATATGTATATATTGTTATAGGTTCGTGAATCAACAGTGGCCAAGTCTTACTTCTCGACGAAGTAAAAATCTGTAAAAGTGAGTTATAGTCCCACTTTTAAAATCTAATATTTTTGGGATGAGAATACATGCAGGTTTATAAATGATTTACAAAATAGACACAAGTACGTGAAACTACATTCTATGGTTGAATTATCGAAATCGAATATGCCCCTTTTTATTAAGTCTGGTAATCTAAGAATTAGGGAACAGACACCCTAATTGACGCGAATCCTAAAGATAGATCTATTGGGCTTAACAAACCCCATCCAAAGTACCGGATGCTTTAGTACTTCGAAATTTATATCATATCCGAAGGGTGTCCCGGAATGATGGGGATATTCTTATATATGCATCTTGTTAATGTCGGTTACCAGGTGTTCACCATATGAATGATTTTTATCTCTATGTATGGGATATGTATTGAAATATGAAATCTTGTGGTCTATTATTATGATTTGATATATATAGGTTAAACCTATAACTCACCAACATTTTTTGTTGACGTTTTAAAGCATGTTTATTCTCAGGTGATTATTAAGAGCTTCCGCTGTCGCATACTTAAATAATGACGAGATTTGGAGTCCATGCTTGTATGATATTGTGTAAAAACTGCATTCAAGAAACTTATTTTGTTGTAACATATTTGTATTGTAAACCATTATGTAATGGTCGTGTGTAAACAGGATATTTTAGATTATCATTATTTGATAATCTACGTAAAACTTTTAAACCTTTATTGATGAAATAAAGGTTATGGTTTGTTTTAAAATGAATGCAGTCTTTGAAAAACGTCTCATATAGAGGTCAAAACCTCGCAACGAAATCAATTAATATGGAACGTTTTTAATCAATAAGAACGGGACATTTCATCAACCGTAAGAACGGTGGTTGCATAGTGGTCAAAGACAGGACCTTGTGCCAGACCGAAAAATTATAAGGGTGAGCTTTACTATTGCTCCTACCAAGGATAGTAATTGCGTCCGACACGTTATAGACCATAATCAAAAGCATGTCACGGGACATTGCCTTAACAGTTGCTTGTTCAATGCTTTCCTTTACAACCGGACGGTAGTTTGCCGAAAGGTAATATACGGAACAAGTAAACTGGACGTGTTGCTTTCCAAATACAAGGTTAGCAAGTGGGTGACACAAAACCGCAAGTTTTGAGCTAAAATTTTCAAATCTGAAACCCACCAAACCCACAAAAATATTTTGCAAACACCGGTAAAGGGTTATTCCGGAAAACTTATCTAGGGTAAAAACTAGATTTAATTTTCAAAAGATCAAATGTTTTCATAAAGATCCAATTTCCTTAATGGATCTAAATTTTTATAGTCATGTGGGACTGTAAACCACATCGTTACTACCATTGTTCATACCGCCGTATTGAAATCACTGATGTACAAAGTGTGAAGAATAAAGAAGTGATTCTAGTATTTCAAGACAATATTGCTTGAGGACAAGCAACGCTCAAGTGTGGGAATATTTGATAATGCTAAAAACGAACATATATTTCATAGCATTATTTCTCAAGAAAGACAAGATTTTAGTTGGTACTGTTCGATTTACAAGCAATATTCGTTTAAATATTAAAAAGTGAAGACAAAAGGCAGAATCGACAAATTGAAGACAAAAAGGTCCAAAGAGCTAAAAAGTACAAGATACAACTAAAAAGGTTCAAAATATTGATGAGGAACGTCTCAAAATGACAAGAGTACAAGTTACAAGACGCAAAGTACACGATATAAAATAATACGCGAAGACGTCCGAAAATCCGGAACCGGGACCTGAGCCAAGAAGAAACGCCCGACGCAACGGACCAAAAATATCTAGTCTACTATGCACAAGAATATAATATAATATATATATAATTATATATAATTATATATTATATATATTATTATTATTATATTACGTCGGCAAGAAGAAAACAAAGCAATTTGGCTGGATCCAGGGTGGCCATGCGACTCGCATGGCCAGAAGCACAAATCCATGCGAGTCGCATGGAGTGAGATTGCTGGTCAGGTCCTATATAAAGCCAGTTTTCTGCCGAGTTTTAACCATCTTTTTTCTTCCTCTTCATACGTAAATATATTTATATTTATAATTTATATTTTAATTTTAATTATAATTCTAATAATAAGGGTATGTTAGCGAATGTTGTAAGGGTGTAAGTCGAAATTCTGTCCGTGTAACGCTACGCTATTTTTAATCATTGTAAGTTATGTTCAACCTTTTTACATTAATGTCTCGTAGCTAAGTTATTATTATGCTTATTTAAAACGAAGTAATCATGATGTTGGGCTAATTACTAAAATTGGGTAATTGGGCTTTGTACCATAATTGGGGTTTGGACAAAAGAACGACACTTGTGGAAACTAGACTATGGGCTATTAATGGGCTTTATATTTGTTTAACTAAATGAAAGTTTGTTAATGTTAATATAAAGATTTACAATTGGGCGTCCCTATAAATTACCATATACACTCGATCGGACACGATGGGCGGGGTATTTATATGTACGAATAATCGTTCATTTAACCGGACACGGGAATGGATTAATAGCCACTAGAATAATTAAAACAGGGGTGAAATTACATTCAAGGGTAATTGGTGTAATTGTTAACAAAGTAGTAAAACCTTGGTTTACACGCAGTCGATAACCTGGTGTATTCATTAAACAAAGTATTAAAACCTTGTTACAATTCGAATCCCCAATTAGTTGGAATATTTAACTTCGGGTATAATAATAATTTGACAAGGACACTTGCAATTTATATTTATGACTGATGGACTGTTATGGACAAAAACCAGACGGACATATTGAATAATCCAGGACAAAGGACAATTAACCCATGGGCATAAAACTAAAATCAACACGTCAAACATCATGATTACGGAAGTTTAAATAAGCATAATTCTTTTATTTCATATTTAATTTCCTTTATTTTATATTTAATTGCACTTCTAATTATCGCACTTTTATTTATTGTTATTTAATCGCATTTTTAATTATCGTACTTTTTAATTATCGCAAGTTTATTTTATCGCACTTTTATTATTCGTAATTTCATTATCGTTATTTACTTTACGCTTTAATTTAAGTCTTGTATTTATTTTATATTTTACATTAGGTTTTAACTGCGACTAAAGTCTTAAAATCGACAAACCGGTCATTAAACGGTAAAAACCCCCCTTTATAATAATAATATTACTTATATATATGTTTGTATTTTTATAAAAATAAACTAATATAGCGTTGAGCTTTGTTTAAAGATTTCCCTGTGGAACGAACCGGACTTACTAAAAACTACACTACTGTACGATTAGGTACACTGCCTATAAGTGTTGTAGCAAGGTTTAAGTATATCCATTCTATAAATAAATAAATATCTTGTGTAAAATTGTATCGTATTTAATAGTGTTTTCCTAGTAAAATAATAACTATTTTATATACACCTCGCTTCACATCAGTAACAAAATAGAATGCAAGTTAATGTTTAACAAAAGCTGCCATCATAAATATGCAGACTCTCTAAGCACAGCGGAAGCAATCAATCATGAATCTGAGAATAAAACATGCGAGTAACTGTCAACAAAAATGTTGAGTGAATTATAGGTTTAATATTGCAAACAATACTTAATTTAAACAATAAAAAAATTTATGTTTGAAAACATAAAAACTCCTTTTTGAACCGCCAAATTATATGCTAGAAAACATATAATAAAACATTATTCCATTTTCCGTGAGCAACCTGGTAACCACTTAACCATTTATTTACCCTTGCCAAACACAATAAATAATATACACCGAACAAGTGTATCTACAACAAAATACGAAGTACTAAACATTCCGATTATAAATTGCTAGCGCGACTAGCTCGAAATGGGGTTGTCAAACCCGATAAATCTATCCGTAGGATTCGCGTTCACCAGTAGAAACCAGTGATTACAGTTACCAGACTAGGGAATATTTTTGTTCAACTCACAATGAATAATTTAAACCAACTTCCACTTGTCCAAAATATAAAATAAATTGCATGTATTCTCATCCCAAAAGATTTAAAATAGGAAAATGGGACTATAACTCACCTTAATAGCAAACGAAGTAACCACACAATTATGCGAACAGCAAATGAAGTAAAGTGATCAGGAATGATCACAACGCCGACCTATACATAAAGCAGGTCGATATAAATACCTAACTTAGGTCAAGTCTTAGTATGATAGCTATTGTACATGTTGCAAGTAGACATAGAACAATACTCGGCATGCATCGGTTTGATCGGAACAGCGTACGGACACACACTTTCTATTTTTAGAAAGTTTCTATTTTTAGCAGGTTTCCATTTTTGGAAAGTTTCTATTTTAGGAAAGTTTCTATTTTTGGAAAGTTTCTATTTTTGGAAAGTTTCTATTTTTGGAAAGTTTCTATTTTTGGAAAGTTTCCAAATTTAGAAAGTTGCTATTTTTAAAAAGTTTTAAGTTAGAAAAGTTTCCTTATTTAGAAAGTCAACAAAAGTCAACTGAAAGTCAAAGTCAACCGAAAGTCAACTCAAAAGTCAACCTTGGTCAACCATAGTCAACGTTAATTTTAAAAGTGTAAGTTATAATAATAATGTAAGTTATAACGTTTATTAAAGTTAAATATGTCTAATTATGTCATAACATAAGTTTAATTAAATTAAAATGAATTATTAAAGTTAATATAAGTTTAAATGATATAATTAATATAACATAAGTATTTAATTAATTAATTAAATATTAGTCATAATATAAGTATTATTCATTAATAATAAATTTTAAATTATATCATAAGTATTATTAATTAATAATGAATTATTAATCATATCATAAGTTTCTAATTATAATCATTAAATCATAAGTATTTAATAATTAAATTATAATTAAATAATAACTAAGCCTTATAATAATTAAATAATTAATTAATCCTTATTATAAGTCTTATTATAATAATCTCATAATATAAGTTTAATACTTATCATAAGTATTTTCCATTAATAATGAAAGTATTATTAATCACAAGTTTAATTAAAATGTTAATTAAATCATAAGTATTAATTAAATGATATAATAAATATATATCATAAGTCTTAAATAATAATAATAATTACTTTTTATATCATAAGTAATTAAATGATAATGAAATCCATTATTTATATCATAGGTTTAATAATAAATCCCAAGTTTTAAATCAAAAGTTCATCGGGTCGTATCCTGAGCCCCGGGTGTCGGTTTTCGGCGAGCCTTACAAATATCTCCGCCTAAGCAAACCACCCGACACTTTGGTACACTCAAGAACACATCATGAACAGCCCACAAGTCGTGATATATAGCCAATACACTACTTGGAACTTCAATTCAATCAAAAACATGTTTTAGACGTAACGGGTGATTCGTGGCTCGGATTGAGATGACCCGAACATGAAAGTTCGCCCCACCATCAGTCCTAACACACTAACACACCCTAAAGTCACCAAATATGGTCAGAAAGTCGGACCAAACCTGGTTCATACCAAAATCACATTTCAATCTTAACAAAATACCACTTTGCTCGTATCTAGGGCTCCGAGAATCGAAACGACATGAATCCGGAGTCTAAAATTAATGTCTTGATGAGAGGAACTCATTTATATACTTTATTTTATGATCAACATCAGTTAAAATATCAGAAACACACGAAAAAGCTGCTGTCCCAATTTTATCAAACTGAAAAAATATGCAATCGAGCAATTCTACGCATACAATCATAAATACAATAACATGTAACTATCATACTATCAATATAACATCAAAATACAGAAAAAAAAATAAAAAAAAATTGAAAAGCTAGGGTTAGGGTTTATACCCTAATCAAGAATTGATTTATATTGACGCGTAGAGGAGAACGAGAGAAATCCGTTGATGTTAAAAGCCCCTTGATTCAAGTTCTTGATGATGATCAAATCAAGATGATAATGGTGCTGGAAGTGGCGGCCAAAAATAAGAGAAAAGAGGAGAGAAAGTTGAGAGAAAAGTGATAAGGGTGAAATAATTAGAATGGAAATAAAAATAAGGCTAATTAATCAAAAAAATTAAATCACCTCCCCCCCCATAAGGGAATTTTCGGCCAAAAACTGAATGGGGTGGGCCCCATAGTGGCCTAATTTGATAAATGATAAAATCCTAGTGGCCCGAACGCCCGAACGAAACCCGAAACGCGAAAACGCCGCTACGCGATTGATTTTTTCGAAGAGATAATAAATACGCGACGAATAAAATATATAAACACTATATATAATCATATGACATCAAAATATCATATTTAAAATAATTAGGACTTAAAAATTCCAAAAGTTCGACCGTTGGTTTGAAAACCGAAAAGATTCGCCGGATAGAAATCCGCGACACGTAGAAACGTACAATTAAAGATATGAATACAAATATTCATATAACACATAATAATTAATATATTATTACAAAAATAATAATATAGGTCATAGAAATGACGTGGCACGAAAAATAATTAACGGTCGTTAAATAATTAACGGCAAAAGATAACGGAAAAAGTAGGGTCGTTACAGTACCTTCCCGTTACGGGAATTTCGTCCCGAAATTTAAGCAGGTGCAGGGGTTTCCTCGGCATCTGGGAACAAATGCGGTTACTTCTGCTTCATCTGACCTTCACGCTCCCAAGTGAACTCGGGACCGCGTCCGGTGTTCCATCTAACTCGAACAATAGGAATTTTACTCTGCTTAAGAGTCTTTACCTCTCGGTCCATAATTTCAACAGGTTCTTCAATAAAATAAAGTTGCTTATCAACATGAAGTTCATCAAAAAGAATAGTTTCATTGGCCTCGGCCAAACACTTCTTTAAATTCGATACATGAAAAACGTCACGAATAGCACTGAGTTCTTGTGGCAATTTCAAACGATAAGCCACTGGTCCAACTCTCTCAATAATCCCAAAAGGTCCAACAAATCGAGGATTCAACTTTCCCCTTTTACCAAAACGTACCACACCCTTCCAAGGTGAAACTTTCAACATAACACGATCACCGACCTGAAAGTCGATATCGTTCCTTCTCTTATCAGCATAACTCTTTTGCCTACTCCTGGCAGTTCTCAATCTTTTCTTAATCTGTGCAATCTTCTCGGTAGTCTCGTGAATGATCTCTGGTCATGTGAGTTGAGCATCCCCAACCTCATTCCAACAGACAGGAGACCTACACTTTCTACCATACAGAGCTTCAAATGGTGCGGCTTTAATACTTGCATGATAACTGCTGTTATAAGAAAACTCATCCAGCGGCAAATATTTATCCCACCCATTTCCAAAATCAATAACACACGCTCTTAACATGTTTTCTACGTTTGAATGGTCCTTTCACTCTGACCATCCGTCTGTGGATGATAAGCGGTGCTCATATCCAATTTAGTTCCTAGAGCACCTTGTTAGGACTGCCTCAGTCCAACATAATCGATACGGGAACACCATGTCTCGAAATAATCTCCTTCAAATACAAACGAGTAAACTTCTTCATTGAATATGTTTCCTTAATTGGCAAGAAAAGAGTTGACTTAGCGAGTCGGTAACAATCACCCAAATGGTATCATAACCACCCACAACTCCCGGTAACTTCGTAATAAAGTCCATCTTAATACCTTCCCACTTCCACTCGGGAATTTCAGGTTGCACCAAAAGTCCAGACGGTTTCTGATGTTCAGCTTTAACCTTAGCGCAGGTCAAACACTTAGCCACATACGTAGCCACATCAGCTTTCAAATTAGGCCACCAATACAGCTCCTTAAGATCATGATACATCTTTCCTGAACCAAGATGAATAGAGTACCTAGACTTATGAGCCTCATCTAAAACAAGTTTTCGTAGATTACCAAACTTCGGAACCCAAAGGCATCCCGCAAAATACCGAGTACCATCGGTTTGTACCTCTAACTGTTTACTCAAGCCTCGGACCTTCCCGTTACAAAATTTTCCTCCTTCAAGGCTTCTTATTGTGCCTCAAGGATCTGCCTAGCGAGGTTTGTTTGAATTGTCATATTCAAGGCCCTAAACCTGCGAGGTTCAGCCCTTTCTTTACGACTTAATGCATCAGCCACATCATTGGCCTTTCCCGGATGATATAAAAGTTCGCAATCATAATCATTTAACGTCTCAACCCATCTTCGTTGCCTCATATTTAACTGTTTCTGATCAAGAATATGTTGAAGACTTTTGTGATCAGTGTACAATGTACCTTTGACCCCATATAGATAATGTCTGCAAATCTTAAGCGCAAACACAACAGCTCTCAACTCTAAATCATGGGTTACGTAATTCTGCTCGTGAATCTTCAACTGACGTGACGCGTATGCAATAACTTTCTTTCGTTGCATCAAAACACAACCAAAGCCCTGACGCGAAGCATTACAATAAACAACAAAATCATCATTACCCTCAGGTAGTGACAATATCGGAGCGGTAGTCAACTTCTTCTTCAAAGTTTGAAAAGCAGTCTCTTGTTCATCCTTCCACTCATACTTCTTCCCCTTGTGCGTTAAAGCAGTCATAGGTTTCGCTATACGAGAGAAATCTTGAATGAACCTTCTATAATAGCCTGCCAAACCTAGGAACTGACGAATCTGAGTAGGAGTTTTTTTTTTTTTTTGGAATTTCCCACTTTACAATCGCTTCAATCTTAGCAGGGTCAACTTGTATTCCATGTTTACTAATAATATGTCCAAGAAATTGAACTTCTCTTAACCAGAAAGCACACTTAGAGAACTTAGCGTACTATTCTTCTTTTCTCAACAAATCAAGCACCAACTTCAAATGTTCTTCGTGCTCTTCATCACTCTTGGAATAAATAAGGATGTCGTCGATGAAAACGATAACGAATTTGTCTAGATAGGGTCTGCACACATGGTTCATGAGGTCCGTGAACACAGCAGGTGCTTTAGTCAATCCAGACGGCATAGCAAGAAGTTGGCAGTGACCATAACGGGTACGGAAAGCAGTTTTCAGAATATCAGTTTCTTTAGCGCGTAATTGGTGATAACCGGAACGAAGATCAATCTTAGAATAAACGGACGAACCTTGAAGTTGATCGAACAGATCATCAATTCTCAGAAGAGGATAACGGTTCTTAATCGTAAGCTTGTTCAATGCGCGATAATCAATACACCATCGGAATGAACCACCTTTGTTCTTAACAAACAAAACAGAAGCTCCCTAAGGGGACGAACTGGGACGAATGAAATATAGTTGCAACAATGAAGGAAGAAATATATGGATTAGTCACATCGGTGGCATAGATATTTAAGGCAATTCTCTCAAAGGAGATAACGAGGATCATGGACTTCAAAGTAAATTTTCATTACATTTTCGAAAGGAAGACGTACGAAAGGTGTGATATTTCAACGAGAGTGTACTTCCTTGTACAATGAGCGAGGAAATCTAGGATTCATCCATATTCTTAAATTTATGTGCGGATGAAAAGAACGCGAATCATGGGTTATAAATAATGGCCGCCTCCAGATGAGATGAATCTCTAAAAATAATTTTGTGCACTTCAAAGTATTGAATCCTAGGATTGATGTTTACGACGGTGTTGTGGTTAACAGCGAATATTGAGAGTAGAAACTCCTCAAACGGTCTAGTGAAATATATATCCATGATACCCACTATGACAACAGTTGGGGTAGAAACCCACCTAGCGCCTTTTCTACAATAGGGTGACCACCGAGTGTACCCCAGAAAATTGATTTATCGGTCCGCGTTTCGGCCATGTCCAACCATAAGAGGGGAAAATTTTATGAGCGCAAAGACTTTCCTACAAATTTTGTAAGAGCGGAATCCAAAGGGGTGTAAGAGTTTCTATCAATGAACTTAAGGGTAAGTTTCATCCTTAAACGGAGGATGAGAAGAACTGTGATCCATACACTCTGTAGGGTAATGCGAAAATTTGATAAAATCAATTAAAGGAGTTTTGAAAAAGCTTTAAACATTGATGTGACAACATAAACGGAACGAAGTTCTTAGTAAATTTAGAAGTATGTACAACGTGTACCATTTTATATAAAACAAATTGACTTAGTCAAAACAGCTCAATAAATGAGTGGTCTTAAAATAATTTTGTAGGTATAATTTAGTATATACTAGCCAAAATAGGTAAGGGTAAATTTATTCATTCGAATCCATATATACATATATGATTTTTATAAATTGTATACATGACAAAATATTTCATTACTTCTATTCACCCATAAATCCCGTGAGAACCGCCCAATTAAACAAATGTGTAAAACTCCCGATGATAAACAGAGTATTTGTATTTCAGAGGTTACAAGTTGAAGTAAGATCTTGAAAGATCGAGTAAATGACTTGAATCGTCGTGCGACATTTGACCAACAAATGTTATGAGGTTATGAAAACCAATGAGTTAAATGTTATTTTGACTATTATCAGGACAGAAGTCCTTGGGCCAAAACTGTTTTCGAGCGAAGCAGTTGCTAACAAGCGAGTTATGGAGGATAGGGCATGAGATAGATAATCTGGTTAAAACGAGCTTCTCGTATATCAACAATTAAGATAATGAATATTTTCCCTACCCAGGTAATACATCGGTGTAAAAATTTTCTTTGACTCGCTTTCTATTCCTCATGTCACAATATTGGGACTTCTTTATGAATTAACGTAATATAATCACGTTGGCCTGACGCCATTATATTTCACTAACTCATAGTTCCATTCCAATATCACTCCATAAGGTCAGGACACGTGGTCAACCTCGAATTTCAACACAATTTCCCTAAAACAATTTCTTAACAATGTGCTAAGGATAGCACAAGAGACAAAGACATCGAAAGTAATGAATAGGAGTAATGGTGACATGAAAATGTCTTCGAAGTACCAAGAATCTCTAAAAGTCAAGGATGACGTTTTTCGGTTCAAAAACCAAAGCACATAGGCACAACGGCACAATGGCATGTAATGTAACAAAAATGTTATATACCCAAACACAATAGCTGACATTGAAATGCCGAGCCTTTAGAAGTCAAGAATGACATCTCGCGTAATATAACTCAAACGTTATATGCATAACCATAATAGATGACATAGAAATGCCGAGAATTTTAGAACACCTAATGTAACTCAAATGTTATATCAATAAACACAAATTATGACATAGAAATGTCAAGAATTTCAGAAGTCAAGAATGTCACCCCCCCTCGGTTTCACTAACCGAGGTGTTCCCATAAAAGATGAACTCGCATGAGTCGGAGAATACGTTTAAATCGGAATGGGAGTTCCTCCCGGATTCAGAACATAATAGAAATGTATGTATGATAACAATATACATACCAATACGATACAAATAATCACATATAGTAATATATAATAGGCCGGGCTGTAGACTAGACTCACTAATGCACCCTATTGACTCGGGTAACGACATCAATGCAGCCTAATTCCCTACAACCAGAGCTCTGATACCAACTGTGACGACTCCGTCAAAACACTTAACGGCTCCGTCACTTAGTTCCACAGCTTGATCGAAACTCTATATGAATTTAATAAAACAACCTTGCATTCTTTATTTAAAAATGATTTCCTATAAAGGAAATCTACTAAAATGTATAAGTTTAGAAAAACTATACAATAATACTTTAACCAAAAGTTGACCAAAATAAAGTCAACAAACAACCACTTTTTAATGTAACAAAATAGAATGCAAGTTAATGTTTAACAAAAGCTGCCATCATAAATATGCAGACTCTCTAAGCACAGCGGAAGCAATCAATCATGAACCTGAGAATAAAACATGCGAGTAACTGTCAACAAAAATGTTGAATGAATTATAGGTTTAATATTGCAAACAATACTTAATTTAAACAATAAAAAAATTTATGTTTGAAAACATAAAAACTCCTTTTTGAACCGCCAAATTATATGCTAGAAAACGTATAATAAAACATTATTCCATTTTCCGTGAGCCACCTGGTAACCACTTATCCATTTATTTACCCTTGCCAAACACAATAAATAATATACACCGAACAAGTGTATCTACAACAAAATACGAAGTACTAAACATTCCGATTATAAATTGCTAGCGCGACTAGCTCGAAATGGGGTTGTCAAACCCGATAGATCTATCCGTAGGATTCGCGTTCACCAGTAGAAACCAGTGATTACAGTTACCAGACTAGGGAATATTTTTGTTCAACTCACAATGAATAATTTAAACCAACTTCCACTTGTCCAAAATATAAAATAAATTGCATGTATTCTCATCCCAAAAGATTTAAAATAGGAAAATGGGACTATAACTCACCTTAATAGCAAACGAAGTAACCACACAATTATGCGAACAGCAAATGAAGTAAAGTGATCAGGAATGATCACAACGCCGACCTATACATAAAGCAGGTCGATATAAATACCTAACTTAGGTCAAGTCTTAGTATGATAGCTATTGTACATGTTGCAAGTAGACATAGAACAATACTCGGCATGCATCGGTTTGATCGGAACAGCGTACGGACACACACTTTCTATTTTTAGAAAGTTTCTATTTTTAGCAGGTTTCCATTTTTGGAAAGTTTCTATTTTAGGAAAGTTTCTATTTTTGGAAAGTTTCTATTTTTGGAAAGTTTCTATTTTTGGAAAGTTTCTATTTTTGGAAAGTTTCCAAATTTAGAAAGTTGCTATTTTTAGAAAGTTTTAAGTTAGAAAAGTTTCCTTATTTAGAAAGTCAACAAAAGTCAACTGAAAGTCAAAGTCAACCGAAAGTCAACTCAAAAGTCAACCTTGGTCAAACATAGTCAACGTTAATTTTAAATGTGTAAGTTATAATAATAATGTAAGTTATAACGTTTATTAAAGTTAAATATGTCTAATTATGTCATAACATAAGTTTAATTAAATTAAAATGAATTATTAAAGTTAATATAAGTTTAAATGATATAATTAATATAACATAAGTATTTAATTAATTAATTAAATATTAGTCATAATATAAGTATTATTCATTAATAATAAATTTTAAATTATATCATAAGTATTATTAATTAATAATGAATTATTAATCATATCATAAGTTTCTAATTATAATCATTAAATCATAAGTATTTAATAATTAAATTATAATTAAATAATAACTAAGTCTTATAATAATTAAATAATTAATTAATCCTTATTATAAGTCTTATTATAATAATCTCATAATATAAGTTTAATACTTATCATAAGTATTTTCCATTAATAATGAAAGTATTATTAATCACAAGTTTAATTAAAATGTTAATTAAATCATAAGTATTAATTAAATGATATAATAAATATATATCATAAGTCTTAAATAATAATAATAATTACTTTTTATATCATAAGTAATTAAATGATAATGAAATCCATTATTTATATCATAGGTTTAATAATAAATCCCAAGTTTTAAATCAAAAGTTCATCGGGTCGTATCCTGAGCCCCGGGTGTCGGTTTTCGGCGAGCCTTACAAATATCTCCGCCTAAGCAAACCACCCGACACTTTGGTACACTCAAGAACACACCATGAACAGCCCACAAGTCGTGATATATAGCCAATACACTACTTGGAACTTCAATTCAATCAAAAACATGTTTTAGACGTAACGGGTGATTCGTGGCTCGGATTGAGATGACCCGAACATGAAAGTTCGCCCCACCATCAGTCCTAACACACTAACACACCCTAAAGTCACCAAATATGGTCAGAAAGTCGGACCAAACCTGGTTCATACCAAAATCACATTTCAATCTTAACAAAATACCACTTTGCTCGTATCTAGGGCTCCGGGAATCGAAACGACATGAATCCGGAGTCTAAAATTAATGTCTTGATGAGAGGAACTCATTTATATACTTTATTTTATAATCAACATCAGTTAAAATATCAGAAACACACGAAAAAGCTGCTGTCCCAATTTTATCAAACTGAAAAAATATGCAATCGAGCAATTCTACGCATACAATCATAAATACAATAACATGTAACTATCATACTATCAATATAACATCAAAATACAGAAAAAAAAATAAAAAAAAATTGAAAAGCTAGGGTTAGGGTTTATACCCTAATCAAGAATTGATTTATATTGACGCGTAGAGGAGAACGAGAGAAATCCGTTGATGTTAAAAGCCCCTTGATTCAAGTTCTTGATGATGATCAAATCAAGATGATAATGGTGCTGGAAGTGGCGGCCAAAAATAAGAGAAAAGAGGAGAGAAAGTTGAGAGAAAAGTGATAAGGGTGAAATAATTAGAATGGAAATAAAAATAAGGCTAATTAATCAAAAAAATTAAATCACCTCCCCCCCCCCATAAGGGAATTTTCGGCCAAAAACTGAATGGGGTGGGCCCCATAGTGGCCTAATTTGATAAATGATAAAATCCTAGTGGCCCGAACGCCCGAACGAAACCCGAAACGCGAAAACGCCGCTACGCGATTGATTTTTTCGAAGAGATAATAAATACGCGACGAATAAAATATATAAACACTATATATAATCATATGACATCAAAATATCATATTTAAAATAATTAGGACTTAAAAATTCCAAAAGTTCGACCGTTGGTTTGAAAACCGAAAAGATTCGCCGGATAGAAATCCGCGACACGTAGAAACGTACAATTAAAGATATGAATACAAATATTCATATAACACATAATAATTAATATATTATTACAAAAATAATAATATAGGTCATAGAAATGACGTGGCACGAAAAATAATTAACGGTCGTTAAATAATTAACGGCAAAAGATAACGGAAAAAGTAGGGTCGTTACATAAACCCTAACCAAAACTCACAAAATCAATAATCATGTTAGTGATGTTTTCCAAATCAACCTACACATCAAATTGAAGCTAATGATGCTAGTAACACTTTTAATACATGAACTTTAGCATTTAACAACATTTAATCAACCAAAATCAAGGATTAAGCACACCCATTTCAAGTGTTCATGTTAGTTACTCAAAACAACAAATCGAGCAAATAAAACATATATTCATGTTACACACGAGCCATAGACACTAACTAACACTATTTCAAGTCAAAAACACGAATTTGAGAAAATCTAGAGTTTTAGAAATGTTACCCAAATGAGATGAAGTTGGTATCAAATTGTAGAGGATGAAGAGAGGATTCCAAATATGTAATTTGTTTTGATGTTGGCCTCCTAGATTGAATTTAGATGATGAATGATTGAATTGGGTGTTTGTGTGTGTTCTTGAGATGGAGAGAAAAAGAGATGAGGGAGATGATGAAAATGAATGAATGGTAGAAAGTGGGTTGACTAGTTGACCTAGTCAACTAGTTTGCCCACTTGGCAACTCCGGTCCCTCGAGTTTAAAAGAGGGTGCGGGATTTTACCGAACGAATATTTTAAAAACACCCGAGTAAACGAGTGATGTTATAATTAAATAACGGAAATATTAGAACGTTAGTCAACGAAAAGTACGAATTTAGATAACAGAAGATATTATCTAAAAAAAAAAGACGGGCGTTAAAATAATTTAACGAAAAAATACGGGATGTTACACCGCTCGTACAATAACAAATTTTGTTCGATGTGTCTGAATTTGATTGCTTAATTAAATTAGAATTTATGATGTTTTAGTGAGGAAGATAAAGATGGAGATGGAGATGATGATTAAGATGAAATTGACGATGAGGGTAAAAGACATATTTACCCTCACATGGAATGCACATGTTAAGAGTTTACATATCTGGCTAACGAAAGTTAGACGGTAGGACCACCCACGCAATATTTGTAAAATGAAGGGATCAACGTAGCTAAATGACATAAAAACGAGGAACCGACAGAGAAAAAAAGCTGAAAATGAAGTAAAATTCTGAAAATGCCCATCACGTGTTAATCACATGATGGCACTTAACGGACCCTTTGGACCGCCGTTAGACAGAGGGACTCTGATTGCACTTTCTTCAAAATAAAACTATTCTAAATGCCAAAAAATAGCCGAGGGACTCTGATTGCACTTTTTTTCAAAATAAAACGATTCTAAATGTCAAAAAAATAGCCGAGAGACAATGATTGCTATTTGATGTATAATCAATGGACGAACGAAGCAAAAAAGTCTAACACAAAACAACCCATTTTTCATCTACTTAAGCCAAAAAGTCAACATGTTTTAAGCAACGGTAACTGTACATTTATCAATGCACCGAACGATAAAACAAAAACACGAGGTAAACATCATTTGTGATGAACTTACGGGCATAGCCCAACGGTTCATCCATATATTTTGTGTCATGGGATAAGGAAAGGTCATCGGTTCGATCCTTAGGGATGGCATGATTTTCTTTAAACCAATTGAACACCAATAATAGTGGTATATATTGACCCTATAGGGAGGTTTACCAGATTCGTTCACGGACTTCTACCCGGACCACTGTCCGAATGGATGTGTTTCCAGGTACCGTCGATCGGGTTCGGGTTTCCGCCCGAACGTGTGTGTTACGTGCAAATGACGAGGTTCGTTGAAATAAATGATCTACTGATGCCAAAAAAATCTCCGTTAAAAAAAAAGTTCATTTGTGACCTTTTGTACACAATGCACGGTCTTATATCACTTTCTAAATGTGTTTGTTTATGTATATAAAACTTAAACCTTCATTGGTGATCTTTTGTACACAATGCACGGTCTTATATCACTTTATAAATGTGTTTGTTTATATATACAAAACTTCGTGTTGCGATTATTATAGTTAGCACAACTTCACGCATAGCAGCTATACATTTACAACACTCACCATTCTATCTGCAAATTGAAAAAATATATCCCGCATAAAACTCAGTTTCAACATTATGCAGAGATCATGATATGTTGCATATTACGTAACAAATTTGATTCATATATAGTACCATGGTAATCAGTTTGTTTTAAAATTTGATTCATAGATAACTCAGTTTCACATTTATTTTAGATAGCACAATACGTAAGAAAGGCTTTATAATGTTACAAAGTCGATTAAAGGTTAGAATTCTCATCAACGTACTAGATGAAGGTCTTTTTGATCTAAATCAATGTAAAAACTAAGACTAAACTAAAATAGTCTTAAAACGAAAAACAACTAAAATCACTAGTCCCACATCGAGTGAAAGTAAAAGCGGTGATAAATATTTAAATGCTATTTGGACTTACTATCATGACGGTCTAGTAACGTGGGCTTATGATCCAAGTGGATGCATCACATATTTTAATGAACGAAGACTTTTTAGAACTACAAATTACGGATGAAGTCCAAATTATGTGGGCTCCCGTAATCGCAACGACCCAATTGCAAGAGCAGCACTCTACCAACTGAGCTATATCCCCCCGAGCCAAGTGGAGCATGCATGATGACTTTTTAAAACTACAAATTACGGATGAAGTCCAAATTATGTGGGCTCGGCATTTAAATTACCTAAGAAAGGCTATATAATGTTATAAAGTAGATTAATAAAGGTTATAAATTTGGAATTCTCATCAACGTGTACTACAAGAAGGTCTTTTTTTTGGAGATGTGTCATTTTGATCTCTTTGTAAAGTAATAACTTTGTTAGTTACATACATCATATTACATCCAAGTCCCCTGCAGTGGAACAAATGAATAGCTACCGACACATAAAAAGAATTTAAAGTACATGACAAAAAGGATTGTGTCATATTTTTGGGCTACTTCTCGAATGCATAAAAGGTTCATTTTTATCTCTTTTGAAATCTGGCCTTCAACAAGTTGGACAGGCAACCATATTTTCGGCACCACTTCAACCATGTATGAAAGAGTTGTGATATATTGTCGGCCAACTAAAGAACCACTCTGCTCATGTAAACCGGCAGTGGACTGCACCATTCACGACGACAGTTAGTGATAAGGATGACCCCCCGTGCACAATGTGTAGAAACTAAGGACTAGTGATTAAAAGAAAGGCTTAACCTGCACAATAGACCAATTTCCTTCAAACGATTTAAAATCACCTTCAATCATCTTAAACTCTATCACGCGCCTTTCACCATGAAATGTCCCGTTCATATTGATTATAAACGTTCCATATTAATTGATTTCGTCGCGAGGTTTTGACCTCTATATGAGACGTTTTTCAAAGACTGCATTCATTTTTAAAACAACCATAACCTTTATTTTATCGATAAAGGTTTAAAAAGCATTACGTAGATTATCAAATAATGATAATCTAAAATATACCGTTTACACACGACCATTACATAATGGTTTATAATAAGAATATATTACATCAAAAATAAGTTTCTTGAATGCAGTTTTATACAATATCATACAAGCATGGACTCCAAATCTTGTCCTTATTTTAGTATGCAACAGCGGAAGCTCTTAATAATCACCTGAGAATAAACATGCTTAAAACGTCAACAAAAATGTTGGTGAGTTATAGGTTTAACCTATATATATCAAATCATAATAATAGACCACAAGATTTCATATTTCAATATACATCCCATACATAGAGATAAAAATCATTCATATGGTGAACACCTGGTAACCGACATTAACAAGATGCATATAGAATATCCCCATCATTCTGGGACACCCATCGGACATGATAATTTCGAAGTACTAAAGCATTTCAAATTCCAGAATGGGGCTTGTTGGGCCCGATAGATCTATCTTTAGGATTCACGTCAATTTGGGGGTCTGTTCCCAAATTCTTAGGCTACCAAGCTAAAAAGGGGCATATTCGGCTTCGATCATTCACCCATATAATGTAGTTTCAATTACTTGTGTCTATTTCATAAAACATTTATAAAACTGCATGTATTCTCATCCCAAAATATTAGATTTTAAAAGTGGGACTATAACTCACTTTCACAGATTTTTACTTCGTCGGGAAGTAAGACTTGGCCACTGGTCGATTCACGAACCTATAACAAATATTTACATATATATCAAAGTATGTTCAAAATATATTTACAACACTTTTAATACATTTTGATGTTTTAAGTTTATTAAGTCAGCTGTCCTAGTTAGTAACCTACAACTAGTTGTCCACAGTTAGATGTACAGAAATAAATCGATATATATTATCTTGAATCAATCCACGACCCAGTGTATACACGTCTCAGGCTAGATCACAACTCAAAGTATATATATTTTTGGAATCAACCTCAACCCTGTATAGCTAACTCCAACATTACTGCATATAGAGTGTCTATGGTTGTTCCAAATAATATATATACATGGGTCGATATGATATGTCAAAACATTTGCATACGTGTCTATGGTATCTCAAGATTACATAATATATTAGAATACATGTATAATACAATATAAGTTAGCTAGGATATGATTTGTATAGAATTGTTAATATTTCCCGTAGCTGCAAAAATCAAAAAATATCCAATCTTGTTTTACCCATAACTTCTTCATTTTAAATCCGTTTTGAGTGAATCAAATTGCTATGGTTTCATACTGAACTCTATTTTATGAATATAAATAGAAAAAGTATAGGTTTATAGTCGGAAATATAAGTTACAAGTTGTTTTTGTAAGAGGTAGTCATTTCAGTCGAAAGAACGACGTCTTGATGACCATTTTGAAAAACATACTTCCACTTTGAGTTTAACCATGATTTTTGGATATAGTTTCATGTTCATAAGAAAAATCATTTTCCCAGAAGAACAACTTTTAAATCAAAGTTTATCATAGTTTTTAATTATCAAACCCAAAACAGCCCGCGGTGTTACTACGACGGCGTATGTCCGGTTTTACGGTATTTTTTGTGTTTCCAGGTTTTAAATCATTAAGTTAGCATATCATATAGATATAGAACATGTGTTTAGTTGATTTTAAAAGTCAAGTTAGCAGGATTAACTTTTGTTTGCGAACAAGTTTAGAATTAACTAAACTATGTTCTAGTGATTTCAAGTTTAAACTTTCGAATAAGATTGCTTTATATGTATGAATCAAATGATGTTATGAACATCATTACTACCTCAAGTTTTGTGGATAAACCTACTGGAAAAGAGACAAATGGATCTAGCTTCAAAGGATCTTGGATGGCTTGAAAGTTCTTGAAGTAGAATCATGACACGAAAACAAGTTCAAGTAAGATTTCCACTCGAAATAAGATTGTTATAGTTATAGAAATTGAATCAAAGTTTGAATATGAGTATTACCTTGTATTAGAAAGATATCTTACTATAAATAAAAAAGATTTCTTGAGGTTGGATGATCACTCTACAAGATTGGAAGTAAGCTAGCAAACTTGGAAGTATTCTTGATTTTATGAAACTAGAACTTGTAGAATTTATGAAGAACACTTAGAACTTGAAGATAGAACTTGAGAGAGATCAATTAGATGAAGAAAATTGAAGAATTAAATTGTTTGTAGGTGTTTTTGGTCGTTGGTTTATGGATTAGATATAAAGGATATGTAATTTTGTTTTCATGTAAATAAGTCATGAATGATTACTCATATTTTTGTAATTTTATGAGATATTTCATGCTAGTTGCCAAATGATGGTTCTCACATGTGTTAGATGACTCACATGGGCTGCTAAGAGCAGATCATTGGAGTGTATATACCAATAGTACATACATCTAAAAGCTGTGTATTGTACGAGTACGAATACGGGTGCATACGAGTAGAATTGTTGATGAAACTGAACGAGGATGTAATTGTAAGCATTTTTGTTAAGTAGAAGTATTTTGATAAGTGTCTTGAAGTCTTTAAAAAGTGTATGAATACATATTAAAACATTACATGTATATACATTTTAACTTAGTCGTTAAGTCATCGTTAGTCGTTACATGTAAGTGTTGTTTTGAAACCTTTAGGTTAACGATCTTGTTAAATGTTGTTAACCCAATGTTTATAATATCAAATGAGATTTTAAATTATTATATTATCATGATATTATGATGTATGAATATCTCTTAATATGATATATATACATTAAATGTCGTTACAACGATAATCGTTACATATATGTCTCGTTTCAAAATCATTAAGTTAGTAGTCTTGTTTTTACATATGTAGTTCATTGTTAATATACTTAATGATATGTTTACTTATCATAATATCATGTTAACTATATATATATATATCCATATATATGTCATCATATAGTTTTTACAAGTTTTAACGTTCGTGAATCACCAGTCAACTTGGGTGGTCAATTGTCTATATGAAACCTATTTCAATTAATCAAGTCTTAACAAGTTTGATTGCTTAACATGTTGGAAACACTTAATCATGTAAATAACAATTTCATTTAATATATATATATATATATATATATATATATATATAAACGTGGAAAAGTTCGGGTCACTACAGTACCTACCCGTTAAATAAATTTCGTCCCAAAATTTTAAGCAGTTGGAGGTGTTGACGTATCTTCTGGAAATAAATGCTGGAATTTCTTCTTCATCTGATCTTCTCGTTCCCAGGTGAACTCGGGTCCTCTACGAGCATTCCATCGAACCTTAACAATTGGTATCTTGTTTTGCTTAAGTCTTTTAACCTCACGATCCATTATTTCGACGGGTTCTTCGATGAATTGAAGTTTTTCGTTGATTTGAATTTCATCTAACGGAATAGTGAGATCTTCTTTAGCAAAACATTTCTTCAAATTCAAGATGTGGAAAGTGTTATGTACAGCCGCGAGTTGTTGAGGTAACTCAAGTCGGTAAGCTACTGGTCCGACACGATCAATAATCTTGAATGGTCCAATATACCTTGGATTTAATTTCCCTCGTTTACCAAATCGAACAACGCCTTTCCAAGGTGAAACTTTAAGCATGACCATCTCTCCAATTTCAAATTCTATATCTTTTCTTTTAATGTCAGTATAGCTCTTTTGTCGACTTTTAGCGGTTTTCAACCGTTGTTGAATTTGGATGATCTTCTCGGTAGTTTCTTGTATTATCTCCGGACCCGTAATCTGTCTATCCCCCACTTCACTCCAACAAATCGGAGACCTGCACTTTCTACCATTAAGTGCTTCAAACGGCGCCATCTCAATGCTTGAATGGTAGCTGTTGTTGTAGGAAAATTCTGCTAACGGTAGATGTCGATCCCAACTGTTTCCGAAATCAATAACACATGCTCGTAGCATGTCTTCAAGCGTTTGTATCGTCCTTTCGCTCTGCCCATCAGTTTGTGGATGTGATGTGCGAAATCAGGTATATAAATTATTGTATGGAAAAATACCGGTTAAAAAGACTGTTACACACTAACGGGCAGTGTACCCGATCGTGTAGTAGTATAAATAATGGTTTAGTTCCGTGTATCGTTCCAAGGACAGTTATATTAGCCAAACGAGAATTAGAAACTATATTATGATTAACTAAGTAAATGAAACTTAAAAGTACAAGATATTATGTTTTTGTGGCTATTTAACGATTTAGCCAAATCAAAGAAGGTTAAAAAGTAAAAACAATATTTTTGGTCTTTTAAGTTTATAATGAAAACAAATGCAAAGAAAGCAAGTAAGATAGTTTGATTTGGATCAAAGAAATGAAATGTTCGTCTAGATATTTTACCCTCGGTATTGGATGTAAGTTTTGCTATTAAGGCCTGATTGAATGATCATGTGTGTAAGTTATCTAATAGGTTCACTAAGAGTTCTCTTAAATAAACACGCAAACACAATTACAAGATCAAGGGTTCCCTTTTCTCTATAGTTCTTGTGTTTGTAATCAAATAACTATGAAATATGCTAATCACCTAAATCGACCCGCCAAGAGTTCTCTTTAGTGAGTACTCAAACTAGAAGTACTAAGTGAGGGTTCCCTATTACCTAGACCTTTTCGTTTGTGACTAGTTGATTAGCAAGATCGAAGACTTAAATAACAATTGTCTTTGCGTTCGCTCTACACAATTCATTCCTATATCGTTTAATCGTATTGATCTAATTTACCCCCTTGGTCCAGTTTAGTAAACAATCAATCTAAGACAAGTTGATTGTAAATCAATATGATACATCAACAAGAGTTCTCTTTATCAACAACATATCAATTAACTAGATATAAATGATTAAACATCAATAAGCATGGTTCTTTAATTCAAGCTTTAATCTTTCACACATAATACATACAATCAATAGGATTACATCCAATACCTTGGTTATTAATCTAGACAAACATTATAGAAACTAGCCAACAATCATTGTGACAGACAACATAATAATCAGATTATCAATGGAAATCATTGCTTTAGAACAAGAAATAACCTACAAGAACAATGAGTTCTTGGATGAATAAGGTTTTGATCTGTGATGCCTTGATGTTGAGCCTCTTCCAAGAGCTTGGAGTTCTCCAATATTGCTCCCAAAATTCGTCTCTGTATTCTCTGGTTCGTACTCTCTAAAACTGGCCTTCAATCATGATTTATAAAGTGGAGAAAGTAGGTCAGAAAATCAAAAGTTCGCTGAAACTTACTTCTGGACGGCGTCCTGGCTTTTGGACGGCGTCCCATTGTTAAGGCTTGGACGACGTCCCAAAAGTTTGGACGGCGTCCAAGTATAAAAAGCTGGACGGCATCCCACTTCCTTGGACGGTGTCCCATTGTATTAAAATTGACTGTCTTGTTTTCTTTTCAATCTTCTTTCATTTGGTCAAATTCCCAATCATTTGAAGTCTTGTTTTACCATTTTAGAGCACTAATTAGACTTTAACTTGTATCGGGATCAACCACGGTTATAAATCATCAAAACTCTTTACAGATCACTCTCCAATATAAATTTGCATATCTTGGCGTATCACTTGTAGAAATGCTTTCATTAACCTTGATTCGAGAGTATTTTATACGATATTGCGATAGATATATATATATTGTTATTGAGCAATATCAAAACACCCCACACTTAAACCTTGCTTGTCCTCAAGCAATTCTTTCTTTACAAAGTAGAACAATATCACACACATACTTACACAATATAGATTACAAACTTTACACAAATTATTCGAAGCACACGAAACACATACGTTCTTTTGAAACGCAACTCACGCTATATTAACACACGCTTTAAGTATAACACACACATATATTGTAATCACACTCAAGCTATATACACAATGAAAACACACACACACATTTTTGAGAGATTAGAGTCAAGTATCCGAAAAATTTGATCCTAGGGAAATCAGGACCTTGATGAAAACGTTTTATGGTTTTGAAAATATCATGCTAGTTTTAATACTAGGCACGTTTTCCGATTTTGTCGGATTTTCTGAATTTTGAAAAATGAGTGCGGGTTTCCCGCTACTGGTCAAGCCAATCCCTCCCACGGTACCTAACATCATGAGATGTCGGTAAGAAAATAATGTACTTAGGAGGATACACATTACGTCCGGACATCATTGACAATTATGAGGTAATCATCTAATCCGTTAAATCAACCATAAAGATTGAGGTTCATCAAGCTTAAAAGCTGATATCTTACCTTTCCGGAGGTTATCCACTGGGAATCTGATCAATTCACTAACATTTTGTGTATCATGGTGCACTTCCCATTTGGCCAACAATTCTCCCTCACCGACTACCAGTTTCCCTGTTTGATGTTGAGGCCTGGTAGATTTCCAGTCAATTTTAGCAATGACTTTACAAGATTTTTCGTCACTCTACAACTGGTCTGGACTACATCTTCCGAATTGAATCAGTAAGTGTGTCATTCGGAAGACTTTACTTCCTTGAGGATGGAATAGATACATCCTATTGGTCATAAGAAGTGTTCGGATGCAACATTGTCCTTGTTAGGAGAAACAATGAGGATCGTCCTTAGGGTTTTCGATCTGGCGCGAGATCCGGTTTCCGACCACGCTATACAATCACCGCTCTCTCACGGTTTACACTCGTTTTGGTACAAGTGACCTACAAGTTAGCTCGACTAAACTAGTAGGATTTTCATCCAAATAATTGAATGATAGTGCAACTTCAAAGACTATTAATAATTTAAAACATAACTCAACATTTCTTTTCTAGTTTTAGAACACAATGTATGTAAAAATGGTTTTGGACAAATTTCGTTTCTAAGGCTACCTGAAAAATTTAAAATTTTTTTATCATAAACGCCTTAATTTAAAAAAAAAAAAAAAAAAAAAAACGAATTCCCGATAAATTCTCCCACCCCACACTTAAGATCATGCAAAGCCCTCATTGCATGAAATCAGAAAAATGATTAAATTTAGAGGGCAAAGTGATAGGGTGTTTTTAGAAATTTTTAAATTTTTGACCTGTAAATCGTGGAACATGTAGACGAATGCCGCTGAACTTACTGCCAGCATAAGATCATCGTCCATTCCTCGATTATCAACATACATACATCATAATATCAAATGTTGCTGAACTTAATGCCAGTCTTTGAAGTTCAACCATGCTGCACAAAATAACAAACTACACACATAATAATAAAAATAACGGTATTTTTACAACCACAACTGTTGATCAAACCACACGATTAGTTAATATTACAAACCAAACATTGTTTAAAAACATACCATAACAAATAAATTGTTCAAAAATGTTTCAACAAAATGATCATGGGCTCGCACGCCTTCAGTTGTTGTAAGGCCAAAAGTAGTTTTCTGAGCCATCTCTGCTTCGGCGTCCTCGGGGGTATTCCTGCTCAAATCGGCTCCTGGCATCTTGCATTAAAGCATTATTATCATAAATTGGGTAAGGTGGAGGTGGGTTTTCCGGATCAGTGTAGTATTGGGGCGTCAGACGTGTTGTGCCATAGTACTGATCGGGGTTGGAATAATATAACTCGGTGTTATGGTTATTCCAGTCAATACCATAACTGTTCCATCCCTGGTTATGCACTTGAGCAATCTAGCGTTGCTCCATATCTTGCTGACCCAACCTAATACTGTTCATACTGTTGACCAAATCATCCCAACCCGATTGAGACGGATACCAAGGACCTTGACCTTGAACATTTGTCTGGGCTTCCATTTCTGCTTCTTCCTTTACCTGCTGTTCCTGCTGCACGTTTGCTCCACTACTACTCGCGCCACCTGCGCTACCTGCCACAAAAGGTACTAAATGCCCATTTGCATCCTTCATAAGAATTTCAGCATTAATATAAGAAATTTTCTTTAATGGTTTCATGACGTTAGTACACTCCATCAATCGGCTGAAATCTATGTCGAAGCGACGAGCAATCCTCGTGATATAGTGGCCTCCAAGAAGTGGCTTTTCTCTCCGTGTCTCGGTAGCGATGGCCAGAAAATAGTTTCCTATCAATCCAGGAATATCAGTATAGCAACCTCGTTTTATTTGATCCATTATCCATAGATCCAACGTTTTAACCTTTTCGTTGTCTTCGACTCTTGCATTGAAAGTGCATGCAATAAGTCGATGAAGAAGTCTATCATCCCGGGATGCAATCTCATTATACCTGTGTCTGCTCGATTTGAATGGTGTAGATGCATTCGGCCCACAAATTCTTCGCCAATAAGCAATCTCATTAAAGGGCTCTCGACCAACGTAATCGGAACCCCGCAAGTAATCACCCAATTGGTTGTCGGTAAGTTCCTCAAAAATCCCCAACACTCTGCACAACTCAAATCTGCTCATCCCTCTATTTTCGCCCCCTAACCGAAACCGAAGAAAATCATTCGACAGATAATCTCGAACATTATTAAACCGTACAGTTGAGTAAAATTCTTTTAACAACACCGGAAAAATTGGTTCGCGGATGCTAAAAACGTGCTCCCATGCGTAGGTAACGATCCTATCGTAGGGGATGGCTAGCAAACGGGAAACATGTTGGTGCATATTTGCCTCATCCAATGGGCCCCAAATAAAGTACCACCTTGCATTTATGGGCCTACTGTTTATCCTCTCAAATTTTTCTGCGTAATAGTTGTCGTTTTGAACCTGTGTCAACCAAACTCGAGGATCATTTAGATCCTCCTCTTCATCTTCTCCAGATGGGGATGATGAATGTTGTTGCGGTGGTGGTGGTGGTGGAACCAAACCTGAGGTCCTCCCTCTTTTTGGTTGTCCTCTTCTGCTAGATTGTCCCTGCAAAACATAATAACACCAAACCAAAAGAACATAGAAACCGTTGTGTTAATGTTAGCTAAAAACATAACCGGATAGCAAGAGCACTTAGTCATTCCATTCATAGTTCATAAGCATTATGATTCATTTAAGTAAAAGCGTATGGTCAAAATTTTTAACGAAAGTCAACCAAAGTCAACACAAACTCGCTAATACACTTTCAAAAATGAAAATCACAAATTCACAATTTAGCATCAACTTAGGACTCAATCATGTTGCGTTCATAGGTCATAGCATTTAAACTTGCATTCTAATGATATTCATCACAAATCATAACACAAATTTTCACAATTTTAGCTCAAAAGGACCATTATAACGCCACTACATTATAGCATTCCATACCATCAATCCACTTTAAAAGGCTTAAACATGTGAGAAACTAGCATACATCTTTTATAAGAACATAACAATTCAAAGCATGCTAGAAATTCACCACAATTCAATTTATGACCCGGCCAAATTAACATCTTCATCATCAACAACAATTACACATTTCACAAGCTTCATAAACATCACAAACAAAATCAATAATCTTGGCTTAATTACCCTAAATTCGGATTCAATTACTACAAACCCTAGAATCATGATCATACCCCTAAAAACATGTAATTTTGCAAAATCAAGACAATATGGGTAATTAAACAACTAAGGTATGTTAATCTAAACATGAATCATGAAAATCAAACACCCCACACTTATCTTTCACCAATTTATACATATAAACATACAATTCAAGTAAATGAGAAAGAAAAATGTGAAAATGAAGTAACCATACCCTAGAAAACATGATTGGAGCTTGCAATTGATAGAAGTGTGTTTTGTGAGAAATTAGGGTTTTTGGGAGTGGGTTCGTGTTTGGCAGAGAAAATTTGATAGAAGTGTGTTTTGTGGTTGAAAAATGGGGTGGATAGGGTTTAAAACGCGTAATTTTTTTCTGAGTCAGACCGTTTGGACGACGTCCAGAATATGGGACGGCGTCCAAGTTTTAAAAATGGGACGGCGTCCAAAAATGTGGGACGGCGTCTAGGTTTTAAATATGGGGCGGCGTCCAAATGAGTGGGACGGCGTCCAGGTTAACTACAACATTCTGACCAATTTTTTCGACACTCGCCAGTTTATAATCCAAACGTAAATCATTTTGCACAAAACAAAAAACAATCGTACACATAATTCAAAATATTTACACCTGTGAACCATTTTTTTTAACGAGTCATTCACCTAACTCGTCCCCATTTCGATTTAAGCTTTGTTCTCGAAGTTGAGGCTAACCTCATCTTCGATTTCTAGGGGACCATCAACATAGTGCTTGACCCGGTGGCCATTCACTTTATAAGTATCGCCCTTCCAGTTCACCATTTCAATTGTACCATAAGGGTACACCCTTCTAATAACAAATGGTCCCGACCATCGGGACTTAAGCTTTCCTGGTGATAACTTGAAACGAGAATTGTAAACAAGGACACGATCCCCTTCCATGAATTCCTTTGAATTTTTCAATCTCTTGTCGTGCCATTGTTTGGTTTTTTCTTTGTAAATTAGAGAGTTGTCATAGGCTTCAAGCCTCAACTCGTCTAATTCATTTAACTGGGTCAAACGTAACCGACCCGCCTCTTGGTAATCCAAATTACATGCCTTTAGTGCCCAATGCGCTTTGTGTTCAATCTCCAAAGGGAGATGGCATGCTTTTCCGTATACCATTCGGAAAGGAGTGGTTCCAATGGGTGTTTTGTAAGCCGTGCGAAAGGCCCACAATGCATCGTTTAACTTAACAGACCACTCTTTTGGATTTGCACCAACGGTCTTTTCAAGTATGCGTTTTAAAGATCGATTGGTATTCTCCACCTGCCCACTTGTTTGGGGATGATAAGATGTTGAAATTTTATGGGTCACCCCATATCTTTTCAACACTTTCTCTAACTGCTTATTACAAAAGTGGGTGCCGCGGTCACTGATAAGGGCTTTTGGCGTGCCGAACCTTGAGAAAAGTTCCATAAAAAATGTAACTACAACTCTGCCATCATTTGTTGGTAGAGGTTTTGCCTTCGCCCATTTGGACACATAGTCTATGGTAACGAGTATATAGAGGTAAGAATGAGACTTTGGAAAGGGCCCCATAAAGTCAATTCCCCACACGTCGAACACCTCGCATACTTGGATGCTTTGTTGAGGCATTTCATCCCGTTTAGTGATTTGACCGGCCTGTTGGCACGCGTCACAAGCCTTACAAACGGCGTAGGCATCTTTGAATATTGCAGGCCAATAAAACCCGGCCTCGTAGACTTTTCTCCCCGTAATTTGGGGACCAAAGTGCCCACCCGTTGGACCACGGTGACAATCAAGAAGAATTTGAGTGCATTGCTTTCTCAAAATGCACCTCCGAATCATACCATCTGCGCAACGCCTAAAAAGATACGGGTCTTTGCAGAAGTAGTATTTCAGGTCACTAAAGAATTTTTTTCTTTTCTGATGTGACCAACCGGTTTCTAAGTACCCTCCTACAAGATAGTTGGCGACGTCAATAAACCAAGGATCATCGACTTTCTCAATTTTCATGAGATTTTCGTCCGAAAAGTTATCTTGGATAACAGTCTCATGGAGAACCTCAAGATTCAGGTTCTCAAGGCGAGAAAGGTGATCGGCAGCTAAGTTTTCAGCCCCCTTTTTATCTTTAATATCAATGTCGAATTCTTGCAGAAGCAAGACCCAACGTATTAATCGGGGTTTAGCATCTTCCTTAGCAAGCAAGTACTTTAATGCTGAATGGTCTGTATAGACAACCGTCTTTACTAGTACCAAATAAGATCGGAATTTATCAAACGAAAAGACAATTGGCAGGAGTTCCTTCTCGGTGGTAGTGTAATTAAGTTGGGCTCCTTGCAATGTCTTACTAGCATAATAAATGGGCTGAAAATGTTTTTCAATTCTCTGCCCCAAGACGGAACCAATAGCAAAGTCACTAGCGTCACACATAAGTTCGAATGGAATTGACCAATTCGGCGATATGAGAATGGGTGATTGCGTGAGTTTTGCTTTAAGGAGGTTAAAGGCGTTAAGACATTCGTCCGTAAAGACAAATGGAGCGTCTTTTTCAAGAAGTTTGTTCATTGGGGTTGCAATTTTAGAAAAATCTTTAATAAACCGATGGTAGAAACCAGCGTGCCCCAGAAAACTTCTTACACCTTTCACATTTGACGGTGGTGGTAATTTGGCTATGACTTCCACTTTAGCTCTGTCCACCTCCAGTCCCGCAGAGGAAATTTTATGACCTAAAACTGAAATGTCCCGTTCTTATTGATTAAAAGCGTTCCATATTAATTGATTTCGTTGCGAGGTTTTGACCTCTATATGAGACGTTTTTCAAAGACTGCATTCATTTTAAAACAAACCATAACCTTTATTTCATCAATAAAGGTTTAAAAAGCTTTACGTAGATTATCAAATAATGATAATCTAAAATATCCTGTTTACACGCGACCATTACATAATGGTTTACAATACAAATATGTTACAACGAAATAAGTTTCTTGAATGCAGTTTTTACACAATATCATACAAGCATGGACTCCAAATCTCATCCTTATTTAAGTATGCGACAGCGGAAGCTCTTAATAATCACCTGAGAATAAACATGCTTAAAACGTCAACAAAAATGTTGGTGAGTTATAGGTTTAACCTATATATTATCAAATCATAATAATAGACCACAAGATTTCATATTTCAATACACATACCATACATAGAGATAAAAATCATTCATATGGTGAACACCTGGTAACCGACATTAACAAGATGCATATATAAGAATATCCCCATCATTCCGGGACACCCTTCGGATATGATATAAATTTCGAAGTACTAAAGCACCCGGTACTTTGGATGGGGTTTGTTAGGCCCAATAGATCTATCTTTAGGATTCGCGTCAATTAGGGTGTCTGTTCCCTAATTCTTAGATTACCAGACTTAATAAAAAGGGGCATATTCGATTTCGATAATTCAACCATAGAATGTAGTTTCACGTACTTGTGTCTATTTTGTAAATCATTTATAAAACCTGCATGTATTCTCATCCCAAAAATATTAGATTTTAAAAGTGGGACTATAACTCACTTTCACAGATTTTTACTTCGTCGGGAAGTAAGACTTGGCCACTGGTTGATTCACGAACCTATAACAATATATACATATATATCAAAGTATGTTCAAAATATATTTACAACACTTTTAATATATTTTGATGTTTTAAGTTTATTAAGTCAGCTGTCCTCGTTAGTAACCTACAACTAGTTGTCCACAGTTAGATGTACAGAAATAAATCGATAAATATTATCTTGAATCAATCCACGACCCAGTGTATACGTATCTCAGTATTGATCACAACTCAAACTATATATATTTTGGAATCAACCTCAACCCTGTATAGCTAAGTCCAACATTCACATATAGAGTGTCTATGGTTGTTCTGAAATATATATAGATGTGTCGACATGATAGGTCGAACATTGTATACGTGTCTATGGTATCTCAAGATTACATAATATACAATACAAGTTGATTAAGTTATGGTTGGAATAGATTTGTTACCAATTTTTACGTAGCTAAAATGAGAAAAATTATCCAATCTTGTTTTACCCATAACTTCTTCATTTTAAATTTGTTTTGAGTGAATCAAATTGATATAGTTTCATATTGAACTCTATTTTATGAATCTAAACAGAAAAAGTATAGGTTTATAGTCGGAAAAATAAGTTACAAGTCGTTTTTGTAAAGGTAGTCATTTCAGTCGAAAGAACGACGTCTATATGACCATTTTAGAAAACATACTTCCACTTTGAGTTTAACCATAATTTTTGGATATAGTTTCATGTTCATAATAAAAATCATTTTCCAAGAATAACAACTTTTTAATCAAAGTTTATCATAGTTTTTAATTAACTAACCCAAAACAGCCCGCGGTGTTACTACGACGGCGTAAATCCTGTTTTACGGTGTTTTTCGTGTTTCCAGGTTTTAAATCATTAAGTTAGCATATAATATAGATATAGAACATGTGTTTAGTTGATTTTAAAAGTCAAGTTAGAAGGATTAACTTTTATTTGCGAACAAGTTTAGAATTAACTAAACTATGTTCTAGTGATTACAAGTTTAAACCTTCGAATAAGATAGCTTTATATGTATGAATCGAATGATATTATGAACATCATTACTACCTTAAGTTCCTTGGATAAACCTACTAGAAATTAGAAAAATGGATCTAGCTTCAAAGGATCCTTGGATGGCTTGAAAGTTCTTGAAGCAGAATCATGACACGAAAACAATTTCAAGTAAGATTTCCACTTGAAATAAGATTGTTATAGTTATAGAAATTGAATTAAAGTTTGAATATAATTATTACCTTGTATTAGAAAGATAACCTACTGTAAGTAACAAAGGTTTCTTGATCTTGGATGATTACTTGGAATGGATTTAGAAAACTTGGAAGTAAACTTGCAATCTTGGAAGTATTCTTGATTTTATGAAACTAGAACTTTTGGAATTTATGAAGAACACTTAGAACTTGAAGATAGAATTTGAGAGAGATCAATTAGATGAAGAAAATTGAAGAATGAAAGTGTTTGTAGGTGTTTTTGGTCTTTGGTGTATGGATTAGATATAAAGGATATGTAATTTTGTTTTCATGTAAATAAGTCATGAATGATTACTCATATTTTTGTAATTTTATGAGATATTTCATACTAGTTGCCAAATGATGGTTCCCACATGTGTTAGGTGACTCACATGGGCTGCTAAGAGCTGATCATTGGAGTGTATATACCAATAGTACATACATCTAAAAGCTGTGTATTGTACGAGTACGAATACGGGCGCATACGAGTAGAATTGTTGATGAAACTGAACGAGAATGTAACTGTAAGCATTTTTGTTAAGTAGAAGTATTTTGATAAGTGTCTTGAATTCTTTCAAAAGTGTATGAATACATATTAAAACACTACATGTATATACATTTTAACTGAGTCGTTAAGTCATCGTTAGTCGTTACATGTAAATGTTGTTTTGAAACCTTTAGGTTAACGATCTTGTTGAATGTTGTTAACCAATTGTTTATTATAACAAATGTGATGTTAAATTGTTATATTATCATGATATTATGATATATAATATATCTTAGTATGATATATATACAGTTAAATGTCGTTACAACGATAATCGTTACATATATGTCTCGTTTCGAAATCATTAAGTTAGTAGTCTTATTTTTACATATGTATTTCATTGTTAATACACTTAATAATATATTTAATTATCATTTAACATAATTAACCAAGTGTATCAATATCTTAATATGATTCATATGTACCTAGTAAGACGTTGTTATAACGATAATCGTTATATATATCGTTTTCGAGTTTCTTAAATTAATAGTCTCATTTTTATGTATATAACTCATTGTTAAAATACCTAATGAGATACATACTTATAATAAAATCATGTTAACTATATATATATAACCATATATATGTCATCGTATAGTTTTTACAAGTTTTAACGTTCGTGAATCACCGGTCAACTTGGGTGGTCAATTGTCTATATGAAACGTATTTCAATTAATCAAGTCTTAATAAGTTTGATTGCTTAACATGTTGGAATCACTTAATCATGTAACTAACAATTTCATTTAATATATATCTATAAACATGGAAAAGTTCGGGTCACTATAGTACCTACCCGTTAAATAAATTTCGTCCCGAAATTTTAAGCATTTGGAGGTGTTGACGTATCTTCTGGAAATAAATGCGGGTATTTCTTCTTCATCTGATCTTCTCGTTCCCAGGTGAACTCGGGTCCTCTACGAGCATTCCATCGAACCTTAACAATTGGTATCTTGTTTTGCTTAAGTCTTTTAACCTCACGATCCATTATTTCGACGGGTTCTTCGATGAATTGAAGTTTTTCGTTCATTTGGATTTCATCTAACGGAATAGCGAGATCTTCTTTAGCAAAACATTTCTTCAAATTCGAGACATGGAAAGTGTTATGTACAGCCGCGAGTTGTTGAGGTAACTCAAGTCGGTAAGCTACTGGTCCGACACGATCAATAATCTTGAATGGTCCGATATACCTTGGATTTAATTTCCCTCGTTTACCAAATCGAACAACACCTTTCCAAGGTGCAACTTTAAGCATGACCATCTCTCCAATTTCAAATTCTATATCTTTTCTTTTAATGTCAGCGTAGCTCTTTTGTTGACTTTGGGCGGTTTTCAACCGTTGTTGAATTTGGATGATCTTCTCGGTAGTTTCTTGTATTATCTCCGGACCCGTAATCTGTCTATCCCCCACTTCACTCCAACAAATCGGAGACCTGCACTTTCTACCATAAAGTGCTTTAAACGGCGCCATCTCAATGCTTGAATGGTAGCTGTTGTTGTAGGAAAATTCTGCTAACGGTAGATGTCGATCCCAACTGTTTCCGAAATCAATAACACAAGCTCGTAGCATTTCTTCAAGCGTTTGTATCGTCCTTTCACTCTGCCTATCATTTTGTGGATGATATGCAGTACTCATGTCTAGACGAGTTCCTAATGCTTGCTGTAATGTCTGCCAGAATCTTGAAATAAATCTGCCATCCCTATCAGAGATAATAGAGATTGGTATTCCATGTCTGGAGACGACTTCCTTCAAATACGGTCGTGCTAACTTCTCTATCTTGTCATCTTCTATTTGAAATGTCCCGTTCTTATTGATTAAAAACGTTCCATATTAATTGATTTCGTTGCGAGGTTTTGACCTCTATATGAGACGTTTTTCAAAGACTGCATTCATTTTTAAAACAAACCATAACCTTTATTTCATAAATAAAGGTTTAAAAAGCTTTACGTAGATTATCAAATAATGATAATCTAAAATATCCTGTTTACACACGACCATTACATAATGGTTTACAATACAAATATGTTACATCGAAATCAGTTTCTTGAATGCAGTTTTTACACAATATCATACAAACATGGACTCCAAATCTTGTCCTTATTTTAGTATGCAACAGCGGAAGCTCTTAATATTCACCTGAGAATAAACATGCTTTAAACGTCACAAAAATTTTGGTGAGTTATAGGTTTAACCTATATATATCAAATCGTAACAATAGACCACAAGATTTCATATTTCAATACACATCCCATACATAGAGATAAAAATCATTCATATGGTGAACACCTGGTAACCGACAATAACAAGATGCATATATAAGAATATCCCCATCATTCCGGGACACCCTTCGGATATGATATAAATTTCGAAGTACTAAAGCATCCGGTACTTTGGATGGGGTTTGTTAGGCCCAATAGATCTATCTTTAGGATTCGCGTCAATTAGGGTGTTTGTTCCCTAATTCTTAGATTACCAGACTTAATAAAAAGGGGCATATTCGATTTCGATAATTCAACCATAGAATGTAGTTTCACGTACTTGTGTCTATTTTGTAAATCATTTATAAAACCTGCATGTATTCTCATCCCAAAAATATTAGATTTTAAAAGTGGGACTATAACTCACTTTCACAGATTTTTACTTCGTCGGGAAGTAAGACTTGGCCACTGTTGATTCACGAACCTATAACAATATATACATATATATATTACAGTATGTTCAAAATATATTTACAACACTTTTAATATATTTTGATGTTTTAAGTTTATTAAGTCAGCTGTCCTCGTTAGTAACCTATAACTAGTTGTCCACAGTTAGATGTACAGAAATAAATCGATAAATATTATCTTGAATCAATCCACGACCCAGTGTATACGTATCTCAGTATTGATCACAACTCAAACTATATATATTTTGGAATCAACCTCAACCCTGTATAGCTAACTCCAACATTCACATATAGAGTGTCTATGGTTGTTCCGAAATATATATAGATGTGTCGACATGATAGGTCGAAACATTGTATACGTGTCTATGGTATCTCAAGATTACATAATATACAATTCAAGTTGATTAAGTTATGGTTGAAATAGATTTGTTACCAATTTTCACGTAGCTAAAATGAGAAAAATTATCCAATCTTGTTTTACCCATAACTTCTTCATTTTAAATCCGTTTTGAGTGAATAAAATTGCTATGGTTTCATATTGAACTCTATTTTATGAATCTAAACAGAAAAAGTATAGGTTTATAGTCGGAAAAATAAGTTACAAGTCATTTTTGTAAAGGTAGTCATTTCAGTCGAAAGAACGACGTCTAGATGACCATCTTAGAAAACATACTTCCACTTTGAGTTTAACCATAATTTTTGGATATAGTTTCATGTTCATAATAAAAATCATTTTCCCAGAATAACAACTTTTAAATTAAAGTTTATCATAGTTTTTAATTAACTAACCCAAAACAGCCCGCGGTGTTACTACGACGGCGTAAATCCGGTTTTACGGTGTTTTTCGTGTTTCCAGGTTTTAAGTCATTAAGTTAGCATATCATATAGATATAGAACATGTGTTTAGTTGATTTTAAAAGTCAAGTTAGAAGGATTAACTTTTGTTTGCGAACAAGTTTAGAATTAACTAAACTATGTTCTAGTGATTACAAGTTTAAACCTTCGAATAAGATAGCTTTATATGTATGAATCGAATGATGTTATGAACATCATTACTACCTTAATTTCCTTGGATAAACCTACTGGAAAAGAGAAAAATGGATCTAGCTTCAATGGATCCTTGGATGGCTCGAAGTTCTTGAAGCAGAATCATGACACGAAAACAAGTTCAAGTAAGATCATCACTTGAAATAAGATTGTTATAGTTATAGAAATTGAACCAAAGTTTGAATATGATTATTACCTTGTATTAGAATGATAACCTACTGTAAGAAACAAAGATTTCTTGAGGTTGGATGATCACCTTACAAGATTGGAAGTGAGCTAGCAAACTTGAAAGTATTCTTGATTTTATGAAACTAGAACTTTTGGAATTTATGAAGAACACTTAGAACTTGAAGATAGAACTTGAGAGAGATTAATTAGATGAAGAAAATTGAAGAATGAAAGTGTTTGTAGGTGTTTTTGGTCGTTGGTGTATGGATTAGATATAAAGGATATGTAATTTTGTTTTCATGTAAATAAGTCATGAATGATTACTCATATTTTTGTAATTTTATGAGATATTTCATGCTAGTTGCCAAATGATGGTTCCCACATGTGTTAGGTGACTCACATGGGCTGCTAAGAGCTGATTATTGGAGTGTATATACCAATAGTACATACATCTAAAAGTTGTGTATTGTACGAGTACGAATACGGGTGCATACGAGTAGAATTGTTGATGAAACTGAACGAGGATGTAATTGTAAGCATTTTTGTTAAGTAGAAGTATTTTGATAAGTGTATTGAATTCTTTCAAAAGTGTATAAATACATATTAAAATACTACATGTATATACATTTTAACTGAGTCGTTAAGTCATCGTTAGTCGTTACATGTAAGTGTTGTTTTGAAACCTTTAGGTTAACGATCTTGTTAAATGTTGTTAACCCAATGTTTATAATATCAAATGAGATTTTAAATTATTATATTATCATGATATTATCATGTATGAATATCTCTTAATATGATATATATACATTAAATGTCTTTACAACGATAATCGTTACATATATGTCTCGTTTAAAAATCATTAAGTTAGTAGTCTTGTTTTTACATATGTAGTTCATTGTTAATATACTTTATGATATGTTTTCTTATCATAGTATCATGTTAACTATATATATATATCCATATATACGTCATCATATAGTTTTTACAAGTTTTAACGTTCGTGAATCACCGATCAACTTGGGTGGTCAATTGTCTATATGAAACATATTTCAATTAATCAAGTCTTAACAAGTTTGATTACTTAACATGTTGGAAACATTTAATCATGTAAATATCAATCTCAATTAATATATATAAACATGGAAAAGTTCGGGTCACTACAGTACCTACCCGTTAAATAAATTTCGTCCCGAAATTTTAAGCTGTTGAAGGTGTTAACGAATCTTCTGGAAATAGATGCGGGTATTTCTTCTTCATCTGATCTTCACGCTCCCAGGTGAACTCGGGTCCTCTACGAGCATTCCATCGAACCTTAACAATTGGTATCTTGTTTTGCTTAAGTCTTTTAACCTCACGATCCATTATTTCGACGGGTTCTTCGATGAATTGAAGTTTTTCGTTCATTTGGATTTCATCTAACGGAATAGTGAGATCTTCTTTAGCAAAACATTTCTTTAAATTCGAGACGTGGAAAGTGTTATGTACAGCCGCGAGTTGTTGAGGTAACTCTAGTCGGTAAGCTACTGGTCCGACACGATCAATAATCTTGAATGGTCCAATATACCTTGGATTTAATTTCCCTCGTTTACCAAATCGAACAACGCCTTTCCAAGGTGCAACTTTAAGCATGACCATCTCTCCAATTTCAAATTCTATATCTTTTCTTTTACTGTCCGCGTAGCTCTTTTGTCGACTTTGGGCGGTTTTCAACCGTTGTTGAATTTGGATGATCTTCTCGTTAGTTTCTTGTATAATCTCTGGACCCGTAATCTGTCTATCCCCCACTTCACTCCAACAAATCGGAGACCTGCACTTTCTACCATAAAGTGCTTCAAACGGCGCCATCTCAATGCTTGAATGGTAGCTGTTGTTGTAGGAAAATTCTGCTAACGGTAGATGTCGATCCCAACTGTTTCCGAAATCAATAACACATGCTCGTAGCATGTCTTTAAGCGTTTGTATCGTCCTTTCGCTCTGTCCATCAGTTTGTGGATGATAGGCAGTACTCATGTCTAGACGAGTTCCTAATGCTTGCTGTAATGTCTGCCAGAATCTTGAAATAAATCTGCCATCCCTATCAGAGATAATAGAGATTGGTATTCCATGTCTGGAGACGACTTCCTTCAAATACAGTCGTGCTAACTTCTCCATCTTGTCATCTTCTCTTATTGGTAGGAAGTGTGCTGATTTGGTGAGACGATCAACTATTACCCAAATAGTATCAAAACCACTTGCAGTCCTTGGCAATTTAGTGATGAAATCCATGGTAATGTTTTCCCATTTCCATTCCGAGATTTCGGGTTGTTGAAGTAGACCTGATGGTTTCTGATGCTCAGCTTTGACCTTAGAACACGTCAAACATTCTCCTACGTATTTAGCAATATCGGCTTTTATACCCGACCACCAAAAATGTTTCTTGAGATCCTTGTACATCTTTCCCGTTCCAGGATGTATTGAGTATCTGGTTTTATGAGCTTCTCTAAGTACCATTTCTCTCATATCTCCAAATTTTGGTACCCAAATCCTTTCAGCCCTATACCGGGTTCCGTCTTCCCGAATATTAAGATGCTTCTCCGATCCCTTGGGTATTTCATCCTTTAAATTTCCCTCTTTTAAAACTCCTTGTTGCGCCTCCTTTATTTGAGTAGTAATGTTATTATGAATCATTATATTCATAGATTTTACTCGAATGGGTTCTCTGTCCTTCCTGCTCAAGGCATCGGCTACCACATTTGCCTTCCCCGGGTGGTAACGAATCTCAAAGTCGTAATCATTCAGCAATTCAATCCACCTACGCTGCCTCATATTCAGTTGTTTCTGATTAAATATGTGTTGAAGACTTTTGTGGTCGGTATATATAGTACTTTTGACCCCATATAAGTAGTGCCTCCAAGTCTTTAATGCAAAAACAACCGCGCCTAATTCCAAATCATGTGTTGTATAATTTTGCTGGTGAATCTTCAATTGTCTAGACGCATAAGCAATCACCTTCGTTCGTTGCATTAATACACAACCGAGACCTTGCTTTGATGCATCACAATAAATCACAAAATCATCATTCCCTTCAGGCAATGACAATATAGGTGCCGTAGTTAGCTTTTTCTTCAATAACTGAAACGCTTTCTCTTGTTCATCATTCCATTCAAATTTCTTCCCTTTATGCGTTAATGCAGTCAAGGGTTTTGCTATTCTGGAAAAGTCTTGGATGAACCTTCTGTAGTAACCAGCTAGTCCTAAAAACTGGCGTATGTGTTTCAGAGTTTTCGGGGTTTCCCACTTTTCAACAGTTTCTATCTTTGCCGGATCTACCTTAATACCTTCTTTGTTCACTATGTGACCGAGGAATTGAACTTCTTCCAACCAAAATGCACACTTTGAAAACTTAGCGTACAATTCTTCCTTCCTCAATACTTCTAGCACCTTTCTCAAATGTTCACCGTGTTCTTGGTCATTCTTTGAGTAAATAAGTATGTCATCAATGAAAACAATGACAAACTTGTCAAGGTATGGTCCACACACTCGGTTCATAAGGTCCATGAACACAGCTGGTGCATTAGTTAAACCAAACGGCATGACCATAAACTCGTAATGACCGTAACGTGTTCTGAAAGCAGTCTTTGGAATATCATCTTCTTTCACCCGCATTTGATGATACCCGGAACGTAAGTCAATCTTTGAATAAACAGACGAGCCTTGTAGTTGATCAAATAAGTCGTCGATTCTCGGTAGTGGGTAGCGGTTCTTGATGGTAAGTTTGTTCAACTCTCGGTAGTCGATACACAACCTGAATGTACCATCTTTCTTCTTGACAAACAAAACAGGAGCTCCCCACGGTGATGTGCTTGGTCGAATGAAACCACGCTCTAAAAGTTCTTGTAATTGGCTTTGCAGTTCTTTCATCTCGCTGGGTGCGAGTCTGTAAGGAGCACGAGCTATTGGTGCAGCTCCTGGTACAAGATCTATTTGAAATTCAACGGATCGATGTGGGGGTAATCCCGGTAATTCTTTCGGAAATACATCGGGAAATTCTTTTGCAATGGGAACATCATTGATGCTCTTTTCTTCAGTTTGTACTTTCTCGACGTGTGATAGAACAGCATAGCAACCTTTTCTTATTAGTTTTTGTGCCTTCAAATTACTAATAAGATGTAGCTTCGTGTTGCCCTTTTCTCCGTACACCATTAAGGGTTTTCCTTTTTCTCGTATAATGCGAATTGCATTTTTGTAACAAACGATCTCTGCTTTCACTTCTTTCAACCAGTCCATACCGATTATCACATCAAAACTCCCTAACTCTACTGGTATCAAATCAATCTTAAATGTTTCGCTAACCAGTTTAATTTCTCGATTCCGACATATATTATCTGCTGAAATTAATTTACCATTTGCTAATTCGGGTAAAAATTTACTATCCAAAGGCGTCAATGGACAACTTAATTTAGCACAAAAATCTCTACTCATATAGCTTCTATCCGCACCCGAATCAAATAAAACGTAAGCAGGTTTATTGTCAATAAGAAACGTACCCGTAACAAGCTCCGGGTCTTCCTGTGCCTCTGCCGCATTAATATTGAAAACTCTTCCGTGGCCTTGTCCATTCGTGTTTTCCTGGTTCGGGCAATTTCTAATAATGTGGCCCGGTTTTCCACATTTATAACAAACTACATTGGCATAACTTGCTCCGACACTACTTGCTCCGCCATTACTCGTTCCGACACCATTTGTTCCTTTCGTTCTATTAACCCCTGGTCCGTAGACCTCACACTTCGCCGCGCTATGACCATTTCTTTTACACTTGTTGCAAAATTTGGTGCAGAACCCCGAGTGATACTTTTCACACCTTTGGCATAGCTGCTTCTGATTGTTGTTGTTGTTGCGGTTATTATTGTTGTTGGGATGATTGTTGTAGTTGCTGTTGTTGTTGTTGTTGTTGTTGGGCCGTTTGTTGTAGTTGCGATTGATGTTGCGATTGTTGGGATAATTGTTGCGATTATTGTTGTAATTGCTGTTGTTGTTGTATTGGTGATTCTTATCACCGTTTTCCTCCCATTTTCTTTTGACTTGCTTCACATTGGCCTCTTCAGCAGTCTGTTCTTTAATTCTTTCTTCAATCTGGTTCACTAGTTTGTGAGCCATTCTACATGCCTGTTGTATGGAGGCGGGCTCGTGTGAACTTATATCTTCTTGGATTCTTTCCGGTAATCCTTTCACAAACGCGTCGATCTTCTCTTCCTCATCTTCGAATGATCCCGGACACAATAGGCACAATTCTGTGAATCGTCTTTCGTACGTGGTAATATCAAATCCTTGGGTTCGTAACCCTCTAAGTTCTATCTTGAGCTTATTGACCTCAGTTCTGGGACGGTACTTCTCGTTCATCAAGTGCTTGAATGCTGACCACGGTAGTGCGTACGCATCATCTTGTCCCACTTGCTCTAGATAGGTATTCCACCATGTTAACGCAGAACCTGTGAAGGTATGCGTAGCGTACTTCACTTTGTCCTCTTCAGTACATTTACTTATGGCAAACACCGATTCGACCTTCTCGGTCCACCGTTTCAATCCGATCGGTCCTTCGGTTCCATCAAATTCCAAAGGTTTGCAGGCAGTAAATTCTTTGTAGGTGCATCCTACATGATTTTCTGTACTGCTAGATCCAAGGTTATTGTTGGTATGTAGCGCAGCCTGTACTGCGGCTATGTTTGAAGCTAGAAAAGTACGGAATTCCTCTTCATTCATATTCACGGTGTGTCGAGTAGTCGGTGCCATTTCCTTCAAAATAGTCAAATGGAACAAGTTAATCATACAGAATATTAAGAGTAGTTAATAGTATTTCGTAGCATAATATGAACTCACTTATAAAAGCTTTTTCTTCATATTAGTGTTTTATAAGTTTAAATTCGGGTAGTACCTACCCGTTAAGTTCATACTTAGTAGCTAATATACCATTCAACTACTACAATTCTATATGAAAAACTGATTATAATAATATTTCGCGTTCAAACTTTTATACAATATTTTACAAACTTACAATACCGTTTATTTTACATAAAGCATGAAATATAGCACACAATAACTTTGATACAAGATAGTTGTGAAGATAATTCTAGCTAGTACACAAGTCGTTCAGCAAAGGTAATAAAGACACGTAATTCATACGTCCAGAAACAAGTCATGCATTCTGGTTTTACTAGGACTACTTCCCATCCTTGGTCTTGTGGAACATAACCATTATAGCCGTTGATAAGACAACGTGTTGTAACATCGTCAAAGGGACGAGGGTTACGTAATGTCCAACAGTCCCGTAACAATCTAAAAACCTCATTTCTTACCCCAATTACCGACTCCGTTACTTGTGGGAACGTTTTGTTTAATAGTTGTAGCCCGATGTTCTTGTTCTCACTTTGGTGAGAAGCGAACATTACTAACCCGTAAGCATAGCATGCTTCTTTATGTTGCATGTTAGCCGCTTTTTCTAAATCATGAAGTCCTATATTCGGATACATTGAGTCAAAATAATTTCTTAACCCGTTGCGTAAAATAGCATTTGGGTTCCCCGCAATATATGCGTCAAAGTAAACATATCGTAACTTATGGGTTTCCCAATGTGATATCCCCCATCTTTCAAACGAAAGTCTCTTATAAATCAAGATATTCTTGGAACGTTCTTCGAAAGTCTTACAAACTGATTTCGCCTTAAATAGTTGTGCCGAGGAATTCTGACCGACTCTAGACAAGATTTCATCAATCATGTCTCCGGGTAGGTCTCTTAAAATATTGGGTTGTCTATCCATTTTGTGTTTTTAAACTGTAAAATAGACAAGAGTTAGATTCATAAAAAAAATTACTTATTAATACAAGCAATTTTTACATATATCATAAAGCATAAGCACACTATATTACATATATTACACCACATGAATACAACTATCTTATTCCGACTCGCTCGTTTCTTCTTCTTCGGTTTTGGTTCGTTTTGCCAAGTTTCTAGGGATATATGATGTTCCCCTAATACGATCCATCGTTTTCCACATTGGTTTAGAAAAACCTGGTGGTTTAGAGGTTCTCGGGTCATTGTTACAACTTAAGGGCTTCGGGGGTTGACGATACATATAAAGTTCATCGGGGTTGGAATTAGATTTCTCTATTTTTATGCCCTTTCCCTTATTATTTTCTTTTGCCTTTTTAAATTCAGTTGGGGTAATTTCTATAACATCATCGGAATTCTCGTCGGAATCCGATTCATCGGAGAATTGGTAGTCCTCCCAATATTTTGCTTCCTTGGCGGAAACACCATTGACCATAATTAACCTTGGTCGGTTGGTTGAGGATTTTCTTTTACTTAACCGTTTTATTATTTCCGCCACCGGTTCTATTTCCTCCTCCGGTTCCTCCTCTTCCGGTTCTGATTCTTCTTCCGGTTCCGACTCTTTTTCCGGTTCCTCTTCGGGAACTTGTGAATCAGTCCACGAATCATTCCAATTTACATTTGACTCTTCATTATTATTAGGTGAGTCAATGGGACTTGTTCTAGAGGTAGACATCTATCACATAATATCAAACGCGTTAAGAGATCAATATATCACATAATATTCACATGTTAAAAATATATAGTTTCCAACAAAATTTGTTAAGCAATCATTTTTCAAGTAAACACGGTCGAAGTCCAGACTCACTAATGCATCCTAACAAACTCGATAAGACACACTAATACAAAATTCTGGTTCTCTAAGACCAATGCTCTGATACCAACTGAAATGTCCCGTTCTTATTGATTAAAAACGTTCCATATTAATTGATTTCGTTGCGAGGTTTTGACCTCTATATGAGACGTTTTTCAAAGACTGCATTCATTTTTAAAACAAACCATAACTTTTATTTCATAAATAAAGGTTTAAAAAGCTTTACGTAGATTATCAAATAATGATAATCTAAAATATCCTGTTTACACACGACCATTACATAATGGTTTACAATACAAATATGTTACATCGAAATCAGTTTCTTGAATGCAGTTTTTACACAATATCATACAAACATGGACTCCAAATCTTGTCCTTATTTTAGTATGCAACAGCGGAAGCTCTTAATATTCACCTGAGAATAAACATGCTTTAAACGTCACAAAAATGTTGGTGAGTTATAGGTTTAACCTATATATATCAAATCGTAACAATAGACCACAAGATTTCATATTTCAATACACATCCCATACATAGAGATAAAAATCATTCATATGGTGAACACCTGGTAACCGACAATAACAAGATGCATATATAAGAATATCCCCATCATTCCGGGACACCCTTCGGATATGATATAAATTTCGAAGTACTAAAGCATCCGGTACTTTGGATGGGGTTTGTTAGGCCCAATAGATCTATCTTTAGGATTCGCGTCAATTAGGGTGTTTGTTCCCTAATTCTTAGATTACCAGACTTAATAAAAAGGGGCATATTCGATTTCGATAATTCAACCATAGAATGTAGTTTCACGTACTTGTGTCTATTTTGTAAATCATTTATAAAACCTGCATGTATTCTCATCCCAAAAATATTAGATTTTAAAAGTGGGACTATAACTCACTTTCACAGATTTTTACTTCGTCGGGAAGTAAGACTTGGCCACTGTTGATTCACGAACCTATAACAATATATACATATATATTAAAGTATGTTCAAAATATATTTACAACACTTTTAATATATTTTGATGTTTTAAGTTTATTAAGTCAGCTGTCCTCGTTAGTAACCTATAACTAGTTGTCCAAAGTTAGATGTACAGAAATAAATCGATAAATATTATCTTGAATCAATCCACGACCCAGTGTATACGTATCTCAGTATTGATCACAACTCAAACTATATATATTTTGGAATCAACCTCAACCCTGTATAGCTAACTCCAACATTCACATATAGAGTGTCTATGGTTGTTCCGAAATATATATAGATGTGTCGACATGATAGGTCGAAACATTGTATACGTGTCTATGGTATCTCAAGATTACATAATATACAATTCAAGTTGATTAAGTTATGGTTGAAATAGATTTGTTACCAATTTTCACGTAGCTAAAATGAGAAAAATTATCCAATCTTGTTTTACCCATAACTTCTTCATTTTAAATCCGTTTTGAGTGAATAAAATTGCTATGGTTTCATATTGAACTCTATTTTATGAATCTAAACAGAAAAAGTATAGGTTTATAGTCGGAAAAATAAGTTACAAGTCGTTTTTGTAAAGGTAGTCATTTCAGTCGAAAGAACGACGTCTAGATGACCATCTTAGAAAACATACTTCCACTTTGAGTTTAACCATAATTTTTGGATATAGTTTCATGTTCATAATAAAAATCATTTTCCCAGAATAACAACTTTTAAATTAAAGTTTATCATAGTTTTTAATTAACTAACCCAAAACAGCCCGCGGTGTTACTACGACGGCGTAAATCCGGTTTTACGGTGTTTTTCGTGTTTCCAGGTTTTAAGTCATTAAGTTAGCATATCATATAGATATAGAACATGTGTTTAGTTGATTTTAAAAGTCAAGTTAGAAGGATTAACTTTTGTTTGCGAACAAGTTTAGAATTAACTAAACTATGTTCTAGTGATTACAAGTTTAAACCTTCGAATAAGATAGCTTTATATGTATGAATCGAATGATGTTATGAACATCATTACTACCTTAATTTCCTTGGATAAACCTACTGGAAAAGAGAAAAATGGATCTAGCTTCAATGGATCCTTGGATGGCTCGAAGTTCTTGAAGCAGAATCATGACACGAAAACAAGTTCAAGTAAGATCATCACTTGAAATAAGATTGTTATAGTTATAGAAATTGAACCAAAGTTTGAATATGATTATTACCTTGTATTAGAATGATAACCTACTGTAAGAAACAAAGATTTCTTGAGGTTGGATGATCACCTTACAAGATTGGAAGTGAGCTAGCAAACTTGAAAGTATTCTTGATTTTATGAAACTAGAACTTTTGGAATTTATGAAGAACACTTAGAACTTGAAGATAGAACTTGAGAGAGATCAATTAGATGAAGAAAATTGAAGAATGAAAGTGTTTGTAGGTGTTTTTGGTCGTTGGTGTATGGATTAGATATAAAGGATATGTAATTTTGTTTTCATGTAAATAAGTCATGAATGATTACTCATATTTTTGTAATTTTATGAGATATTTCATGCTAGTTGCCAAATGATGGTTCCCACATGTGTTAGGTGACTCACATGGGCTGCTAAGAGCTGATTATTGGAGTATATATACCAATAGTACATACATCTAAAAGTTGTGTATTGTACGAGTACGAATACGGGTGCATACGAGTAGAATTGTTGATGAAACTGAACGAGGATGTAATTGTAAGCATTTTTGTTAAGTAGAAGTATTTTGATAAGTGTATTGAATTCTTTCAAAAGTTTATAAATACATATTAAAATACTACATGTATATACATTTTAACTGAGTCGTTAAGTCATCGTTAGTCGTTACATGTAAGTGTTGTTTTGAAACCTTTAGGTTAACGATCTTGTTAAATGTTGTTAACCCAATGTTTATAATATCAAATGAGATTTTAAATTATTATATTATCATGATATTATCATGTATGAATATCTCTTAATATGATATATATACATTAAATGTCTTTACAACGATAATCGTTACATATATGTCTCGTTTAAAAATCATTAAGTTAGTAGTCTTGTTTTTACATATGTAGTTCATTGTTAATATACTTTATGATATGTTTTCTTATCATAGTATCATGTTAACTATATATATATATCCATATATATGTCATCATATAGTTTTTACAAGTTTTAACGTTCGTGAATCACCGATCAACTTGGGTGGTCAATTGTCTATATGAAACATATTTCAATTAATCAAGTCTTAACAAGTTTGATTACTTAACATGTTGGAAACATTTAATCATGTAAATATCAATCTCAATTAATATATATAAACATGGAAAAGTTCGGGTCACTACACTCTTATTGGCAGGAAGTGTGCTGATTTGGTGAGACGATCAACTATTACCCAAATAGTATCAAAACCACTTGCAGTCCTTGGCAATTTAGTGATGAAATCCATGGTAATGTTTTCCCATTTTCATTCCGAGATTTCAGGTTGTTGTAGTAGACCTGATGGTTTCTGATGCTCAGCTTTGACCTTAGAACACGTCAAACATTCTCCTACGTATTTAGCAACATCGGCTTTCATACCCGGCCACCAAAAATATTTCTTGAGATCCTTGTACATCTTCCCCGTTCCAGGATGTATTGAGTATCTGGTTTTATGAGTTTCTCTAAGTACCATTTCTCTCATATCTCCAAATTTTGGTACCCAAATCCTTTCAGCCCTATACCGGGTCCCGTCTTCCCAAATATTAAGATGCTTCTCCGATCCTTTGGGTAATTCATCCTTTAAATTTCCCTCTTTTAAAACTCCTTGTTGCGCCTCCTTTATTTGAGTAGTAAGGTTATTGTGAATCATTATATTCATAGATTTTACTCGAATGGGTTCTCTGTCCTTCCTGCTCAAGGCGTCGGCTACCACATTTGCCTTCCCCGGGTGGTAACGAATCTCAAAGTCATAATCATTCAACAATTCAATCCACCTACGCTGCCTCATATTCAGTTGTTTCTGATTAAATATGTGTTGAAGACTTTTGTGGTCGGTATATATAATACTTTTGACCCCATATAAGTAGTGCCTCCAAGTCTTTAATACAAAAACAACCACGCCTAATTCCAAATCATGCGTCGTATAATTTTGTTCGTGAATCTTCAATTGTCTAGAAGCATAAGCAATCACCTTCGTTCGTTGCATTAATGCACAACCGAGACCTTGCTTTGATGCGTCACAATAAATCACAAAATCATCATTCCCTTCAGGCAATGACAATATAGGTGCCGTAGTTAGCTTTTTCTTCAATAACTGAAACGCTTTCTCTTGTTCATCCTTCCATTCAAATTTCTTCCCTTTATGCGTTAATGCAGTCAAGGGTTTTGCTATTCTAGAAAAGTCTTGGATGAACCTTCTGTAGTAACCAGCTAGTCCTAAAAACTGGCGTATGTGTTTCGGAGTTTTCGGGGTTTCCCACTTTTCAACAGTTTCTATCTTTGCCGGATCCACCTTAATACCTTCTTTGTTCACTATGTGACCGAGGAATTGAACTTCTTCCAACCAAAATGCACACTTTGAAAACTTAGTGTACAATTTTTCCTTCCTCAATACTTCTAACACCTTTCTCAAATGTTCACCGTGTTCTTGGTCATTCTTTGAGTAAATAAGTATGTCATCAATGAAAACAATGACAAACTTGTCGAGGTATGGTCCACACACTCGGTTCATAAGGTCCATGAACACAGCTGGTGCATTAGTTAAACCAAACGGCATGACCTTAAATTCGTAATGACCGTAACGTGTTCTGAAAGCAGTCTTTGGAATATCATCTTCTTTCACCCAGCATTTGATGATACCCGGAACGTAAGTCAATCTTTGAATAAACAGACGAGCCTTGTAGTTGATCAAATAAGTCGTCGATTCTCGGTAGTGGGTAGCGGTTCTTGATGGTAAGTTTGTTCAACTCTCGGTAGTCGATACACAACCTGAATGTACCATCTTTCTTCTTAACAAACAAAACTGGAGCTCCCCACGGTGATGTGCTTGGTCGAATGAAACCACGCTCTAAAAGTTCTTGTAATTGGCTTTGCAATTCTTTCATCTCGCTGGGTGCGAGTCTGTAAGGAGCACGAGCTATTGGTTCAGCTCCTGGTACAAGATCTATTTGAAATTCAACGGATCGATGTGGGGGTAACCCCGGTAATTCTTTCGAAAATACATCGGGAAATTCTTTTGCGACGGGAACATCATTGATGCTCTTTTCTTCAGTTTGTACTTTCTCGACGTGTGCTAGAACAGCATAGCAACCTTTTCTTATTAGTTTTTGTGCCTTCAAATTACTAATAAGATGTAGCTTCGTGTTGCCCTTTTCTCCGTACACCATTAAGGGTTTTCCTTTTTCTCGTATAATACGAATTGTATTTTTGTAACAAACGATCTCTGCTTTCACTTCTTTCAACCAGTCCATACCGATTATCACATCAAAACTCCCTAACTTTACTGGTATCAAGTCAATCTTAAATGTTTCGCTAACCAGTTTAATTTCTCGATTACGACATATATTATCTGCTGAAATTAATTTACCATTTGCTAATTCGAGTAAAAATTTACTATCCAAAGGCGTCAATGGACAACTTAATTTAGCACAAAAATCTCTACTCATATAGCTTCTATCCGCACCCAAATCAAATAAAACGTAAGCATATTTATTGTCAATAAGAAACGTACCCGTAACAAGCTCTGGGTCTTCCTGTGCCTCTGCCGCATTAATATTGAAAACTCTTCTGCGGCCTTGTCCATTTGTGTTCTCCTGGTTCGGGCAATTTCTAATAATGTGGCTCGATTTTCCACATTTATAACAAACTACATTGCCATAACTTGCTCTGACACTACTTGCTCTGCCATTACTCGTTCCGACACCATTTGTTCCTTTCGTTCTGTTAACCCCTGGTCCGTAGACCTCACACTTCGCCGCGCTATGACCATTTCTTTTACACTTGTTGCAAAATTAGGTGCAAAACCCCGAGTGATACTTTTCACACCTTTGGCATAGCTGCTTCTGATTGTTGTTGTTGTTACGGTTGTTATTGTTGTTGAGATGATTGTTGTAGTTGCTGTTGTTGTTGTTGTTGTTGTTGTTGTTGGGCCGTTTGTTGTAGTTGCGATTGATGTTGCGATTGTTGGGATAATTGTTGCGATTATTATTGTAATTGCTGTTGTTGTTGTATTGGTGATTCTTATCACTGTTTTCCTCCCACTTTCTTTTGACTTGCTTCACATTGACCTCTTTAGCCGTCTGTTCTTTAATTCTTTCCTCAATCTGGTTCACTAGTTTGTGAGCCATTTTACATGCCTGTTGTATGGAGGCGGGCTCGTGTGAACTTATATCTTCTTGGATTCTTTCCGGTAATCCTTTCACATACTCGTCGATCTTCTCTTCCTCATCTTCGAACGCTCCCGGACACAATAGGCACAATTCTGTGAATCGTCTTTCGTAAGTGGTAATATCAAATCCTTGGGTTCGTAACCCTCTAAGTTCTGTCTTGAGCTTATTGACCTCGGTTCTGGGACGGTACTTCTCGTTCATCAAGTGCTTGAATGCTGACCACGGTAGTGCGTAAGCATCATCTTGTCCCACTTGCTCTAGATAGGTATTCCACCATGTTAACGCAGAACCTGTGAAGGTATGCGTAGCGTACTTCACTTTTTCCTCTTCAGTACACTTACTTATGGCAAACACCGATTCGACCTTCTCGGTCCACCGTTTCAATTCGATTGGTCCTTCAGTTCCATCAAATTGCAAAGGTTTGCAGGCAGTGAATTCTTTGTAGGTGCATCCTACACGATTTCCTGTACTGCTAGATCCAAGGTTATTATTGGTATGTAGCGCAGCCTGTACTGCGGCTATGTTTGAAGCTAGAAAAGTACGGAATTCCTCTTCATTCGTATTCACGGTGTGTCGAGTAGTCGGTGCCATTTCCTTCAAAATAGTCAAATGGAACAAATTAATCATACAGAATATTAAGAGTAGTTAATAGTATTTCGTAGCATAATATGAACTCATTTATAAAAGCTTTTTCTTCATATTAGCGTTTTATAAGTTTAAATTCGGGTAGTACCTACCCGTTAAGTTCATACTTAGTAGCTAATATACAATTCAACTACTACAATTCTATGTGAAAAACTGATTATAATAATATTTCGCGTTCAGACGTTTATACAATATTTTACAAACTTACAATACCGCTTATTTTACATAAAGCATGAAATATAGCACACAATAACTTTGATACAAGATAGTCGTGAAGATAATTCTAGCTAGTACACAAGTCGTTCAGCAAAGGCAGTAAAGACACGTAATTCATACGTCCAGAAACAAGTCATGCATTCTGGTTTTACTAGGACTACTTCCCATCCTTGGTCTTGTGGAACATAACCGTTATGGCCGTTGATAAGATAGTGTGTTGTAACGTCGTCAAAGGGACGAGGGTTACGTAATGACCAACAGTCTCGTAATAACCTAAAAACCTCATTTCTTACCCCAATTACCGACTCCGTCACTTGTGGGAACGTTTTGTTTAATAGTTGTAGCCCGATGTTCTTTTTCTCACTTTGGTGAGAAGCGAACATTACTAACCCGTAAGCATAGCATGCTTCTTTATGTTGCATGTTAGCCGCTTTTTCTAAATCATGAAGTCCTATATTCGGATACATTGAGTCAAAATAATTTCTTAACCCGTTGCGTAAAATAGCATTTGGGTTCCCCGCAATATATGCGTCAAAGTAAACACATCGTAACTTATGGGTTTCCCAATGTGATATCCCCCATCTTTCAAACGAAAGTCTCTTATAAACCAAGACATTCTTGAAACGTTCTTCGAATATCTTACAAACTAATTTCGCCGTAAATAGTTGAGCCGAAGAATTCTGACCGAATCTAGACAAGATTTCATCAATCATGTCTCCGGGTAGGTCTCTTAAAATATTGGGTTGTCTATCCATTTTGTGTTTTTATACTGTAAAATAGACAAGAGTTAGATTCATAAAAAAAATTCTTATTAATACAAGCAATTTTTACATATATCATAGAGCATAAGCACACTATATTACATATATTACACCACACGAATACAACTATCTTATTCCGATTCGCTCGTTTCTTCTTGGTCGGTTGGTTGAGGATTTTCTTTTACTTAACCGTTTTATTATTTCCCCCACCGGTTCTATTTCCTCCTCCGGTTCCTCCTCTTCCGGTTCTGATTCTTCTTCCGGTTCTGATTCTTCTTCCGGTTCTTCTTCGGGAACTTGTGAATCAGTCCAATATATATTCGACTCTTTGTTATTATTAGGTGAGTCAATGGGATTTGTGCTAGAGGTAGACATCTATCACACCATATCAAACATGTTAAGAGATTAATATATCACATAATATATACATGTTAATAATATATAGTTTCCAACAAAAATGTTAAGCAATCATTTTTAAAGAAAACACGGTCGAAGTCCAGACTCACTAATGCATCCTAACAAACTCGATAAGACACATTAATGCAAATTTTCTGGTTCTCTAAGACCAATGCTCGGATACCAACTGAAATGTCCCGTTCTTATTGATTAAAAATGTTCCATATTAATTGATTTCGTTGCGAGGTTTTGACCTCTATATGAGACGTTTTTCAAAGACTGCATTCATTTTAAAACAAACCATAACCTTTATTTCATCAATAAAGGTTTAAAAAGCTTTACGTAGATTACCAAATAATGATAATCTAAAATATCCTGTTTACACGCGACCATTACATAATGGTTTACAATACAAATATGTTACAACGAAATAAGTTTCTTGAATGCAGTTTTTACACAATATCATACAAGCATGGACTCCAAATCTCGTCCTTATTTAAGTATGCGACAGCGGAAGCTCTTAATAATCACCTGAGAATAAACATGCTTAAAACGTCAACAAAAATGTTGGTGAGTTATAGGTTTAACCTACATATTATCAAATCATAATAATAGACCACAAGATTTCATATTTCAATACACATCCCATACATAGAGATAAAAATCATTCATATGGTGAACACCTGGTAACCGACATTAACAAGATGCATATATAAGAATATCCCCATCATTCCGGGACACCCTTCGGATATGATATAAATTTCGAAGTACTAAAGCATCCGGTACTTTGGATGGGGTTTGTTAGGCCCAATAGATCTATCTTTAGGATTCACATCAATTAGGGTGTCTGTTCCCTAATTCTTAGATTACCAGACTTAATAAAAAGGGGCATATTCGATTTCGATAATTCAACCATAGAATGTAGTTTCACGTACTTGTGTCTATTTTGTAAATCATTTATAAAACCTGCATGTATTCTCATCCCAAAAATATTAGATTTTAAAAGTGGGACTATAACTCACTTTCACAGATTTTTACTTCGTCGGGAAGTAAGACTTGGCCACTGGTTGATTCACGAACCTATAACAATATATACATATATATCAAAGTATGTTCAAAATATATTTACAACACTTTTAATATATTTTGATGTTTTAAGTTTATTAAGTCAGCTGTCCTCGTTAGTAACCTACAACTAGTTGTCCAAAGTTAGATGTACAGAAATAAATCGATAAATATTATCTTGAATCAATCCACGACCCAGTGTATACGTATCTCAGTATTGATCACAACTCAAACTATATATATTTTGGAATCAACCTCAACCCTGTATAGCTAACTCCAACATTCACATATAGAGTGTCTATGGTTGTTCCGAAATATATATAGATGTGTCGACATGATAGGTCGAAACATTGTATACGTGTCTATGGTATCTCAAGATTACATAATATACAATACAAGTTGATTAAGTTATGGTTGGAATAGATTTGTTACCAATTTTCACGTAGCTAAAATGAGAAAAATTATCCAATCTTGTTTTACCCATAACTTCTTCATTTTAAATTCGTTTTGAGTGAATCAAATTGCTATGGTTTCATATTGAACTCTATTTTATGAATCTAAACAGAAAAAGTATAGGTTTATAGTCGGAAAAATAAGTTACAAGTCGTTTTTGTAAAGGTAGTCATTTCAGTCGAAAGAACGATGTCTAGATGACCATTTTAGAAAACATACTTCCACTTTGAGTTTAACCATAATTTTTGGATATAGTTTCATGTTCATAATAAAAATCATTTTTCCAGAATAACAACTTTTAAATCAAAGTTTATCATAGTTTTTAATTAACTAACCCAAAACAGCCCGCGGTGTTACTACGACGGCGTAAATCCTGTTTTACGGTGTTTTTCGTGTTTCCAGGTTTTTAAATCATTAAGTTAGCATATAATATAGATATAGAACATGTGTTTAGTTGATTTTAAAAGTCAAGTTAGAAGGATTAACTTTTATTTGCGAACAAGTTTAGAATTAACTAAACTATGTTCTAGTGATTACAAGTTTAAACCTTCGAATAAGATAGCTTTATATGTATGAATCGAATGATATTATGAACATCATTACTACCTTAAGTTCCTTGGATAAACCTACTAGAAATGAGAAAAATGGATCTAGCTTCAAAGTATCCTTGGATGGCTTGAAAGTTCTTGAAGCAGAATCATGACACGAAAACAATTTCAAGTAAGATTTCCACTTGAAATAAGATTGTTATAGTTATAGAAATTGAATTAAAATTTGAATTTGATTATTAACTTGTATTAGAAAGATAACCTATTGTAAGTAACAAAGGTTTCTTGATCTTGGATGATTACTTGGAATGGATTTAGAAAACTTGGAAGTAAACTTGCAATCTTGGAAGTATTCTTGATTTTATGAAACTAGAACTTTTGGAATTTATGAAGAACACTTAGAACTTGAAGATAGAACTTGAGAGAGATTAATTAGATGAAGAAAATTGAAGAATGAAAGTGTTTGTAGGTGTTTTTGGTCGTTGGTGTATGGATTAGATATAAAGGATATGTAATTTTGTTTTCATGTAAATAAGTCATGAATGATTACTCATATTTTTGTAATTTTATGAGATATTTCATACTAGTTGCCAAATGATGGTTCCCACATGTGTTAGGTGACTCACATGGGCTGCTAAGAGCTGATAATTGGAGTGTATATACCAATAGTACATACATCTAAAAGCTGTGTATTGTACGAGTACGAATACGGGTGCATACGAGTAGAATTGTTGATGAAACTGAACGAGGATGTAATTGTAAGCATTTTTGTTAAGTAGAAGTATTTTGATAAGTGTCTTGAATTCTTTCAAAAGTGTATGAATACATATTAAAACACTACATGTATATACATTTTAACTGAGTCGTTAAGTCATCGTTAGTCGTTACATGTAAATGTTGTTTTGAAACCTTTAGGTTAACGGTCTTGTTGAATGTTGTTAACCCATTGTTTATTATAACAAATGAGATGTTAAATTGTTATATTATCATGATATTATGATATATAATATATCTTAGTATGATATATATACAGTTAAATTTCGTTACAACGATAATCGTTACATATATGTCTCGTTTCGAAATCATTAAGTTAGTAGTCTTATTTTTACATATGTATTTCATTGTTAATACACTTAATAATATATTTACTTATCATTTAACATAATTAACCAAGTGTATCAATATCTTAATATGATTCATATGTACCTAGTAAGACGTTGTTATAACGATAATCGTTATATATATCGTTTTCGAGTTTCTTAAATTAATAGTCTCATTTTTATGTATATAACTCATTGTTAAAATACCTAATGAGATACATACTTATAATAAAATCATGTTAACTATATATATAACTATATATATGTCATCGTATAGTTTTTACAAGTTTTAACGTTCGTGAATCACCGGTCAACTTGGGTGGTCAATTGTCTATATGAAACCTATTTCAACTAATCATGTAAATAAAAATTTCATTTAATATATATCTATAAACATGGAAAAGTTCGGTTCACTACAAATACAATGCCCTCTCTTACCATAAAATGGCATTTTTCCCAGTTAAGAACAAGATTAGATTCTTCACACCGAATCAACATACGCTCAAGATTATGAAGACATGAGTCAAAAGAATCACCGAAGACTGAAAAGTCATCCATGAATACTTCCATAAAGTCTTCAATCATATCATGAAAAATAGCTACCATACACCTTTGGAAGGTGGCAGGAGCATTGCATAAGCCAAAGGGCATACGTCGATAGGAGAAAGTACCATAAGGGCATGTAAAGGTGGTTTTCTCTTGGTCCTCGGGTGCTATAGGGATTTGGAAATATCCCGAGAAACCGTCAAGAAAACAATAAAAATTCTTTCCTGCCAACCTTTCCAACATTTGATCAATGTAAGGAAGGGGAAAATGGTCTTTTCGGGTAGCATCATTTAATTTTCTGTAATCAATACATACCCTCCAACCCGTGACAGTCCTAGTGGAAATTAATTGATCATTTTCGTTGGTGATAACGGTCATGCCACCCTTTTTGGGTACACATTGGACCGGACTCACCCAAGGACTATCCGAAATTGGGTAAATAAGACCTGCATCAAGGAGTTTGACAATCTCCTTTTTAACGACTTCTTGCATATTAGGGTTCAGTCGCCTTTGACACATGGCTTATAGTTATCTTCCATTAAAATCGTATGCGTACAATAAGAAGGACTTATACCCTTGATGTCATGAATTTTCCACGCTAGAGCCGTTTTTTGGGCTTTTAACATGTAAACAAGTTTAGACTTCTCACTTACAGAGAGTTCGGATGAAATGATAACCAGGAGAGTAGAATCCTCTTGCAGGTAAGCATATTTCAAGTGACTTGGATGTGGCTTCAGTTCCAAAACGGGAGGTTCTTCAATGGATGTTTTACATCGGTACTCATTTTTTAAATCCAACTTTCTGTATTCTTCATCATTTGGCTCATAACCGTTAGCCATCAAAGCGGTCAACATCTCCACTTCTTCCACCATGTTCTCTTCATCACCTTCTGCAAAAATGCATTCTCCTGAACCTTGCAATTCTGGAAATTCCTGCAACAACTCTGAATATGTGTCTACGGTTTGCAAATAATAACATTGATCATCAGTAGACTCAGGGTATTGCAGGGCATGGTCAACGGAAAAGGTGACCTTAATATCCTCAATGCTAAGGGTCAGTTTCTGCCCATGAACATCTATCATAGCTCTAGCGGTATTGAGGAAAGGTCGACCCAATATAAGAGGCACACGTGTGTCCTCCTCCATGTCCAAAATTACAAAGTTAGCCGGAAATACTAGGGTACCCACTTTTACTAACATATTCTCTAAAATTCCACGTGGGAATTTAACAGAGCGGTCTGCTAGTTGAATTGCCATTCGGGTTGGTTTTAGTACCCCGGGGTTTAGCTTAACATATAATGAATAAGGCATCAAATTAATGCTAGCCCCTAAATCCGCTAATGCTTTAATGCATTCCAAATCTCCTAGGAGACATGGTATGGTAAAACTTCCAGGATCTGCTAATTTCTTTGGTATTTTGTTCATCAAGATTGCGGAACAATTAGCATTCATGGTGACGGATGAAAGTTCCTCCATTTTCTTCCGATTAGTAAGTAAGTCTTTTAAGAACTTAGCATACTTGGGCATACCTGAGATTACATCAATGAAAGGCATATTTATGTTAATTTGTTTAAACATATCTAGGAATTTTGACCTTTCAGCCTCTAGCCTTTCTTGTTGTTGCTTTCTTGGGTATGGGAGCGGTGGTTGATATGGTTTCACTACGGGTTTCTCCCGTTCTTCCTTTTCAACCACTTGTTCCGGCTCCTTAACCGGTTCATCATTTCGGTTCAGCGGAACACTGAAATCAGAATTTTCAGGCATTCTTGGAGCATCGTATGCTAAACCACTCCGTGTGGTAATAACATTGGCGTGCTCATTTCGGGGGTTCTTATTGGTATCGCCCGGTAAACTTCCTGGTTTTCTCTCACTAAGTAAACTAGCTAAACCACTCATTTGCTTCTCTAAATTTTGAATTGAGGCTTGTTGGTTCCTAAATTGGTGTTCATTTTTCTCGTTCGTTTGATTTATGTTTGTAACAAGCTGGGTTTGTGAGGCAATCAACTTTTCCAACATATTCTCCAAATTTGACTTTTTTTCTTCCTGTTGGGGTTTTTGATAAAAACCCGGAGTTTGTTGTTGGTACCCACTACTTGACCCTTGTTGGTAATTGAAATTTTGACCTTGAGGGTTGTAGGGGTTGTTGAAGTTGCGGTTAAACTGGGCTCTTCCTTGAAATTGTTTATTATTTCTTTGGCTTATGAAAGACACTTCTTCTTTTTGAGCCATTGTTAGACCGGCATCACAATCTTTTCCTAAATGGAGTCCACCACAGTATTCACAACCTACTTTCATACTATGAATTTCCTTGGTGATTTTGTCCATGTTTCGAGCAACACCGTCTATTTTCACACTTAGGGAACTAAGGTCATCATAAGCACCGACGCTTTGGACTTGAGCATTACGAGTAATTGGTCGTTCTTGATGCCACTCATGAGAATAATCGGCTAGCTTCTCGATTATCTCATAAGCCTCTTGCTCGGTTTTGTCCATGAGTGAACCTCCGGACGCTTGATCAATGGAAATTCGGGTTGCAACATTACAACCCTTGTAAAAGATTTGGACTTTTTGAAAGGTATCCAAACCATGGTTTGGACAACCTCTTAGCATTTTGGAAAATCGATTCCATGCTTCGTACAAGATTTCCATCGGCTTTTGACAGAATTGGGTAATTTCATGTTGGAGTCTCGCGGACTTAGAAGCTGGAAATATTTCTTAAGAAATTTTTCCAACATACCATCCCAAGTTTCTATCGTAGCCTCGGCCAATGAATCCAACCAACTTCGTGCTTCCCCGTGGAGTGTCCATGGGAAAAGTCTTAAAAATATGGCCTGGTCAGTTTCTGGTTTTAGTTTGAAAAGAAGACATATCTCTTGAAAAAGACGAATATGTTCGTTTGCATCTTCATTCGGACCACTACCAAATTGACACCTGTTATTAATCATTTAAGAATAGGTCCTTTTATTTCAAAATTTACCTCACCAGTGGGTGGAGTAATGACACTACCTTGTTCAGTTCGGGTTGCCTTGATCTTGGCCGCCATTGATTGTCTTGGTACTACCGGTCTTGCTTCTCCTTCCATTTCAAATTTTGGAGGAACGGGCTCACCAAATTCAGAATATCTCGGCTTGGTTGTACTTGATTCTGTATCAAAAGTTTCCTGTTTTGATAAAGATTCAAAAAGTTTAAGTACTTCTTTCGGGATCCTACCAAGCTTTCTATCAGGTTCCGTAAGCGGTGTAAGTAATGGAGAATCTGAACTTCGGGTATGTAGCATATGCAACCTAAAATCTGTCAATCACACAAATAACAAAACTATTAAATGCATCGATTCTATAAGTCTAAAATTCAAGGAATATTAATAAATTAAAATAATTAAGAAACTACTTAATCACAAATTAGTCAATAATTCTATTTTGACACAAAACTGTCCCCGGCAGCGGCGCCAAAAACTTGATGTACGAAATCAGGTATATAAATTATTGTATGGAAAAATACCGGTTAAAAAGACTGTTACACACTAACGGGCAGTGTACCCGATCGTGTAGTAGTATAAATAATGGTTTAGTTTCGTGTATCGTTCCAAGGACAGTTATATTAGCCAAACTAGAATTAGAAACTATATTATGATTAACTAAGTAAATGAAACTTAAAAGTACAAGATATTATGTTTTTATGGCTATTTAACGATTTAGCCAAATCAAAGAAGGTTAAAAAGTAAAAACAATATTTTTGGTCTTTTAAGTTTATAATGAAAACAAATGCAAAGAAAGCAAGTAAGATAGTTTGATTTGGATCAAAGAAATGAAATGTTCGTCTAGATATTTTACCCTCGGTATTGGATGTAAGTTTTGCTATTAAGGCCTGATTGAATGATCATGTGTGTAAGTTATCTAATAGGTTCACTAAGAGTTCTCTTAAATAAACACGCAAACACAATTACAAGATCAAGGGTTCCCTTTTCTCTATAGTTCTTGTGTTTGTAATCAAATAACTATGAAATATGCTAATCACCTAAATCGACCCGCCAAGAGTTCTCTTTAGTGAGTACTCAAACTAGAAGTACTAAGTGAGGGTTCCCTATTACCTAGACCTTTTCGTTTGTGACTAGTTGATTAGCAAGATCGAAGACTTAAATAACAATTGTCTTTGCGTTCGCTCTACACAATTCATTACTATATCGTTTAATCGTATTGATCTAATTTAACCCCTTGGTCCAGTTTAGTAAACAATCAATCTAAGACAAGTTGATTGTAAATCAATATGATACATCAACAAGAGTTCTCTTTATCAACAACATATCAATTAACTAGATACAAATGATTAAACATCAATAAGCATGGTTCTTTAATTTAAGCTTCAATCTTTCACACATAATACATACAATCAATAGGATTACATCCAATACCTTGGTTATTAATCTAGACAAACATTATAGAAACTAACCAACAATCATTGTGACAGACAACATAATAATCAGATTATCAATGGAAATCATTGCTTTAGAACAAGAAATAATCTACAAGAACAATGAGTTCTTGGATGAATAAGGTTTTGATCTGTGATGCCTTGATGTTGAGCCTCTTCCAAGAGCTTGGAGTTCTCCAATATTGCTCCCAAAATTCGTCTCTGTATTCTCTGGTTCATACTCTCTAAAACTGGCCTTCAATCATGAGTTATAAAGTGGAGAAAGTAGGTCAGAAAGTCAAAAGTTCGCTGAAACCTACTTCTGGACGGCGTCCTGGCTTTTGGAAGGCGTTCCATTGTTAAGGCTTAGACGGCGTCCCAAAAGTTTGGACGGCGTCCAAGTATAAAAAGCAGGACGGCGTCCCACTTCCTTGGAAGGCGTCCCATTGTACTAAAATTGACTGTCTTGTTTTCTTTTCAATCTTCTTTCATTTGGCCGAATTCCCAATCATTTAAAGTCTTGTTTTACCATTTTAGAGCACTAATTAGACTTTAACTTGTATCGGGATCAACCACGGTTATAAATCATCAAAACTCTTTACAGATCACTCTCCGATATAAATTTGCATATCTTGGCGTATCACTTGTAGAAATACTTTCATTAACCTTGATTCGAGAGTATTTTATATGATATTGCGATAGATATATATATATATATATATATATATATATATATATATTGTTATTGAGCAATATCAGGATGATAGGCAGTACTCATGTCTAGACGAGTTCCTAATGCTTGCTGTAATGTCTGCCAGAATCTTGAAATAAATCTGCCATCCCTATCAGAGATAATAGAGATTGGTATTCCATGTCTGGAGACGACTTCCTTCAAATACAGTCGTGCTAACTTCTCCATCTTGTCATCTTCTCTTATTGGCAGGAAGTGTGCTGATTTGATGAGACGATCAACTATTACCCAAATAGTATCAAAACCACTTGCAGTCCTTGGCAATTTAGTGATGAAATCCATGGTAATATTTTCCCATTTCCATTCCGGGATTTCGGGTTGTTGAAGTAGACCTGATGGTTTCTGATGCTCAGCTTTGACCTTAGAACACGTCAAACATTCTCCTACGTATTTAGCAACATCGGCTTTCATACCCGGCCACCAAAAATGTTTCTTAAGATCCTTGTACATCTTCCCCGTTCCAGGATGTATTGAGTATCTGGTTTTATGAGCTTCTCTAAGTACCATTTCTCTCATATCTCCAAATTTTGGTACCCAAATCCTTTCAGCCCTATACCGAGTTCCGTCTTCCCGAATATTAAGATGCTTCTCCGATCCTTTGGGTATTTCATCCTTTAAATTTCCCTCTTTTAAAACTCCTTGTTGCGCCTCCTTTATTTGAGTAGTAAGGTTATTGTGAATCATTATATTCATAGATTTTACTCGAATGGGTTCTCTGTCCTTCCTGCTCAAGGCGTCGGCTACCACATTTGCCTTCCCCGGGTGGTAACGAATCTCAAAGTCATAATCATTCAATAATTCAATCCACCTACGCTGCCTCATATTCAGTTGTTTCTGATTAAATATGTGTTGAAGACTTTTGTGGTTGGTATATATAATACTTTTGACCCCATATAAGTAGTGCCTCCAAGTCTTTAATGCAAAAACAACCGCGCCTAATTCCAAATCATGCGTCGTATAATTTTGTTCGTGAATCTTCAATTGTCTAGACGCATAAGCAATTACTTTCGTTCGTTGCATTAATACACAACCGAGACCTTGCTTTGAGGCGTCACAATATATCACAAAATCATCATTCCCTTCAGGTAATGACAATATAGGTGCCGTAGTTAACTTTTTCTTCAATAACTGAAACGCTTTCTCTTGTTCATCCTTCCATTCAAATTTCTTCCCTTTATGCGTAAATGCAGTCAAGGGTTTTGCTATTCTGGAAAAGTCTTGGATGAACCTTCTGTAGTAACCAGCTAGTCCTAAAAACTGGCGTATGTGTTTCGGAGTTTTCGGGGTTTCCCACTTTTCAACGGTTTCAATCTTTGCTGGATCCACCTGAATACCTTCTTTGTTCACTATGTGACCGAGGAATTGAACCTCTTCCAACCAAAATGCACACTTTGAAAACTTAGCGTACAGTTTTTCTTTCCTTAACAACTCTAGCACTTTTCTCAAGTGTTCTTCGTGCTCTTGATCATTCTTAGAGTAAATAAGTATGTCATCGATGAAAACAATGACAAACTTGTCAAGATATGGCTCACATACTCGGTTCATGAGGTCCATGAACACAGCTGGTGCATTAGTCAATCCAAATGGCATAACCATAAACTCGTAATGACCGTAACGCGTCCTAAAAGCAGTCTTTGGAATATCATCCTCCTTCACCCGCATTTGATGATATCCAGAACGTAAATCGATCTTCGAATAAACAGACGAGCCTTGTAGTTGATCAAATAAGTCATCCATTCTCGGTAGTGGGTAGCGGTTCTTGATGGTAAGTTTGTTCAACTCTCGGTAGTCGATACACAACCTGAATGTACCATCTTTCTTCTTAACAAACAAAACAGGAGCTCCCCACGGTGATGTGCTTGGTCGAATGAAACCACGCTCTAAAAGTTCTTGTAATTGGTTCCGAAGTACCTTCATTTCGCTAGGTGCGAGTCTGTATGGAGCACGAGCTATTGGTGCAGCTCCTGGTACAAGGTCTATTTGAAATTCAACGGATCGGTGTGGAGGTAGTCCCGGTAATTCTTTCGGAAATACATCGGAAAATTCTTTTATGACGGGAATATCATTGATGTTCTTTTCTTCGGAATTGACTTTCTCGACATGTGCTAGCACAGCATAGCAACCTTTTCTTATTAGTTTTTGTGCCTTCAGGTTACTAATAAGATTTAACTTTGCGTTGCTCTTTTCTCCGTACACCATTAAGGGTTTTCCTTTTTCTCGTATAATGTGAATTGCATTTTTGTAACAAACGATCTCTGCTTTCACTTCTTTCAACCAGTCCATACCGATTATCACATCAAAACTCCCTAACTCTACTGGTATCAAGTCAATCTTAAATGTTTCGCTAACCAGTTTAATTTCTCGATTCCGACATATATTATCTGCTGAAATTAATTTACCATTTGCTAATTCGAGTAAAAATTTACTATCCAAAGGCGTCAATGGGCAACTTAATTTAGCACAAAATTCTCTACTCATATAGCTTCTATCCGCACCCGAATCAAATAAAACATAAGCAGATTTATCGTCAATAAGAAACGTACCCGTAACAAGCTCCGGGTCTTCCTGTGCTTCTGCCGCATTAATATTGAAAACTCTTCCACGGCCCTGCCCATTAGTATTCCCCTGACTCGGGCAATTTCTAATAATGTGGCCCGGTTTTCCACATTTATAACAAACAGCGTTGGTATTACTTGCTCCGACACTATTCGTTTCGGCATTACTTGTTCCGGCATTATTTGCTCCCTTAGTTCTGTTAAACTTTGGTCCGTAGACCTCACACTTTGTCGCGCTATGACCATTTCTTTTACACCTGTTGCAAAATGTCGTGCAAAACCCCTGGTGATTTTCTTCACACCTATGACATGGCTGTTTTTGGTTTTTGTTGCCGTTGTTGTTATTGAGGTTGTTGTTGGGATTGTTATTGTTGTTGAAACGGTTGTTGTAGTTGTAGTTGTTGTTGGGATGTTTGTTGTAGTTATTGTTAGGATTACGGTTATTGTTGCGATTGTTGTTGCGGTTGTTGGGATAGTTGTTACGATTGTGGTTGTAATTGTTATTGTTGTTGTACTGGTGACTCTTGTCACCGTTTTCCTCCCACTTCCTCTTGAGTTGTTTCGTGTTGGCTTCTTCGGCCGCCTGCTCTTTAATTCTTCCCTCAATCTGATTTATGAGTTTATGAGCCATTCGACTTGCCTTCTGTATAGAAGCGGGCTCGTGTGAACTTACATCTTCTTGAATCCTTACTGGTAACCCTTTTACAAACGCGTCGATCTTCTCTTCTTCATCTTCGAATGCTCCCGGGCATAATAGGCACAACTCTGTGAATCGTCGTTCATATGTGGTAACGTCGAATCCTTGTGTTCGTAACTCTCTAAGTTCTGCCTTGAGTTTATTGACTTCGTTTCTAGGACGGTACTGCTCGTTCATCAATTGCTTGAATGCTGACCACGGTAGTGCGTAAGCAGCATTTTGTCCTACCTGTTCAAGATAGGTGTTCCACCACGTTAACGCAGTACCTGTAAAGGTATGCGTAGCGTACTTAACTTTGTCCTCTTCAGTACACTTACTTATGGCAAACACCGATTCGACTTTCTCGGTCCACCGTTTCAATCCAATTGGTCCTTCGGTTCCATCAAATTCCAAAGGTTTGCAGGCAGTGAATTCTTTGTAGGTGCATCTTACACAATTTCTTGCGCCATTAGCTGCATTGCTAGATTCAGCGTTATTGTTGGTATGTAGCGCAGCCTGTACTGCGGCTATGTTTGCAGCAAGAAAGGTACGAAATTCCTCTTCGTTCATATTCATGGTGTGTCGAGTAGTCGGTGCCATTTCCTTCAAAATAGACAACTGAATCGAGTTAATCATACAGAATATTAAGAGTAGTCAATAGTATTTCGTAGCATAATATGAACTCATTTATAAAAGCTTTTTCTTCATATTAGCATTTTATAAGTTTAAATTCGGGTACTATCTACCCGTTAAGTTCATACTTATTAGCTAATATACAATTCAACTACTACAATTCCATATGAAAAACTGATTATAATAATATATCACATACAAATATTCTTCAAACTTACAACTTCGCTATATTACATATAACATGAAATATAGTACACTATGATACAGGACAGTTTTGAAGATAAATCTAGTTAATACGCAAGTTGTTCAGCAAAGAAAATAAAGACACGTAATTCATAAGTCCAGAAACAAGTCATGCATTCTGGTTTTACTAAGACGACTTCCCATCCTTGGTCTTGTGGAAAATAACCGTTATGACCATTGGCTAGGCAGCATGTTGTAATGTCGTCAAAAGGACGAGGGTTTCGTAATGTCCAACAGCCCCGTAATAATCTAAAAACCTTGTTTCTCACCCCAACTACTGAATCCGTCACTTGTGGGAAGGTTTTATTTAAAAGTTGCAATCCGATATTCTTTTTCTCACTTTGTTAAGAAGCGAACATCACTAACCCGTAAGCATAACATGCTTCTTTATGTTGCATGTTAGAAGCTCTTTCTAATTCACGAAATCCTATGTTGGGATATGTTGAGTCAAAATAGATTCTTAACCCGTAGCGTAAAATTGCATTTGGGTTCCCCGCATTTAATGCTTTAAAGAAAACACGATGTAACTTACGGTCTCCCCAATGTGATATACCCCACCTATCAAAGGAAAGCCTTTTATAAACTAAGGCATTTCCGGAAAGTCTTTCAAATGTTTAACAAGTTAATTTCGCCATAACTAAATGTGCTGATGAATTCTGACCGACTCTAGACAAGATTTCCTCAATCATATCCTCTGGTAGGTCTTCTAAAATATTCGGTTGTCTACCTTTAACGTCTATTTTGTTTTTATACTGTAAAATAGACAAGGATTAGATTCGTAATAACAAACAATGCAAGCAATTTTTACATAGAACATAAAAGTACAAGCACACTACAATACATTTATTACACAACATGCTCACACCCCTTTAATCTGAATCACTGGTTTCTTCTTCTTCTTCTTCTTCGAACTTGGTTCTTTTTCCTAATCTTCTAGGGATATATGATGTTCCTCTAATACGAGTCGTCGTTTTCCACATTGGTTTAGAAAAACCTGGTGGTTTAGCGGTTTGCGGGTTATTGTCACGATATTGAAAATACGGGTGTTGACGGTACATATAAAGTTCATCGGGGTCGGAATCAGATTTCTCTATTTTGATGCCTTTTCCCTTATTATTTTCTTTTGCCTCATTAAATTGGGTCGGGGTAATTTCTATAACATCATCAGAATCCTCATCAGGATCCGATTCATCGGAAAATTGGTAATTTTCCCAATATTTTGCTTCCTTAGCGGAAACACCATTGACCATTATTAACTTTGGTCCATTGGTTGAGGATTTTCTTTTATTTGACCGGTTTTCTGTGGTTCCTACTATTCCCCCCTCCGGAACCTCTTCTTCTTCCGGTTCCTCTTCTTCTGGTTCCTCTTCTTCCGGTTCCTCTTCTTCCGGTTCCGTTTCCTCTTCTGCCGGTTCTTCGGGAACTTGTGAATCTTGCCAATATATATTCGACTCTTCGTTATTATTAGGTGAATCAATGGGATTTGTACTAGAGGTAGACATCTATCGCACAATATCAAATATGTTAAGAGATTAATATATCACATAATATTTACATGTTAATAATATATAGTTTCCAACAAAAATGTTAAGCAATCATTTTTAAAGAAAATACGGTCGAAGTCCAGACTCACCAATGCATCCTAACAAACTCGATAAGACACACTAATGCAAATTTTCTGGTTCTCTAAGACCATCGCTCGGATACCAACTGAAATGTCCCGTTCATATTGATTATAAACGTTCCATATTAATTGATTTCGTCGCGAGGTTTTGACCTCTATATGAGACGTTTTTCAAAGACTGCATTCATTTTTAAAACAACCATAACCTTTATTTTATCGATAAAGGTTTAAAAAGCATTACGTAGATTATCAAATAATGATAATCTAAAATATACCGTTTACACACGACCATTACATAATGGTTTACAATAAGAATATATTACATCAAAAATAAGTTTCTTGAATGCAATTTTTACATAATATCATACAAGCATGGACTCCAAATCTTGTCCTTATTTTAGTATGCAATAGCGGAAGCTCTTAATAATCACCTGAGAATAAACATGCTTAAAACGTCAACAAAAATGTTGGTGAGTTATAGGTTTAACCTATATATTATCAAATCATAATAATAGACTACAAGATTTCATATTTCAATATACATCCCATATATAGAGATAAAATTCATTCATATGGTGAACACCTGGTAACCGACATTAACAAGATGCATATAAGAATATCCCCTATCATTCCGGGAAATCCTTCGGACATGATAAAAATGAATTTAAAGTACTAAAGCATCCGGTACTTTGGATGGGGTTCGTTAGGCCCAATAGATCTATCTTTAGGATTCACGTCAATTAGTAGATCGGTTTACTAATTCTTAGGCTACCAAGCAAAAGGGGCATATTCGGCTTCGATCATTCACCCATATAATGTAGTTTCAATTACTTGTGTCTATTTCGTAAAACATTTATAAAACTGCATGTATTCTCATCCCAAAATATTAGATTTTAAAAATGGGACTATAACTCACTTTCACAGATTTTTACTTCGTCGGAAAGTAAGACTTGGCCACTGGTCGATTCACGAACCTATAACAAATATGTACATATATATCAAAGTATGTTCAAAATATATTTACAACACTTTTAATACATTTTGATGTTTTAAGTTTATAAAGTCAGCTGTCCTCGTTAGTAACCTACAACTAGTTGTCCACAGTTAGATGTACATAAATAAATCGATATATATTATCTTGAATCAATCCACGACCCAGTGTATACACGTCTCAGGCTAGATCACAACTCAAAGTATATATATTTTTGGAATCAACCTCAACCCTGTATAGCTAACTCCAACATTACTGCATATAGAGTGTCTATGGTTGTTCCAAATAATATATATACATGGGTCGATATGATATGTCAAAACATTTGCACACGTGTCTATGGTATCTCAATATTACATAATATATTAGAATACATGTATAATATAATATAAGTTAGCTAGGATATGATTTGTATAGAATTGTTAATATTTCCCGTAGCTGCAAAAATCAAAAAAAATATCCAATCTTGTTTTACCCATAACTTCTTCAATTTAAATCCGTTTTGAGTGAATCAAATTGCTATGGTTTCATATTGAACTCTATTTTATGAATCTAAACAGAAAAAGAATAGGTTTATAATCAGAAATATAAGTTACAAGTCATTTTTGTAAGAGGTAGTCATTTCAGTCGAAAGAACGACGTCTTGATGACCATTTTGAAAAACATACTTTCACTTTGAGTTTAACCATGATTTTTGGATATAGTTTCATGTTCATAAGAAAAATCATTTTACCAGAAGAAAAACTTTTAAATCAAAGTTTATCATAGTTTTTAATTATCAAACCCAAAACAGCCCGCGGTGTTACTACGACGGCGTATGTCCGGTTTTACGGTGTTTTTCGTGTTTCCAGGTTTTAAATCATTAAGTTAGCATATCATATAGATATAGAACATATGTTTGGTTGATTTTAAAAGTCAAGTTAGAAGGATTAACTTTTGTTTGCGAACAAGTTTAGAATTAACTAAACTATGTTCTAGTGATTTCAAGTTTAAACTTTTAAATAAGATAGCTTTATATGTATGAATCGAATGATTTTATGAACATCATTAATACCTCAAGTTTTGTGGATAAACCTACTGGAAAAGAGAAATATAGATCTAGTTTCAAAGGATCTTGGATGGCTTGAAAGTTCTTGAAGTAGAATCATGACACGAAAACAAGTTCAAGTAAGATTTCCACTCGAAATAAGATTGTTATAGTTATAGAAATTGAATCAAAGTTTGAATATGAGTTTTACCTTGTATTAGAAAGATATCTTACTGTAAATAAGAAAGATTTCTTGAGGTTGGATGATCACTCTACAAGATTGGAAGTAAGCTAGCAAACTTGGAAGTATTCTTGATTTTATGAAACTAGAACTTGTAGAATTTATGAAGAACACTTAGAACTTGAAGATAGAACTTGAGAGAGATCAATTAGATGAAGAAAATTGAAGAATGAAAGTGTTTGTAGGTGTTTTTGGTCGTTGGTGTATGGATTAGATATAAAGGATATGTAATTTTGTTTTCATGTAAATAAGTCATGAATGATTACTCATATTTTTATAATTTTATGAGATATTTCATACTAGTTGCCAAATGATGGTTCCCACATGTGTTAGGTGACTCACATGGGCTGCTAAGAGCTGATAATTGGAGTGTATATACCAATAGTACATACATCTAAAAGCTGTGTATTGTACGAGTACGAATACGGGTGCATACGAGTAGAATTGTTGATGAAACTGAACGAGGATGTAATTGTAAGCATTTTTGTTAAGTAGAAGTATTTTGATAAGTGTCTTGAATTCTTTCAAAAGTGTATGAATACATATTAAAACACTACATGTATATACATTTTAACTGAGTCGTTAAGTCATCGTTAGTCGTTACATGTAAATGTTGTTTTGAAACCTTTAGGTTAACGGTCTTGTTGAATGTTGTTAACCCATTGTTTATTATAACAAATGAGATGTTAAATTGTTATATTATCATGATATTATGATATATAATATATCTTAGTATGATATATATACAGTTAAATGTCGTTACAACGATAATCGTTACATATATGTCTCGTTTCGAAATCATTAAGTTAGTAGTCTTGTTTTTACATATGTAGTTCATTGTTAATATACTTAATGATATGTTTACTTATCATAATATCATGTTAACTATATATATATCCATATATATGTCATCATATAGTTTTTACAAGTTTTAACGTTCGTGAATCACCGGTCAACTTGGGTGGTCAATTGTCTATATGAAACCTATTTCAATTAATCAAGTCTTAACAAGTTTGATTACTTAACATGTTGGAAATACTTAATCATGTAAATAACAATTTCATTTAATATATATATAAACATGGAAAAGTTCGGGTCACTACACCTTCATCCCTCCCACCTAACCAAACCCTAATTTCCCATTGTTGATCTTGAGCTCGAATTGGTCTTGAAATCACATTCTTTACACTCTACTGATTCTTTTAAGGTATGAATCATGAGCTTTCATGATCAATTTAGTGTTAAAATGGTGTTTTTAAGTGTATTTGTTCAAAAGCTTGATTTTGTGTCAAAATCCATGGATTTGATGTTGTTATGGTCAAAATTTTGTGGGTTTATAGTCTATAACATGTAGTAATGGAGTTGTGGTAAGTTTTGATGTCGAAAACGAGCTCTAGATCGAGTTTTGGTGAATTTAGCTTGAAGTTCGTAGGTTGTGTTCAGAATCTACAGATGATGAACACAGGACCGACTGAGTTTGACTTTCGGCCGATTGTGGATATACCAAATAAGTTGACCGATTGGGAAAGTAAGTCGACCGGTTGTGTCAACAGTCGACCGACTGTCTACATCAGTCGACAGATTGAGAAGACAGTCGACCGACTGTGTGTCAAGGGTAGAATGTTTTACCAAAGTGCCTTTTTCTAGCCGTGATGCTGCCCGTTTGTATTTTGGTATTCAGGATGTAAATTTTCAAGTAGCTACAACAAGCAAAATTATCCAATCTTGTTTTGTAACAGACTGAAACCCGGGCTAGTTGTAAGTGGACTATTTTGCCCTTAGGGTTTTATTATGTGTTTTATATGCTTGTATTTTAATTATGTGAATAGTGTTATTTTATTAATTGGTTAAGACCAGTTTGTGACAAGGGTTACAGAACATGTTTGTTTATTTAATTTGGACTCCGTTAGGGCCGCCTAACAAGGTACGAAAGATATCTGATAACTGATAAATACCCGTGTGTTGCACAGTGTAGGAATTAACCCAATTAAATGACTAGTGTGCTGTATTTTCTTCCCATTTCTAGAAAATTCACCAAAAACACCGTACCTTCATCCCTCCCACCTAACCAAACCCTAATTTTCCATTGTTGATCTTGCTCGAATTGGTCTTGAAATCACGTTCTTTACACTATACTGTTTCTTTTAAGGTATGAATCATGAGCTTTCATGATCAATTTAGTGTTAAAATGGTGTTTTTAAGTGTATTTGTTCAAAAGCTTGATTTTGTGTCAAAATCCATGGATTTGATGTTGTTATGGTCAAAATTTTGTGGGTTTATAGTCTATAACATGTAGTAATGGAGTTGTGGTAAGTTTTGGTGTCGAAAACGAGCTCTAGATCGAGTTTTGGTGAATTTAGCTTGAAGTTCGTAGGTTGTGTTCAGAATCTGCAGATGATGAACACAGTCGGTCGACTGTCGGTCGACTGTCGGTCGACAGTCGACCGACTGGCGAGTGAACCGACCGACTGAGTTTGACTTTCAGCCGATTGTGGATATACCAAATAAGTCGACTGATTGGGAAAGTAAGTCGACCGGTTGTGTCAACAGTCGACCGACTGTCTACATCAGTCGACCGATTGAGGAGACAGTCGACCGACTGTGTGTCCAGGGCAGAATGTTTTACCAAAGTGCCTTTTTCTAGCCGTTATGCTGCCCGTTTGTATTTTGGTATTCAGGATGTAAATTTTGAAAATGCATAAGTGTTAAGTAGACCTTTTTGTGGCGCTTTTTGTGACTGATTTTCTGTACTTTGCTGTTTTGTGTTAACGGACAGAAACTAACTTGATTTGCCTTATGTTCAGGTGATAAGGATAAGGAAGCCGCTCAGTGATAGATTATCTGAGCTAGTTGCTGGTATTCGGTGAGTGGGTCTATCTACGGATAGAGTTTAAGTAGCATATCATGCTACTGTGGTTGACTCTTTTACCATGCATAGTGTAGGAATTGCCATGATAGAATAATATCGTTTGCCTGATGTTGTATGTGAATTATGTGTACACTGTGTGAATGGCACCAGTCGGGCCTAGGGAGACTAGGGACACGAGACCGTGCCTAGGAGAGGTTTGAGTCCGTATGAGGTCAACCGTGCCTAGGGGAGGTTGGGTCCATAGGCTACTGATTGTGGAGTATAGTGTGAACGATGCATCCCCTGCATCTGGATAACTATACTGTGAATTGAGTAGCAGGGACTATCGGTAGACTCAGGCCCGATCAGCTAAGAGTCGTGTGCTCGTACAAGCCGCCGATCCTCGTATTGTCTTATTGTATGCTAGTTGGTAGTTAGCAAGTGTTGTTGTTAGTATATAGCTTGTGTGTGGCTTAAGCTATATCTGTTAGATAGATTCCACTCACTTAGAGTGCGCTAATCCCCCACATATTTCTCCCCTTGCAGGTTTAGGTACTGCTAGTTGGGATGGGTGCTGTTGCAGAAGACATGTTTGACAACCCAACTCTGATGTGAACTTTTGTAAATAATGTTTTATAATAACATAACACCGTTGTGTAAACTTAAACGTAATTACACGGATTAATGTAATGGCGTGACTTATATTGTGTTTGTTAATAAAGTCTTCCGCTGTGTATTTAAAAAAAAAAATGGCCGGTGTTACATGTTTTACCCATAACTTCTTTGTTTTAAATCCGTTTTGAGTGATTCAAGTTGCTATGGTTTCATATTTAACTTAAGTTTATGAATCTAAACAGAAAAAGTATAAGTTTATAGTTGGAAATACAAGTTACAAGTCGTTTTTGTAAAGGTAGTAATTTCAGTCGAAAGAACGACGTCTAGATGACCATTTTGGAAAACATACTTCCACTTTGAGTTTAACCATGATTTTTGGATATAGTTTAATGTTCATAAGAAAAATTATTTTTCCAGAAGAATAGCTTTTAAATCAAAGTTTATCATAATTTTTAATTAACTAACCCAAAACAGCCCGCGATGTTACTACGACGGCGTATATCCGGTTTTACGGTGTTTTTCGTGTTTTCAGGTTTTAAATCATTAAGTTAGCATATCATATAGATATAGAACATGTGTCTAGTTGATTTTAAAAGTCAAGTTAGAAGGATTAACTTTTGTTTGCGAACAAGTTTAGAATTAACTAAACTATGTTCTAGTGATTTCAAGTTTAAACCTTCGAATAAGGTAGTTTTATATATATGAATCGAATGATGTTATGAACATCATTACTACCTCAGGTTTTGTGGATAAACCTACTGGAAATGAGAAAAATAGATCTAGCTTCAAAGGATCCTTGGATGGCTTGAAAGTTCTTGAAGCAAAATCATGACACGAAAATAAGTTCAAGTAAGATTTCCACTTGAAATAAGATTGTTAAAGTTATAGAAATTGAATCAAAGTTTGAATATGAGTATTACCTTATATTAGAAAGATATCTTACTGTAAATAAGAAAGATTTCTTGAGGTTGGATGATCATTCAAAGTGGATTTGCAAGATTGGAAGTAAGCTAGCAAACTTGGAAGTGTGTTGGTGTGTTCTTGAGTAGTTGTTTTATAACTTGGTTTATGTATGGATTTATGAACTAGATTGAGCTAGATTTTGATGAAGATGATGAAGAACACTTAGAAAAATGGAAGAACACTTGAGAGAGAGAGAGTAATTTGATTCAAGAAAATTGAAAAATGAATGTGTTTGTGAGTCCTCTCATTCACGTGAATATAGAGCTTCCATATAGGCTCCATTAGTTTGTAATTTTGTGAGATATTTCATGCTAGATGTTAAATGATGGTTCCCACATGGTTAGGTGACTCACATGGGCTGCTAAGAGCTGATCATTGGAGTGTATATATCAATATTAAATACATTTAGAAGCTGTGTATTGTACGAGTACAAATACGAGTGCATACGAGTAGAATTGTTGACGAAAATGAATGAGGATGTAATTGTAAGCATTTTTGTTAAGTAGAAGTACCTTGATAAGTGTCTTGAAGTCTTTCAAAAGTGTATGAATACATATTAAAACACTACATGTATATACATTTTAACTGGGTCGTTAAGTCATCGTTAGTCGTTACATGTAAGTGTTGTTTTGAAACCTTTAAGTTAACGATCTTGTTAAATGTTGTTAACCCATTGTTTATTATATCTAATGAGATGTTAAATTATTACATTATCATGATATCATGATGTATTAATATATCTTAATATGATATATATACATTAAATGTCGTTACAACGATAATCGTTACATATATGCCTCGTTTCGAAAACCTTAAGTTAGTAGTCTTGTTTTTACATATGTAGTTCATTGTTAATATACTTAATGATATGTTTACTTATCATAATATATATATATATATATATATATATATATATATATATATATATATATATATATATATATATATATATATATATATATATATATATATGACATCATATAGTTTTTACAAGTTTTAACGTTCGTGAATCACCGGTCAACTTGGGTGGTCAATTGTCTATATGAAACCTATTTCAATTAATCAAGTCTTAACAAGTTTGATTGATTAACATGTTGAAAACACTTAATCAAGTAAATATCAGTTTCATTTAATATATATAAACATGGAAAAGTTCGGGTCACTACACACCATACGGTAGAATTTCAAAAAAAATTTCATAACATTCAACAACTCCTTTAGCATTGAATTTTAATCCAAATGCAAGTTTTTGCTGCCCAATCTGTGAACCCATATAAAGGTACAAACGAATGTAAAACCAATTAATGAAACCTTATAGATTCAAATAAAGTTAAAAAGTACTTGTAAGAGCTTAACGGACACAAATTAATCACTCATACCAATCTTACTGAGATACATCCAACTATTTGTGAAGAAAACTAGACAGGTTGTTGTTGGGTCAATCTAACCTGACCTGGCTTACTGAACCATACAAAAGATAACCCATTTCAACCGAGCCTGTTTTGACCATTACACAACATGTCTCCCTTAATACAGTATAATCAGAATCATCATTTTACTTGTGATCTAGGTTCATCCCCTGCTTTTCCCCTCCTTTAGTGCAATTTTGGATGTATAAATATTGTACTTAGACCAAATTATCAACGTATGTTCATTATATATTTACTTTAATAAACATGAACACGTCCTACAAAACATGAAACTCTTGTTACTTCTCATATCTCAAAATCAGAAAATTAAGTGTTTACTTAGGAATGTGTATATTATTTGATACCCTATGCAAATACAATAGTGCAGCATATATAGCCGATACCCTAATAGAACTAGGTGGGCTCGGCCCAAGATACAATGCATATGGACAAATATAATACATAGAATAATATGTCTAACATCCCCCCGCAGTTGGAGCGGGAGTGCTTTGGACGCTCAAACTGGATCTAAACTCATCAAACAATGCAAAAGGTAGGCCTTTGGTGAAGATGTCTGCAAACTGGAATCTGGACGGTACATGTAGAACCCGAACTTGCCCCTGAGCAACAAGATCGCGTACAAAATGAATGTCAATCTCAATGTGTTTGGTGCGTTGGTGCTGAACAGGATTGGAAGCGAGATATACAGAGCTGACATTATCGCAATAAACAAGAGTGGCAGACGTGAGTGGACAGTGTAGCTCACGTAGGAGATTGCGTAACCAACAAGTCTCGGCAACTGCATTAGCAACCCCACGATACTCTGCTTCGGCACTGGAGCGAGAGGGAGTGAGTTGCCGTTTAGAGGACCAGGATAAGAGATTGTTGCCGAGGAAAACACAATAACCTGATGTGGATCGTCTAGTAGTGGGGCAACCTGCCCAATCAGCATCGGAATAAGCAACCAAAGAGGTTGGTGAAGAGGCATATAACTGAAAACCCAGATCAGTGGTACCCTGAATATATCTAATGATCCGTCTGAGGGCCTGCATGTGCTGCTCACGAGGGTCATGCATAAATAAACATACCTGCTGAACCGCATAAGAGATGTCGGGTCTAGTAAAAGTGAGATACTGTAATGCTCCGGCAAGGCTCCGATAGAGAGTCGGGTCCTTGACCGGAGGTCCATGACCAGTAAGCTTGGCGCCCGGTTCAACCGGCGTCCGACAAGGATGACGAGAGGGCAGATCGGCCCGCTCAATGATCTCAGTGGCATACTGTTTCTGGGATAGAAAAAGACCAGAAGCAGTACGAGTGGCATGGATCCCAAGAAAATAATTTAATGGTCCCAAATCTGTCATAGCAAATTCCTTATGTAAGGAAGAGATAATCTGCTGAAGAAAGCCTGTTGAAGAAGCAGTCAAAATGATATCATCAACATATAGAAGCAGGTATGCAGTGGCTGAACCCTGCTGATAAATAAAAAGCGATGCGTCACATCGACTCTGATGAAAACCGAGCCTCTGAGCATAACCTGCAAAGCGCTGAAACCAAGCTCGAGGGGCCTGTTTGAGACCATATAAAGATTTCTGCAATAAGCAGACATGATCAGGATATCTGGGATCCCGAAAACCTGGTGGCTGATGCATATAGACAGTCTCTGAGAGCTGTCCATGAAGAAAGGCGTTCTTGACATCTAGCTGATGAATGGGCCAGTGTCTAGAGACCGCTAGACTAAGAACAGTGCGTATAGATGCCGGTTTAACAACCGGACTAAAAGTCTCATCACAATCAATGCCGATCTGTTGGATGCGACCGTTAGCAACCAGTCGAGCCTTGTACCTGCTCAAACTACCGTCTGCATTATACTTGTGCTTAAAGAGCCACATGGAGCGAACTATGTTCGTGTCCGATGGGCGAGGCACAAGTGTCCAAGTACTGTTGTTAATTAAAGCATTATATTCATCAGTCATAGCCTGTTTCCAGTTGGGGTCATGTAGGGCATCGGGATAAGTGCGAGGGATAGGAGAAACTATAGTGGTGTGAAGGTTGAGACGTTGCACGGGTTTGGTGGTGCCAAGGCGTGCGCGAGTGACCATGGGATGAGTGGAGGTGGATGATGAGGTAGCCTCAGAAGGAGGAGACTGTGTCTCCGGGAGGTGAGGCTGAGTGGTAGTAGGGGCGGTAGCCTCGATAGGAGGAGGCTGAGTCTCCGGTAAGGAATCAGTGTGTGGTGTGTCGTCTGTAGCCTCAGTAGGAAGAGGCTGTGTCTCCGAAGAAGAGTTGGGAGTAGGTGAGGACAGAGAGAAAGATCTGGAAAATAAGCTGGGTGGAGGATCGAGAAAGTCATATGATGGCGGTTGAGTGGGTGTCATGGAACCGAATGGGAACGAAGTCTCATCAAAGATGACGTGGCGGGATAATATGATTCTGTTGGTGGTGAGGTCGAGACAACGGTACCCTCGATGGTTTGAAGGGTAGCCGAGAAATATGCATGGAGTGGATCGGGGAGCTAGTTTGTGAGGGGTCTGAAGGTGAGGATAGCAAAGGCAACCGAACACACGAAGAGTGGTGTAGTTAGGTTTTTGTTGATATAGACGGTGGTAGGGTATGTCGTGATTAATTGCGGAGGATGGCAGAATGTTGAGAAGATAGGCGGCCATATGAAGAGCCTCAACCCAGTAGGTAGGTGGAAGATGAGCTTGAAAAAGAAGGGTTCGAATTAAGTTATTAATGGTGCGAAGCATGCGTTCGGATTTCCCATTTTGTTGGGAGGTATAGGGACATGATAGACGGATTTGAATGCCGTTAGTCTGAAGAAGGTTATGGAAAGCGTTGTTGTCAAATTCCCCCCCATTGTCACATTGAAAAGACTTGATTTCACGTTTAAATTGGGTGCGAACAAAGGTGCGAAAATTAGTGAAGGTATTAAGTACATCAGATTTGTTACGCAATGGAAATACCCATACATAGTGTGAGTAATGATCAAGAAATATAACATAGTATTTCAAACCACTAAGACTAGGCACAGGTGAAGTCCATAAATCAGAATGAATAATATCAAAAACATCGTTAACATTTGAACTAGAAACAGAAAAAGGTAGTCGCACATGTTTGCCAAGCTGACATGCGTGGCAAAAAATAGGAGACGACAATTTATTACATGCAATATCTTTATTTAAAATAAGTCTTCGAAAAGTGTCATGTCCAGGGTGGCCAAGACGTTGGTGCCAAGTAATTGGGTTGGTGAGAAGTGCTTGCGGAGGAGAAGGTGACGTCAATGGGTAGAGATCCCCGGTGCTATCACATCGGAGAAGGAGACGACGCGTCAGGTAATCCTTCACAGAAAAACCAAAAGGGTCAAATTCAACAGAGACAAGGTTATCACGAGTAAATTGTCTGACAGATATAAGATTTTTTACAATGTTAGGTGTTACTAGGACATTGTTTAGGTGTAAGGGTCGATGTGTGTTAGATAACAAGCTATGACCGGTGTTGGTGACGGGAATCGTGTTCCCGTTGCCAACAGCGACTGATGAATATTTACGATTATTAAAAACAGTACTTAGAGTATTAATGCAAGAGGTAAGGTGATTAGACGCACCAGTATCCATGTGCCAACCCGCAGTACCGAAATCTTGAAGTGTCATGGCGTTAAACGCACTAGGAAGCACCGTTTCTTGTGTTTATGTGCGTGGATCAACGACAAAAGTACCATATGAGCTGAGTTGTGCTGTAGGAAAAATACCAGAAGCATTATGTGGGCTGGCGTAGAGAGCATGCGGCCCAGTTGAGGAACCCGGTTGTTGAGGCCCAAAAGTGGACTTATCGGGCTTAGTAAACCCAGGTGGAGTAGGCAGGAGACCGGCCTGGGCTGAGGTGCGGGCTGCTGGGCTCGCCCCGTAGTAATTAAATGCAGCGGCAGGTGGATTGAAGGGAGCCCGAGACAAGTGGGCGGTCTGGGCCAACTGGGCCTGTTGGGCCGCTATAATCTGTAAAAGCTGGGCCTGACTAACACCATTGGACCGATTTGAGGAATTATGTTGAGTTCCAGAATTAGGCCTTTTTGAATTTCCCTGATGAACATATCTACACCGATTCTCAAATCGGCAAAACCCCTTCAGAAAGTTGCGGCATAGTTCCGGCTGAACGGATGTGGATTTTGGTGGTGTTTGAACAACCAAGGCCGACGGGTGAGAGGGATTTGGTGGAGTATCGTTTGTGAGGCGTTGCTGACGAGCAAAAGTCATTTCTTCCATTAAAAGCATAGAACGCACGGTTTCAAAATCTGGAAAAGGTTGTCGATGTAGAATGATGTGCATGGCATGAGGATACTTGTTGTTTAACCCATTAACGGCGTACATCACAAGGTCTTTGTCGTCGATTTTGGATCCGAGATTGCGAAGATGAGTAGAGATCCGATCTATTTTGCGAAAATAGTCTTCAATGCTTAGATCACCGATGGTGATGCCTCTTAATTCGGCATTTAACTCCATGGTTTTGGAGAGTTTGTTATCTTGAAACAATTGCTCAAGAAAGAGCCATGCTTCGTTGGATGTAGTTGGCTCTGCGTTTAACACTCGTTCAAGAAGGGCTTCTGAGATTGTGTTGAAGATCCATGTTAAGACAACCGCATCGGCCTTAGCCCACGCCGGAGTTGCCTTTTCTGCATCTGATGATGTTCCAAGGAGGAATTTAAGAACATCGAATCCGGCACAGTGTGTGGTAAATAGCTTTTTCCAATGAGCATAATTGTGTTTAGTGAGATCTAGTTTAACAGGGATTAGATGAGAGATTGAAGTAACAGTGTATATTTTATCAAAGGATGAAGACATGGTGGTAGAAAAAAGAAAAAAAAAAAAAAAAAAAAAAGAACGGCTGTGGAAGAAAAAGGAGGCGAGAGGTAGGGTTATTCCCCAGCGACTGATACCATGTTTACTTAGGAATGTGTATATTATTTGATACCCTATGCAAATACAATAGTGCAGCATATATAGCCGATACCCTAATAGAACTAGGTGGGCTCGGCCCAAGATACAATGCATATGGACAAATATAATACATAGAATAATATGTCTAACATTAAGAAGTTACATATGAAATCTTGCAAAAGCATACAATATTACAATCTCATACACTCAAAACCGGCGCAAAAAAAAAAGGTGGAGTTGTTTTCTGAATTTGGAATGAATTTGTTGAAATGGCCATAAGCAAAACCAAGAGCCCCAAACTTTTGATATCAGGCTATCAATTAACATATAATCTTTAGTGTTTTATCTTTAACCCAACAAATGCATTTTATTTTTACCTGTTATGAAATTAGTCTCCTAGCTATCATTCAATAATATGTTTTTGGCTAATTATTCGCATATGCACATTGTCATTGAAATCTGAAATACCATAAAACAGTGAACAGTCATGTCATTGTTGTAACAAAACACACTTTTTAAAAATATTGTAAAAATACACCAGGTGTTCCTGTGAGTTTGAACTCGTTACCGAAGTTTTCAAAAGTGGTCAATATTTTTTCGTAAACCTGTACAGAATTGAGGTCGTACGAGTTGAACAAATTTTGTTTGATCCTAAGCGATTCGAGAGTTTATATTTCGTAGCTATCATTCAATATCATTCAATAATTTTGTTTGATCCTAAGCTATTCGAGAGTTTATGAAATTAGTCTCCTAGCTATCATTCAATAATATGTTTTTGGCTAATTATTCGCATATGCACATTGTCATTGAAATCTGAAATACCATAAAACAGTGAACAGTCATGTCATTGTAGTAACAAAACACACTTTTTAAAAATATTGTAAAAATACACCAGGTGTTCCTGTGAGTTTGAACTCGTTACCGAAGTTTTCAAAAGTGGTCAATATTTTTTCGTAAACCTGTATAGAATTGAGGTCGTACGAGTTGGACAAATTTTGTTTGATCCTAAGCGATTCGAGCGTTTATATTTCGTAGCTATCATTCAATAATTTTGTTTGATCCTAAGCGATTCGAGAGTTTATGAAATTAGTCTCCTAGCTATCATTCAATAATATGTTTTTGGCTAATTATTCGCATATGCACATTGTCATTGAAATCTGAAATACCATAAAACAGTGAACAGTCATGTCATTGTTGTAACAAAACACACTTTTTAAAAATATTGTAAAAATACACCAGGTGTTCCTGTGAGTTTGAACTCGTTACCGAAGTTTTCAAAAGTGGTCAATATTTTTTCGTAAACCTGTACAGAATTGAGGTCGTACGAGTTGAACAAATTTTGTTTGATCCTAAGCGATTCGAGAGTTTATATTTCGTACACGTGTACTAAGTTCGAGTTCAACCAAATTTTGTTAGAACTTGTTCAGACCCTATACAATAGTTTGCACAAAATTTCATCGAACACATTCAAACTCATGACAAATAAGTTAGGATCATACACTGTCACAATGAAAGAGATAGCTAGAGGGACCCTTTTCCATTGGCATACAAGTATAATTTTCAATATCAAAATAACTATTTTTTTTTTAATTTTTTTTTGAAAGGCTCAAAATAACTATTAATTTGGCGATAATCAGGAACTAGATAGTGCATGTGTAGGTATTGAAACGTCCCAAAAAAAAAAAAAAAAAACGTTACGAGTAATTTAATTAGTAGATCAAGTTGAACGTAAATAAACTGAAAAGTATACAATGTATTATCAGTACATCACATTGTTCATAATATATATGTACATTCTTATAAACTATAACACTCTTTATTCTATCTTAATCAAATATAATTTAACCCAACCAACAAAGTTGATTTACGAATACCTAGTTATACTTAAATAGAATAAAAGAAGACTATAACATCACATCTTTGGAATAAAATTCAGTTGAAAAAGGAAATCCAAAGCTACGCTCCTATGTCCGCAGGGTAAAAACAAATGAAAACTAAGACTAAACTTAAATATTGTTAAAAGGAAAATCAAAAGAAAACATTAATCCCACATCGGGTGAAAGTAAAAGTCGTGGAAAATATTTAATTTCTATTTGGACTAATTTTCTCGTCGGTCTAGTAACGTGTGCCTATGATCCAAGTGGAGACATCACATCGTTTAATGAACGATGACTCTTCGGAACTACAAATTCCGGATAAAGCCCAAATTATGTGGGCTCAGCATTTAAATCAAACTATTTGTATTCAAAAACCCAAGGTAGGGGATAAAGCCCAAATCATGTGGGCTCGGCATTTAAATTAAATGATTCGTATTCAAAAACCCGAACTACTCGGGATAAAGCTCAAATCATGTGGGCTTAGCTTTTTTAGTCAAATTGATACAACTAGTGTTGAATACTCCTAAACCCGAACTACACGGGATAAAGCCCAAATCATGTGGGCTTAGCTTTTTTAGTCAAATTGATACAACTAGTGTTGAATACTCCTAAACCCGAACTACTCGGGATAAAGCCCAAATCATGTGGGCTTAGTTTTTTTAATCAAATTGATACAACTAGTGTTGAATACTCCTAAACCCGAACTACTCGGAATAAAGCCCAAATCATGTGGGGTTAGCTTTTTTAGTCAAATGATATACCATACTTGAAGAGGACGAGCAAAGTTTTTATTAGCGTCAACCACCACTGTTGACCTAATTCTCCGTCGATTCTTACTCAATTTCTCAACCTCGATATCATCATCAGAATCGCGTTCATTCAATTCACTATAGCTGGTATCAGTCAACGAATCTCGTTTAGACGATGTTGATAATGCAATAAATAAATGATGATTGAAACGAAGGTAATGAAGTCCTAATAGTAGCTACTAGGGTTACTCCTAATGTTAGTGGTTTGTATATCGGAGTGTTTATTTAAATGTGGTGGTACGTATATAATTGATCGGTAATATTATTGATAGGTGTATCTATTATTATTGTTGTGTTGGCCGGACTTCGTGCCATTTCCGGCAATAGTAACCGTCCGTAGGTTTGGATTTTATCATCTCTTCAATACTGTTATAAAATATAAATACTTTATATAGCTGTCAATGATCGGATGGTACTACACAACAATTTTAGTTATTAATCCACGTCATTTATAATACACCGCGCGCTTTTTTTTTTTAATGGCAAAACGTATATCGCTTTGTAAAAATTAAGGGAGATGACTCATTGATAAAATCCCCTCTGTGCTAGCATGTATTTACCATAAAAATACTTGATGCATGATACGATTAGATTTATCAATTTTATTAATGGAATTATAACTACCCAAAAATTAATGTTCATTAATTAAATATTATTTTATAAGTAGTTATTATTCAGATTTGTAGAAGTACTGTAATAAACAACAAAAACACTACCAATTCTGTCAAAAACAATAGGGAAAATTGATTTAAAATGCATCGACCTTTCCACCAATTCCTATTGTATGCATCCATCTTTCAAACCTCATATTGTATGCATTAAACTTTATATTTTCTCCTATTGTATGCATTTTACCTGTTATAATAGGTTACCTTCAAGTCACCATTTCTAAACATTTACATCATTGGTCCCTCATTTTTGTAAAACCTAATTTCATTGATCCCTCAGTTAGATTGGTCATTTACATTATCAGTCCATTATGTTTCTTTAACCTGAATCATCTTCAACAAATGTTAAAGATCAAAAATCCTAAAAATCAAATACTATTCTTTTTTCTTAATCTACAACCACCATCCAAATTAAAATCACTTTATTCAACACAGTCACTAAACTTCAAATAAACAAGCTGCATACCAAATGTCTACGACTACCTCCAAAATGATCTCCGATGTGGAAACACCTGATTAGAAGAAGTATGGTGAAGAAGAAACAGAAGCAGATCTGAGAATTGTTTTGAGAATCGATTTGAAGAAGTACAACTCTAGATCTAAAAATCAATTTGAAGAAGTCTAAACATATCTACGATTTAGGGATGAAGCGATTTTCAGGAACAAGAACGATGGTTCTCCGGAATCTAACCACCATCAGATCTGCGATTTTCTGGTTCAATGTTTCTGATTCTGAAACGAATTTGTATTTTTTTTAAAACCCAGATATGTACACGTTAGATGGTTTATGTTTCTAAAATTGTATTTGGTTTGATGTTTCTGATTCTGAAACGAATTTGGATTTTGCCTCTATCGTTACATTTTTTATTCACATCAATATTTGTAGTGACCCGAACTTTTCCATGTTTATATATATTAATTGAGATTGATATTTACATGATTAAATGTTTCCAACATGTTAAGCAATCAAACTTGTTAAGACTTGATTAATTGAAATATGTTTCATATAGACAATTGACCACCCAAGTTGACTGGCGATTCACGAACGTTAAAACTTGTAAAAACGACATGACGATATATATATGGATATACATATGGTTAACATGAGATTATGATAAGTATGTATCTCCATAAGTATATTAACAATGAGTTATATACATATAAACAAGACTACTAACTTAAGGATTTCGAAACGAGACATATATGTAACGATTATCGTTGTAACGACATTTAAATGTATATATATCATATTAAGATATATTAATATATCATAATATCATGATAATATAATAATTTAACATCTCATTAGATATAATAAACAATGGGTTAACAACATTAATTGAGATCGTTAACTTAAAGGTTTCAAAACAACACTTACATGTAACGACTAACGATGACTTAATGACTCAGTTAAAATGTATATACATGTAGTGTATTTAGATGTATTAAAATACTTTTGGAAGACTTCAAGACATATATCAAAACACTCATACTTAACGAAAATAGTTACATTTACTTTCCCATTCTTTTCTTTCATCAAGAATTCTAGTCGTATTCTTACCCGTATTATACACAGCTTCAAAACGTACTTACTATGGGTATATACCAATAGGAACTAGCATGGGATTCCACTCTTGATTATGTCATGTATGACTAATCAATTTTAACTTCTACCATGAGCTAGTCAACTAACTAGAACTCCTTTTAACCCCACTCACCACTCACCAATTACCACTCATCATTCACTCCATTTTACTTCCAATTCTCTTTCTAATTCTCTCTCAACACACACACACTATTATGAACGTATTTTTTCAGTAGTTAATCATCATCTTCATCAAAAATCACTTCAAGAATCAAGCTATAATCATCATAGGAAGAACAGTTCAAGAACACTTCAAAAATCCCTTCAAGTTTACTAATTTACTTCCAAGATTTCTAATCCATTCCAAGTAATCATCTAAGATCAAGAAACCTTTGTTATATACAGTAGGTTATCTTTCTTATTCAAGGTAATATTCATATTCAAACTTTGATTCAATTTCTATAACTATAAACTATCTTAATTCGAGTAAAAATCTTACTTGAACTTGTTTTTGTGTCATGATCCTACTTCTAGAACTTTCAAGCCATCCAAGATCCTTTAAAGCTAGATCATTTCTTGTCACTTCCAGTAGGTTTACCTACTAAACTTGAGGTAGTAATGATGTTCATAACATCATTCGATTCATATATATAAAACTATCTTATTCGAAGGTTTAAACTCGTAATCACTAGAACATAGTTTAGTTAATTCTAAACTTGTTCGCAAACAAAAGTTAATCCTTCTAACTTGACTTTTAAAATTAACTACACACATGTTCTATATCTATATGATATGCTAACTTAATGATTTAAAACCTGGAAACACGAAAAACACCGTAAAATCGGATTTACGCCGTCGTAGTAACACCGCGGGCTGTTTTGGGTTAGTTAATTAAAAACTATGATAAACTTTGATTTAAAAGTTGTTATTCTGAGAAAATGATTTTTATTATGAACATGAAACTATATCCAAAAATTATGGTTAAACTCAAAGTGGAAGTATGCTTTCTAAAATGGTCATCTAGACGTCGTTCTTTCGACTGAAATGACTACCTTTACAAAAATGACTTGTAACTTATTTTTCCGACTATAAACCTATACTTTTTCTGTTTAGATTCATAAAATAGAGTTCAATATGAAACCATAGCAATTTGATTCACTCAAAACGGATTTAAAATGAAGAAGTTATGGGTAAAACAAGATTGGATAATTTTTTTCATTTTAGCTACGTGAAAATTGGTAACAAATCTATTCCAACCATAACTTAATCAACTTGTATTGTATATTATGTAATCTTGAGATACCATAGACACGTATACAATGTTTCGACCTATCATGTCGACACATCTATATATATTTCGGAACAACCATAGACACTCTATATGTGAATGTTGGAGTTAGCTATACAGGGTTGAGGTTGATTCCAAAATATATATAGTTTGAGTTGTGATCAATACTGAGATACGTATACACTGGGTCGTGGATTGATTCAAGATAATATTTATCGATTTATTTCTGTACATCTAACTGTGGACAACTAGTTGTAGGTTACTAACGAGGACAGCTGACTTAATAAACTTAAAACATCAAAATATATTAAAAGTGTTGTAAATATATTTTGAACATACTTTGATATATATGTATATATTGTTATAGGTTCGTGAATCAACCAGTGGCCAAGTCTTACTTCCCGACGAAGTAAAAATCTGTGAAAGTGAGTTATAGTCCCACTTTTAAAATCTAATATTTTTGGGATGAGAATACATGCAGGATTTATAAATGATTTACAAAAAAGACACAAGTACGTGAAACTACATTCTATGGTTGAATTATCGAAATCGAATATGCCCCTTTTTATTAAGTCTGGTAATCTAAGAATTAGGGAACAGACACCCTAATTGACGTGAATCCTAAAGATAGATCTATTGGGCCTAACAAACCCCATCCAAAGTACCGGATGCTTTAGTACTTCGAAATTTATATCATATCCGAAGGGTGTCCCGGAATGATGGGGATATTCTTATATATGCATCTTGTTAATGTCGGTTACCAGGTGTTCTCCATATGAATGATTTTTATCTCTATGTATGGGATGTGTATTGAAATATGAAATCTTGTGGTCTATTATTATGATTTGATATATATAGGTTAAACCTATAACTCACCAACATTTTTGTTGACGTTTTAAGCATGTTTATTCTCAGGTGATTATTAAGAGCTTCCGCTATCGCATACTTAAATAAGGACAAGATTTGGAGTCCATGCTTGTATGATATTGTGTAAAAACTGCATTCAAGAAACTTATTTTGTTGTAACATTTTTGTATTGTAAACCATTATGTAATGGTCGTGTGTAAACAGGATATTTTAGATTATCATTATTTGATAATCTACGTAAAGCTTTTTAAAACCTTTATCTATGAAATAAAGGTTATGGTTTGTTTTAAAAATGAATGCAGTCTTTGAAAAACATCTCATATAGAGGTCAAAACCTCGCAACGAAATCAATTAATATGGAACGTTTTTAATCAATAAGAACGGGACATTTCAGTTGGTATCCGAGCGTTGGTCTTAGAGAACCAGAATTTTGCATTAGTGTGTCTTATCGAGTTTGTTAGGATGCATTAGTGAGTCTGGACTTCGACCGTGTTTACTTGAAAAATGATTGCTTAACAAATTTTGTTGGAAACTATATATTTTTAACATGTGAATATTATGTGATATATTAACCTCTTAACGCGTTTGATATTATGTGATAGATGTCTACCTCTAGAACAAGTCCCATTGACTCACCTAATAATAATGAAGAGTGAAATGTAAATTGGAATGATTCGTGGACTGATTCACAAGTTCCCGAAGAGGAACCGGAAGAAGAGTCGGAACCGGAAGAAGAATCGGAACCGGAAGAAGAGTCGGAACCGGATGAAGAAATCGAACCGGTGGGGGAAATAATAAAACGGTTAAGTAAAAGAAAATCCTCAACCAACCGACCAAGGTTAATTATGGTCAATGGTGTTTCCGCCAAGGAAGCAAAATATTGGGAGGATTACCAATTCTCCGATGAATTGGATTCCGACGAGAATTCCGATGATGTTATAGAAATTACCCCAACTGAATTTAAAAAGGTAAAAGAAAATAATAAGGGAAAGGGCATAAAAATAGAGAAATCTAATTTCAACCCCGATGAACTTTATATGTATCGTCAACCCCCGAAGTCCTTAAGTTGTAACAATGACCCGGGAACCTCTAAACCACCAGGTTTTTCTAAACCAATGTGGAAAACGACGGCTCGTATTAGGGGAACATCATATATCCCTAGAAACTTGGCAAAACGAACCAAAACCGAAGAAGAAGAAACAAGCGATTCAGAATAAGATAGTTGTATTTGTGTGGTGTAATATATGTAATATAGTGTGCTTATGCTTTATGATATATGTAAAAATTGCTTGTATTAATAAGTATTTTTTTATGAATCTAACTCTTGTCTATTTTACAGTATAAAAACACAAAATGGATAGACAACCCAATATTTTAAGAGACCTACCCGGAGACATGATTGATGAAATCTTGTCTAGAGTCGGTCAGAATTCTTCGGCACAACTATTTAAGGCGAGATCAGTTTGTAAGACATTCGAAGAACGTTCCAAGAATGCCTTGGTTTATAAAAGGCTTTCGTTCGAAAGATGGGGGATATCACATTGGGAAATCCATAAGTTACGATGTGTTTACTTTGACGCATATATTGCGGGGAACCCAAATGCTATTTTACGCAATGGGTTAAGAAATTATTTTGACTCAATATATCCGAATATTGGACTTCGTGATTTAGAAAAAGCGGCTAACATGCAACATAAAGAAGCATGTTATGCTTACGGATTAGTAATGTTCGCTTCTCACCAAAGTGAGAACAAGAACATCGGGCTACAACTATTAAACAAAACGTTTCCACAAGTGACGGAGTCGGTAATTGGGGTAAGAAATGAGGTTTTTAGATTGTTACGGGACTGTTGGACATTACGTAACCCTCGTCCCTTTGACGACGTTACAACACGCTGTCTTATCAACGGCCATAATGGTTATGTTCCACAAGACCAAGGATGGGAAGTAGTCCTAGTAAAACCAGAATGCATGACTTGTTTCTGGACGTATGAATTACGTGTCTTTATTGCCTTTGCTGAACGACTTGTGTACTAGCTAGAATTATCTTCACAACTATCTTGTATCAAAGTTATTGTGTGCTATATTTCATGCTTTATGTAAAATAAGCGGTATTGTAAGTTTGTAAAATATTGTATAAAAGTTTGAACGCGAAATATTATTACAATCAGTTTTTTCATATAGAATTGTAGTAGTTGAATTGTATATTAGCTACTAAGTATGAACTTAACGGGTAGGTACTACCAGAATTTAAACTTATAAAATGCTAATATGAAGAAAAAGCTTTTATAAATGAGTTCATATTATGCTACGAAATACTATTAACTACTCTTAATATTCTGTATGATTAACTTGTTCCATTTGACTATTTTGAAGGAAATGGCACCGACTACTCGACACACCGTGAATATGAATGAAGATGAATTCCGTACTTTTCTAGCTTCAAACATAGCCGCAGTACAGGCTGCACTAAATACCAACAATAACCTTGGATCTAGCAGTACAGGAAATCGTGTAGGATGCACCTACAAAGAATTCACTGCCTGCAAACCTTTGGAATTTGATGGAACTGAAGGACCGATCGGATTGAAACGGTGGACCGAGAAGGTCGAATCGGTGTTTGCCATAAGTAAGTGTACTGAAGAGGACAAAGTGAAGTACGCTACGCATACCTTCACAGGTTCTGCGTTAACATGGTGGAATACCTATCTAGAGCAAGTGGGACAAGATGATGCGTACGCACTACCGTGGTCAGCATTCAAGCACTTGATGAACGAGAAGTACCGTCCCAGAACCGAGGTCAATAAGCTCAAGACAGAACTTAGAGGGTTACGAACCCAAAGATTTGATATTACCATGTACGAAAGACGATTCACAGAATTGTGCCTATTGTGTCCGGGAGCATTCGAAGATGAGGAAGAGAAGATCGACGCGTTTGTGAAAGGATTACCGGAAAGAATCCAAGAAGATATAAGTTCACACGAGCCCGCCTCCATACAACAGGCATGTAGAATGGCTCACAAACTAGTGAACCAGATTGAAGAAAGAATTAAAGAACAGACTGCTGAAGAGGCCAATGTGAAGCAAGTCAAAAGAAAGTGGGAGGAAAACGGTGATAAGAATCACCAATACAACAACAACAGCAATTACAACAATAATCGCAACAATTATCCCAACAATCGCAACATCAATCGCAACTACAACAAACGGCCCAACAACAACAACAACAACAACAACAGCAACTACAACAATCATCCCAACAACAATAATAACCGCAACAACAACAACAACAATCAGAAGCAGCTATGCCAAAGGTGTGAAAAGTATCACTCGGGGTTCTGCACCAAATTTTGCAACAAGTGTAAAAGAAATGGTCATAGCGCGGCGAAGTGTGAGGTCTATGGACCAGGGGTTAATAGAACGAAAGGAACAAATGGTGTCGGAACGAGTAATGGCGGAGCAAGTAGTGTCGGAGCAAGTTATGCCAATGTAGTTTGTTATAAATGTGGAAAACCGGGCCACATTATTAGAAATTGCCCGAACCAGGAGAACACGAATGGACAAGGCCGCGGAAGAGTTTTCAATATTAATGCGGCAGAGGCACAGGAAGACCCGGAGCTTGTTATGGGTACGTTTCTTATTGACAATAAATCTGCTTACGTTTTATTTGATTCGGGTGCGAATAGAAGCTATATGAGTAGAGATTTTTGTGCTAAATTAAGTTGTCCATTGACGCCTTTGGATAGTAAATTTTTACTCGAATTAGCAAATGGTAAATTAATTTTAGCAGATAATATATGTCGGAATCGAGAAATTAAACTGGTTAGCGAAACATTTAAGATTGACTTGATACCAGTAGAGTTAGGGAGTTTTGATGTGATAATCGGTATGGACTGGTTGAAAGAAGTGAAAGCAGAGACCGTTTGTTACAAAAATGCAATTCGCATTATACGAGAAAAAGGAAAACCCTTAATGGTGTACAGAGAAAAGGGCAACACGAAGCTACATCTTATTAGTAATTTGAAGGCACAAAAACTAATAAGAAAAGGTTGCTATGCTGTTCTAGCACACGTCGAGAAAGTACAAACTGAAGAAAAGAGCATCAATGATGTTCCCGTCGCAAAAGAATTTCCCGATGTATTTCCGAAAGAATTACCGGGATTACCCCCACATCGATCCGTTGAATTTCAAATAGATCTTGTACCAGGAGCTGCACCAATAGCTCGTGCTCCTTACAGACTCGCACCCAGCGAGATGAAAGAACTGCAAAGCCAATTACAAGAACTTTTAGAGCGTGGTTTCATTCGACCAAGCACATCACCGTGGGGAGCTCCTGTTTTGTTTGTCAAGAAGAAAGATGGTACATTCAGGTTGTGTATCGACTACCGAGAGTTGAACAAACTTACCATCAAGAACCGCTACCCACTACCGAGAATCGACGACTTATTTGATCAACTACAAGGCTCGTCTGTTTATTCAAAGATTGACTTACGTTCCGGGTATCATCAAATGCGGGTGAAAGAAGATGATATTCCAAAGACTGCTTTCAGAACACGTTACGGTCATTATGAGTTTATGGTCATGCCATTTGGTTTAACTAATGCACCAGCTGTGTTCATGGACCTTATGAACCGAGTGTGTGGACCATACCTTGACAAGTTTGTCATTGTTTTCATTGATGACATACTTATTTACTCAAAGAATGACCAAGAACACGGTGAACATTTGAGAAAGGTGTTAGAAGTATTGAGGAAGGAAGAATTGTACGCTAAGTTTTCAAAGTGTGCATTTTGGTTGGAAGAAGTTCAATTCCTCGGTCACATAGTGAACAAAGAAGGTATTAAGGTGGATCCGGCAAAGATAGAAACTGTTGAAAAGTGGGAAACCCCGAAAACTCCGAAACACATACGCCAGTTTTTAGGACTAGCTGGTTACTACAGAAGGTTCATCCAAGACTTTTCCAGAATAGCAAAACCCTTGACTGCATTAACGCATAAAGGGAAGAAATTTGAATGGAATGATGAACAAGAGAAAGCGTTTCAGTTATTGAAGAAAAAGCTAACTACGGCACCTATATTGTCATTGCCTGAAGGGAATGATGATTTTGTGATTTATTGTGACGCATCAAAGCAAGGTCTCGGTTGTGTATTAATGCAACGAACGAAGGTGATTTCTTATGCGTCTAGACAATTGAAAATTCACGAACAAAATTATACGACACATGATTTGGAATTAGGCGCGGTTGTTTTTGCATTAAAGACTTGGAGGCACTACTTATATGGGGTCAAAAGTATTATATATTCCGACCACAAAAGTCTTCAACACATATTTAATCAGAAACAACTGAATATGAGGCAGCGTAGGTGGATTGAATTATTGAATGATTACGACTTTGAGATTCGTTACCACCCGGGGAAGGCAAATGTGGTAGCCGATGCCTTGAGCAGGAAGGACAGAGAACACATTCGAGTAAAATCTATGAATATAATGATTCATAATAACCTTACTACTCAAATAAAGGAGGCGCAACAAGGAGTTTTAAAAGAGGGAAATTTAAAGGACGAAATACCCAAAGGATCGGAGAAGCATCTTAATATTCGGGAAGACGGAACCCGGTATAGGGCTGAAAGGATGTGGGTACCAAAATTTGGAGATATGAGAGAAATGGTACTTAGAGAAGCTCATAAAACCAGATACTCAATACATCCTGGAACGGGGAAGATGTACAAGGATCTCAAGAAACATTTTTAGTGGCCGGGTATGAAAGCCGATGTTGCTAAATACGTAGGAGAATGTTTGACGTGTTCTAAGGTCAAAGCTGAGCATCAGAAACCATCAGGTCTACTTCAACAACCCGAAATCCCAGAATGGAAATGGGAAAACATTACCATGGATTTCATCACTAAATTGCCAAGGACTGCAAGTGGTTTTGATACTATTTGGGTAATAGTTGATCGTCTCACCAAATCAGCACACTTCCTGCCAATAAGAGAAGATGACAAGATGGAGAAGTTAGCATGACTGTATTTGAAGGAAGTCGTCTCCAGACATGGAATACCAATCTCTATTATCTCTGATAGGGATGGCAGATTTATTTCAAGATTCTGGCAGACATTACAGCAAGCATTAGGAACTCGTCTAGACATGAGTACTGCCTATCATCCACAAACTGATGGGCAGAGCGAAAGGACGATACAAACGCTTGAAGACATGCTACGAGCATGTGTTATTGATTTCGGAAACAGTTGGGATCGACATCTACCGTTAGCAGAATTTTCCTACAACAACAGCTACCATTCAAGCATTGAGATGGCGCCGTTTGAAGCACTTTATGGTAGAAAGTGCAGGTCTCCGATTTGTTGGTGTGAAGTGGGGGATAGACAGATTACGGGTCCGGAGATTATACAAGAAACTACCGAGAAGATCATCCAAATTCAACAACGGTTGAAAACCGCCCAAAGTCGACAAAAGAGCTACGCTGACATTAAAAGAAAAGATATAGAATTTGAAATTGGAGAGATGGTCATGCTTAAAGTTGCACCTTGGAAAGGCGTTGTTCGATTTGGTAAACGAGGGAAATTAAATCCAAGGTATATTGGACCATTCAAGATTATTGATCGTGTCGGACCAGTAGCTTACCGACTTGAGTTACCTCAACAACTCGCGGCTGTACATAACACTTTCCACGTCTCGAATTTGAAGAAATGTTTTGCTAAAGAAGATCTCACTATTCCGTTAGATGAAATCCAAATCAACGAAAAACTCCAATTCATCGAAGAACCCGTCGAAATAATGGATCGTGAGGTTAAAAGACTTAAGCAAAACAAGATACCAATTGTTAAGGTTCGATGGAATGCTCGTAGAGGACCCGAGTTCACCTGGGAGCGTGAAGATCAGATGAAGAAGAAATACCCGCATCTATTTCCAGAAGATTCGTCAACACCTTCAACAGCTTAAAATTTCGGGACGAAATTTATTTAACGGGTAGGTACTGTAGTGACACGAACTTTTCCATGTTTATGTATATTAATTGAGATTGATATTTACATGATTAAATGTTTCCAACATGTTAAGCAATCAAACTTGTTAAGACTTGATTAATTGAAATATGTTTCATATAGACAATTGACCACCCAAGTTGACTGGCGATTCACGAACGTTAAAACTTGTAAAAATGACATGACGATATATATATGGATATACATATGGTTAACATGAGATTATGATAAGTAAGTATCTCCATAAGTATATTAACAATGAGTTATATACATATAAACAAGACTACTAACTTAAGGATTTCGAAACGAGACATATATGTAACGATTATCGTTGTAACGACATTTAAATGTATATATATCATATTAAGATATATTAATATATCATAATATCATGATAATATAATAATTTAACATCTCATTAGATATAATAAACAATGGGTTAACAACATTAATTGAGATCGTTAACTTAAAGGTTTCAAAACAACACTTACATGTAACGACTAACGATGACTTAATGACTCAGTTAAAATGTATATACATGTAGTGTATTTAGATGTATTAAAATACTTTTGGAAGACTTCAAGACATATATCAAAACACTCATACTTAACGAAAATGGTTACAGTTACTTTCCCATTCTTTTCTTTCATCAAGAATTCTAGTCGTATTCTTACCCGTATTATACACAGCTTCAAAACGTACTTACTATAGGTATATACCAATAGGAACTAGCATGGGATTCCACTCTTGATTATGTCATGTATGACTAATCAATTTTAACTTCTACCATGAGCTAGTCAACTAACTATAACTCCTTTTAACCCCACTCACCACTCACCAATTACCACTCATCATTCACTCCATTTCACTTCCAATTCTCTTTCTAATTCTCTCTCAACACACACACACACTATTATGAACGTATTTTTCCAGTAGTTAATCATCATCTTCATCAAAAATCACTTCAAGAATCAAGCTATAATCATCATAGGAAGAACACTTCAAGAACACTTCAAAAATCCCTTCAAGTTTACTAATTTACTTCCAAGCTTTCTAATCAATTCCAAGTAATCATCTAAGATCAAGAAACCTTTGTTATATACAGTAGGTTATCTTTCTTATTCAAGGTAATATTCATATTCAAACTTTGATTCAATTTCTATAACTATAAACTATCTTAATTCGAGTAAAAATCTTACTTGAACTTGTTTTTGTGTCATGATCCTACTTCTAGAACTTTCAAGCCATCCAAGATCCTTTGAAGCTAGATCATTTCTTGTCACTTCCAGTAGGTTTACCTACTAAACTTGAGGTAGTAATGATGTTCATAACATCATTCGATTCATATATATAAAACTATCTTATTCGAAGGTTTAAACTCATAATCACTAGAACATAGTTTAGTTAATTCTAAACTTGTTCGCAAACAAAAGTTAATCCTTCTAAATTGACTTTTAAAATTAACTACACACATGTTCTATATCTATATGATATGCTAACTTAATGATTTAAAACCTGGAAACACGAAAAACACCGTAAAACCGGATTTACGCCGTCGTAGTAACACCGCGGGCTGTTTTGGGTTAGTTAATTAAAAACTATGATAAACTTTGATTTAAAAGTTGTTATTCTGAGAAAATGATTTTTATTATGAACATGAAACTATATCCAAAAATTATGGTTAAACTCAAAGTGGAAGTATGCTTTCTAAAATGGTCATCTAGACGTCGTTCTTTCGACTGAAATGACTACCTTTACAAAAATGACTTGTAACTTATTTTTCCGACTATAAACCTATACTTTTTCTGTTTAGATTCATAAAATAGAGTTCAATATGAAACCATAGCAATTTGATTCACTCAAAACGGATTTAAATGAGAAGTTATGGGTAAAACAAGATTGGATAATTTTTCTCATTTTAGCTACGTGAAAATTGGTAACAAATCTATTCCAACCATAACTTAATCAACTTGTATTGTATATTATGTAATCTTGAGATACCATAGACACGTATACAATGTTTCGACCTATCATGTCGACACATCTATATATATTTCGGAACAACCATAGACACTCTATATGTGAATGTTGGAGTTAGCTATACAGGGTTGAGGTTGATTCCAAAATATATATAGTTTGAGTTGTGATCAATACTGAGATACGTATACACTGGGTCGTGGATTGATTCAAGATAATATTTATCGATTTATTTCTGTACATCTAATTGTGGACAACTAGTTGTAGGTTACTAACGAGGACAGCTGACTTAATAAACTTAAAACATCAAAATATATTAAAAGTGTTGTAAATATATTTTGAACATACTTTGATATATATGTATATATTGTTATAGGTTCGTGAATCAACCAGTGGCCAAGTCTTACTTCCCGACGAAGTAAAAATCTGTGAAAGTGAGTTATAGTCCGACTTTTAAAATCTAATATTTTTGGGATGAGAATACATGCAGGATTTATAAATGATTTACAAAATAGACACAAGTACGTGAAACTACATTCTATGGTTGAATTATCGAAATCGAATATGCCCCTTTTTATTAAGTCTGGTAATCTAAGAATTAGGGAACAGACACCCTAATTGACGCGAATCCTAAAGATAGATCTATTGGGCTTAACAAACCCCATCCAAAGTACTGGATGCTTTAGTACTTCGAAATTTATATCATATCCGAAGGCTGTCCCGGAATGAGGGGATATTCTTATATATGCATCTTGTTAATGTCGGTTACCAGGTGTTCACCATATGAATGATTTTTATCTCTATGTATGGGATGTGTATTGAAATATGAAATCTTGTGGTCTATTATTATGATTTAATATATATAGGTTAAACCTATAACTCACCAACATTTTTGTTGACGTTTTAAGCATGTTTATTCTCAGGTGATTATTAAGAGCTTCCGCTGTCGCATACTTAAATAAGGACAAGATTTGGAGTCCATGCTTGTATGATATTGTGTAAAAACTGCATTCAAGAAACTTATTTTGTTGTAACATATTTGTATTGTAAACCATTATGTAATGGTCGTGTGTAAACAGGATATTTTAGATTATCATTATTTGATAATCTACGTAAAGCTTTTTAAAACCTTTATCTATGAAATAAAGGTTATGGTTTGTTTTAAAAATGAATGCAGTCTTTGAAAAACATCTCATATAGAGGTCAAAACCTCGCAACGAAATCAATTAATATGGAACGTTTTTAATCAATAAGAACGGGACATTTCAATATTGACGATAAAGTTTACTTGTTCCAAGTGGGATGATAATTCACAGTTCTGAGAAATTGTTCCAAGAGCAAGTAGACTAAAAGAACCACACCTAAATCCGATGATATCATCTTCAAACTTCTCGTCAAGCTATTTGAATTATAAGTGTAATTTTTGATTTAAAGGTCTTGATTTTGATTTGAGAAAAAACATATCAAATTAGGGTTTATAAAGAATTTTGAATTCGTAATATTGATAGGCTGAATGAAGATGATGAACTTCAAGAATTTCAAGAGTTTAAGATGAATAAATACATATCAAATCGAGTTAATAAATTATTGTTATAGATATAATGAATATTTGTAAAATTGGTTCAAGTGTTTAAGATGATGATGTTTAACTCATCAATTATGTTTGTTGAATTTTTGAATTAAACTTTGAATTTTTGGAAATTAAAATTGCACCTAAACCATTGAAGATTCAATTTTAGACTTAACGGAAAAATTTAACGAGCGTTAAATCAAGGGACCAATCACGTAAAAAAACCCATGTAGTAACCGGTAACCTGATACAAGGGTGACAGGATGCATACAATAGGAGAAAATGCAAAGTTTAATGCATACAATAGGAGGTTTGAAAGATGAATGCATACAATAAGAATTGGTGGAAAGTTCGATGTATTTTGAATCAATTTTCCCAAAACAATATATCTTGAATGAGAATTAAGATGTAAAGTTGTAAACAGTCAGTCATTGACTACTCAAGGTAGGAAACTATATTAAAAAAGAATTCTTGTTATAATAATAATAATAATATAGATATGGATAGTCAATTTTGGTGTATACATATAGTCAATTTTGGTACACAAAGTATGTATTTTTATATTGAGATTTTAGGCTATAAATACTCATGAATGCAAGCATTAAACTTGCACCATTTCTCACACTTACAAAGTGTTTCTTTCTTTCTCTCCATTATCATCTTTGTTCTTACACTTCATTATTAGTATTCTAAATCAAGAATCAAATCACTAAAGGTAGTTATAAGCCTACTGAATTATAACATCAAGAATCAAACCACTAAAGGTAGTTATAAGCCTACTGAATTATAACATCAAGAATCAAACCACTAAAGGTAGTTATAAGCCTACTGAATTATAACACGTTATCAGCACGATAATCTTAATACTAAATATGGTTGGCTCTGCCACCAAAATGATATATGGTCGGTTATACCACCAAAATGATATATGGTCGGTTATACCACCAAAATGATATATGGTCGGTTATACCACCAGAATGATATAGGTCGGTTATACCACCTGAAAAAATATATGGTCGACACTGTCGCCAAATTTTCATTTATGTTTACTAATATTTATATTTTTGTTATATAACATTTATTTATGATTGCTTACACATGGTCGACACTGTCACCTACTTATCATTTATGTTATATTAAATTTATGTTTAATGTTTATATACTTATGAATATAAATTGACTCTAATTTATCATGATGTTTGTTTTAATTTTTGATAATAGAAAATGTCGAATCTGAAAAAGCTTAAATTTACTCCTTTAGAATCAACTGGAAACAACTACATGCCATGGGTTATAAAAGTAAAAATGCATCTTAAATCAATGGACATTCTTGAAACCATAAATGAAAACAACACTTGTTCTGAAAAAGAACAAGCTACGGCATGTTGCTTTATTCATCAACATATTGATGAATGCTTACAAAATAATTATGTGACTGTAGAAGATCCCCATGTTTTATGGGAAGGTCTCAAAAGCAGATTCAATAATCAAAGAGAAATTTTACTTCCAGCTGCAATGGAACAATGGAGAACATTAAGGTTCCAAGACTTTAAGAAAGTAAATGAATACAGCTCAGCTCTGTATAATACATGTTCACAACTTAAATTCTGTGGACATGAAATTAGTGATGCAGACATGATGGAGAAAACTTTCTCCACAATGAATGCTGCAAACATCACAGTGCAAAGAAATTTGAGAATGCTAAAGTTCAAAACATATCCTGAACTTAATTCATATCTCTTAGTTGCAGAGCAAAATGATGAGCTATTAATGAAAAATCAGCAATCCCGTCCTACTGGTACACTTGCAATCCCTGAAGCAAATACTGCAAATAATTATAAACAGGGACAAGGACGCGGGCAAGGTCGTGGTTATAATAACCATCACCATCATCATGCCAAAAGCCATAACTATGGTAGAAACCATCCTTATGGTAATGGTAATGGGCGTGGACGTGGTCGTGGTCGTGGCCGTGGTGGTCAAAGAAATAGTAATCCACGAAAATATAAATATCAACCACAAAACAAGCCCATTAAACAAGATGTTGAAGAAAATTCTTCTAAAAATTCTGAAGAATCTTGCTACAGATGTGGTAGAATGGGCCACTGGGCTAATACTTGCCGAACATCTAAACATCTTGTTAAGATGTATCAGGATTCGCTGAAAGGTAAAGAAAAGGAAGTAAATTTTGTGGATAATATTGATCCAACAGTCACTGAGAAACCATCTGATTTATATGAAGATTTCTTGAATGTTTAAGTTGTGTGTCTTTTGAAAAATAAACGATTTAATATCGTCTGTCTTTGTCATTATGTTTGCTAAATGTTTCAGTACTATCTATTTGCGTTTAAAATATTGTGTAATATTAATGTACTCACTATTTATTTCTTATATATGAAGTTCAATATGAATTTTGCTGGAATACAACATCAATCAAGTGGTGGAGATCTCTGTATAGCAGACAGTGGAACTACACACACTATACTTAAATCCGAGAAATATTTTATTGATCTAAAACCAACGGAAGGAACTATACATACAATATCAGGACCTGCTAACTTGATAAAAGGGATAGGAAAGGCAAATTTCATACTACCAAATGGTACAAAATTTTTAATAAATGATGCCTTATTTTCTCCCAAGTCAAGCAGAAATTTATTGAGTTTCTCCGACATATACCTTAACGGGTATGATTATCAGTCAGTGACAACAGAAAATGAGAAATATTTAAGTATCACTGACAAGAGTCATGTGGTTGAAAAACTGCCAAGACTTAGTTCTGGATTACATTATACACATATAAATGTACCAGAAATACATATGGTAGTTAACGAAAAATATATTGATCCTGGTGTATTCAGTTTATGGCATAACAGATTAGGCCATCCAGGATCAACAATGATGAAAAGGATTATTGAATGTACTCATGGACATCCACTAAAGGATAGAAAAATCCATCATGATACAATGGTTCCATGTACATCTTGCTCTCTTGGAAAATTGATAACTAGACCCTCACCACTTAAGGTTGAGAAAGAATCACCAATGTTTCTTGAAAGAATTCAAGGTGATATATGTGGACCAATTCATCCACCATGTGGACCATTTAGATATTTCATGGTTCTAATAGACGCATCTAGCAGATGGTCTCATGTTTGTCTGTTATCAAGCCGTAATGTGGCATTTGCAAAATTTCTTGCCCAAATTATTAAATTGAGAGCTCATTTTCCTGATTACACCATTAAAAGGGTGAGACTTGATAATGCTGGTGAATTTACATCTCAAGCATTTAATGACTATTGCATGTCTATAGGAATTGTTGTTGAACATTCTGTTGCTCATGTGCATACACAAAATGGTTTAGCCGAGTCATTGATTAAACGTTTACAGTTAATCGCTAGACCATTGATAATGAGAACAAAACTCCCTGTATCTATATGGGGTCATGCAATTTTACATGCTGCTGCATTGATTCGCATCAGACCAAGTGCAAGTCATAAATATTCCCCCCTACAACTTGCTTTTGGTCAAGAGCCAAATATTTCCCATCTTAGAACATTTGGTTGTGCAGTGTATGTTCCAATTGCGACACCACAACGTACAAAAATGGGTCCTCAAAGGAGGTTGGGAATATATGTTGGATATGAAACATCTTCAATATTAAGGTATATTGAACCTATGACAGGTGACGTTTTTACAGCACGTTTTGCTGATTGTCATTTTAATGAAACATTGTTCCCTAGATTAGGGGGAGAAATGAAAAATAAAGAAAATGATGTTTCATGGTGTGAACCTCAATTAAAGTATCTTGATCCTCGCACAAAAGAATGCGAGACAGAAGTTCAAAAGATAATGCATATACAAGAACTTGCAAATCAATTGCCTGATGCATTTACAGATACAAAAACGGTGACAAAATCATATATACCAGCAGTAAATACTCCAGCTCGAATTGAAATTCCAAAAGCTGGCAATAACGTCACTCATGAATCTTTGCCACGTCAGAAACGTGGAAGACCAATCGGTTCAAAGGATAAAAATCCTCGAAAAAGAAAATCAGCTGATAATGAAGTAAAAGAAAGTGTTCAAGAAGAACCACAAATCAGTACTCCTACTGCAGAGGAGATTGATGATGTCAATACAGAAATTGCAATCAATTATGCATATTCAAAAATATTATGGAACCGAAATGAAATGAAAAATCTTGATGAGAAATTTTCATTTAATGTTGCATATGACATCATGAATAATGATGATGATCCAGAACCAACATCTATGGTTGAATGTCAAAATAGACATGATTGGGCTCAATGGAAAGAAGCAATACGAGCTGAATTAGAATCACTCAATAAAAGAAAAGTTTTCGGATCCATCATTCTCACTCCTAAAGATGTGAAACCTGTAGGATACAGATGGATTTTTGTCCGAAAAAGAAATGAGAAAAATGAAGTTACAAGGTATAAAGCTAGACTTGTAGCTCAAGGTTTTTCTCAAAGACCGGGAATTGATTATGAAGAAACTTATTCTCCTGTTATGGATGCAATTACTTTTAGGTACTTAATCAGTCTGGCAGTTTCTAAAAATTTAGAAATGCATCTCATGGATGTTGTGACTGCTTATCTATATGGATCACTTGATAGTGATATATATATGAAGATACCTGAAGGATTTAAGGTACCAGAAGCATCAAATGCAAAACCCAAAGAAATGTATTCGATTAAATTACAAAGATCTTTATATGGGTTAAAACAATCGGGACGTATGTGGTATAACCGATTAAGTGATTACTTGATAAGCAAAGGGTATACAAATAATCTTACTTGCCCTTGTGTTTTCATTAAGAAAACAACATCCGGATATGTGATCATAGCTGTTTATGTTGATGATCTTAACATCATAGGTACAAATAAAGAGATCCATGAAGCCATTCAACTTCTAAAGAAAGAATTTGAAATGAAAGATCTCGGAAAAACCAAGTATTGCCTTGGTTTACAAATTGAGCATATGCCTAATGGTTTACTTGTACATCAAACAACATATACTGAAAAGATTTTGAAACGTTTCAATATGGACAAGGCAAAACCATTAAGTACTCCTATGGTTGTTAGATCACTCAATGTTGAAGCTGATCCATTTCGTCCATGTGAAGATCAAGAAGACATTCTTGGACCAGAAGTACCATATCTTAGTGCAATTGGAGCTCTTATGTATCTTACAAATTGTACAAGACCTGACATTTCTTTTGCAGTTAATTTGTTGGCAAGGTTCAGCTCTGCTCCTACCAAAAGACACTGGAATGGGATCAAACACATATTTCGATACCTTCGAGGAACTACTGATTTAGGATTATTTTATTCTAACGAATCAAAACAAGATTTGGTTGGTTATGCAGATGCAGGTTATTTATCTGATCCACATAAAGCTAAATCTCAAACTGGATATGTATTCCTAAATGGAGGTACTGCAATATCATGGCGTTCTCAAAAACAAACACTTGTTGCTACATCGTCAAATCATGCCGAAGTGATTGCATTACATGAAGCTACTCGAGAATGTTTTTGGTTGAGATCAATGACACAACTCATTACTGATTCTTGTGGACTAGAACGCGATAAAAGTCCAACAACTATCTATAAAGATAATGCAGCTTGCATAGCACAGATGAAAGAAGGGTATATCAAAAGTGACCGAACAAAACACATACCACCTAGATTCTTCTCATACACTCAAAATCTCATTAAGGACAACCAGATTGAAATGAGATATGTGCAATCTAGCAAAAACTCTGCTGATCTTTTCACGAAAGCACTTCCAACTGCTATTTTCAGAACACACGTTCATAACATTGGCATGAGACATGTTCAAAAGATGTAACAGCTGAAGCGATGTCTACTTGAGGGGGAGTCAACTCCATGCTGCACTCTTTTTCCCTTAGCTAAAGTTTTTTCCCACTGGGTTTTCTTTAGCAAGGTTTTTAACGAGGCAGTAATTTATAGTTGATCTTCAACAAAATAAAATTGCTATCCAAGGGGGAGTGTTATAATAATAATAATAATATAGATATGGATAGTCAATTTTGGTGTATACATATAGTCAATTTTGGTACACAAAGTATGTATTTTTATATTGAGATTTTAGGCTATAAATACTCATGAATGCAAGCATTAAACTTGCACCATTTCTCACACTTACAAAGTGTTTCTTTCTTTCTCTCCATTATCATCTTTGTTCTTACACTTCATTATTAGTATTCTAAATCAAGAATCAAATCACTAAAGGTAGTTATAAGCCTACTGAATTATAACATCAAGAATCAAACCACTAAAGGTAGTTATAAGCCTACTGAATTATAACATCAAGAATCAAACCACTAAAGGTAGTTATAAGCCTACTGAATTATAACAATTCTCTTTTTTTAAGCAAGTCAACTTTGCAAGCAGAGTTAAGTTGGTCAAAATTTCATAAATTCCCGTTGATCTCTCGGTTTTATGTCGTTTTGTACTCAGCACCCCTCCCAGTTTTATTTGCAAACTAGATGCGTGTATTTTTAGAGCACCATTTTAAAAATACAGGGATCCAATTTCCATATTAACGCAAGTATTTTTTAAAGGCAAACAATTGTATTAATAATAAAATACTACCCACAAGTCACAAGCTAGCACATACAACGACCCTAGACCTACCTCCCCACCCGGCCCGGACCCGCAAAAAAAAAAAAAACAATCATCTCCACAACCGGCCCTAGACCCATTTATCCTGCCCGAACCTGGTCCAAAAATAGCGAGTTTCGAATTTCTCCATCGGGTACAGATTTTTTTGACATAAGAGAAACAAATGAGTAGGGACTATTTAACAAGCATTGAATTTATTAAATTTAAAGTGGATTCAGTCAGCCGCTAAAACCCTCAGATGTGATTCATTGTTTGATATAAATGGCGTTTAGTTAGTTATACTAATCTTAACCGTACAACCAAAATAAAGAAAATACAAACAGTTCATCTGAAACAAAACTGACCATTACAAGGAAGAAAAAAACGCAGTTGCTTCTCTTCGTTCTGTTAACACAAACTGAGTAGTAAACAGAAAACACATAATAGGTTGTAATTGTTGCTGTGTATCAAGACAGCATAACGTAGTCTTGTAAAATGGGTCTTTAAAACATACTACTGGAATACAATACACGGGTATATCGAGTATAAAGAGCCTAAGAAAATATGAAATAAAAATGACTTATTCTGCTGTTAACCATCTAAAAGATATGACTATTTGTGTTAAGTTGAATACCACACGACCTATAAGTAATCCTCTGCTGCTAATATTCTGTAGATGGATTAAGAAGAGTCTTTCAGCCGAGTAAACCTTCTTTTAGGCATTCAGCTATGCCATATTTGAGTTTATACATTTGTTCCTTTGCCACCTGCAATAAAATTGCAGAAGATAAAAAAGTCAACCATACAATAACAATACACCTTAGTGATAGAAAAGGTCCGTTTTAAAAGAAGAACAAAAACTCACCCTGTGAACATCTGCAATTCTTGTTTGGGCTTCTAAAAGTTGTTTCTCTATCGCTTCTTCAGTTTGCTGGATAAACTTCTTGTGTGATTGCCCTGAAATAATAAATGCCAAATCCTCGATATAATCAGTAAAAATGCATTTTCATATCTAAGTTTGTAACTAATAGCTAGCAGGATAGTTACAATTATTTTTTATGAAAGCTAGTCTACAAATAGGTGAATAAAAGGTTGGAACTGATTATTTGAAACGTGCAATATTAGTTGGTTAATATGGTTACATATTGGTGTCAACAGTTTGATATCAATACCACAACTTCAAACTGGAACATCAATGAGTTTTTAAGTTGAAATGGAGCTTTCATTTAGATACAGGAGTATAAATATCAGGTTACCTTTATTTTATCATTCCAGCTGATTAACGTTTATGTCTGTATCTTTAGGTAGTCAAGAAATATACCCTATGAATAGAGGTGGCAAGATGGGCAAAATGGGTGACAGACTAAGGGTCAAAAGATTCAGGTTGAACTGTCTCTTTATTAGCACATGCAGGGTTGACCACAAGGTCACAAAGATTTTATTGTCAGTTTTTACGTTTCCTTTCATTAGTAATTAGCACCCTATTCATAATCACAAAAAACAATATTCAGTTTGTTGTATTCACTAAAACTTAAAATCACTAAAAATAGCTAAAAACAGAGTGGGTTAAAACGGGTCAAATGGGTAAAAGTGACCCAAAGTCTATTTCTGCTCCATATGACATTATAAATAGTTTATTTGATGATGAAGACAGATTATTAACACATGACCTATTTGTCTAGAAAACTAGACAGATTGTTGATGGGTCAATCTAACCTGACCTGGCTTACTGAACCATACAAAAAATAACCCATTTCAACCGAGCCTGTTTTGACCATTACACAACCCGTCCCCTTCAAAACAGTATCCGAATTATCTTTTTACTTGTGATTTAGGTTCATCCCCTGCTTTTCCCTCCTTTAGGGGAATTTTGGATGTTTAGAAAATGTACTTATAGACCAAATTATCAACGTGTGTTCATTATACATTTACTTTAATAAACATGAACACATCCTACAAAACATGAAACTCTTGTTACTTCTCATATCTCAAAATCAGGAAATTAAGAAGTTACATATGAAATCTTGCAAAAGCATACAATATTACAATCTCATAGACTCGAAACCGGCACAAAAAAAAGGTGGACATGTTTTCTGAATTTGGAATGAATTTGTTGAAATGGCCATAAGCAAAACTAAAGGCCCCAAACTTTTGATATCAGGCTATCAATTAACATATAAGCTTTAGTGTTTTATCTTTAACCCAACAAATGCATTTTATCTTTACCTGTTATAATATTAGTGTGCTAGCTATTATTCAATAGTAGTATGTTTTTGGCTAATTATTCGCACATGCACATTGTCGTTGAAATCTGAAATACCATAAAACAGTCAACAGAGTCATGTCGTTGTTATAACAAAACACACTTTTTAAAAATATTGTAAAAATACACCCAGTCGTTCCCACGAGTTTGAACTTGTTACCGAGAAGTTTTCATACACAGTCTAGATTTTTTTTTTCGTAAACCTGTACTGAGTTCGTACGAGTTGAACAAATTTTGTTCGATCCTAAGCGATTCGAGAGTTTTTATTTCGTGTACGTGTACCGAGTTCGAGTTCAACCAAATTTTGTTAGAACTTGTTCAGACCCTATACAATAGTTCACACAAAAAATTTCATCAAACACGTTCAAACTCATGACAAACTAGTGAAAACTAAGACTAAACTACAATACTGTTAAAAGGAAAAACAAAAGAAATCACTAGTCCCACATCGGCTGCAAGTAAAAGTGGTAGAAAATATTTAAATGCTATTTGCACTTACTTTCTCGCCAGTCTAGTAACGTGGGCCTATGATCTAAGTGGAGGCGTCACATCATTTAATGAATGATGAATCTCCGGAATCATAAATTCTGGATAAATCCCAAATTATGTGGGCTTGGCATTTAAAACAAACGATTTCTATTCAAAAACCCAAACTAGGGGATAATGCCCAAATCATGTGGGCTCAGTATTTAAATCAAATGATTCGTATTCAAAAACCCGAACTATCTGGAATAAAGCCCAAATCATGTGGGCTTAGCTTTTTAGCCAAATTGATACAACTAGAATACTCCTATATAGGCTGAATTCTTATGATACCTGACGAGCAAAGTTTTTTTTTGGTTATCAAGCACTTGACAGACTAACAACGAGACTAGGTATAAAATCCGGTAACCGTTGATAGTCAGTCAAAATCCCCCAATTTGTTTCAACACTAGAGTCAACCACCACTGTTGACTTAATTCTCCGTCGATTCTTTCTCAATTTCTCAATCTCAACCTCAATATCATCATCATCATCATCATCATCATCATCAGAATCGCGTTCATTAAATTCACTGTCGCTGGTATCAGTCAACGAATCTCGTTTAGATGATGTTGATAAGGCAACAAATGATAATTGAAACGAAGGTAATGAAGTCCTAATAGTAGCTAGGGTTACTCCAAAGGTTAGTGGTAGTGATTGTGGTTTGTACAAGGATATCGGAGTGTATGGTGGCTTGCGTACGTATATCGGCATATCGGTGATATTATTGATCGGTGTATTCATTATTGTTGTGTTTGCCGGATTTCATGCCATTTCCGGCGATAGAAACCGTCCGTATGTATAGATTTTGTCATCCCGACTATTATTATAAAATATAGATACTTTATATGGCTGTCAACGACAATGTATAATTCACCGCGCGCTATTTTAACGGCAATAACGTAAATCACTTAGCAAAAATTAGTGAAAAGTTAAATATTAATTTAACAGAAATTATTCAGATTTATTTTACACTATGTTACATGGCTTTATTTTAAAAATAAAGGGCAGTAAAAAAATAAAAAGTAAAACACTGTTTTGAGTATTGATAAGAAAACAAGTAAATAAAGTGAACTGATTTAGTTAAGATTTATATTTGATCAAGCCAATTGCGAATTTAATGCAATTTGTGAAGACAAGGGTGGTGTTTGTGATTGACAAACGCCGGTCAAGAAACGCAGACAAACGCTCCATTACAGGCGTCTGTGACGACATGTATGCAGTATAAGGGAAACAAACGTCGCCTTATCTGTGGTCCCGTGAATCTTGATGAGAGGAGATGTTCTCCATCACTTGTGTGTGTAGTAGAATATAATCCTCCTCATTCTATTCTAGTCTTCTTTATATAGGAAGGAATAAGTCAAATCTATTAGGGGTAGTCCACTAAAAGGAGTCCACAAATGAAAGCTCAATAATAAATAACTCAGTAATAGTAGTTCACATACTAAATAATATGAAGGTATACAAGGGTGGTCCATTAACATAGCACATTGAGAACATCTCGTGCACATTAATGACCATAATAATACGCACATCATTAATATTCAATCTTTCCTTTTAAACCGAAAGTGTCTTACCTCTCCCTCCCTTTCATTTCTCATTCATATGATTTCTTTTATGTAGACCGTCAAAATCTATACATACAGACGGTTAAATAATACCGATTCCATCAAAAATGATAAACTAAAAGGTAATATGTAGACTGTCACTCTGTACCAAAGGTAAAAAAACCACTTTCAAAATGACCTCCAACAGCCCATTTGTCATTGTCATTGTCATATTATAACATTTAACATACAATATATATTAATTTTCATATATGGACATTTTCAGCTTCAACCAAGAAATAGCATAGAGAAAAACATATTTCACATTCAATTGCATTCATTAAAATCAAAGTGGATTCAGCCGCCTGAACCCTCATATGCGATCAGTTTATTCATATGAGTATTAATTAGTTACAGGAAAGGATTCACGTTTCATATAAATGGTGTTAAGTTAGTTATACTAAGCTTAACAGTACCACCATAATAATGAAAATAAAAGCAGTTTAACTAATAAGCAAAACTGACTATTACAAGAAAAGAAAAGAAAAAAACAGTTTTTCTGCCAACATATACCGAGTAGAAAACAGAAAACACTTAATAGCTTGCAAATGTTGCTGTGTATCAAGACAGCATAACGTAATCTCGTAAAATGGATCTTAAAAACATACTACTGGGATACAGCACACGAGTATATCGAGTATAAAGAGCCTAATAAAATATGAAATAAAATGACTTATTCTGCTGTGTTAACTATTTAAAAGATGTGACTATCTGTGTTATGTTGAACACCACACGAACTATAAGTAACCTCTGCAAATATTCTGTAGATGGATTAAGAGTCTTTCAGCTGAGTAAACCTTCTTTTAAGCATTCAGCTATGCCATATTTCAGTTTATTCATTTGCTCCTTTGCCACCTGCAATAAAATTGCAGAAGATAAAAAAGTCAACCATACAATAATAACAATACACCTTAGTGATATAGAAAAGGTCAACTTTTAAAAGGAGAACAAAAACTCACCCTGTGAACATCTGCAATTCTTATTTGGGCTTCTAAAAGTTGTTTCTCTATCGCTTCTTCAGTTTGCTGGATAAACTTCTTGTGTGACTGCCCTGAAAACATGAATGCCAAATCCTCAATAATCAGTAAAAATGCATTTTCATATCTAACTTTGTAACTAATAGAAGGATAGTTAAAATTTTTGATGAAAGCTGGTCTACAAATAGATGAATAAAAGGATGGAACTGATTATTCGAAACGTGCAATATTAGTTGGTTAATATGGTTACATATTGGTGTCAAACAGTTTGATATCAATACCACAACTTCAAACTGGAACATCATTACATCAATGAGTTTTTAAGTTGAAATGGAGCTTTCATTTAGATACAGGAGTATAAATATCAGGTTACCTTTATTTTATCTTTCCAGCTGATTAACGTTTATGTCTATATCTTTGGGTAGTCATGAACTATACCCTATGAATAGAGGTGGCAAGATGGGCAAAATGGGTGACAGACTACGGGTCAAAAGGTTCGGGTTGATGTTGGAGATATGAAGAACTTTAAACAATTAGAGGGAAGATTCCAGGAAACTCACACGAAGCTTCCACGAAGTTGTTAGAAAACTCACATGTAGCTTCTACTGTAGTGACCCGAACTTTTCCATGTTTATATTTATATATATATTAAATGAAATTGTTATTTACATGATTAAGTGTTTCCAACATGTTAAGCAATCAAACTTGTTAAGACTTGATTAATTGAAATAGGTTTCATATAGACAATTGACCACCCAAGTTGACCGGTGATTCACGAACGTTAAAAATTGTAAAAACTATACGATGACATATATATGGTTATATATATAGTTAACATGATTTTATTATAAGTATGTATCTCATTAGGTATTTTAACAATGAGTTATATACATAAAAATGAGACTATTAAATTAAGAAACTTGAAAACGATATATATAACGATTATCGTTATAACGTCTTACTAGGTACATATGAATCATATTAAGATATTGATACACTTGATTAATTATGTTAAATGATAAGTAAATATATCATTAAGTGTATTAACAATGAACTACATATGTAAAAATAAGACTACTAACTTAATGATTTCGAAACGAGACATATATGTAACGATTATCGTTGTAACGACATTTAACTGTATATATATCATACTAAGATATATTATATATCATAATATCATGATAATATAACAATTTAACATCTCATTTGTTATAATAAACAATGGGTTAACAACATTCAACAAGATCGTTAACCTAAAGGTTTCAAAACAACATTTACATGTAACGACTAACGATGACTTAACGACTCAGTTAAAATGTATATACATGTAGTGTTTTAATATGTATTCATACACTTTTGAAAGACTTCAAGACACTTATCAAAATACTTCTACTTAACAAAAATGCTTACAATTACATCCTCGTTCAGTTTCATCAACAATTCTACTTGTATGCACCCGTATTCGTACTCGTACAATACACAGCTTTTAGATGTATGTACTATTGGTATATACACTCCAATGATCAGCTCTTAGTAGCCCATGTGAGTCACCTAACACATGTGGGAACCATCATTTGTCAACTAGCATGAAATATCTCATAAAATTACAAAAATATGAGTAATCATTCATGACTTATTTACATAAAAACAAAATTACATATCCTTTATATCTAATCCATACACCAACGACCAAAAACACCTACAAACACTTTCATTCTTCAATTTTCTTCATCTAATTGATCTCTCTCAAGTTCTATCTTCAAGTTCTAAGTGTTCTTCATAAATTCCAAAAGTTCTAGTTTCATAAAATCAAGAATACTTCCAAGATTGCAAGTTTACTTCCAAGTTTTCTAAATCCATTCCAAGTAATCATCCAAGATCAAGAAACCTTTGTTACTTACAGTAGGTTATCTTTCTAATACAAGTTAATAATCATATTCAAACTTTAATTCAATTTCTATAACTATAACAATCTTATTTCGAGTGGAAATCTTACTTGAAATTGTTTTCGTGTCATGATTCTGCTTCAAGAACTTTCAAGCCATCCAAGGATCCTTTGAAGCTAGATCTATTTTTCTCATTTCCAGTAGGTTTATCCAAGGAACTTGAGGTAGTAATGATGTTCATAACATCATTCAATTCATACATATAAAGCTATCTTATTCGAAGGTTTAAACTTGTAATCACTAGAACATAGTTTAGTTAATTCTAAACTTGTTCGCAAATAAAAGTTAATCCTTCTAACTTGACTTTTAAAATCAACTAAACACATGTTCTATATCTATATGATATGCTAACTTAATGATTTAAAATCTGGAAACACGAAAAACACCGTAAAACCGGATTTACGCCGTCGTAGTAACACCGCGGGCTGTTTTGGGTTAGTTAATTAAAAACTATGATAAACTTTGATTTAAAAGTTGTTATTCTGGGAAAATGATTTATATTATGAACATGAAACTATATCCAAAAATTATGGTTAAACTCAAAGTGGAAGTATGTTTTCTAAAATGGTCATCTAGACGTCGTTCTTTCGACTGAAATGACTACCTTTACAAAAACGACTTGTAAATTATTTTTCCGACTATAAACCTATACTTTTTCTGTTTAGATTCATAAAATAGAGTTCAATATGAAACCATAGCAATTTGATTCACTCAAAACGGATTTAAAATGAAGAAGTTATGGGTAAAACAAGATTGGATAATTTTTCTCATTTTAGCTACGTGAAAATTGGTAACAAATCTATTCCAACCATAACTTAATCAACTTGTATTGTATATTATGTAATCTTGAGATACCATAGACACGTATACAATGTTTTGACCTATCATGTCGACACATCTATATATATTTCGGAACAACCATAGACACTCTATATGTTAATGTTGGAGTTAGCTATACAGGGTTGAGGTTGATTCTAAAATATATATAGTTTGAGTTGTGATCAATACTGAGATACGTATACACTGGGTCGTGGATTGATTCAAGATAATATTTATCGATTTATTTCTGTACATCTAACTGTGGACAACTAGTTATAGGTTACTAACGAGGACAGCTGACTTAATAAACTTAAAACATCAAAATATATTAAAAGTGTTGTAAATATATTTTGAACATACTTTGATATATATGTATATATTGTTATAGGTTCGTGAATCAACCAGTGGCCAAGTCTTACTTCCCGACGAAGTAAAAATCTGTGAAAGTGAGTTATAGTCCCACTTTTAAAATCTAATATTTTTGGGATGAGAATACATGCAGGTTTTATAAATGATTTACAAAATAGACACAAGTACGTGAAACTACATTCTATGGTTGAATTATCGAAATCGAATATGCCCCTTTTTATTAAGTCTGGTAATCTAAGAATTAGGGAACAGACACCCTAATTGACGCGAATCCTAAAGATAGATCTATTGGGCCTAACAAACCCCATCCAAAGTACCGGATGCTTTAGTACTTCGAAATTTATATCATATCCGAAGGGTGTCCCGGAATGATGGGGATATTCTTATATATGCATCTTGTTAATGTCGGTTACCAGGTGTTCATCATATGAATGATTTTTATCTCTATGTATGGGATGTGTATTGAAATATGAAATCTTGTGGTCTATTGTTACGATTTGATATATATAGGTTAAACCTATAACTCACCAACATTTTTGTTGACGTTTAAAGCATGTTTATTCTCAGGTGAATACTAAGAGCTTCCGCTGTTGCATACTAAAATAAGGACAAGATTTGGAGTCCATATCTATATGATATTGTGTAAAAACTGCATTCAAGAAACTGATTTCGATGTAACATATTTGTATTGTAAACCATTATGTAATGGTCGTGTGTAAACAGGATATTATAGATTATCATTATTTGATAATCTACGTAAAGCTTTTTAAACCTTTATTTATGAAATAAAGGTTATGGTTTGTTTTAAAAATGAATGCAGTCTTTGAAAAAAAAGTCTCATATAGAGGTCAAAACCTCGCAACGAAATCAATTAATATGGAACGTTTTTAATCAATAAGAACGGGACATTTCAGTTGGTATCCGAGCGTTGGTCTTAGAGAACCAGAAAATTTGCATTAGTGTGTGTCTTATCGAGTTTGTTAGGATGCATTAGTGAGTCTGGACTTCGACCGTGTTTTCTTTAAAAATGATTGCTTAACATTTTTGTTGGAAACTATATATTATTAACATGTATATATTATGTGATATATTAATCTCTTAACATGTTTGATATTGTGTGAAAGATGTCTACCTCTAACACAAATCCCATTGACTCACCTAATAATAACGAAGAGTCGAATATATATTGGACTGATTCACAAGTTCCCGAAGAAGAACCGGAAGAAGAATCAGAACCGGAAGAAGAATCAGAACCGGAAGAGGAGGAACCGGAGGAGGAAATAGAACCGGTGGGGGAAATAATAAAATGGTTAAGTAAAAGAAAATCCTCAACCAACCAACCACGGTTAATTATGGTCAATGGTGTTTCCGCCAAGGAAGCAAAATATTGGGAGGATTACCAATTCTCCGATGAATCGGATTCCGACGAGAATTCCGATGATGTTATAGAAATTACCCCAACTGAATTTAAAAATGCAAAAGAAAATAATAAGGGAAAGGGCATAAAAATAGAGAAATCTAATTCCAACCCCGATGAACTTTATATGTATCGTCAACCCCCGAAGCCCTTAAGTTGTAACAATGACCCGGGAACCTCTAAACCACCAGGTTTTTCTAAACCGTTGTGGAAAACGACAGCTCGTATTAGGGGAACATCATATATCCCTATAAACTTGGCAAAACGAACCAAAACCGAAGAAGAAGAAACGAGCGAGTTGGAATAAGATAGTTGTATTCGTGTGGTGTAATATATGTAATATAGTGTGCTTATGCTTTATGATATATGTAAAAATTGCTTGTATTAATAAGTATTTTTCTTATGAATCTAACTCTTGTTTATTTTACAGTATAAAAACACAAAATGGATAGACAACCCAATATTTTAAGAGACCTACCCAGAGACATGATTGATGAAATATTGTCTAGAGTCGGTCAGAATTCTTCGGCACAACTATTTACGGCGAAATCAGTTTGTAAGACATTCGAAGAACGTTCCAAGAATGTCTTGGTTTATAAGAGACTTTCGTTTGAAAGATGGGGGATATCACATTGGGAAACCCATAAGTTACGATGTGTTTACTTTGACGCATATATTGCGGGGAACCCAAATGCTATTTTACGCAACGGGTTAAGAAATTATTTTGACTCAATGTATCCAAATATAGGACTTCATGATTTAGAAAAAGCGGCTAACATGCAACATAAAGAAGAATGCTATGCTTACTGGTTAGTAATGTTAGCTTCTCACCAAAGTGAGAAAAAGAACATCGGGCTACAACTATTAAACAAAACGTTCCCACAAGTGACGGAGTCGGTAATTGGGGTAAGAAATGAGGTTTTTAGGTTATTACTGTAACATCCCGCCTTTTTCCATTTACTTTTACGTTATACTAATTTAAACTCCGTTATATGTTTATAACATCTTCCGTTGATACGCGTTTTAAATTATCTCGTTTAGGTAATTCACGCACCCGAACGAAAGTTGAGGGACTAAACTTGACAAGGGATCAAACCCTTGACTAGGTCAAAGGGTCAAACCCCTTTCACCCATTCATTTCCACCTCCATCTCTCTCTCTCTTTCTCTCTTGCAAGAACACACACCCAATTATCAAATTCATTCAATCATCATCTAAATTCAATCTAGGAGGCTTACAACAAAATAAATTACATATTCGTGATCCTCTCTTCATCCTCTTCATTTTGGTACCAACTTCATCTCGTTTGGGTAACATTTCTAAAACTCTAGATTTCTCTAAATTCGTGTTTTTGACTTGAAATGGTGTTAGTTAGTGTCTATGGCTCATTGTGATGTCGTGTATGTAATTTGTGTGCTCGATCTCGTTGTTTTAGTATAACTAGCATGAACTTGAATTTTGGTGTGTTTTTCTTGAATTTTGGATGATCATATGTTGTTAGATGTTAAAAGTTCATGTTCTAATTGTGTTCCTAGTATCACTAGCTTCAATTTGATGTGTAGGTTGCTTTAGAAAAGTTCATGAACTTGATTTATGATTTTGGTGAATTTGGGTTAGGGTTTGATGAACTTGAAATGGACTTTTGATGCATTGAATGTCATGGATTATTGTTGGTAAGTGTTTAGTTGGATTGTATGCTTGATTACCTTCGAAACGGCATATCCTTCATGTAAATTGGTTGCCCGAATCATTGAATTGCATTTATGAACTTGTATGCGATTAATGTTGAGCATTAGATGCGGTTTTGGTTGTTATAATAGGTAGATTGATTGATGAATTGTGTTTAGTTGCATTCTACGTCAAAAGAGCTTTCCAACGATATAAGGTGCGAGTCCTAAGTGTTAACGGTTTGTGTTTTATGCACAAAAAGATTTAGGATCAAGACTTGAACATTTGAAACTGGCCAGGTACCAGCTCCCGTGTATTGTCGCGGCGCGGCATAAGCCGTGTCCAGGCTCTGATACCATCTGTAGCGACCCGACCAAATCATGTTTGACGGCGCCGTCTACTTAGGTCCCGTTACGTGGTCATAAGTCTTTAAGACAAAGTTTGACCAAAATATGTCGCCTTCATTTCAAAATAAAGATTGTTCCCAAAGTTTACAAGAATTGTTCAACCAATAGTTAAGTTACAACGTTATAATACGAATGAAATCTAGGCGACACGGTTTAAAGTAAAGTCAAAAGACGCTCCATGAAATGCACATATACTCGACATCCAATGCAAGTATCAAATAATGAGCGGAAGCATGTATCATGTATCGTTCAAGGACCTGAGAAAAACATAGAAATCTGTCAACACCGCCGGTGCGTTAGTGAGACCAAATGGCATGACGAGGAATTCATAACTACCATAACGAGTTCGGAAATCGGTTTTGGAGACATCTTCCCCCTTAACCCTCAATTGATGATAACCCGAGCGGAGATCGATTTTCGAATATACACAAGACCCTTGTAGTTGATCAAAGAGGTCATCGATGCGAGGAAGAGGATATCGGTTCTTAACCGTCAATTTATTTAGTTCACGATAATCAATGCACATTCGTAGGGATCCATCTTTCTTTTTAACAAACAAAATCGGAGCCATTAGCAAATGGGAGACTCCTACTACTCCTACTCACATTCGTCAATTTTTGGGTCTCGCCGGGTACTATCGTAGATTCATCGAAAATTTCTCTTTGGTTGCACGTCCTCTGACCGCATTGACTCACAAGGGAAAGAAATTCATTTGGGCGACCGAACATGAATCCGCATTCCAAATCTTGAAAACGAAGCTAACCACCGCTCCTATCTTGTCACTTCCCGAAGGCAATGATGACTTTGTTGTATATTGCGATGCCTCAAAACATGGTTTTGGGTGTGTATTGATGCAACGAACGAAAGTCATTGCTTATGCTTCTCGACAACTCAAAATTCATGAACGAAACTATACGACACATGATCTCGAACTCGGAGCCGTCGTCTTTGCACTTAAAATGTGGAGACACTATCTTTATGGAACCAAGAGTACTATCTTTACCGACCACAAAAGTCTCCAACACATTTTCGATCAAAAGCAACTAAACATGAGACAACGACGGTGGATTGAAACTTTGAACGATTATGATTGCGAGCTCCGTTACCATCCCGGGAAGGCAAACTTAGTAGCCGATGCCTTAAGTCGAAAAGAAAGAGCGGTGCCTCTCCGTGTCCGAGATTTAAACATCACCATTCACACCAACCTTAATAGCCAAATTCGGGTAGCCCAAGATGAGGCTCTCAAGGATGAAAACATCTCTCTCGAACACTTGAACGTCCTCACCTCTCGATTCGAAGTTAAAGAAACCGGACTCCGATATTTCGCCGGAAGGATTTGGGTGCCTAGTTATGGGGACCTACGAAGCCTTATTTTAGATGAAGCCCATAAGTCACGATACACGATTCACCCCGGTGCCAATAAGATGTACCACGACCTTAAACAGCTATATTGGTGGCCGAACATCAAAAGGGACGTAGCTACTTATGTTTCCAAGTGTTTGACATGTTCCAAAGTCAAAGCCGAACACCAAAGACCGTCCGGACTACTTCGACAACCCGAGATCCCGCAATGGAAGTGGGAAAGGATAACGATGGATTTTATCACCAAACTACCAAAAACGACGGGCGGTTATGATACCATTTGGGTTATTGTTGACCGTCTCACCAAATCCGCACACTTCCTGGCCATGAAAGAAACGGACAAAATGGAGAAACTTGCACCACTTTACATTAAGGAGATCGTAGCCCGACACGGTGTACCTTTATCGATTATCTCCGACCGAGATGGCCGTTTCGTTTCTAGATTTTGGCGTACATTGCAAGAAGCGTTGGGAACACGTTTAGACATGAGCACCGCATATCATCCTCAAACCGATGGACAAAGCGAACGTACAATTCAAACCTTGGAGGACATGTTACGAGCTTGCGTGGTTGATTTTGGAAAAGCTTGGGACAAGCACTTACCTCTCGCCGAGTTCTCTTACAACAATAGTTATCACGCGAGTATTAAAGCCGCACCTTTTGAGGCGCTATACGGCCGAAAATGTCGTTCACCTCTTTGTTGGGCCGAGGTAGGCGACGTGCAAATCACCGGACCCGAACTCATTCACGAAACCACCGAGAAGATCGTACAAATCCGAGATAGGCTCCGGACGGCCCGGAGTCGTCAAAAGTGCTACACCGACAAAAGACGCAACGACCTCGAATTTTAAGTCGGTGACCGAGTAATGTTAAAAGTTGCACCTTGGAAAGGTGTAATCCGTTTTGGGAAACGCGGAAAGCTAAATCCGCGGTATATTGGTCCTTTCGAAATCTTGGAGCGTATTGGAACCGTTGCTTATCGTTTAGATCTTCCGCCTCAATTGAACTCCGTTCATCCTACCTTCCATGTATCTAACTTGAAAAAGTGTCTTGCCGAACCCGATATCGTCATCCCTCTCGAGGAACTTACTATTGATGACAAGCTTCATTTTGTGGAGGAACCGGTTGAAATTGTGGACACCTCCGTCAAGACATTGAAACAAAGCCGAATCCCGATTGTTAAAGTCCGTTGGAACGCCAAAAGAGGACCCGAGTTTACTTGGGAAAGGCAAGATCAAATGCAAAAGAAATACCCTCATTTATTCCCAATTCCGGAAACGCAGGATTCCGAGGAAGAAACAACGACTACTACGCCTACTTAAATTTCGGGACGAAATTTCTTTTAAGGAGTAGGTAATGTAACATCCCGCCTTTTTCCATTTACTTTTACGTTATACTAATTTAAACTCCGTTATATGTTTATAACATCTTCCGTTGATACGCGTTTTAAATTATCTCGTTTAGGTAATTCACGCACCCGAACGAAAGTTGAGGGACTAAACTTGACAAGGGATCAAACCCTTGACTAGGTCAAAGGGTCAAACCCCTTTCACCCATTCATTTCCACCTCCATCTCTCTCTCTCTTTCTCTCTAGCAAGAACACACACCCAATTATCAAATTCATTCAATCATCATCTAAATTCAATCTAGGAGGCTTACAACAAAATAAATTACATATTCGTGATCCTCTCTTCATCCTCTTCATTTTGGTACCAACTTCATCTCGTTTGGGTAACATTTCTAAAACTCTAGATTTCTCTAAATTCGTGTTTTTGACTTGAAATGGTGTTAGTTAGTGTCTATGGCTCATTGTGATGTCGTGTATGTAATTTGTGTGCTCGATCTCGTTGTTTTAGTATAACTAGCATGAACTTGAATTTTGGTGTGTTGTTCTTGAATTTTGGATGATCATATGTTGTTAGATGTTAAAAGTTCATGTTCTAATTGTGTTCCTAGTATCACTAGCTTCAATTTGATGTGTAGGTTGCTTTAGAAAAGTTCATGAACTTGATTTATGATTTTGGTGAATTTGGGTTAGGGTTTGATGAACTTGAAATGGACTTTTGATGCATTGAATGTCATGGATTATTGTTGGTAAGTGTTTAGTTGGATTGTATGCTTGATTACCTTCGAAACGGCATATCCTTCATGTAAATTGGTTGCCCGAATCATTGAATTGCATTTATGAACTTGTATGCGATTAATGTTGAGCATTAGATGCGGTTTTGGTTGTTATAATAGGTAGATTGATTGATGAATTGTGTTTAGTTGCATTCTACGTCAAAAGAGCTTTCCAACGATATAAGGTGCGAGTCCTAAGTGTTAACGGTTTGTGTTTTATGCACAAAAAGATTTTGGATCAAGACTTGAACATTTGAAACTGGCCAGGTACCAGCTCCCGTGTATTGTCGCGGCGCGACAATTGAGGGCCGCGGCGCGGCATAAGCCGTGTCCAGGCTCTGACCTCTTTGGTCAAAATACGAAAAATGTTTGGCACACTATGGACCTCCGATTCACATGAGACTTGTTCTAACATGCTTATATATGAATAAAAACCTCAGAAAAATAGTTCGGGACCCGACCCGAACGTGTTGACTTTCGTTGACTTTGACCGACCAAAGTTTGACTTTTAATCAAACTTAACCAAATATTTGTGCGATCGTTCTAACATGTTTTTATACTTGTACCTTGCATGAAACATGACAATTTGATTCACATGCTATTATGATCGAGTCTTAACGAGCCATAGGACTAATTGAACATCTTTGACCTATCGTGTTTACCGTTATTGATACAAACCTATTGTTTAGGTCAAGACTAGCATTGTTCTTTGCACACGTTTACTTGTCGAAGTACTTTACTACTCGTGCACTCAAGGTGAGATCATAGTCCCACTTTTACTCTTTTTGAACTTATATTTGGGATGAGAAAACATAAACGATTCTTTTGAACTAAGTGAACACAAGAACGGGAAAACAAACATTCTACATACGAGTTTAGAACAAAATCCTCAATTCGATTATCATTAGTTACACTTGCCGGGTGTAAGCGAGAACTTATGTTGTATGGATCCATATGGGTTTGACAAACCCTCATTCAAACGGTTCGCTACCGTTTACGAATGAAATATATTTTCGAGAAACAGTGTTTGTTCTAGCACTAAGTGATGGGGTATACAATGGAAGGAATGTTAAGCTTTGATAATTGGGTGCTCGTGAAACAAACTTTTGGAATGTATTACTATTATTTCATTGATGCAAATCTTGTGGTTCACTTGTACTTACTTACTTAAACCTATGATTTCACCAACGTTTTCGTTGACAGATTTCTATGTTTTTCTCAGGTCCTTGAACGATACATGATACATGCTTCCGCTCATTATTTGATACTTGCATTGGATGTCGAGTATATGTGCATTTCATGGAGCGTCTTTTGACTTTACTTTAAACCGTGTCGCCTAGATTTCATTCGTATTATAACGTTGTAACTTAACTATTGGTTGAACAATTCTTGTAAACTTTGGGAACAATCTTTATTTTGAAATGAAGGCGACATATTTTGGTCAAACTTTGTCTTAAAGACTTATGACCACGTAACGGGACCTAAGTAGACGGCGCCGTCAAACATGATTTGGTCGGGTCGCTACAATTACGAGACTGTTGGTCATTACGTAACCCTCGTCCCTTTGACGACGTTACAACACGCTGTCTTATCAACGGTTATGTTCCACAAGACCAAGGATGGGAAGTAGTCCTAGTAAAACCAGAATGCATGACTTGTTTCTGGACGTATGAATTACGTGTCTTTATTGCCTTTGCTGAACCACTTGTGTACTAGCTAGAATTATCTTCACAACTATCTTGTATCAAAGTTATTGTGTGCTATATTTCATGCTTTATGTAAAATAAGCGGTAATGTAAGTTTGTAAAATATTGTATAAAAGTTTGAACGCGAAATATTATTATAATCAGTTTTTCATATAGAATTGTAGTAGTTGAATTGTATATTAGCTACTAAGTATGAACTTAACGGGTAGGTACTACCCGAATTTAAACTTATAAAATGCTAATATGAAGAAAAAGCTTTTATAAATGAGTTCATATTATGCTACGAAATACTATTAACTACTCTTAATATTCTGTATGATTAACTTGTTCCATTTGACTATTTTGAAGGAAATGGCACCGATTACTCGACACACCGTGATTATGAATGAAGAGGAATTCCGTACTTTTCTAGCTTCAAACATAGCCGCAGTACAGGCTGCCCTACATACCAACAATAACCTTAGATCTAGCAGTACATAAAATCGTGTAGGATGCACCTACAAAGAATTCACTGCCTGCAAACCTTTGGAATTTGATGGAACCGAAGGACCGATCGGATTGAAACGGTGGACCGAGAAGGTCGAATCGGTGTTTGCCATAAGTAAGTGTACTGAAGAGGACAAAGTGAAGTACGCTACGCATACCTTCACAGGTTCTGCGTTAACATGGTGGAATACCTATCTAGAGCAAGTGGGACAAGATGATGCGTACGCACTACCGTGGTCAGCATTCAAGCACTTGATGAACGAGAAGTACCGTCCCAGAACCGAGGTCAATAAGCTCAAGACAGAACTTAGAGGGTTATGAATCCAAGGATTTGATATTACCACGTACGAAAGACAATTCACATAATTGTGCCTATTGTGTCCGGGAGCGTTCGAAGATGAGGAAGAGAAGATCGACGCGTTTGTGAAAGGATTACCGGAAAGAATCCAAGAAGATATAAGTTCACATGAGCCCGCCTCCATACAACAGGCATGTAGAATGGCTCACAAACTAGAGAACCAGATTGAGGAAAGAATTAAAGAACAGACGGCTGAAGAGGCCAATGTGAAGCAAGTCAAAAGAAAGTGGGAGGAAAACGGTGATAAGAATCACCAATACAACAACAACAGCAATTACAATAATAATCGCAACAATTATCCCAACAATCGCAACATCAATCGCAACTACAACAAACGGCCCAACAACAACAACAACAACAACAACAACTACAACAATCATCCCAACAACAATAACAACCGCAACAACAACAACAACAACAACAACAACAACAACAACAACAATCAGAAGCAGCTATGCCAAAGGTGTGAAAAGTATCACTCGGGGTTCTGCACCAAATTTTGCAACAAGTGTAAAAGAAATGGTCATAGCGCGGCGAAGTGTGAGGTCTACGGACCAGGGGTTAACAAAACGAAAGGAACAAATGGTGTCGGAACGAGTAACGGCGGAGCAAGTAGTGTCGGAGCAAGTTATGCCAATGTAGTTTGTTATAAATGTGGAAAACCGGGCCACATTATTAGAAATTGCCCGAACCAGGAGAACACGAATGGACAAGGCCGCGGAAGAGTTTTCAATATTAATGCGGCAGAGGCACAGGAAGACTCGGAGCTTGTTACGGGTACATTTCTTATTGACAATAAATCTGCTTACGTTTTATTTGATTCGGGTGCGGATAGAAGCTATATGAGTAGAGATTTTTGTACTAAATTAAGTTGTCCATTGACGCCTTTGGATAGTAAATTTTTACTCGAATTAGCAAATGGTAAATTAATTTCAGCAGATAATATATGTCAGAATCGAGAAATTAAACTAGTTAGCGAAACATTTAAGATTGACTTGATACCAGTAGAGTTAGGGAGTTTTGATGTGATAATCGGTATGGACTGGTTGAAAGAAGTGAAAGCAGAGATCGTTTGTTACAAAAATGCAATTCGTATTATACGAGAAAAAGGAAAACCCTTAATGGTGTACGGAGAAAAGGGCAACACGAAGCTACATCTTATTAGTAATTTGAAGGCACAAAAACTAATAAGAAAAGGTTGCTATGCTATTTTAGCACACGTCAAGAAAGTACAAACTGAAGAAAAGAGCATCAATGATGTTCCCGTCGCAAAAGAATTTCCCGATGTATTTCCGAAAGAATTACCGGGACTACCTCCACATCGATCTATTGAATTTCAAATAGATCTTGTACCAGGAGCTGCACCAATAGCTCGTGCTCCTTATAGACTCGCACCCAGCGAGATGAAAGAACTGCAAAGCCAACTGCAAGAACTATTAGAATGTGGTTTCATTCGACCAAGCACATCACCATGGGGAGCTCCTGTTTTGTTTGTCAAGAAGAAGGATGGTACATTTAGATTTTGCATTGACTACAGAGAGTTGAACAAACTTACCATCAAAAACCGTTATCCACTGCCGAGAATTGACGACTTATTTGATCAACTACAAGGCTCGTCGATTTATTCAAAGATCGATTTACGTTCTGGATATCATCAAATGTGAGTAAAGGAGGATGATATTCCAAAAACTGCTTTTAGGACGCGTTATGGTCATTACGAGTTTATGGTTATGCCGTTTGGATTGACTAATGCACCAGCTGTGTTCATGGACCTTATGAACCGAATGTGTGGGCTATATCTTGACAAGTTTGTCATTGTTTTCATCGGTGACATACTTATTTACTCAAAGAATGATCAAGAGCATGAAGAACATTTGAGAAAAGTGCTAGAAGTATTGAGGAAAGAAAAACTGTACGCTAAGTTTTCAAAGTGTGCATTTTGGTTGGAAGAAGTTCAATTCCTCGGTCACATAGTGAACAAAGAAGGTATCCAGGTGGACCCGGCAAAGATCGAAACCGTTGAAAAGTGGGAAACCCCAAAAACTCCGAAGCATATACGTCAATTTTTAGGATTGGCTGGTTACTACAGAAGATTCATCCAAGATTTCTCCAAAATAGCAAAACCCTTGACTTCATTAACGCATAAAGGGAAGAAATTTGAATGGAAGGATGAACAAGAGAAGGCATTTCAATTATTGAAGAAAAAGCTAACTACGGCACCTATATTGTCATTGCCTGAAGGGAATGATGATTTTGTGATTTATTGTGACGCATTAAAGCAAGGTCTCGGTTGTGTATTAATGCAACGGACGAAGGTGATTGCTTATGCGTCTAGACAATTGAAGATTCACGAGCAAAATTATACGACGCATGATTTGGAATTAGGCGCGGTTGTTTTTGCATTAAAGACTTGGAGGCACTACTTATATGGGGTCAAAAGTATTATATATACCGACCACAAAAGTCTTCAACACATATTTAATCAGAAACAACTGAATATGAGACAGAGTAGGTGGATTGAATTGTTGAATGATTACGACTTTGAGATTCGTTACCACCCGGGGAAGGCAAATATGGTAGCCGGCGCCTTGAGCAGAAAGGACAGAGAACCCATTCGAGTAAAATCTATGAATATAATGATTCACACTAACCTTACTACTCAAATAAAGAAGGCGCAACAAGGAGTTTTAAAAGAGGGAAATTTAAAGGATGAAATACCCAAAGGATCGGAGAAGTATCTTAATATTCGGGAAGACGGAACCCGGTATAGGGCTGAAAGGATTTGGGTACCAAAATTTGGAGATATGAGAGAAATGGTACTTAGAGAAGCTCATAAAACCAGATACTCAATACATCCTGGAACGGGGAAGATGTACAAGGATCTCAAGAAACATTTTTGGTGACCGTGTATGAAAGTCGATGTTGCTAAATACGTAGGAGAATGTTTGATGTGTTCTAAGGTCAAAGCTGAGCATCAGAAACCATCAGGTCTACTACAACAACCTGAAATCCCGGAATGGAAATGGGAAAACATTACCATGGATTTCATTACTAAATTGCCAAGGACTGCAAGTGGTTATGATACTATTTGGGTGATAGTTGATCGTCTCACCAAGTCAGCACACTTTCTGCCAATAAGAGAATATGACAAGATGGAGAAGTTAGCACGACTGTATTTGAAGGAAGTCGTCTCCAGACATGGAATACCAATCTCTATTATCTCTGATAGGGTTGGCAGATTTATTTCAAGATTTTGGCAGACATTACAGCAAGCATTAGGAACTCGTCTAGACATGAGTACTGCCTATCATCCACAAACTGATGGGCAGAGCGAAAGGACGATACAAACGCTTGAAGGCATGCTACGAGCATGTGTTATTGATTTCGGAAACAGTTGGGATCGACATCTACCGTTAGCAAAATTTTCCTACAACAACGGCTATCATTCAAGCATTGAGATGGCGCCGTTTGAAGCACTTTATGGTAGAAAGTGCAGGTCTCCGATTTGTTGGAGTGAAGTGGGGGATAGACAGATTACGGGTCCGGAGATAATACAAGAAACTACCGAGAAGATCATCCAAATTTAACAACGGTTGAAAACCGCCCAGAGTCGAAAAAAGAGCTACGCGGACAGTAAAAGAAAAGATATAGAGTTTGAAATTGGAGAAATGGTCATGCTTAAGGTTTCACCTTGGAAAGGCGTTGTTCGATTTGGTAAACGGGGGAAACTAAATCCAAGGTACATTGGACCATTCAAGATTATAGATCGTGTCGGACCAGTAGCTTACCAACTGGAGCTACCTCAACAACTCGCGGCTGTACATAACACTTTCCACGTCTCAAATTTGAAGAAATGTTTTGCTAAAGAAGATCTCACTATTCTGTTGGACGAAATCCAAATCAATGAAAAACTTCAATTCATTGAAGAACTCGTCGAAATAATGGATCGTGAGGTTAAGAGACTTAAACAAAATAAGATACCTATTGTTAAGGTTCGCTGGAATGCTCGTAGAGGATTTGAGTTCACCTGGGAGCGTGAAGATCAGATGAAGAAGAAATACCCGCATTTATTTCCAGAAGATACGTCAACACCTCCAACTGCTTAAAATTTCGGGACGAAATTTATTTAACGGGTAGGTACTGTAGTGACTCGAACTTTTCCATGTTTATATATATATATTAAATGAAATTGTTATTTACATGATTAAGTGTTTCCAACATGTTAAGCAATCAAACTTGTTAATACTTGATTAATTGAAATACGTTTCATATAGACAATTGACCACCCAAGTTGACCGGTGATTCACGAACGTTAAAACTTGTAAAAACTATACGATGACATATATATATGGTTATATATATAGTTAACATGATTTTATTATAATTATGTATCTCATTAGGTATTTTAACAATGAGTTATATACATAAAAATGAGACTATTAAATTAAGAAACTCGAAAACGATATATATAACGATTATCGTTATAACGTCTTACTAGGTACATATGAATCATATTAAGATATTGATACACTTGGTTAATTATGTTAAATGATAAGTAAATATATCATTAAGTGTATTAACAATGAACTACATATGTAAAAATAAGACTACTAACTTAATGATTTCGAAACGAGACATATATGTAACGATTATCGTTGTAACGACATTTAACTGTATATATATCATACTAAGATATATTATATATCATAATATCATGATAATATAACAATTTAACATCTCATTTGTTATAATAAACAATGGGTTAACAACATTCAACAAGATCGTTAACCTAAAGGTTTCAAAACAACATTTACATGTAACGACTAACGATGACTTAACGACTCAGTTAAAATGTATATACATGTAGTGTTTTAATATGTATTCATACACTTTTGAAAGACTTAAAGACACTTATCAAAATACTTCTACTTAACAAAAATTCTTACAATTACATCCTCGTTCAGTTTCATCAACAATTCTACTCGTATGCACCCGTATTCGTACTCGTACAATACACAACTTTTAGATGTATGTACTATTGGTATATACACTCCAATGATCAGCTCTTAGTAGCTCATGTGAGTCACCTAACACATGTGGGAACCATCATTTGGCAACTAGCATGAAATATCTCATAAAATTACAAAAATATGAGTAATCATTCATGACTTATTTACATGAAAATAAAATTACATATCCTTTATATCTAATCCATACACCAACGACCAAAAACACCTACAAACACTTTCATTCTTCAATTTTCTTCATCTAATTGATCTCTATCAAGTTCTATCTTCAAGTTCTAAGTGTTCTTCATAAATTCTAAAAGTTCTAGTTTCATAAAATCAAGAATACTTCCAAGATTGCAAGTTTACTTCCAAGTTTTCTAAATCCATTCCAAGTAATCATCCAAGATCAAGAAACCTTTGTTACTTACAGTAGGTTATCTTTCTAATAAAAGGTAATAATCATATTCAAACTTTAATTCAATTTCTATAACTATAACAATCTTATTTCGAGTGAAAATCTTACTTGAAATTGTTTTCGTGTCATGATTCTGCTTCAAGAACTTTCAAGCCATTCAAGGATCCTTTAAAGCTAGATCTATTTTTCTCATTTCCAGTAGGTTTATCCAAGGAACTTGAGGTATTAATGATGTTCATAACATCATTCAATTCATACATATAAAGCTATCTTATTCGAAGGTTTAAACTTGTAATTCTAGAACATAGTTTAGTTAATTCTAAACTTGTTCGCAAATAAAAGTTAATCCTTCTAACTTGACTTTTAAAATTAACTAAACACATGTTCTATATCTATATGATATGCTAACTTAATGATTTAAAACCTGGAAACACGAAAAACACCGTAAAACCGGATTTACACCGTCGTAGTAACACCGCGGGCTGTTTTGGGTTAGTTAATTAAAAACTATGATAAACTTTGATTTAAAAGTTGTTATTCTGGGAAAATTATTTTTATTATGAACATAAAACTATATCCAAAAATTATGGTTAAACTCAAAGTGGAAGTATGTTTTCTAAAATGGTCATCTAGACGTCGTTCTTTCAACTGAAATGACTACCTTTACAAAAACGACTTGTAACTTATTTTTCCGACTATAAACCTATACTTTTTCTGTTTAGATTCATAAAATAGAGTTCAATATGAAACCATAGCAATTTGATTCACTCAAAACGGATTTAAAATGAAGAAGTTATAGGTAAAACAAGATTGGATAATTTTTCTCATTTTAGCTACGTGAAAATTGGTAACAAATATATTCCAACCATAACTTAATCAACTTGTATTGTATATTATGTAATCTTGAGATACCATAGACACGTATACAATGTTTCGACCTATCATGTCGACACATCTATATATATTTCGAAACAACCATAGACACTCTATATGTGAATGTTGGAGTTAGCTATACAGGGTTGAGGTTGATTCTAAAATATATATAGTTTGAGTTGTGATCAATACTGAGATACGTATACACTGGGTCGTGGATTGATTCAAGATAATATTTATCGATTTATTTCTGTACATCTAACTGTGGACAACTAGTTGTAGGTTACTAACGAGGACAGCTGACTTAATAAACTTAAAACATCAAAATATATTAAAAGTGTTGTAAATATATTTTGAACATACTTTGATATATATGTATATATTGTTATAGGTTCGTGAATCAACCAGTGGCCAAGTCTTACTTCCCGACGAAGTAAAAATCTGTGAAAGTGAGTTATAGTCCCACTTATAAAATCTAATATTTTTGGGATGAGAATACATGCAGGTTTTATAAATGATTTACAAAATAGACACAAGTACGTGAAACTACATTCTATGATTGAATTATCGAAATCGAATATGCCCCTTTTTATTAAGTCTGGTAATCTAAGAATTAGGGAACAGACACCCTAATTGACGCGAATCCTAAAGATAGATCTATTAGGCCTAACAAACCCCATCCAAAGTATCGGATGCTTTAGTACTTCGAAATTTATATCATATCCGAAGGGTGTCCCGGAATGATGGGGATATTCTTATATATGCATCTTGTTAATGTCGGTTACCAGGTGTTCATCATATGAATGATTTTTATCTCTATGTATGGGATGTGTATTGAAATATGAAATCTTGTGGTCTATTGTTACGATTTGATATATATAGGTTAAACCTATAACTCACCAACATTTTTGTTGACGTTTAAAGCATGTTTATTCTCAGGTGAATACTAAGAGCTTCCGCTGTTGCATACTAAAATAAGGACAAGATTTGGAGTCCATATCTATATGATATTGTGTAAAAACTGCATTCAAGAAACTGATTTCGATGTAACATATTTGTATTGTAAACCATTATGTAATGGTCGTGTGTAAACAGGATATTTTAGATTATCATTATTTGATAATCTACGTAAAGCTTTTTAAACCTTTATTTAAGAAATAAAGGTTATGGTTTGTTTTAAAAATGAATGCAGTCTTTGAAAAAAAAGTCTCATATAGAGGTCAAAACCTCGCAACGAAATCAATTAATATGGAACGTTTTTAATCAATAAGAACGGGACATTTCATCTACGAAGTTGTTAGGAAACTCACATGTAGCTTCCACGAAGTTGTGAGGAAATTCACATGTAGCTTCCACGAAACTGTCAGGAAACTCACATGTAGCCTCCATGAAGCTGTCAGGAAACTCACATGAAGCTTCAAGGAATTGTTTTTAGCTTACTCCTTAAATCATTCTATAAATAGACCCTCTTGTAACTCATTCTAAACACACCACAAATATTCAGTAAATACATTCTATAGTTGGTCCGTGGACTAAAGCAATCACAACGATTGCATATAACCACGTTATCTCTTGTGTTGATTTACATTTCTTGCATTTATAATCTTTCGTTCATTAAGTGGGTTAGTAATCTTGTAGAATTACTATCGGTGAGTGATCTTGTTGAATCACTTGCGTTGTTTTGGGTCCTAATATCCTTACAACTGGTATCAGAGCATAAGGTTTCATTAAGGGAACGATGGCGGAAGATGGGAAGTTTAGAATTGACCAATTCGATGGGAGAGACTTTGGCTTTTGGAAGATGCAAATTGAAGATTACTTGTATCAAAAGAAGCTACACCAACCCTTGTTAGAGACCAATCCTGAAAGCATGAACGATGCCGATTGGACGCTTTTGGATCGTCAAGCTTTGGGCGCTATTCGTCTTTCACTTGCTAAGAACGTTGCATACAACTTTGTGAATGAGAAGACGACGTTTGCTTGCTTGAAAGCACTCTCTAACATGTATGAGAAACCTACCGCTTCTAATAAGGTATTTCTCATGCGTCAATTGTTCAATACAAAGATGAAGGAAGGTACGAGTGCAACGGATCATATCAATGAATTTAATAATATCGTTTCAAGGCTTGAATCGGTAGAAATTAAGTTTGATGATGAACTAAAAGCACTAATATTGCTTTCATCATTACCGGAAAGTTGGTCGGGTACGGTTACCGCGGTTAGTAGCTCTATGGGAACTACTAAGCTAGCGTTTGAAGCAATAAGGGATTTGATTCTTGATGAAGATACTCGTAGGAGAAACTCGGGGGAATCGACATCCGGTTCTTTGTTAAGTACCGACAACCGTGGTAGGAAATTTGATCGCGGTGAGAAGAATGTTAGAAAGAAGTCTGAGAAGAGGTATCCATCGAAAGATAGAAGTGAAGCTGTTTGTTGGGGTTGAAATCAAAAAGGACACTTTCAAAGGAATTGTAAAAATGGTCCGGCGAAAGGTGTGAACTTGACCGAGGAAGAAAGTGATGATGCACTTTTATGTAGTGTTGAAAATTCTATGGAGTCTTGGATTTTGGATTCGGGAGCTTCGTTTCATGCTACTCATGTCAAAAGCATGATGAAGAATTTTCGTTCATATCAAGGCAAGGTGAGATTAGCGGACGACAAACAACTCAATATAGAGGGCATTGGAGATGTTGTATTGAAGACTACTCTTGGCTCTAATTGGACCTTGAAAAACGTAAGGTACATTCCTAAATTAAAAAGGAAACTTATTTCGGTTGGTCAATTAGATGATGAAGGTAACGCGGTTACTTTTGAAAACCGCCAATGGAAGGTGGTTAAGGGTAGTTGTGTCGTGGCTCGTGGACATAAAAGGGGAACTCTTTATATGGTTGAAGTGTTTGATGAAGACGCGGTGGTTGCTACAGTTAATGTTGAGTCTGAAATAACTCTATGACACCGAAGACTCGGGCATATGAGTGAGAAGGATATGAAGATGCTTGTTTCGAGTGGGAGAATTCCGGATTTGAAAAAGGTAGAACTTGGGTTTTGCGAACCATGTGTATATGGGAAGCAAAAGAAGGTGACTTTTGGGAAATCGGGAAATGCTCCTAAGTTGGAGAAATTGGAGCTTGTTCATACGGATGTATTTGGTCCAACGAATGTAGAATCACATGGAGGTTCTCGCTATTATGTCACCTTCATTGACGACTCCACTCGAAAGGTATGGGTTTATTTTCTTAAAGCTAAATCTGATGTATTTAATACATTTGTGAAGTGGAAAGCTATGGTAGAAAATGAGACTAACTTGAAGGTCAAGTGCTTGAAGTCGGATAATGGAGGGGAATATGGTAGTCTTGAGTTTAAAACCATTGTGCAAAGCTCGGTATTAGAATGTTAAAAACGGTACCAGAGACACCGCAACACAATGGGGTCGCCGAACGTATGAATCGTACTTTAAATGAAAGGGCTAAGAGTATGAGACTACATGCCGGTTTGCCTAAAATGTTTTGGGTGGATGCGGTTAACACGACGGCTTATTTGATAAATAGGGGACCCTCAACACCGCTGGGTTTCCGAATTCCCGAGGAAGAATGGCAAGGTAAGAAGGTGAGTTATGGTCACCTTAGGATCTTTGGGTGTAATGCATATGTGAAGACCAAAGATGCGGATAGAGACAAGCTTGAAGCTAAGTCAAAGAAGTGTATTTTCATAGGCTACGGGTCGGATGAAATGGGTTATCGTTGTTGGGATAACGAGGCTAGAAAAGTAATTCGTTCTCGCGATGTTACTTTTGATGAAGATTCGGTCTATGGCAAACTGGAAATGGGGAGTCCTAAACCGGGTCATGTTATTTTTGACGATGTTTCTATTGATGATTTTACAGGTTCTAGTGGGAGTACGGGAAACAATGAATTGCCAATGAACGGTGAGGCGTCGAAAAATGCTAATGATGGGGATGGTTCGGAAAGCGGTGATGATTTCGAACATAGTGCGAATTCTAGTGATGAGGAGGACACAAATGAAACCGGTCCAACCATTTCGGTTACTCCTACACTAAGACGCTCGACTAGAGTGCCCAAACCTAATCCTAGGTATTCTCCATCAGCAAACTACTTGCTCTATACCGAGAATGGTGAACCCGAAAGTTACTTTGAGGCAAGGAAGACAAAAGAATCCATACAATGGGAGCTTGCCATGAAAGAAGAGATGGGGTCACTTGAGAAGAATAAAACTTGGTCACTAGTGAAGTTACCTCATGATAAAAGGGCATTGCAAAGTAAATGGGTGTATCGAATCAAGAATGAGTTGGATGGCAAGAAAAGGTACAAGGCTCGTTTGGTGGTTAAAGGCTTTCAACAAAAGAAAGGAGTTGACTACCAAGAGATATTTTCACCGGTGGTGAAGATGACTACTATTCGTTTGGTACTTTCTATGGTTGCATCCGAAGACTTACATCTAGAGCAACTAGATGTGAAGACCGCATTCTTGCATGATGATCTTGTTGAAGAGATCTACATGAGGCAACCCGGGGGCTTTGAGGTAAAGGGTAAAGAGAAGTGGGTTTGTAAGCTAAAGAAAAGTTTGTATGGATTGAAGCAAGCATCTCGGCAATGGTACTTGAAGTTTGATGATTTTATGAAGAAGATTGATTTCTTAAGATGTGAAGCGGATCACTGTTGCTACTTGAAGAAACTCAAGTCTTCTTATATAATCTTATTGTTGTATGTTGATGACATGTTACTTGCAGGTTCCAACATGTCCGAAATTAACAAGTTGAAGGGATTACTTTCCCGTGAATTCGAGATGAAAGATCTTGGTGGTGCTAGGCAAATACTTGGCATGAGTATTGTGCGTGATCGTGTGAAGGGTACTCTATACTTGTCTCAATCCAAATATATTGAGAAAGTTGTAGAGAGGTTTAACATGGAAAATTCAAAGGCTCGTTCTATGCCTTTGAGTAGCACGATAAAGCTATCAAAAAGTCAATCACCTAAAATGGAAGAAGACAAAACGGATATGGAAAAGGTTCCATATGCATCGGCCGTGGGTAGTATTATGTATGACATGGTTTGTACAAGACCCGATATTGCTCAAGCAGTGGGAGTTGTAAGTCGTTATATGTCTAATCCGGGGAAAGAGCATTGGGAAGCGGTCAAATGGTTGCTTCGTTATTTGAAAGGTACTTCTAATATGGGATTGTGTTTCTCCAAAAACAATCTCATACTTAGGGGTTATGCGGATGCTGATTTGGGTGGATGTGATGATTCGGGGAAAAGCACTACGGGTTATGTTTTCACAATTGGGAAGACGGCGGTTAATTGGATGTCTCGACTACAAAAGAGTGTTGCTTTGTCAACTACCGAGGCCGAATATACGGCTATTGCAGAAGCTTCTAAAGAGCTTGTTTGGTTGAAGAACTTCTTAGGTGAGTTGGGTAAAAGACAAGACTATTGCGTCTTGTATTGTGATAATCAAAGTGCAATACATCTTGGGAAGAATCCGGTGTTTCATAGTCGTACGAAACACATCAAGATAAGGTATCATTTTATTCGACAACATATAAATGATGGTACTTTATTATTGGAGAAAATCCTTGGTACGAAGAATCCTGCTGATATGTTTACTAAGGTTGTTACGATAGAGAAATTGAGGTTTTGCATTACCTCAATTGGTCTTCTAATGAATTGATGAGAGAAGACCCCAACTAGAGAATTAGAGAGTTAATATTCTAACAAATAGTGTTGAAGACCTTGTATCGAAAGTCTGCTCATCCGAAGTATGTGTTGAGTGTGCGTGTCCCAAATGGAGTTTGGCGGTATAATGGTGGTTTAACGTTCTTGGTTAGATCGTTGATATTTTGGGTTGACGAAGGTTGGGTTTGTTCAAAGTCTCCAAGTGGGAGATTGTTGGAGATATGGAGAACTTTAAACAATTAGAGGGAGGATTCCAGGAAACTCACACGAAGCTTCCACGAAGTTGTTAGGAAACTCACATGTAGCTTCTACGAAGTTGTTAGGAAACTCACATGTAGCTTCCACGAAGTTGTGAGGAAATTCACATGTAGCTTCCACGAAACTGTCAGAAAACTCACATGTAGCATCCATGAAGCTGTCAGGAAACTCACATGAAGCTTCAAGGAATTGTTTTTAGCTTACTCCTTAAATCATTCTACAAATAGACTGTGACGATCGCTCCAAATCCATATGGACGAACACGTCATTCATCGATTTCATTGCGAGGTATTTGACCTCTATATGATACGTTTTGTAATCATTGCATTCTTTTGAAAAGGCACACCATAAATGAATATTTAAATCAAAAGTTTTCAACATCTGATGATTTCTACATATAGACAATCGCCATAAATAATAGTCTACAACAGTACTTCCGTTGACAATGCAGTCAAAATAAGATACATGGTGATGATTTGGTGAATGCAACGTTTCCTTGAAAAATATGTCATGTAAGACTCCGTGCACATAGCTTGTCTAACATCTAAGCAAGCAGCGGAAGACTTCTAGGGAACTTGAGAATAAACATGCTAACAAGTGTCAACACAAAGGTTGGTGAGTTCATAGTTTTAGTGTTTCGCATAATCTGTATATAAAAGTGGATCACAAGATTTCAGTTGTTTCATCCAGAAACGTTTATCGATAGATTATATAAAATTGGATCACAAGATTTCAGTTGTTTCATCCAGAAACGTTTATCAAAATATTCTATGAAATTGAGCACCCTGGTAACTAAACTTAATGTATATATAATTTGTACCCTTTGTATAATCATCTTAATAATACACGCAAACCAACGTGTACGCTTCTCAAATAGCATACGTCCGTTAAAAGGCTAGTGCTCTAGCTCGGACGGGGATATCAAGCCCTATGGATCCATATACTACTACTCGCGCCCACCAGTTCTTATAACTGGCAGTTACTAGTTACCAAAGCTAAGGGATTTTCGGTTCAAACTCAGTGTAGAATTTAGTATGTACTTGTATCCATTGCGTTTAAACAAAAGTGCATGTATTCTCAGCCCAAAATATATATTGCAAAAGCAATTAAAAAGGGAGCAAATGAAACTCACCTTAGCAGCACATACAGTTGTTCATCGTAATGTGACCGAAACTCGGTATATCAAATAATCGTAGATCTCAACCTAGAGAACATATGTTGGTCAATAAATGTCTATCAAGCTAGGTTAGGTCATAGTGTATCATAATCCTAATGCTCGAGATCAACATACAAAAGTTATCCAAAGTCGTTTCAAAAAGTCAATTTTGACAATAGTTAAACAAAACGAGACGTACCTTATTTAAGGTTTCATTTACTCGGTTGATAATATTCAAAAATCCAATTTATCAATCTTACAAACAAGTTGTTTAAATACTAATTGCAGATTCAAAAGTAATTCCAATTAACGTCAATTATAATTCAGTTGACCATAACTTTTGACTCGTTCATCGAAATTACGCGATTTCTAAATGAAAAGTTATTGATTTTTCGCCAGCTTTCCAAAAACATGTATATCATATACCTTTTACCGGTAATATATGTATTTAATTCATGATTCATTATAAACTGTTTAACGACGAAATTTAGCATACAAGCTTGTATTAATATATATACTCGAGCACTAGACATGGATACACTATTAGTATATAAAAGATAAAATATAAATGCTTACGTATCAATATTGTGATTCAATATTTCAGAAAAGTACGTAGACGTAACGGAGATGATAAACATTAGGTTTGATTCATAAATATACCCCCGAACATTACCCATAATTTCCTTAGCTCTATCCCGCTCGAAAACCCATTTTGAAGGTGACACGCTCATAACCTCTTCGTAGTATTTTATGTATAATACTAATTAATAATACTAATAATAATAAGATTAATAATAATTTTAATCTTAATAATAATAATAATAATAATAATAATAATAATAATAATAATAATAATAATAATAATAATAATATAAATAAATACTTACAGAGTAATTTTAAGAGTGTGAGAAAAACAACATTGAAATCGTGCAATTTATAGAACCTTTTCTGAAAAAGCACCTCATGCGATCGCATGGGTTTTATGCCTATTTCTCATGCGATCGCATGACCCCAAAATCCAGCTCACAATTTTTTGTTGTTTTGCTTGTCGACATAATTAAATATAATATATATAATTTAAATTAATTAATTATATATTATATTAAATTCATGTGAATAGTTGACTTGTAATTTTCGTTCTGATGACTCGTACGTTGTCACTCGACTTATGTCCCGGTTCCGGTTTCTCGAACGCATTTTCGTACGCTTAGAAAACTCGCAATTTACGTTTCGTGTCACGTACCTTTGCCAAAATATAGCCTTAAATTATCCCTAAACTATACCACTCAAAGTATATCTTAATCTTTCGAGTATTTTGGTCATTTACTTTTATATATCATCGTCTCGCTATTTGTTAATATATATATAATAACAAATCGTTTTATGACCAAGCTAATATATATTTTCAACATTCATAAACACGTTTTAAATATACGTCGCAAGTTATTCATATAATTAATATTCCAACTTATCATATATATTCAAATAAATATTTAAACCAATAAGTTTAATGTACGGTATCAAACAATTAATACATTGTTACGTTTTCAAGTTATAGTATATATATGTATCTATATACATATAATTGTTCGCGAATCATCAAGAATAACCGAAAGGTATTTGAATATATGAAAGTAGTTCAAAAATTTTGAGATTCAGTTTTACAGACTTTGCTTATCGTGTCGGAAATGTTAATCATACAAAGATTAAGTTTAAATTTGGTCAAAAAATTTCGGGTCATCACATAGACCCTCCTGTAACTCATTATAAACACACCACAAATATTCAGTAAATACATTCTATAGTTGGTCTGTGGACTAAAGCAATCACAACGATTGCATATAACCACGTTATCTCTTGTGTCGATTTACATTTTTTGCATTTATAATCTTTCGTTCATTAAGTGGATTAGTAATCTTGTAGAATTACTATCGGTGAGTGATCTTGTTGAATCACTTGCGTTGTTTTGGGTCCTAATATCCTTACAGTTCAACTGTCTCGTTATTAGCACATGCAGGGTTAACTACATGGTCACAAAGATTTTTTTTGTCAGTTTTTAGGTTTCCTCTCATTAGTAATTAGCATACTATTCATAATTACAAATTACAAAAAACAATATGCAGTTTGCTTTATTCCCTAAAGCTTCAAATCACTAAAAATTGCTAAAAACATAATGGTTAAAACGGGTCAATTGGGTAAAAGTGACCCAAAGTCTATTTCTGCTCCATATGACATTATAAATAGTTTATTTGATTATGAAGACAGATTATTAACACATGACCTATTTGTCTAGAAAACTAGACAGGTTGTTGATGGGTCAATCTAACCTGACTTGGCTTAATTGAACCATACAAAAAATAACCCATTTCAACCCAGCCTGTTTTGACCATTACACAACCTGTCCCCCTTATTACAGTATCAGAATTATCTTTTTACTTGTAATCTAGGTTCATCCCATGCTTTTCCCTCCTTTAGTGCAATTTTGGATGTTTAGAAAATGTACTTATAGACTAAATTATCAACGTGTGTGCATTATACATTTACTTTAATAAACGTGAACACATCCTACAAAACATGAAACTCTTGTTACTTCTCATATCTCAAAATCAGGAAATTAAGAAGTTACCTGTTATAATCTTTAGTGTTTTATCTTTAACCCAACAAATGCATTTTATCTTTACCTGTTATAATATTAGTGTGCTAGCTATTATTCAATAGTAGTATGTTTTTGGCTAATTATTCGCACATGCACATTGTCGTTGAAATCTGAAATACCATAAAACAGTCAACAGAGTCATGTCATTGTTATAACAAAACACACTTTTTAAAAATATTGTAAAAATACACCCAGTCGTTCCCACGAGTTTGAACTTGTTACCGAGAAGTTTTCATACGCAGTCTAGATTTTTTTTCGTAAACCTGTACGGAGTTCGTACGAGTTGAACAAATTTTGTTCGATCCTAAGCGATTCGAGAGTTTTTATTTCGTATACGTGTACCGAGTTCGATTTCAACCAAATTTTGTTAGAACTTGTTCAGACCCTATACAATAGTTCACACGAAAAATTTCATCGAACACGTTCAAACTCATGACAAACTAGTGAAAACTAAGACTAAACTACAATACTGTTAAAAGGAAAAACAAAAGAAATCGCTAGTCCCACATCGGGTGAAAGTAAAAGTGGTGGAATATATTTAAATGCCATTTGGACTCATTTTCTCGCCGGTCTAGTAACGTGGGCCTATGATCCAAGTGGAGGCATCACATCGTTTAATGAATGATGACTCTCCTGAACTACAAATTCTGGATAAAGCCCAAATTATGTGGGCTCGGCATTTAAATCAAACGATTTGTATTCAAAAACCCGAGTTAGGGGATAAAGCCCAAATCATGTGGGTTCATCATTTAAATCAAACGATTCGTATTCAAAAACCCGAACTATTCAGGAAAAAGTCCAAATCATGTGGCGTATATGTGCGTACTGAGCTAGTTTATGCTCTGAGATCTTATTTAATGATTAATTACTTTCATTAATACCTTAGAACGTGCTATTAAGTGTGTAATCACTTAACTTGATCACCGGAAGCCCTTATGACCGTTAGTGTCACTTGACGTTTCGAACAAACTGCGTACTGCGTACACGTTTAACTTTTGTCTTAATCGGAATATTATGACTACAAAATATTAATTATTATTTTATAATAATAATTACTTGGATTTTTGGATGCTTAATTACGCTTAGTAACTTACTTATGCTTACTAGTTAGTCTTGTTGGATTTTCTACCTTATTGGACCTTAGCCCACCCTACACTAGTTAGTGGAATATTTAATTAGCCCAATTATTAATAGCTAGTGACCCATTAATAAGTAAGACAAATGGCCATTTATTAGAGGGAATATGCTAGCATTTTTGTCAAGTATTATCCTTAATGTTGCATGGGATCCTAACATAAGCACCAACTTTAGACAACCATTAACCATAAAGCAAAAAGTTGTCCCCCTTGTTCCCCCCATGTTCCCACATTTTTAACACCACCACCACCTCCTCACCATCTATAAATACTAGCCTTATTTCACCCATTTTACACTTGCTCTCATTTGCATTTCACACACACTTACTCTCTAATTCTTTCTCTTGTCTTTCTCTCTCTAAAAAGTGTAACTAATTAAATTTTTCTTCTTCTTCTTCCTTCAACTTACACGAAATCATCATCATCATTTAAAGGTCTTGCTTTTTAGCTTTGATCTTGATTACATCTTGTAGATTCAAACTTGGATTTGAATCCTTCAAGAACATGGAAGATTCAAGCTTTCTAGCTTTGAATCTTCTCCTACTTTGTAGATCTAAATCTTTTTACTTTAATCTTGTTATTTTGTTATAAAGATTCAAACTTGTGTTTGTAATCTTCATGTATCTTAAAGATCCAAGCTTTATGCTTCAAGATCTTCAAGAACAACCAAGATGCAAGCTTTCTAGCTTGAATCTTCATATCTTTTGTTGGATCTAACTTTTCTAACTTATGGTCTCATTATTTTGTTGTAAAGATCAAAACTTGTATTTATGGTCTTCATGTAACTTAAAGATCTAAGCTTTATGCTTCAAGGTCTTCAAGAACACTAAAGGTTCAAGCTTTCTAGCTTTGTGACCTTATAACTTGTGTGAAAAGGATCCAAGCTCTCTAGCTTAGGGTTCCATCACTTCATTTGATTTAGATTGTGTTAATACTTATTTGATTGAAGTAAAGTTTGTAACTTTGTTTGTAAATAGGACTGTATTTATGTTAAGACTAAGGATATGATGTAAAATTGGTTCATCATCCATATAAGACTCTTAAATGAGTTGTGTTCTTACTTGGTCTTAACATATTGTGTGTTTATGGTAGAATCTTGGTCAAGGTGATGCTAACTCATCAATGAGTTGTACACTTGAAGCTACAAGCATCAAGGATGAGAACCGTGATGAGCATCAAGCACCAAGAACCCCACCGGAGCACTTGTTTACTGTTTTTTGGGATTTGATCTGTAACCTGGGCTACTGTAAAGTTTATTTTCAGTTAGTTCGGTTTGAGTAGATGATTTTCTGTTTAGGCCTCGTCTTAATCCGAGTTACGGTTTAGGATTTATGGCGCTCCGAAAGTCACTACGCCTTGTAACGTTGTGCTGAAATTTCTGTCCTACTCGCACTTAAACCATCGCCATGGTCAAACGAAGATGTGTTAGGTTCTAAAAATTGGTCAGCGGTTAGAGGACTCACATACGGAGCCATAGCCACTGACTACGCGTCTTTTCGATTTACGTAGAGGTCGTAGCAGCTGATCCAAATCAGCCTATTGTTTCGATCTCTATACTTGTTAAATTTACTTAGCTTTTACAATGATGAATGATGATGATGATGACACTTAAACTTATTTTATGCACTATTAGAACTTATAAGGACGGCATACTGACCTAGTAACCTTTGATTTAGGTTGACGACCTTTCGGACCAACTTACTACTTGCATACTTTCATTACCGACTTTACCGCTTTTATCACTGTGAGTTATAGCTTCCCTTTTTACTTATACTATTTTTGGGACTGAGAATACATGCGCTTTTTATGTTTTACTTATTTGACACGAGTACTTAAACTTTACATATGTGTGGGTTATACAACGTCATAAAGATTCCCCTTAGCACGGTAGCGTTTAACTATTAGTTTTTGAACCGGTAGACGCGAATATTAGATATGGATCCATAGGGTTTGACATCCCCACTCGAGCTAGTCACGCTAGCATTTAACGGGTGTTTAATACTTCGAGGACATACGCACTCGCCAGGTGTACTTTTAGGGGGTGATATTTATATTTACGTTAAGTCTAGTTACCATGTGCCCACGGTTAAACATATACTTTTCATACTGTTTTGAATACTGATTTAAACTGCTGGTTGAAGCACTGAAATCTCGTGGTCTACATTACTTTACTGTTTACAAACTATAGCTCACCAACATTCGTGTTGACTTTTTAAGCATGTATTTCTCAGGTGCTTAGACGTTGTTGCTTCCGCTGTTTAGACTTGTTGTCTTGGTGTTAAACTTGCTGTTAAGGACCTGCTGTGCTAGAATTTCCGCTGCATTACTTAGAGATGTCTCAATCATGAAACTTTTCCTTTGCATTTGTAGTTTATGTTATTATCAAATAATGACTTTGTAACGACCTTTGTGTCACGTTATCTTTTGTAAACGCTATCTTTTATGAATGCAAAACTGGTTTTCAAACAGCATGTAGTACTTGACCCTGTAAAGATCCTGTTGTTGACGAATCGTACACGATGATTTTGTACGGGGCGTCACAATATACCTGAAGAAGACGAGCAAAAAAGTTTTTCTGTTATCAAGCACTTGACTAACGGCAAGACTAGGTACAAAATCCGACAACCGTTGATAGTTAGTTAAAATCCCCCAAATTGTTTCAACACTAGCGTCAACCACCACTGTTGACCTAATTCTCCGTCAATTCTTACTCAATTTCTCAACCTCAATATCATCATCATCATCATCAAAATCGCATTCATTCAATTCACTATCGCTGGTATCAGTCAACGATTCTCGTTTAAACGATGATGACACTGCAACAGATGATGAATAAAACGAAGGTAATGAAGTCCTAATAGTTGCTACTAGGGTTACTCCTAATGTTAGTGGTTTGTATATAGGAGTGTATTTAAATGTGGTGGTACGTATATCGGTCATATAATTGATCGGTGTATCTATTATTGTTGTGCTGGCCGCCGGACTTGGTGCCATTTCCGGCAATAGTAAACGTCCGTATGTATTGATTTTGTCATCACTACCTTTATAAAATATAATATAATATAAATATAAATATAAATATACTTTATATATTACTCCGTCCGTCCGTTCCATTACAAGTGTCCATTTACTTTTTTGCACACAGTTTTAGGAAATTTCACTAACTTCATTCTCCACCGATCAGAAATCTTCTCTCTCCAGAATAACCTCTTCATTGGTTGACACTTGAAATAGGACATTCTAAAATGAAAATGTAGACACTTGTGGTGGGACGGATGTAATATATAGCTGTCAATGAAACAGATGGTACTACACAGCAATTTTAGTTTAGTTAATCCCCGTCTTTTATAATACAACACTCGCTTTTTTAACGGAACAACGTAAATCGCTTTGTAAAAATCAAGGGAGACAGACTCATGAATTATGATATTGATAAAATCCACTCTAAGCTTAATCAGTGTTTTAAACGACGTCAGTTGCGTTCGTTGCGATGTCCGTTACAGCATTTCGGTGCCCGCCTCGACCCCGTCACGTCTTATAATGGGTTGGTCAAGGGTCAAAAGTCGGGTCAAATACGGGAAAAGTCTGGTCAACCCCGGTCAAAAGTCAATAATTAGGTTAAAATCGGTCAAAAGTCGGTTAAATCAATTAACATTGGCGTATTAGTGTTACTTTTTTAATATATTAATGATAATAGCATTATAGGTACAAACTGGTAATCGAAAGTTTTTTTACTTTAAAATATGTGGATATATATATATATATATATATATATATATATATATATATATATATATATATATATATATATATATATACAGGATTAATGGGTAAGTAACCAATCGGGGGGAAGCGGGGGGAAGCAAAAAAAAAAATTCGTTTTTTTTGGATTTTTTTCCGGCATCAAGATCACACGAAAATATGAACATTTAGAAGTGATACTTCGTGATGAATGTTATTATTTAGGGGGGAAAACGATCGACAAAAATAACATTCAAGATAATATTGTTCGTGAAGAATATGAACATTTTTTTATGTTTTGTGAAGTAAAATTTAGCCCAATTTAGAGTTTAGGGTTTAGGGTTTGGTGTTTTGGGTTTATTCCATAAACCCAAAACACCAAACCCTAAACCCTAAACTCTAAACCGTTCGTGTTAAAAACTCAATCTAAATCCTAAATCTAAACCCTAAATCTAAACCCTAAACCCTAAATTTCTAAACCCTAATATCTAAAACCTATAAACCCTAATATCTAAACCCTAATATCTAAACCCCAATAGCTAAAACCTCAACATACGCTCGAAAAATAAGATAATTGTTATATATTATTTCTTTGAGCGTTTTCCCGCCAAAATAAAAACATTTATCACAAAGTGTCTCTACTAAATGTTCATATTTTCATCCCATCTATAATGTTCGTGAACGAAGTTTTTTCAAAAAACGAAAAAAAAATATAGTTTTTGCTTCCCCCCGCTTCCCCCCAATTGGTTACTTCCCTCTTGATCTTACCACTATATATATATATATATATATATATATATATATATATATATATATATATATATATATATATATATATATATGTCAACGTCCGTCTCAACCTCCGTCTTTTTTCAACATTGTGCTTAAGACATGTATGTACACTATAAATACTTAATACTTAATACATGATATAATGTGAGTTGATTTATCAATTTTATCAGTGAAATTATGACTACTCAAAAATTAATGAAAAATTAATTAATTAAATATTATTTTAAAAGTAGTTATTAAATTTATTGGAATAATAAACAACAAAAACACTACCAATTAAAAAACAAGATATCTTGAATCAGAAATAAGATGTAAAGAATTAATCTTGAATCAGATGAATCATTGCTAATGAAACTCTTAATTTTTTAAAAATGGCGAAAAGGAAAGGCATCATTTTCAAAGTAGATTTCGAGAAGGCCTTTGACTGTCACACTTGGGATTTTTTGTAAGAAGTTATACGTTGTATGGCGTTCGGGGATAGATGGAGGAAGTGGATATTGTCATGCCTTAAATCCGCATCTATTTCGGTATTGATTAATGGATCTTCAACTCGGAAATTTCCACTGGGAGAGGTGTCAGGCAGGGTGACCCATTATCGTCCTTTCTCTTTATTCTCGTTGCGGAAGGTTTAAATATTCTCACTAAAGCGGCGGTGGATAGAGGACTCTATAAAGGCGTGAATGTCGGGAATGATAATATTCTTATCTCGCATCTCCAATATGCGGATGATACTATTTTTTCGGAGAATGGAGTAGTTCAAATTCACTTAGCCTCATAAGCATCCTTAAATGCTTTGAGCTTTTTTCGGATCTTAAGGTGAATTTTCAAAAAAGTTGCGTATATGGTGTTGGTGTAACATATATGGAAGTTGAATCGTTTGCTCGTAGAATGGGATGTCAAGCGGGAAAATTACCTTTCATTTACCTCGGCCTTCCAATTGGTACTAAAATGAATAACATCTCTTCATGGAAACCAGTTATAGATAAATTCAAATCCCGACTTTCGAATTGGAAAATACGTTAGACATCTTTTGGTGGAAGACTAGTTCTCATCAAATCGATTCTTAATAGTCTTCCGTTGTATTACTTTTCACTCTTCCGTGCGCCACAGTGTGTTTAATATGTCTTGGGAGTGTGAGACGTTCGTGTTGGGGAGGGGATTCATCGGGTCACAAAATGTCGTGGGTTAAATGGGAAAATGTTATTACATCTTATGGGGCGGGGGGTTTTAATATTGGTAGTCTAAAAAGTAAAAACCTTGCTCTTTTGGGCAAATGATGGTGGAGGTTTAAAACCGAAACCAACTCGTTGTGGGTAAAAGTCATTCAAAGTATTCATGATTCTCATGGTAACCTATTGACGGAGTTTGGGTCATCCCATCCTTCGTCCATAGGTGTTTGGAATAATATTGTGCGTGCAGGAAATCATATCGAGGAATTACAAGTGCCTTTCAAAGAATCGTTCGTGAAGGTTATTGGAGATGGTAGTTGTACTTCTCTTGGAATGACCATTGGCTCGGGAGCAATTGTTTTCGTGTTCTATTTTCCTCGGCTGTCCAGATTAGAGTCTAGGACTGATGTTTCAATCAAAGATTGTTTGCTTATTGCTGAAAATGAGGTGCAATGTGATGGAAGAACTGATTCTACTAATTCATTGCCATTCTGGGAATGGGACAGAGTGTCATCGGGTCGAACTCTAAGTGAACTGCAGGCTTTATCAGACCTCATCAGTCCTACTGTCTTGGACCGTAGTGAAACAGATAGCTGGAGATGGAATTGGGATCGAATGGTCTCTTCACAGTTAAGAAACTTGCATCTATCATCGACATTCGGGTACTTTCTGATGCTGAAAATCATGCTATGAAAAGTAGATTATGAGGTAACATAAAAAGTAGATTAACACGGTATGTTAATTGGTTGCCTATACCATGGTTCAAAGAAGGTTGACCATGGTGCATATACATAAAGCCATAATTAAATTATTATATATATTAAAGTCATGATTACCTCATAATTACTATGTGAATATAAATATATAAATAAATAAAACTAATATTAAGAATATTAAAAAAGTTAAATACTATTAATACTACTTTATGTTTAAATTTTACCTTTTGCGTTTACGTATTTTACTTTTTACGTTTACGTTTTAAGTGTACATTTTATTTAACTTAAAAAATATATTTTTACGTTAAAATTTCACCTTTACGTTTACATATACGTTTTAGGTTGCGATTTATTATTACGTTTACGTTTAAGTTTTACCTATCGATTCAAAAATTTACTATTATTATATTAATTTTCATTTTAATTATTTTATTATAACATTAAAATAATTAATCAAATCTGAATACTGATAGGAGTAGTATATAAATACTCCATATTTTGTTCATCGCAAATTATTCAACAACTCTCTTTTAACGAGTCCTTTATCTTTCTAAGAAATACAAGTACGAAGCTTCGAATGGATATCTGGACGTGCAAGAACAACAAAATTCGATTGGTTACATTGGATCTCAAAGCCGAGTTCCATCGATGACCACAGATAGTTTAATTCTAGAGTCTGTTAAGTAGATGTCCATGCTCTCCTTGTTTGATTCTTCGTTCCTTCTTGTTTGTATAGCTAGATGTATCTCCTTATATGCCCATCCTAATCTCATGAATGGGCTTGCTGTATCTTCTTTATTTTAGTAATTCAATTTGTTGGCTTTTCAAAAAAAATAAAAATAAAATATTACTCCGTAATTTGTACTCGTATAAAATAGACTTTGGGAATTACATATATTAAGTGCCTAAAATATGTCTTGGAAACCGTAAGCAGTAATTATTTTAGTGGACCCTACACTAGTATTTGGACAAAGTTGGTCCAAAGAGTGAACCCTTTAATTACTTTTTATTATATTATATCCTAATTATTATGTACGTAGTAATTATTAACTAATTATAACCTAAAAAGTCTATACCATAGTCCAAAAAAGATTGACCATTGATCCATATGCATAAAAACCCTTCTTTTTAAGACCAAGTCAACTTTGCCAAGTGAGTTAAGTTGTTAAAATTTCATAAATACCTTTTACCCATTTGTCATATTAAAATTGACTTTTTTCCGTACATTTAGCATCCCTCTCGGAAATTTTTTTTTTTTTTTTTTTTTTTTTTTTTTTTTTTTTGTTGTTGCAAACTATATCCTTGTATTTTTAAATGGTGGTTTCCATATCAACGCAAGCATTTTCAAACTTTTTTTATTTTTATTTTTTAAAAGCAAGTCAATAATAATATACTAGTCATAAGCTAGTAGATACAGCGACACAAAACAACCATTTACAACAATTTTAACACGATAACGACACAAAAACCTTATAACACCAACACACACAACCCGCAAGCATTTTCAATTTCAATCAACAAATAGGACAAAGAGAGTGAGGGATGCAGCCGGGTTTGGGCAGGGTTTAGGTAATTCCAGACCGGAACCCGATTAAAAAACCCGTCCCAAACCCGGACTCATCGGGTCCCCATTTAGTTACTAACGAGTGGGTAAACGGGTTTCCCATGGGTATGCGGGTCCCCATTTACTTACGAACTATCGGGTGAAATTGTTTTTCCACGAGTATTCGAGGCTTTTTTCGAGTGTACGGGCTGGGTAATCGGGCATACGAGCCAAGTAATTGGGTTTACAGGCCGAGTTATCGGGTCACGGGGCCGGGTATAAGGACTCGTGTCTTTTTCGGGTATACAAGGCGGGTCATCGAGTTTGTGTCTAGAAGCCACCCGGATCCAGACGGCCGGACCCACAAAAAATTTAAAAACCATCTCCACACCCGGCCGTAAACCTATTTACCCGGCCCGAACCTAACCCAAATATATCGACTTTTCAAATTTCTCCATCGGATATGAATTTTTTGGCATCCCTAGAGAAACAAATAGAGTATTTCAAAAGCAATGAATTTATGTAATTGAAAGTGGATTCAGTCAGCCGCTAAAACCCTCAGATGTGATGGTTTTTCGCAGGAGTAATGCATAATTACAGTTGCAGAAAATGATTCACCGTTTGATATAAATGGCGTTTAGGTAGTTATACTAAGCTTAACCATACAACCAAAATAATGAAAACACAAACAGTTCATCTGAAACAAAACTGACCATGAAAAACACAGTTGTTTCTCTTCGTTTTGTTAACACAAACTGAGTAGTAAACAGAAAACACATAATAGGTTGTAATTGTTGCTGTGTATCAAGACAGCATAAGGTAGTCTCGTAAAATGAGTCTTTTAAACAACTACTGGGATACAACACGAGTATAAAGAGCCTAAGAAAATGTGAAATAAAATGACTTATTCTGCTGTGTTAACTATCTAAAAGAAAGATGTGACTATCTGTGTTATGTTGAATACCACACGACCTATAAGTAATCTCTGCGGCTAATATTCTGTAGACGGATTAAGAATAGTCTTTCAACCGAGTAAACCTTCTTTTAGGCATTCAGCTATGCCATATTTGAGTTTATTCATTTGCTCCTTTGCCACCTGCAATAAAATTACAGATAAAAAAAGTCAACCATACAATAATAATACACCTTAGTGATAGAAAAAGTCAACTTTTAAAAGAAGAACAAAAACTCACCCTGTGAACATCTGCAATTCTTGTTTGGGCTTCTAAAAGTTGTTTCTCTATCGCTTCTTCAGTTTGCTGGATAAACTTCTTGTGTGATTGCCCTGAAATAATAAATGCCAAATCCTCGATATAATCAGTAAAAATGCATTTTCATATCTAAGTTTGTAACTAATAGCTAGCAGGATAGTTACAATTATTTTTTATGAAAGCTGGTCTACAAATAGGTGAATAAAAGGTTGGAACTGATTATTTGAAACGTGCAATATTAGTTGGTTAATATGGTTACATATTGGTGTCAAACAGTTTGATATCAATACCACAACTTCAAACTGGAACATCAATGAGTTTTTGAGTTGAAATGAAGATTTCATTTAGATAATACAGGAGCATAAATATCAGGTTACCTTTATTATATCTTTGGGTAGTCAAGAACTATACCCTATGAATAGAAGTGGCAAGATGGGCAAAATGGGTGACAGACTAAGGGTCAAAAGGTTCAGGTTGAACTCTCTCGTCATTAGCACATGCAGGGTTGACCACAAGGTCACAAAGATTTGTTTTGTCAGTTTTTAGGTTTCCTCTCATTAGTAATTAGCACACTATTCATAGTTACAAAAAACAATATTATCATAATTATATAAGTATAAATAAATAAATAAATAAATCTAATTTCTTAAGGACTTAAAAAGAAGTGATCATTAAGGCTAGAGTTTGAACAATTTTTAACCCATTCAACCAAATATCCACTCCCCTTTTATTAGGTATATAAAGACATAATATAATATAATGTATTTGACCCGTTTGAATTAAAATAAAACCCAAAGAGACCCATTGGTAAGTAAATGGGTCAAAATTGCCATCTCTAAAAACTAGTAAGTTTCATCGGGTTAACTATGATGGTGTCGAAGGACAAAAACTGAAAACAGAAGATCATACTTTGTTTCTCTACGACTCCTCTAACTTGGATCTGATGCGCATCAAGCCCTTCAAGTGTGCTTTGGGACTTTTGAAGGTGCAGATCCACTTCTTCTTTAAATTTCTCATAAATGCGCTTCAACTGCTCTTGTTGCTCTGTCATAATCCAGAAAAGAAGCATATGGAGTATTAATATATTAACTTGTACCATCACATTTGAGGTGGCAATTGGGAAGTTGAATGATGGTTCATGATGTTTTTAAGGTCAAAATCAGATAACTTTGGTTCAGTTCAAAGTGAACTGATTTAGGATGTTAAATGCATTAGAAATAGAAGTTGGGTGACCTTTGACTCGTGTGACCCATTAAAGATAGAAGGTAAGCAAATTCAGCACGCTAATACAGTCATATATGTACATGGGTCACAATTTCCACCTCTACATGACATCATCTGATTTATCACTACCCTTGACAGTAATGGAAACACAGCAAGGGTTAATGATCATTAATTATTATTACCTTGGTATTGGTTTTCGGTATGCGTTCTTTTGGATTTACCAAGGCTTGTTAGCTTTCCACTGAACAGAAAAACAAAACAATGGTTATGAGTTCAATTCCTAAAAAACAAAAACATTGTAAAGTTTAAAGGCTACCCACATGTCATTCTGAATCTTAGATTCCGCATTCTGCAATTGTGAGTGGATGTTCTTGGAGACAGACAATAATATTGCAGCAGATTGTTTACTAGTGACTGAATGCATCCTTCTTTGAACTCTTTCTAGGGCCAGGGCAAAGAGTTTGACAGCACTAAAAGAAAACATTTACGAATGATTAAAAAATATAGCATAGCAGAAATTAAAAAAGAGGATAAAATCTGTGTATTTGGCGAACAGAATACCCTGCAAGCCCATCCTGTTCTGAGGCATCAAAATTGTCATTATCTACATCCCCTGTCCAATTAGAAGAGAAAATCAAAACAAGTATGTAAATGATAGAGAAAAAAAATAGTGTTATCATTTTAAGAAGCAGATGTGGAAACATATTATATGTGACAATTCACACCACAGCTATGTAAGTCATAGATACAACAGTTTTAAGGTATATTTATATCAGTACAAGCTATTAAGTGACATGTAATAACTAATACATTTGCTATTAGCTATGCATCACTTCATCTCTATATCCTGATAATTTCATATGCATTCTGTTATTATATTATAATGTAATAATGATGTAATGAGCAGATAAAAAGCATCTTCATGAATCAGGGTTCATAGTGTTCACCCTCAATGACTTTCAATATGCTTACCAACACGACGTGTATAGTGGCACATCAGCATAGAACAGGGTTTTAGTAGTCAAATGAACTAATTATTACCTTTAATGGGTGAACCATCTTCAGAGCTCTCAGAATCCTCCTTTTGATAGGGTGATTCAGACCATCTTTTCCCTTCACACTTGTCAGATACAACTGGTGCAAAATTTACAGAAATATGAAAAATCTTCAACAAAAGTGAGCTAAGGATTTTTATCAATTCAGTTGAAGTACATGGCATTCTAATAACAAAACTACTACATAACATCATAAGGAAACATTACCTATCATGGGTGAATCATCTTCTGAACTCTCAGACTCTACCTCTTTACTTGGAGATCTAGAACGTTTATATTCTTTGCTACCTTCTGGTTTACTGACAGGAGTGTCTAGAAGGTCCTTTGCAGCATTCTACAAATATGATAAGAATATCAGTAATCGATTAGCTACTTATATATCTATACTAGGATACCGAATAGCATACCTTTGGTTTTGCATTGTAGTGGCTTCCCCTGAAAGATCCCATGCTTTGGGAGCTACAGCTTCGTGAAGTCTCTGACGGGCTGTTAACATTAAGATCTTCCTGGTTGGTTTGGAACAAAGATTTAGGGGAAGAAAACTTAGTAGATGTTTTCAACTCAAATGTTGGGCTATTCAGATCATATTGTGGGTCTGCATTTTTTGTGAAGGAGGGTTTAGCAAAAGAATCTTGATCCATATTGTTGGATTCAAATTGGTAACGGGTCTTTTCTTTCATTTCAGTATTTGGCTTAACTACCTCACTCTCGCGTGCTCTGTTTCCAAACAATGATACATTAGAGGCATCAGCATTTGTTTCTTTCCCATCAGTAGTTTGCTGACTTTTATCTTTATGAACCCCTTCCATAACACATGTTTTGGCTGGCCTGGTTACAAGTACCTCTCTTTCCTTCCTCTTAAATGTTTTAAAACCTTGATTAACATCTGTGTTTGGTTGCTTCGACCATGACTCCACAAAAGAGAATGCATTCTCGTCTAAGTGAACTTGTTTACCCCGATCAATTGAAGCTTGTTTTGTTGGCACAGTGTTCTTAGCTTGTGGTTTCAGTGAAGCTTGTTTTCTTGGAGCAACTTTCATAGCTTGCGGTTTCAATGAAGTTTGTCTTGTTGGTGCAATTTTCTGAGCCTGAGGTTTTTTGCGGGTCAAAGACCTAGTTAGTGGTCTCTTGAGGTTATCATCGGGACTTTCTGAGTTGGTTTCTATAGTATCCAAAGGTGGTTTGTGCATGGAAACAGGACTATCATTTTTACTGGTTGTGCTCTTTGGTCTTGAATCATTTGCATTCATTTCACGAGTCCCCGGGTTATCTTGTTCCTCGTTAGGTGCACAAATAGTTCCAAGTAATTCCCGAACTTTCAATCTTAACGCTATGTTGCTACTGTTCCCCTTTTCACTTGTTTTCTGTTCTCTTTTTTCTTCATCTGGTACAGGAACTTTCAGTGGAGTTGCATGTATAGTATCATGGTTTCCTTCCTCCATTTGAGAAGTGTTATTCTTTGGTTTCTTCTCATTAGCATCTGTGGCTTGCAAAATCGACATTTGGTTTGCAAAATACGAACCAGGCTCCATTCCAACTGTCTTGACACCACTAGGTTGCAGGGGCACATTGCTATCAGAAGGCAGATTTGAGACCTTTGGATGCCCATTTGCGTTCGAATATGACCTGTTCTGATATGAATTTGATGTGCGCAGCAGTGGAGCCTCGTTCTGCTTTCCAAAATCTGAAGAAAAGACTTGTTTCCTTTCAGCAGGCATACCTTTTGATGATGTTACATTTCCTGAAGTTTGCAACTCATTCACGGTTCCTGTGCCATTTTTACTCTTCGTTTTGACAGAGGAATCAACCATGATTCCTATAGACATCTTCCTTGATTGGCTAGAAGGATGATAATTGCTACCAAAACTCCAATTCCCACTCATGTGATCCTGATACCACAAATTTAACATCTAATTAGCCTCGATAATTTCCTAAACTTCAGTAAACAATCTAAATCATTGCAATAACAATTTGTTTTCAGTGAATCAGAAACACACTAATACACACACAAACAGTAAGAGGCCTATATTCCCACACAGTGGTAAATAATGAACTATAAACAATTGATGCATGATTCATGAAACAGATTAACCAAATTCCAACCCATTGATGTCAAGTGATAAACAGAAACATACACAGACCCTAAGTTTAGATCAACATATTGAGATATGAAATATCTGTATGAAATGATTAAATGAATCAACAGATACTTACATTGTGTAAACGTCGTTGTCTATCCCCCTCCATTGTCATTACTTCAGCTCAATTACCACAGATCTAGCTAAACAATATAACCACATAAAACAACAAACCCTCAGATCACTTTTAAGCAGCAAATCATACTCTGTATATTATATTTGCATAATTACACCCAACGGACTATGTTAACAGTAATAAAGCTAACAAGCAAAATTTGAATACACGACGCATAGTGATACACAGTTACCGATTTGAGCAAATTAGGGTTTAGATCCAAGTGCTAAGAAACATATAAGCTACGAATTGAATCAAAATTACGAAATTAATGATATCGAACATTTAGAGAGCTAATTTATACAACTTATGCACTAACAATTAAAAAATTAATCGATCGATGTGAATATGAAGGAACTGACCTAATTACGCTCGCCGTTTGAAACCGTTGAGGCATGAAGTTGCTTCAATGATTCTGTACGTGTGATTACGAGTAAATACAAGTGATTGATATTAAAATGTTAATAAGGAATGAGAAATTTTTGGGGACTGAAATTGAAGGCGGGATGATGAATAGTGTAGTGATGAAATTTCAAATGGCGAAAAAGTTTGTTGATGGTGATTTTGTGATCATGTATGTAATGATGTGGACGTTTTCTCGTTTTTTAAACAAGACTCACATAGTCACAGGATTATAAAAATAAATAAACATAAATATAAATATATTCAATATATAAATATATAAATAAATATAATAAAAATTAAATAAAAAATATAACTACATTAAATATATATATATATATATATAAATTATAAATTATTATAATTATAAATAAATGTAAGGAATTACTATATAACTTATATATAAAAAATAAAAAATAAAAAAAACTTTACTTAAGCATAAGTTATAAGGTGATTAACCAAGTTAAAGTTTTTATATGCTAAATGTAACTTATAATTAATACGGAGTAAATTAATAAATGTGTATAATTAAAAATTAGTGAGTTATACATATGAAAAAGTTAGTGAAATTAAAGATCTCTTCTTTTTTTTAAGCAATCTAAACTATAGCCTATATTATTCTATACATGTTATGTTATTGAAATTAGAATATCACGATTATTTGGTATCAAACTTGATAGTGATTCTTTCGATGCAACAAAGGATGAGTCCTTTTTCCTTCTAGCGAACCACAGGAGCGCTTATCATCGAGAGGAACAAAGCTTCTTCCTCTTCCAACTCGTCCCATAATTGTTAACACTATCACGAAGTTTAATAACATTCGATCCTTCATCATGTATAATGTGACGCCCCGTACAAAATCAACGTGTACGGATCATCAACAACAGGATCATTACACGGTTACAACACTATATGCTGTTTAAAAACAAGTTTTGCATTCGTGAAAAGATAACGTCTTTACCAACGTCAAATGTTTTACAAAAGATAACGTGTTTCTACGAATAGAAAGCATTAACATAAGTACGTGACACAAAGGTCATTACAAAGCCATTATTCAAAAATAACATAAGTTGTGAATGCAAAGTAAAAGTTCCATGATTGAGACATCTCTAAATAATGCAGCGGAAGTCTAACACATCGAGTCTGTAACAGCAAGTCTATAACACCAAGACTATAACAGCAAGTCTAACAGCGGAAGCAACAACGTCTAAGCACCTGAGAAATACATGCTTTAAAATGTCAACACGAATGTTGTTGAGCTATAGTTTGTTTGTAATCAGTAATGTAATGTAGACCACGAGATTTCGTACTCAAAACAGTATGAAAAGTATATGCTTATCAGTGGGCACCCTGTAACTAACTTAACAAAGTAATATAAATATCACCCCCTAAAAGTACACTTGGCGAGTGCGTATGTTCTCGAAGTATTAAACACCCGTTAAATGCTAGCGCGACTAGCTAGAGTGGGGATGTCAAACCCTATGGATCCATATCTAATATTCTCGTTCACCGGTTCAAAAACCAATGATTAAACGTTACCGTGCTAAGGGGAATCTTTGTGCCGTTATATCACTCACACATATATAAAGTTTAAGTACTCGTGTCTAGTATGTAAAAACATAAAAAGCGCATGTATTCTCAGTCTCAAAAATAGTTAAAGTAAAAAGGGAGCTATAACTCACAGTGAATGTGCCGTAAAAGTCGATATGAAAAGTATGCAAGTAGTAAGTAGGTCCGAAAGGTCCTCAACCTAAGTCAAAGGTCACTGAGTCAGTAAATCGTCCCCAAAAATTTAAAAGTAAATAAGTTAAGTCTTAAGTATCATCAGCATCATCATCGTTATCATCATATGTAAAAGATAAAGTAAGGTTTTCAGCAAGAATAGAGATCGAAACAAAGGGTTGACTTCGAACAGATGCTACGACCTCTATAAAAACTGAAATGATGCGCGGCCAGTGGACAAGGCTCCGTTTGTGAGTCCTCTTACCGCTTTCAAATTTTCAGATCCTAACTTGATGTCGTTTGACCGTGGCGACGGTTCAAGCGCGAGTAGGTCAGAAATTTCAGCACGTCGTTACGAAGGCGTAGTGATTTTCGGAAGGCTATAAATCCCAAACCGTATATCAGATTTAGGCGAGTCTTGAACGTAAAGTCATCTACTCAAACTGAACTATCTGAAAATCAAATTTCTAGAAGTCCCAGGAGTCTGATCAGACCCCGAAAAACAGAAACAAGTGCTCCGGTGGGTTTCTTGGTGCTTGATGCATATCACGGTTCTCATCCTTGATGCGTATAAGCCTCAAGTGTACAACTCTTTGACGTTTTAGCATCATTATGACCAAGTTTTAACCATCAACACATAACCAAAAGTAAAAGCTAACTTTATACAAGTTTTTAACATCAAGGTTGTCTCTTTATTGTATAAACACAATAAAGCTTCAACCTTTGTCCTTTTGATACAAGTTTATGCATCTTCATCATATGAGATGATGAAAACTTGATTTTTATCACCATAAAAATCATAAAAAGGTTTCAAGTAAGTGAGATCTACAATAATAACTTAGATCTCAAGTGTTAAGAAACTCTAAGCTAGAAAGCTTAGATCTTTACAAGACTAATGAGACCATAAGCTAGAAAGCTAAGATCTAGTAAAAGTAATGAGATCATAAACTAAAAAGCTTAGATCTTCAACAAAATAATGAAACCCTAAGCTAAAAATCTTGGATCTTTAATGTTCTTGAAGATAAAGGCTAGATCTACAAGTTACATGAAGATCATAAACACAAGTTTTGATCTTTTAACAAAATAAAGTGATCTTAAGCTATAAAACTTAGATCCAACAAAGTAATGAAGATTCAAAGCTAGAAAGCTTGAATCTTTTATGTTCTTAAAGGATTCAGATCAAAGTTTGAATCTACAAGATATAACAAGATCAAAAAGCTAAAAAGCTTGATCTTATTATGATGATGATGATGTCGTGATTAAGAAGAAAAAGAGAAGAAGAAGAAAATTCAAAAACTTACAATTTTAGTGTGAGAAAGACTAGAGAGAAAATTAGAGAGCAAGTGTGTGTAAAATGAGAATGAGATTAAGTGTGAAATGAAGAATGAGGCTTGATATTTATAGTGGTGGTGGTGCTAGGTGGCCGTAGGTTATGGGAGGGGATAAGGGGACAACTTTTTGCTTTTTGCATGGTGGTGGTCTAGAGGTGGTGCTTATTGTTGGGATCCCATGCAACATGTGTAGTAATGGTTAACAAAAATGCTAGTATGTTGGCTCATCATAATGGGTTTTTGTCCTACATATTAATTGTAGTGACCCGAACTTTTTCATGTTTATATATATATTAAATGAAATTGTTATTTACATGATTAAGTGTTTCCAACATATTAAGCAATCAAACTTGTTAATACTTGATTAATTGAAATAGGTTTCATATAGACAATTGACCACCCAAGTTGACCGGTGATTCACGAACGTTAAAACTTGTAAAAAAAACTATATGATGACATATATATGGATATATATATAGTTAACATGATATTATGATAATAAACATATCATTAAGTATATTAACAATGAACTACATATGTAAAAGTAAGACTACTAACTTAATGATTTTGAAAAGAGACATATATGTAACGATTATCGTTGTAACGACATTTAACGTATATATCATATTAAGAGATAGTCATACATCATAATATCATGATAATATAATAATTTAAAATCTCATTTTATATTATAAACATTGGGTTAACATCATTTAACAAGATCGTTAACCTAAAGGTTTCAAAACAACACTTACATGTAACGACTAACGATGACTTAACGACTCAGTTAAAATGTATATACATGTAGTGTTTTAATATGTATTCATACACTTTTGAAAGACTTCAAGACACTTATCAAAATACTTCTACTTAATAAAAATGCTTACAATTACATCCTCGTTCAGTTTCATCAACAATTCTACTCGTATGCACCCGTATTCGTACTCGTACAATACACAGCTTTTAGATGTATGTACTATTGGTATATACACTCCAATGATCAGCTCTTAGCAGCCCATGTGAGTCACCTAACACATGTGGGAATCATCATTTAGCAACTAGCATGAAATATCTCATAAAATTACAAAAATATGAGTAATCATTCATGACTTATTTACATGAAAACAAAATTACATATCCTTTATATCTAATACATACACCAACGACCAAAAACACCTACAAACACTTTCATTCTTCAATTTTATTCATCTAATTGATCTCTCTCAAGTTCTATCTTCAAGTTCTATCTTCAAGTTCTAAGTGTTCTTCATAAATTCTACAAGTTCTAGTTTCATAAAATCAAGAATACTTCCAAGTTTGCTAGCTTACTTCCAATCTTGTAGAGTGATCATCCAACCTCAAGAAATCTTTCTTATTTACAGTAAGATATCTTTCTAATACATGGTAATACTTATATTTAAACTTTGATTCAATTTCTATAACTATAACAATCTTATTTCGAGTGGAAATCTTACTTGAACTTGTTTTCGTGTCATGATTCTGCTTCAAGAACTTTCAAGCCATCCAAGGATTCTTTGAAGCTAGATCCATTTTTTTCATTTCCAGTAGCTTTATCCAGAAAACTTGAGGTAGTAATGATGTTCATAACATCATTCGATTCATACATATAAAGCTATCTTATTCGAAGGTTTAAACTTGTAATCACTAGAACATAGTTTAGTTAATTCTAAACTTGTTCGCAAACAAAAGTTAATCCTTCTAACTAGGGGTATTCACGGTCCGGTTTGGTCCGGTTTTAACTAAATCTCAAACCAAACCGGCATCCACGGTTTCTACATATATCAAACCAGAGGAGACCGGGAAAATTGTTTTGCCGGACGGTTTGGTCCGGTTTGAGACGGTCTGGTTTAACCGGTTTGTCTTTTATTTCCATACTACTTGAATCTTCGTCTTTTAATCAAAACCTTGAAAGTACTAATTAAAAAATTAATCAGGAAACATAAACACATAACTAAAATATTTTTGTGAAAGGGAAATAAACTTCTATTTGGAGTATACGTACAACAGAGGATCATTAGATACCTCTTCATGACCAAACTAAGTTACATATATGATAGAGAAAATAATATATTTACAGTATATGACATTAAACACAACACCAAACTAACTCGGCTGACCAACACCAGTTTTTAGCATCTGATTACGATCATATAGCCTGAGACAGACAACCATTCATGCCAGTCCAGCAACATACATGACTATATATCGAACACTTAATTAAGCCATTATTATTTAATTACTTGTCAAAGATTAAATACACACTTATGTGACATACCCTGGTTCAATCTTGTTACTATCATCAAAGGATCAACTCAAGTTCAGACCCCGGTCCGGTCCGGTTTAACCGGTTGATGGACTAATAAAACTGTAAAGCGGACCGAGTTTCACGGTTTGGTGATTTTCAAACCGACGGCCGAACCGCTAATATTCAAAACTGGACCAAACCATCTAAATCAATACGGTCCGGCCGGTTTCTACGGTTTGACGGTTTTGTGAACACCCCTACTTCTAACTTGAATTTTAAAATCAACTAAACACATGTTCTATATCTATATGATATGCTAACTTAATGATTTAAAACCTGGAAACACGAAGAACACTGTAAAACCGGACATACGCCGTCGTAGTAACACCGCGGGCTGTTTTGGGTTAGTTAATTAAAAACTATGATAAACTTTGATTTAAAAGTTGTTCTTCTGGGAAAATGATTTTTCTTATGAACATGAAACTATATCCAAAAATCATGGTTAAACTCAAAGTGGAAGTATGTTTTCTAAAATGGTCATCTAGACGTCGTTCTTTCGACTGAAATGACTACCTTTACAAAAACGACTTGTAACTTATATTTCCGACTATAAACCTATACTTTTTCTGTTTATATTCATAAAATAGAGTTCAATATGAAATCATAGCAATTTGATTCACTCAAAACGGATTTAAAATGAAGAAGTTATGGGTAAAACAAGATTGGATAATTTTTCTTGTTGTAGCAACGTGAAAATTGGTAACAAATCTATATTAATCATATCCTAGCTAACTTATATTGTATTATACATGTATTCTAATATATTATGTAATCTTGGGATACCATAGACACGTATGCAAATGTTTTGACATATCATATCGACCCATGTGTATATATTATTTGGAACAACCATAGACACTCTATATGCAGTAATGTGGGAGTTAGCTATACAGGGTTGAGGTTGATTCCAAAAATATATATACTTTGAGTTGTGATCTAGCCTGAGACATGTATACACTGGGTCGTGGATTGATTCAAGATAATATATATCAATTTTTTTTCTGTACATCTAACGTTGGACAACTAGTTGTAGGTTACTAACGAGGACAGCTGACTTAATAAACTTAAAACATCAAAATGTATTAAAAGTGTTGTAAATATATTTTGAACATACTTTGATATATATGTACATATTTGTTATAGGTTCGTGAATCGACCAGTGGCCAAGTCTTACTTCCCGACGAAGTAAAAATCTGTGAAAGTGAGTTATAGTCCCACTTTTAAAATCTAATATTTTTGGGATGAGAATACATGCAGGTTTTATAAATGATTTACAAAATAGACACAAGTACATGAAACTACATTCTATGGTTGAATTATCGAAATCGAATATGCCCCTTTTTATTAAGTCTGGTAATCTAAGAACTAGGGAACAGACACCCTAATTGACGCGAATCCTAAAGATAGATCTATTGGGCCTAACAAACCTCATCCAAAGTACCGCATGCTTTAGTACTTCGAAATTTATATCATATCCGAAGGGTGTCCCGGAATGATGGGGATATTCTTATATATGCATCTTGTTAATGTCGGTTACCAGGTGTTCACCATATGAATAATTTTTATCTCTATGTATGGGATGTATATTGAAATATGAAATCTTGTGGTCTATTGTTACGATTTGATATATATAGGTTAAACCTATAACTCACCAACATTTTTGTTGACGTTTAAAGCATGTTTATTCTCAGGTGAATACTAAGAGCTTCCGCTGTTGCATACTAAAATAAGGACAAGATTTGGAGTCCATGTTTGTATGATATTATGTGAAAACTGCATTCAAGAAACATATGTCGATGTAATATATTTCTATTGTAAACAATTATGTAATGGTCGTGTGTAAATAGTATATTTTAGATTATCATTATTTGATAATCTACGTAATGCTTTTGAAACCTTTATTGATAAAATAAAGGTTATGGTTGTTTTAAAAATGAATGCAGTCTTTGAAAAACGTCTCATATAGAGGTCAAAACCTCGCAACGAAATCAATTAATATGGAACGTTTATAATCAATATGAACGGGACATTTCAGTTGGTATCCGAGCGTTGGTCTTAGAGAACCAGAAAATTTGCATTAGTGTGTCTTATCGAGTTTGTTAGGATGCATTAGTGAGTCTGGATTTCGACCGTGTTTTCTTTAAAAATGATTGCTTAACATTTTTGTTGGAAACTATATATTTTAAACATGTGAATATTATGTGATATATTAATCTCTTAATGTGTTTGATATTATGTGATAGATGTCTACCTCTAGAACAAGTCCCATTGACTCACCTAATAATAATGAATAGTCAAATATAAATTGGAATGATTCGTGGACTGATTCACAAGTTCCCGAAGAGGAACCGGAAGAAGAGTCGGAACCGGAAGAAGAATCGGAACTGGAAGAAGAAATAGAACCAATGGGGGAAATAATAAAACGGTTAAGTAGAAGAAAATCCTCAACCAACCGACCAAAGTTAATTATGGTCAATGGTGTTTCCGCCAAGGAAGCAAAGTATTGGGAGGATTACCAATTCTCCGATGAATCGAATCCCGACAAGGATTCCGATGATGTTATAGAAATTACCCCAACACAATTTAATAAGGCAAAAGAGAACAATAAGGGAAAGGGCATAAAAATAGAGAAATTTGATTCCAAACACGATGAACTTTATATGTATCGTCAACACCCGTATTTCTTAAGTTGTGACAATAACCCGGGAACCTCTAAATCACCAGGTTTTTCTAAACCAATGTGGAAAACGACGGCTCGTATTAGGGGAACATCATATATCCCTAGAAACTTGGCAAAACGAACCAAAACCGAAGAAGAAGAAACGAGCGAGTCAGAATAAGATAGTTGTATTCGTATGGTGTAATATATGTAATATAATGTGCTTATGCTTTATGATATATGTAAAAATTGCTTGTATTAATAAGTATTTTTTTATGAATCTAACTGTTATCTATTTTACAGTATAAAAACACAAAATGGATAGACAACCCAATATTTTAAGGGACCTACCCGGAGACATGATTGATGAAATCTTGTCTAGAGTCGGTCAGAATTCCTCGACACAACTATTTAAGGCGAGATCAGCTTGTAAGACATTCGAAGAACGTTCCAAGAATGCCTTGATTTATAAAAGGCTTTCGTTCGAAAGATGGGGGATATCACATTGGGAAATCCATAAGTTACGATGTGTTTACTTTGACACATATATTGCGGGGAACCCAAATGCTATTTTACGCAACGGGTTAAGAAATTATTTTGACTCAGTATATCCGAATATAGGACTTCGTGATTTAGAAAAAGCGGCTAACATGCAACATAAAGAAGCATGTTATGCTTATGGTTTAGTAATGTTCGCTTCTCACCAAAGTGAGAACAAGAACATCGGGCTGCAACTATTAAACAAAACGTTCCCACAAGTGACGGAGTCAGTAATTGGGGTAAGAAATGAGGTTTTTAGGTTATTACGAGACTGTTGGTCATTACGTAACCTTCATCCCTTTGACGACGTTACAACACATTGTCTTACTATCGGTCACAATGGTTATGTTCCACAAAACCAAGGATGGAAAGTGGTATTAGTAAAACCAGAATGCATGACTTGTTTCTGGACGTATGAATTACGTGTCTTTATTGCCTTTGCTAAACGCCTTATTTATTAACTAGAATTATTTTCGCAACTACTTTGTATCAAAGTTTTATGTGCTATATTTCATGCTATATGTAAAAAAAAAGCGGTATTGTAAGTTTGCAAGTTATTGTATAAAGGTTTGAATATGATATTTTTTTTTTGATTAGTTTTTCATATAGAATTGTAGTAGTTGAAATGGTATGTTAGCTACTAAGTATGAACTTAACGGGTAGGTACTACCCGAATTAAAGAGTATAAAACGCTAATATGAAGAAAGAGCTTTTATAAATAAGTTCATATTACGCTACGAAATGCTATTGACTACTCTTGATATTCTATATTATTAACTCGTTTCATTTGACTATTTTGAAGGAAATGGCACTGACTACTCGACACACCTTGAATATGAGCAAAGAGGAATTTCGTGCCTTTCTTGCTTCAAACATAGCCACAGTACAGGCTGCGCTACATACCAACAATAACTCCGAATCTAGCAATGCAGCTAACGGTGCAAGAAATCGTGTAGGATGCACCTACAAAGAATTCACTGCCTGCAAACCTTTGGAATTTGATGGAACCGAAGGACCGATCGGATTGAAACGGTGGACCGAGAAGGTCGAATCGGTGTTTGCCATAAGTAAGTGTACTGAAGAGGACAAAGTGAAGTACGCTACGTATACCTTCACAGGTACTTCGTTAACATGGTGGAATACCTATCTAGAGCAAGTGGGACAAGATGATGCTTACGCACTACCGTGGTCAGCATTCAAGCACTTGATGAACGAGAAGTACAGTCCCAGAACCGAGGTCAATAAGCTCAAGACAGAACTTAGAGGGTTACGAACCCAAGGATTTGATATTACCACGTATGAAAGACGATTCACAGAATTGTGCCTATTGTGTCCGAGAGCGTTCGAAGATGAGGAAGAGAAGATCGACGTGTTTGTGAAAGGATTACCGGAAAGAATCCAAGAAAATATAAGTTCACACGAGCCCGCCTCCATACAACAGGCATGTAGAATGACTCACAAACTAGTGAACCAGATTGAGGAAAGAATTAAAGAACAGGCGGCTGAAGAGGCCAATGTGAAGCAAGTCAAAAGAAAGTGGGAGGAAAACGGTGATAAGAATCACCAATACAACAACAACAACAACAACAACAATTACAACAATAATCGCAACAACTATCCCAACAATCGCAACATCAATCGCAACTATAACAAACGGCCCAACAACAACAACAACAACATCAACTACAACAATCATCCTAACAACAATAACAACCGCAACAACAACAACAATCAGAAGCAGCTATGCCAAAGGTGTGAAAAGTATCACTAGGGGTTCTGCACCAAATTTTGAAACAAGTGTAAAAGAAATGGTCATAGCGCGGCGAAGTGTGAGGTCTACGGACCAGGGGTTAACAGAACAAAAGGAACAAATGGTGTCGGAACGAGTAATGGCGGAGCAAGTAGTGTCGGAGCAAGTTATGCCAATGTAGTTTGTTATAAATGTGGAAAACCAGGCCACATTATTAGAAATTGCCCAAACCAGGAGAACACGAATGGACAAGGCCGTGGAAGAGTTTTCAATATTAATGCGGCAGAGGCACAGGAAGATCCGGAGCTTGTTACGGGTACGTTTCTTATTGACAATAAATCTGCTTACGTTTTATTTGATTCGGGTGCGGATAGAAGCTATATGAGTAGAGATTTTTGTGCTAAATTAAGTTGTCCATTGACGCCGTTGGATAGTAAATTTTTACTCGAATTAGCAAATGGTAAATTAATTTCAGCAGATAATATATGTCGGAATCGAGAAATTAAACTGGTTAGCGAAACATTTAAGATTGACTTGATACCAGTAGAGTTAGGGATTTTTGATGTGATAATCGGTATGGACTGGTTGAAAGAAGTGAAAGCAGAGATCGTTTGTTATAAAAATGCAATTCGCATTATACGAGAAAAAGAAAAACCCTTAATGGTGTACGGAGAAAAGGGCAACACGAAGCTATATCTTATTAGTAATTTGAAGGCACAAAAACTAATAAGAAAAGGTTGCTATGCTGTTCTAGCACACGTCGAGAAAGTACAAACTGAAGAAAAGAGCATCAATGATGTTCCCGTCGCAAAAGAATTTCCCGATGTATTTCCGAAAGAATTACCGGGACTACCACCACATCGATCTGTTGAATTTCAAATAGATCTTGTACCAGGAGCTGCACCAATAGCTCGTGCTCCTTATAGACTCGCACCCAGCGAGATGAAAGAACTGTAAAGCCAACTGCAAGAACTATTAGAACGTGGTTTCATTCGACCAAGCACATCACCATGGGGAGCTCCTGTTTTGTTTGTCAAGAAGAAGGATGGTACATTTAGATTTTGCATTGACTACAGAGAGTTGAACAAACTTACCATCAAAAACCGTTATCCACTGCCGAGAATTGACGACTTATTTGATCAACTACAAGGCTCGTCGATTTATTCAAAGATCGATTTACGTTCTGGATATCATCAAATGCGAGTAAAGGAGGATGATATTCCAAAAACTGCTTTTAGGACGCGTTATGGTCATTACGAGTTTATGGTTATGCCGTTTGGATTGACTAATGCGCCAGCTGTGTTCATGGACCTTATGAACCGAGTGTATGGGCCATATCTTGACAAGTTTGTCATTATTTTCATTGATGACATACTTATTTACTCAAAGAATGATCAAGAGCACGAAGAACATTTGAGAAAAGTGCTAGAAGTATTGAGGAAAGAAAAACTGTACGCTAAGTTTTCAAAGTGTGCATTTTGATTGGAAGAAGTTCAATTCCTCGGTCACATAGTGAACAAAGAAGGTATCCAGGTGGACCCAGCAAAGATCGAAACCGTTGAAAAGTGGGAAACCCCAAAAACTCCGAAGCATATACGTCAATTTTTAGGATTGGCTGGTTACTACAGAAGATTCATCCAAGATTTCTCCAAAATAGCAAAACCCTTGACTTCATTAACGCATAAAGGGAAGAAATTTGAATGGAAAGATGAACAAGAGAAGGCGTTTCAATTATTGAAGAAAAAGCTAACTACGGCACCTATATTGTCATTGCCTGAAGGGAATGATGATTTTGTGATTTATTGTGACGCATTAAAGCAAGGTCTCGGTTGTGTATTAATGCAACGGACGAAGGTGATTGCTTATGCGTCTAGACAATTGAAGATTCACGAGCAAAATTATACGATGCATGATTTGGAATTAGGCGCGGTTGTTTTTGCATTAAAGACTTGGAGGCACTACTTATATGGGGTCAAAAGTATTATATATACCGACCACAAAAGTCTTCAACACATATTTAATCAGAAACAACTGAATATGAGACAGAGTAGGTGGATTGAATTGTTGAATGATTACGACTTTGAGATTCGTTACCACCAGGGGAAGGCAAATATGGTAGCCGGCGCCTTGAGCAGAAAGGACAGAGAACCCATTCGAGTAAAATCTATGAATATAATGATTCACACTAACCTTACTACTCAAATAAAGAAGGCGCAACAAGGAGTTTTAAAAGAGGGAAATTTAAAGGATGAAATACCCAAAGGATCGGAGAAGTATCTTAATATTCGGGAAGACGGAACCCGGTATAGGGCTGAAAGAATTTGGGTACCAAAATTTGGAGATATGAGAGAAATGGTACTTAGAGAAGCTCATAAAACCAGATACTCAATACATCCTGGAACGGGGAAGATATACAAGGATCTTAAGAAACATTTTTGGTGGCCAGGTATGAAAGCCGATATTGCTAAATATGTAGGAGAATGTTTGACATGTTCTAAGGTCAAAGCTGAACATCAGAAACCATCAGGTCTACTACAACAACCTGAAATCCCGGAATGGAAATAGGAAAACATTACCATGGATTTCATTACTAAATTGCCAAGGACTGCAAGTGGTTATGATACTATTTGGGTAATAGTTGATCGTCTCACCAAGTTAGCACACTTCCTGCCAATAAGAGAAGATGACAAGATGGAGAAGTTAGCACGACTGTATTTGAAGGAAGTCGTATCCAGACATGGAATACCAATCTCTATTATCTCTGATAGGGATGGCAGATTTATTTCAAGATTTTGGCAGACATTACAGCAAGCATTAGGAACTCGTCTAGACATGAGTACTGCCCATCATCCACAAACTGATGGGTAGAGCGAAAGGACGATACAAACGCTTGAAGACATGCTACGAGCATGTGTTATTGATTTCGGAAACAGTTGGGATCGACATCTACCGTTAGCAGAATTTTCCTACAACAACAGCTACCATTCAAGCATTGAGATGGCGCCGTTTGAAGCACTTTATGGTAGAAAGTGCAGGTCTCCGATTTGTTGGGGTGAAGTGGGGGATAGACAGATTACGGGTCCGGAGATAATACAAGAAACTACCGAGAAGATCATCCAAATCCAACAATGGTTGAAAACCGCCCAAAGTCGACAAAAGAGCTACGCTGACATTAAAAGAAAAGATATAGAATTTGAAATTGGAGAGATGGTCATACTTATAGTTGCACCTTGGAAAGGCGTTATTCGATTTGGTAAACGAGGGAAATTAAATCCAAGGTATATTGGACCATTCAAGATTATTGATCGTGTCGGACCAGTAGCTTACCGACTTGAGTTACCTCAACAACTCGCGGTTGTACATAACACTTTTCACGTCTCGAATTTGAAGAAATGTTTTGCTAAAGAAGATCTCACTCTTCCGTTAGATGAAATCCAAATCAACGAAAAACTTCAATTCATCGAAGAACCCGTCGAAATTATGGATCGTGAGGTTAAAAGACTTAAGCAAAATAAGATACCAATTGTTAAGGTTCGATGGAATGCTCGTAGAGGACCCGAGTTCACCTGGGAACGAGAAGATCAGATGAAGAAGAAATACCCGCATTTATTTCCAGAAGATACGTCAACACCTCCAACTGCTTAAAATTTCGGGAGGAAATTTATTTAACGGGTAGGTACTGTAGTGACCCGAATTTTTCCATGTTTATATATATGTTAAATGAAATTGTTATTTACATGATTAAGTGTTTCCAACATGTTAAGCAATCAAACTTGTTAAGACTCGATTAATTGAAATAGGTTTCATATAGACAATTGACCACCCAAGTTGACCGGTGATTCACGAACGTTAAAACTTGTAAAAAAAACTATATGATGACATATATATGGATATATATATAGTTACCATGATATTATGATAATAAACATATCATTAAGTATATTAACAATGAACTACATATGTAAAAGTAAGACTACTAACTTAATGATTTTGAAACGAGACATATATGTAACGATTATCGTTGTAACGACATTTAACGTATATATCATATTAAGAGATAGTCATACATCATAATATAATGATAATATAATAATTTAAAATCTAATTTTATATTATAAACATTGGGTTAACATCATTTAACAAGATCGTTAACCTAAAGGTTTCAAAACAACACTTACATGTAACGACTAACGATGACTTAACGACTCAGTTAAAATGTATATACATGTAGTGTTTTAATATGTATTCATACTTTTTAAAGACTTCAAGACACTTATAAAAATACTTCTACTTAACAAAAATGCTTACAATTACATCCTCCTTCAGTTTCATCAACAATTCTACTCGTATGCACCCGTATTCGTACTCGTACAATACACAGCTTTTAGATATATGTACTATTGGTATATGCACTTCAATGATCAGCTCTTAGCAGCCCATGTGAGTCACCTAACACATGTAGGAACCATCATTTGGCAACTGGCATGAAATATCTCATAAAATTACAAAAATATGAGTAATCATTCATGACTTATTTACATGAAAACAAAAATTACATATCCTTTATATCTAATCCATACACCAACGACCAAAAACACCTACAAACACTTTCATTCTTCAATTTTCTTCATCTAATTGATCTCTCTCAAGTTCTATCTTCAAGTTCTAAGTGTTCTTCATAAATTCTACAAGTTCTAGTTTCATAAAATCAAGAATACTTCCAAGTTTGCTAGCTTACTTCCAATCTTGTAGAGTGATAATCCAACCTCAAGAAATCTTTCTTATTTACAGTAAGATATCTTTATAATACAAGGTAATACTCATATTCAAACTTTGATTCAATTTCTATAACTATAACAATCTTATTTCGAGTGGAAATCTTACTTGAACTTGTTTTTGTGTCATGATTCTGCTTCAAGAACTTTCAAGCCATCCAAGGATCCTTTGAAGCTAGATCCATTTTTCTCATTTCCAGTAGCTTTATCCAGAAAACTTTAGGTAGTAATGATGTTCATAACATCATCCGATTCATACATATAAAGCTATCTTATTCGAAGGTTTAAACTTGTAATCACTAGAACATAGTTTAGTTAATTCTAAACTTGTTCGCAAACAAAAGTTAATCCTTCTAACTTGACTTTTAAAATCAACTAAACACATGTTCTATATCTATATGATATGCTAACTTAATGATTTAAAACCTGGAAACACGAAGAACACTGTAAAACCGGACATACGCCGTCGTAGTAACACCGCGGGCTGTTTTGGGTTAGTTAATTAAAAACTATGATAAACTTTAATTTAAAAGTTGTTCTTTTGAGAAAATAATTTTTCTTATGAACATGAAACTATATCAAAAAATCATGGTTAAACTCAAAGTGGAAGTATGTTTTCTAAAATGGTCATCTAGACGTCGTTCTTTCGACTGAAATGACTACCTTTACAAAAATGACTTGTAACTTATATTTCCGACTATAAACCTATACTTTTTCTGTTTATATTCATAAAATATAGTTCAATATGAAACCATAGTAATTTGATTCACTCAAAACGGATTTAAAATGAAGAAGTTATGGGTAAAACAAGATTGGATAATTTTTCTTGTTGTAGCAACGTGAAAATTGGTAACAAATCTATATTAATCATATCCTAGCTAACTTATATTGTATTATACATGTATTCTAATATATTATGTAATCTTGGGATACCATAGACACGTATGCAAATGTTTTGACATATCATATCGACCCATGTGTATATATTATTTGGAACAACCATAGACACTCTATATGCAGTAATGTGGGAGTTAGCTATACAGGGTTGAGGTTGATTCCAAAAATATATATACTTTGAGTTGTGATCTAGCCTGAGACATGTATACACTGGGTCGTGGATTGATTCAAGATAATATATATCAATTTTTTTTTCTGTACATCTAACGTTGGACAACTAGTTGTAGGTTACTAACGAGGACAGCTGACTTAATAAACTTAAAACATCAAAATGTATTAAAAGTGTTGTAAATATATTTTGAACATACTTTGATATATATGTACATATTTGTTATAGGTTCGTGAATCGACCAGTGGCCAAGTCTTACTTCCCGACGAAGTAAAAATCTGTGAAAGTGAGTTATAGTCCCACTTTTAAAATCTAATATTTTTGGGATGAGAATACATGCATGTTTTATAAATGATTTACAAAATAGACACAAGTACGTGAAACTACATTCTATGGTTGAATTATCGAAATCGAATATGCCCCTTTTTATTAAGTCTGGTAATCTAAGAACTAGGGAACAGACACCCTAATTGACGCGAATCCTAAAGATAGATCTATTGGGCCTAACAAACCCCATCCAAAGTACCGCATGCTTTAGTACTTCGAAATTTATATCATATCCGAAGGGTGTCCCGGAATGATGGGGATATTCTTATATATGCATCTTGTTAATGTCGATTACCAGGTGTTCACCATATGAATGATTTTTATCTCTATGTGTGGGATGTATATTGAAATATGAAATCTTGTGGTCTATTGTTACGATTTGATATATATAGGTTAAACCTATAACTCACCAACATTTTTGTTGACGTTTAAAGTATGTTTATTCTCAGGTGAATACTAAGAGCTTCCGCTGTTGCATACTAAAATAAGGACAAGATTTGGAGTCCATGTTTGTATGATATTATGTAAAAACTGCATTCAAGAAACATATGTCGATGTAATATATTTCTATTGTAAACCATTATGTAATGGTCGTGTGTAAACAATATATTTTAGATTATCATTATTTGATAATCTACGTAATGCTTTTGAAACCTTTATTGATAAAATAAAGGTTATGGTTGTTTTAAAAATGAATGCTGTAGTGACCCGAACTTTTCCATGTTTATATATATTAATTGAGATTGATATTTACATGATTAAATGTTTCCAACATGTTAAGCAATCAAATTTGTTAAGACTTGATTAATTGAAATTTGTTTCATATAGACAATTGACCACCCAAGTTGACCGGTGATTCACGAACGTTAAAACTTGTAAAAAAACTATATGATGACATATATATGGTTATATATATATTTAACATGATATTATGATAAGTAAACATATCATTAATTATATTAACAATGAACTACATATGTAAAAACAAGACTACTAACTTAATGATTTTGAAACGAGACATATATGTAACGTTTATCGTTGTAACGACATTTAATGTATATATATCATATTAAGAGATATTCGTACATCATAATATCATGATAATATAATAATTTAAAATCTCTTTTGATATTATAAACATTGGGTTAACAACATTTAACAAGATCGTTAACCTAAAGGTTTCAAAACAACACTTACATGTAACGACTAACGATGACTTAACGACTCAGTTAAAATGTATATACATGTAGTGTTTTAATATGTATTTATACACTTTTGAAAGACTTCAATACACTTATCAAAATACTTCTACTTAACAAAAATGCTTACAATTACATTCTCGTTCAGTTTCATCAACAATTCTACTCGTATGCACCCGTATTCGTACTCGTACAATACACAGCTTTTAGATGTATGTACTATTGGTATATACACTCCAATGATCAGCTCTTAGCAGCCCATGTGAGTCACCTAACACATGTGGGAACCATCATTTGGCAACTAGCATGAAATATCTCATAAGATTACAAAAATATGAGTAATCATTCATGACTTATTTACATGAAAACAAAATTACATATCCTTTATATCTAATCCATACACCAACGACCAAAAACACCTACAAACACTTTCATTCTTCAATTTTCTTCATCTAATTGATCTCTCTCAAGTTCTATCTTCAAGTTCTAAGTGTTCTTCATAAATTCTACAAGTTCTAGTTACATAAAATCAAGAATACTTTCAAGTTTGCTAGCTCACTTCCAATCTTGTAAGGTGATCATCCAACCTCAAGAAATCTTTGTTTCTTACAGTAGGTTATCATTCTAATACAAGGTAATAATCATATTCAAACTTTGGTTCAATTTCTATAACTATAACAATCTTATTTCAAGTGATGATCTTACTTGAACTTGTTTTCGTGTCATGATTTTGCTTCAAGAACTTTGAGCCATCCAAGGATCCATTGAAGCTAAATCCATTTTTCTCTTTTCCAGTAGGTTCATCCAAGGAACTTAAGGTAGTAATGATGTTCATAACATCATTCGATTCATACATATAAAGCTATCTTATTCGAAGGTTTAAACTTGTAATCACTAGAACATAGTTTAGTTAATTCTAAACTTGTTCACAAACAAAAGTTAATCCTTCTAACTTGACTTTTAAAATCAACTAAACACATGTTCTATATCTATATGATATGCTAACTTAATGATTTAAAACCTGGAAACACGAAAAACACCGTAAAACCGGATTTACGCCGTCGTAGTAACACCGCGGGCTGTTTTGGGTTAGTTAATTAAAAACTATGATAAACTTTGATTTAAAAGTTGTTATTCTGAGAAAATGATTTTTATTATGAACATGAAACTATATCCAAAAATTATGGTTAAACTCAAAGTGGAAGTATGTTTTCTAAAATGGTCATCTAGACGTCGTTCTTTCGACTGAAATGACTACCTTTACAAAAACGACTTGTAACTTATTTTTCCGACTATAAACCTATACTTTTTCTGTTTAGATTCATAAAATAGAGTTCAATATGAAACCATAGCAATTTGATTCACTCACAACGGATTTAAAATGAAGAAGTTATGGGTAAAACAAGATTGGATAATTTTTCTCATTTTAGCTACGTGAAAATTGGTAACAAATCTATTCCAACCTTAACTTAATCAACTTGTATTGTATATTATGTAATCTTGAGATACCATAGACACGTATACAATGTTTCGACCTATCATGTCGACACATCTATATATATTTCGGAACAACCATAGACACTCTATATGTGAATGTTGGAGTTAGCTATACAGGGTTGAGGTTGATTCCAAAATATATATAGTTTGAGTTGTGATCAATACTGAGATACGTATACACTGGGTCGTGGATTGATTCAAGATAATATTTATCGATTTATTTCTGTACATCTAACTGTGGACAACTAGTTGTAAGTTACTAACGAGGACAGCTGACTTAATAAACTTAAAACATCAAAATATATTAAAAGTGTTGTAAATATATTTTGAACATACTTTGTTATATATGTATATATTGTTATAGGTTCGTGAATCAACCAGTGGCCAAGTCTTACTTCCCGACGAAGTAAAAATTTGTGAAAGTGAGTTATAGTCCCACTTTTAAAATCTAATATTTTTGGGATGAGAATACATGCAGGTTTTATAAATGATTTACAAAATAGACACAAGTACGTGAAACTACATTCTATGGTTGAATTATCGAAATCGAATATGCCCCTTTTTATTAAGTCTGGTAATCTAAGAATTAGGGAACAGACACCCTAATTGACGCGAATCCTAAAGATAGATCTATTGGGCCTAACAAACCCCATCCAAAGTACCGGATGCTTTAGTACTTCGAAATTTATATCATATCCGAAGGGTGTCCCGGAATGATGGGGATATTCTTATATATGCATCTTGTTATTGTCGGTTACCAGGTGTTCACCATATGAATGATTTTTATCTCTATGTATGGGATGTGTATTGAAATATGAAATCTTGTGGTCTATTGTTACGATTTGATATATATAGGTTAAACCTATAACTCACCAACATTTTTGTTGACGTTTAAAGCATGTTTATTCTCAGGTGAATATTAAGAGCTTCCACTGTTGCATACTAAAATAAGGACAAGATTTGGAGTCCATGTTTGTATGATATTGTGTAAAAACTGCATTCAAGAAACTGATTTCGATGTAACATATTTGTATTGTAAACCATTATGTAATGGTCGTGTGTAAACAGGATATTTTAGATTATCATTATTTGATAATCTACGTAAAGCTTTTTAAACCTTTATTTATGAAATAAAGGTTATGGTTTGTTTTAAAAATGAATGCAGTCTTTGAAAAACGTCTCATATAGAGGTCAAAACCTCGCAACGAAATCAATTAATATGGAACGTTTTTAATCAATAAGAACGGGACATTTCAGTTGGTATCCGAGCGTTGGTCTTAGAGAACCAGAAAATTTGCATTAGTGTGTCTTATCGAGTTTGTTAGGATGCATTAGTGAGTCTGGACTTCGACCGTGTTTTCTTTAAAAATGATTGCTTAACATTTTTGTTGGAAACTATATATTTTTAACATATGAATATTATGTGATATATTAATCTCTTAACGTGTTTGATATTATGTGATAGATGTCTACCTCTAGAACAAGTCCCATTGACTCACCTAATAATAATGAAGAGTCAAATGTAAATTGGAATGATTTGTGGACTGATTCACAAGTTCCCGAAGAGGAACCGGAAGAAGAGTCGGAATCGGAAGAAGAATCGGAACCGGAAGAAGAATCGGAACCGGATGAAGAAATAGAACCGGTGGGAGAAATAATAAAACGGTTAAGTAAAAGAAAATCCTCAACCAACCGACCAAAGTTAATTATGGTCAATAGTGTTTCCGCCAAGGAAGCAAAATATTGGGAGGATTACCAATTCTCCGATGAATCGGATTCCGACGAGAATTCCGATGATGTTATAGAAATTACCCCAACTGAATTTAAAAGGGCAAAAGAAAATAATAAGGGAAAGGGCATAAAAATAGAGAAATCTAATTCCAACCCCGATGAACTTTATATGTATCGTCAACCCCCGAAGTCCTTAAGTTGTAATAATGACCCGGGAACCTCAAAACCACCAGGTTTTTCTAAACCAATGTGGATAACGACGGCTCGTATTAGGGGAACATCATATATCCCTAGAAACTTGGCTAAACGAACCAAAATCGAAGAAGAAGAAACAAGCGAGTCGGAATAAAATAGTTGTATTCGTGTGGTGTAATATATGTAATATAGTGTGCTTATGCTTTATGATATATGTAAAAATTGCTTGTATTAATAAGTATTTTTTTTTTTATGAATCTAACTCTTGTCTATTTTACAGTATAAAAACACAAAATGGATAGACAACCCAATATTTTAAGAGACCTACCCGGAGACATGATTGATGAAATCTTGTCTAGAGTCGGTCAGAATTCTTCGGCACAACTATTTAAGGCGAGATCAGTTTGTAAGACATTCGAAGAACGTTCCAAGAATGTCTTGGTTTATAAGAGACTTTCGTTTGAAAGATGGGGGATATTACATTGGGAAACCCATAAGTTACGATGTGTTTACTTTGACGCATATATTGCGGGGAACCCAAATGCTATTTTACGCAACGGGTTAAGAAATTATTTTGACTCAATATATCCGAATATTGGACTTCGTGATTTAGAAAAAGCGGCTAACATGCAACATAAAGAAGCATGTTATGCTTACGGATTAGTAATGTTCGCTTCTCACCAAAATGAGAACAAGAACATCGGGCTACAACTATTAAACAAAACGTTTCCACAAGTGACGGAGTCGGTAATTGGGGTAAGAAATGAGGTTTTTAGATTATTACGGGACTGTTGGACATTACGTAACCCTCGTCCCTTTGATGACGTTACAACACGCTGTCTTATCAACGGCCATAACGGTTATGTTGCACAAGACCAAGGATGGGAAGTAGTCCTAGTAAAACCAGAATGCATGACTTGTTTCTGGACGTATGAATTACGTGTCTTTATTGCCTTTGCCGAACGACTTGTGTACTAGCTAGAATTGTTTTCACAACTATCTTGTATCAAAGTTATTGTGTGCTATATTTCATGCTTTATGTAAAATAAGCGGTATTGTAAGTTTGTAAAATATTGTATAAAAGTTTGAACGCGAAATATTATTACAATCAGTTTTTCATATAGAATTGTAGTAGTTGAATTGTATATTAGCTACTAAGTATGAACTTAACGGGTAGGTACTACCCGAATTTAAACTTATAAAACGCTAATATGAAGAAAAAGCTTTTATAAATGAGTTCATATTATGCTACGAAATACTATTAACTACTCTTAATATTCTGTATGATTAACTTGTTCCATTTAACTATTTTGAAGGAAATGGCACCGACTACTCGACACACCGTGAATATGAATGAAGAGGAATTCCGTACTTTTCTAGCTTCAAACATAGCCGCAGTACAGGCTGCGCTACATACCAACAATAACCTTGGATCTAGCAGTACAGGAAATCGTGTAGGATGCACCTACAAAGAATTCACTACCTGCAAACCTTTGGAATTTGATGGAACCGAAGGACCGATCGGATTGAAACGGTGGACCGAGAAGGTTGAATCGGTGTTTGCCATAAGTAAGTGTACTGAAGAGGACAAAGTAAAGTACGCTACGCATACCTTCACAGGTTCTGCGTTAACATGGTGGAATACCTATCTAGAGCAAGTGGGACAAGATGATGCGTACGCACTACCGTGGTCAGCATTCAAGCACTTGATGAACGAGAAGTACCGTCCCAGAACCGAGGTCAATAAGCTCAAGGCAGAACTTAGAGGGTTACGAACCCAAGGATTTGATATTACCACGTACGAAAGACGATTCACAGAATTGTGCCTATTGTGTCCGGGAGCATTCGAAGATGAGGAAGAGAAGATCGACGCATTTGTGAAAGGATTACCGGAAAGAATCCAAGAAGATATAAGTTCACACGAGCCCGCCTCCATACAACAGGCATGTAGAATGGCTCACAAACTAGTGAACCAGATTGAAGAAAGAATTAAAGAACAGACTGCTGAAGAGGCCAATGTGAAGCAAGTCAAAAGAAAGTGGGAGGAAAATGGTGATAAGAATCACCAATACAACAACAACAGCAATTACAACAATAATCGCAACAATTATCCCAACAATCGCAACATCAATCGCAACTACAACAAACGGCCCAACAACAACAACAACAACAACAACAACAACTACAACAATCATCCCAACAACAATAATAACCGCAACAACAACAACAATCAGAAGCAGCTATGCCAAAGGTGTGAAAAGAATCACTCGGGGTTCTGCACCAAATTTTGCAACAAGTGTAAAAGAAATGGTCATAGCGCGGCAAAGTGTGAGGTCTACGGACCAGGGGTTAATAGAACGAAAGGAACAAATGGTGTCGGAACGAGTAATGGCGGAGCAAGTAGTGTCGGAGCAAGTTATGCCAATGTAGTTTGTTATAAATGTGGAAAACCAGGCCACATTATTAGAAATTGCCCGAACCAGGAGAACACGAATGGACAAGGCCGTGAAAGAGTTTTCAATATTAATGCGGTAGAGGCACAGGAAGACCCGGAGCTTGTTACGGGTACGTTTCTTATTGACAATAAATCTGCTTACGTTTTATTTGATTCGGGTGCGGATAGAAGCTATATGAGTAGAGATTTTTGTGCTAAATTAAGTTGTCCATTGACGCCTTTGGATAGTAAATTTTTACTCGAATTAGCAAATGGTAAATTAATTTCAGCAGATAATATATGTCGGAATCGAGAAATTAAACTGGTTAGCGAAACATTTAAGATTGATTTGATACCAGTAGAGTTAGGGAGTTTTGATGTGATAATCGGTATGGACTGGTTGAAAGAAGTGAAAGCGGAGATCGTTTGTTACAAAAATGCAATTCACATTATACGAGAAAAAGGAAAACCCTTAATGGTGTACGGAGAAAAGGGCAACACGAAGCTACATCTTATTAGTAATTTGAAGGCACAAAAACTAATAAGAAAAGGTTGCTATGCTGTTCTAGCACACGTCGAGAAAGTACAAACTGAAGAAAAGAGCATCAATGATGTTCCCATTGCAAAAGAATTTCCCGATGTATTTCCGAAAGAATTACCGGGATTACCCCCACATCGATCCGTTGAATTTCAAATAGATCTTGTACCAGGAGCTACACCAATAGCTCGTGCTCCTTACAGACTCGCACCCAGCGAGATGAAAGAACTGCAAAGCCAATTACAAGAACTTTTAGAGCGTGGTTTCATTCGACCAAGCACATCACCGTGGGGAGCTCCTGTTTTGTTTGTTAAGAAGAAAGATGGTACATTCAGGTTGTGTATCGACTACCGAGAGTTGAACAAACTTACCATCAAGAACCGCTACCCACTACCGAGAATCGACGACTTATTTGATCAACTACAAGGCTCGTCTGTTTATTCAAAGATTGACTTACGTTCCGGGTATCATCAAATGCGGGTGAAAGAAGATGATATTCCAAAGACTGCTTTCAGAACACGTTACGGTCATTACGAGTTTATGGTCATGCCGTTTGGTTTAACTAATGCACCAGCTGTGTTCATGGACCTTATGAACCGAGTGTGTGGACCATACCTTGACAAGTTTGTCATTGTTTTCATTGATGACATACTTATTTACTCAAAGAATGACCAAGAACACGGTGAACATTTGAGAAAGGTGTTAGAAGTATTGAGGAAGGAAAAATTGTACGCTAAGTTTTCAAAGTGTGCATTTTGGTTGGAAGAAGTTCAATTCCTCGGTCACATAGTGAACAAAGAAGGTATTAAGGTGGATCCGGCAAAGATAGAAACTGTTGAAAAGTGGGAAACCCCGAAAACTCCGAAACACATACGCCAGTTTTTAGGACTAGCTGGTTACTACAGAAGGTTCATCCAAGACTTTTCCAGAATAGCAAAACCCTTGACTGCATTAACGCATAAAGGGAAGAAATTTGAATGGAATGATGAACAAGAGAAAGCGTTTCAGTTATTGAAGAAAAAGCTAACTACGGCACCTATATTGTCATTGCCTGAAGGGAATGATGATTTTGTGATTTATTGTGATGCATCAAAGCAAGGTCTCGGTTGTGTATTAATGCAACGAACGAAGGTGATTGCTTATGCATCTAGACAATTGAAGATTCACGAACAAAATTATACGACGCATGATTTGGAATTAGGCGCGGTTGTTTTTGCATTAAAGACTTGGAGGCACTACTTATATGGGGTCAAAAGTATTATATATACCGACCACAAAAGTCTTCAACACATATTTAATCAGAAACAACTGAATATGAGGCAGCGTAGGTGGATTGAATTATTGAATGATTACGACTTTGAGATTCGTTACCACCCGGGGAAGGCAAATGTGGTAGCCGATGCCTTGAGCAGGAAGGACAGAGAACCCATTCGAGTAAAATCTATGAATATAATGATTCATAATAACATTACTACTCAAATAAAGGAGGCGCAACAAGGAGTTTTAAAAGAGGGAAATTTAAAGGATGAAATATCCAAAGGATCGGAGAAGCATCTTAATATTCGGGAAGACGGAACCCGGTATAGGGCTGAAAGGATTTGGGTACCAAAATTTGGAGATATGAGAGAAATGGTACTTAGAGAAGCTCATAAAACTAGATACTCAATACATCCTGGAACGGGGAAGATGTACAAGGATCTCAAGAAACATTTTTGGTGGCCGGGTATGAAAGCCGATGTTGCTAAATACGTAGGAGAATGTTTGACGTGTTCTAAGGTCAAAGCTGAGCATCAGAAACCATCAGGTCTACTTCAACAACCCGAAATCCCGGAATGGAAATGGGAAAACATTACCATGGATTTCATCACTAAATTGCCAAGGACTGCAAGTGGTTTTGATACTATTTGGGTAATAGTTGATCGTCTCACCAAATCAGCACACTTCCTACCAATAAGAGAAGATGACAAGATGGAGAAGTTAGCACGACTGTATTTGAAGGAAGTCGTCTCCAGACATGGAATACCAATCTCTATTATCTCTGATAGGGATGGCAGATTTATTTCAAGATTCTGGCAGACATTACAGCAAGCATTAGGAACTCGTCTAGACATGAGTACTGCCTATCATCCACAAACTGATGGGCAGAGCGAAAGGACGATACAAACGCTTGAAGACATGCTACGAGCATGTGTTATTGATTTCGGAAACAGTTGGGATCGACATCTACCGTTAGCAGAATTTTCCTACAACAACAGCTACCATTCAAGCATTGAGATGGCGCCGTTTGAAGCACTTTATGGTAGAAAGTGCAGGTCTCCGATTTGTTGGAGTGAGGTGGGGGATAGACAGATTACGGGTCCGGAGATTATACAAGAAACTACCGAGAAGATCATCCAAATTCAACAACGGTTGAAAACCGCCCAAAGTCGACAAAAGAGCTACGCTGACATTAAAAGAAAAGATATAGAATTTGAAATTGGAGAGATGGTCATGCTTAAAGTTGCACCTTGGAAAGGCGTTGTTCGATTTGGTAAACGAGGGAAATTAAATCCAAGGTATATTGGACCATTCAAGATTATTGATCGTGTCGGACCAGTAGCTTACCGACTAGAGTTACCTCAACAACTCGCGGCTGTACATAACACTTTCCACGTCTCCAATTTAAAGAAATGTTTTGCTAAAGAAGATCTCACTATTCCGTTAGATGAAATCCAAATCAACGAAAAACTTCAATTCATCGAAGAACCCGTCGAAATAATGGATCGTGAGGTTAAAAGACTTAAGCAAAACAAGATACCAATTGTTAAGGTTCGATGGAATGCTCGTAGAGGACCCGAGTTCACCTGGGAGCGTGAAGATCAGATGAAGAAGAAATACCCGCATCTATTTCCAGAAGATTCGTCAACACCTTCAACAGCTTAAAATTTCGGGACGAAATTTATTTAACGGGTAGGTACTGTAGTGACCCGAACTTTTCCATGTTTATATATATTAATTGAGATTGATATTTACATGATTAAATGTTTCCAACATGTTAAGCAATCAAATTTGTTAAGACTTGATTAATTGAAATTTGTTTCATATAGACAATTGACCACCCAAGTTGACCGGTGATTCACGAACGTTAAAACTTGTAAAAAAACTATATGATGACATATATATGGTTATATATATATTTAACATGATATTATGATAAGTAAACATATCATTAATTATATTAACAATGAACTACATATGTAAAAACAAGACTACTAACTTAATGATTTTGAAACGAGACATATATGTAACGTTTATCGTTGTAACGACATTTAATGTATATATATCATATTAAGAGATATTCGTACATCATAATATCATGATAATATAATAATTTAAAATCTCTTTTGATATTATAAACATTGGGTTAACAACATTTAACAAGATCGTTAACCTAAAGGTTTCAAAACAACACTTACATGTAACGACTAACGATGACTTAACGACTCAGTTAAAATGTATATACATGTAGTGTTTTAATATGTATTTATACACTTTTGAAAGACTTCAATACACTTATCAAAATACTTCTACTTAACAAAAATGCTTACAATTACATTCTCGTTCAGTTTCATCAACAATTCTACTCGTATGCACCCGTATTCGTACTCGTACAATACACAGCTTTTAGATGTATGTACTATTGGTATATACACTCCAATGATCAGCTCTTAGCAGCACATGTGAGTCACCTAACACATGTGGGAACCATCATTTGGCAACTAGCATGAAATATCTCATAAGATTACAAAAATATGAGTAATCATTCATGACTTATTTACATGAAAACAAAATTACATATCCTTTATATCTAATCCATACACCAACGACCAAAAACACCTACAAACACTTTCATTCTTCAATTTTCTTCATCTAATTGATCTCTCTCAAGTTCTATCTTCAAGTTCTAAGTGTTCTTCATAAATTCTACAAGTTCTAGTTACATAAAATCAAGAATACTTTCAAGTTTGCTAGCTCACTTCCAATCTTGTAAGGTGATCATCCAACCTCAAGAAATCTTTGTTTCTTACAGTAGGTTATCATTCTAATACAAGGTAATAATCATATTCAAACTTTGGTTCAATTTCTATAACTATAACAATCTTATTTCAAGTGATGATCTTACTTGAACTTGTTTTCGTGTCATGATTTTGCTTCAAGAACTTTGAGCCATCCAAGGATCCATTGAAGCTAAATCCATTTTTCTCTTTTCTAGTAGGTTCATCCAAGGAACTTAAGGTAGTAATGATGTTCATAACATCATTCGATTCATACATATAAAGCTATCTTATTCGAAGGTTTAAACTTGTAATCACTAGAACATAGTTTAGTTAATTCTAAACTTGTTCACAAACAAAAGTTAATCCTTCTAACTTGACTTTTAAAATCAACTAAACACATGTTCTATATCTATATAATATGCTAACTTAATGATTTAAAACCTGGAAACACGAAAAACACCGTAAAACCGGATTTACGCCGTCGTAGTAACACCGCGGGCTGTTTTGGGTTAGTTAATTAAAAACTATGATAAACTTTGATTTAAAAGTTGTTATTCTGAGAAAATGATTTTTATTATGAACATGAAACTATATCCAAAAATTATGGTTAAACTCAAAGTGGAAGTATGTTTTCTAAAATGGTCATCTAGACGTCGTTCTTTCGACTGAAATGACTACCTTTACAAAAACGACTTGTAACTTATTTTTCCGACTATAAACCTATACTTTTTCTGTTTAGATTCATAAAATAGAGTTCAATATGAAACCATAGCAATTTGATTCACTCACAACGGATTTAAAATGAAGAAGTTATGGGTAAAACAAGATTGGATAATTTTTCTCATTTTAGCTACGTGAAAATTGGTAACAAATCTATTCCAACCTTAACTTAATCAACTTGTATTGTATATTATGTAATCTTGAGATACCATAGACACGTATACAATGTTTCGACCTATCATGTCGACACATCTATATATATTTCGGAACAACCATAGACACTCTATATGTGAATGTTGGAGTTAGCTATACAGGGTTGAGGTTGATTCCAAAATATATATAGTTTGAGTTGTGATCAATACTGAGATACGTATACACTGGGTCGTGGATTGATTCAAGATAATATTTATCGATTTATTTCTGTACATCTAACTGTGGACAACTAGTTGTAAGTTACTAACGAGGACAGCTGACTTAATAAACTTAAAACATCAAAATATATTAAAAGTGTTGTAAATATATTTTGAACATACTTTGTTATATATGTATATATTGTTATAGGTTCGTGAATCAACCAGTGGCCAAGTCTTACTTCCCGACGAAGTAAAAATTTGTGAAAGTGAGTTATAGTCCCACTTTTAAAATCTAATATTTTTGGGATGAGAATACATGCAGGTTTTATAAATGATTTACAAAATAGACACAAGTACGTGAAACTACATTCTATGGTTGAATTATCGAAATCGAATATGCCCCTTTTTATTAAGTCTGGTAATCTAAGAATTAGGGAACAGACACCCTAATTGACGCGAATCCTAAAGATAGATCTATTGGGCCTAACAAACCCCATCCAAAGTACCGGATGCTTTAGTACTTCGAAATTTATATCATATCCGAAGGGTGTCCCGGAATGATGGGGATATTCTTATATATGCATCTTGTTATTGTCGGTTACCAGGTGTTCACCATATGAATGATTTTTATCTCTATGTATGGGATGTGTATTGAAATATGAAATCTTGTGGTCTATTGTTACGATTTGATATATATAGGTTAAACCTATAACTCACCAACATTTTTGTTGACGTTTAAAGCATGTTTATTCTCAGGTGAATATTAAGAGCTTCCGCTGTTGCATACTAAAATAAGGACAAGATTTGGAGTCCATGTTTGTATGATATTGTGTAAAAACTGCATTCAAGAAACTGATTTCGATGTAACATATTTGTATTGTAAACCATTATGTAATGGTCGTGTGTAAACAGGATATTTTAGATTATCATTATTTGATAATCTACGTAAAGCTTTTTAAACCTTTATTTATGAAATAAAGGTTATGGTTTTTTTTTAAAAATGAATGCAGTCTTTGAAAAACGTCTCATATAGAGGTCAAAACCTCGCAACGAAATCAATTAATATGGAACGTTTTTAATCAATAAGAACGGGACATTTCAAATGCAGTCTTTGAAAAACGTCTCATATAGAGGTCAAAACCTCGCAACGAAATCAATTAATATGGAACGTTTATAATCAATATGAACGGGACATTTCATTAATGGGTCATAAATCCATTAAAATTGAGCTAACTAAATGGTCCATTAGCTAGAGTAGGGTGGACCTAAGTCCATTAAGGTAAAAAGTCCAATAAGACTAACTAGTGTGCATTAGTAAATTACTAAGCGTAATTAAGCAACCAATAAGTCAAGTAATTGTCATTAGAAAATAACAATTAGTATTACGTAGTCATAATATTCCAATTATGACAAAAGTTAAATGTGTACAAAGTACGTAGCTCGTTCAAAACGACAAGTGACACTAACGGTCGTAAAAGCATTCGAGGATCAAGTTAAGTGATTAAACACTTAATAGCACGTTTTAAAACATTAACTAAAGTAATTATCATGAAGTAATATCCCAGAGCATAAACTAGCTCAGTACGCACATATACGCAGATTCGTGAAAGTATAGAGCACAAAAATATAAGTCAAAAAAGTCGGGTCGTTACATATAACCTTAACCAATTCTAGTACGTTGATTAGTGGATGAAGTATAGAAGTCGGGGTTTATCAACCATTGTGTCATTCGATTGAAGCTTTCTTAAGTCTTTTCGATATTTAATTAAAGCTTTGAATTTTGAATTTGAATGTCTGAGAGTATCCTATTAGTTGACCATTCCTTGTTTCGAAAAACTTTTGCGTTCCTATTCTTCCAAATCATGTAGCCACAAATCCACTTAGTTGCTTGCCATATTGTGTTTCCTAACTCTGTGCTTGTTATATTATGATTTGCCTCATTTATATTTGTGAGAGATTGATTTTGGCGGTTCCACCATTTTAACAGTAAAGTCCAAATAGTTGCTGATTTTGGACATTCGATCATGATATGGCCAATCATCACCACGGTATTATTATAAAGTGGGCTTAAAGTCGAGTGAAGGTCGCTTCCGCGTTTGTCTGATTCCAATCTTGTTGGGGTTCTTCTCATTAATGTTCTCCAAATGAATTCGATCTTTTGGGGTAGGGATTTGTTTATTATCGTAACCATGTTTGTATTATTTTCCTCGAGTCTTTTGTCATCAATCATCAACGTTAAAGCTTTAGAGGTTAATACTCTGCTTTTGTGAAGTAACCATCTCCATGAATCGCACCTGTTAGACAATGGAGAAGAAGAGATAAGTCGATTGAGTTCATCGAGTTCGCTAAGGGCTTGATCTCTAGGAGGTCTAGTCCATTGCCAAGAACCCGTATTCTGGTTTGATGATGCGATTATTCTTTATTCTTTCTGAGACGAGTGCATATTTGCAAGACTCGAGAACAAACAGACGTCCAAAACTGTGTTGAAGAGTATTTTCTCCGATCCATACGTCTTTCTAGAATGTTATCGTGATGTTATTCCCAACATTTTTAATGAACGATTTCGTAAGTCCAAAACTTGGTAACATTCATTTTATGCGCAATATTTAAACCAGCAAGCATCGCTTCATATTCAGCTTCGTTATTTGTTACATCGAAATTAAAATGTAGCGCATACGTGTGTTCTTCGCCACTTGGGCTTGATAGCACCAAACCCGCACCAGCACCATCTGCACATGAGGCTCCATCAGTAAACAAATCCCAAGTTTCGCCCTGCACTGGCTTTAACTCAGTTCTCTCATTGATTACCTCCAACTCACCAGACATTTCCGCAAGGTAATCCGCCAAAACTTGGCCTTTTATAGCATTACGCGGAAAGTAAGAGATTTCATAAGCACCCAACTCTACTGTCCATAATGCAAGACTACCAGATATTTCTGGTTTTGTTAAAACTTGCTTGACTGGCATATTAGTTAGCACATGTTCCGGATGTTCTTGAAAATATCTTCTTAACCTTCGCGATGTTAATATAAGCGCGTAAACAAATTTTTCAATGGGCGCATAGTTTATTTCACTTCCCGCAAGAGCTTTACTGACAAAATACACTGGTTTTTGTATCTTATCCCTTTTCGCAACTAAAACTGAACCAAAAGCTTCATTTGCCACCGATATATAAAGATAAAGAATTTCGCCTTTAATTGGGGCTGTTAGCGTAGGTAAAGTTTTTAATAACTTCTTCATTTCTTGAAACGCAGTTTCAGCTTCACTTGTCCATACGAAACTCTTTTGTTTTAAACAACCTTTCAAGGTCTTGAAAAATGGTAATTGCCTTTCAGAGGCTTTGGACAAAAAACGCGTTAACGCGGCTAATTTACCCGTCAAACTTTGCACTTCTTTAACCGTTTTAGGCGCAGTCATATTTTCAATGGCCGCGATCTTTTTTGGGTTAGCTTGAATACCCTGCTCAGTAACTAGATACCCCAAGATTTTTCCTTCGGTTTCGCTAAAGCTACATTTTGACAGATTAAGTTTCATATTTATTCTGCGCAATGTATCAAATGTTTCCCGCATATCATCCAAAATACGCGCTTGCGTTGCGCTTTTAATTACTAAATCATCCACATAAGCCTCGAGATTACGCCCAATTTGGTTTTCAAATGCGGTATTAATTAACCTTTAATATGCTGAGCCCGCGTAAATTAACCCAAAGGGCATCATTATATAAGAAAATATGCCTTTGCCTGTATGGAAAGCGGTTTTATCTGCATCTTCCTTAGCCATGGGAATCTGATGATATCCCCTTGCCGCATCTAAAAAACATTTATATGGAAAGGTATGTAATGAATCCACTTTCAAATCAATTTCTGGAAGTGGATAATTGTCTTTTGAGCATGCTTTATTTAAGTCTTTAAAATCAATGCACATTCTCCAAGAGCCATCGGGTTTTTTCACTAACACTGAATTCGCAATCCATGATTGATATTGAACCTCGCACAAAATACCAGCTGCCACGAGCTTTGTTACCTCTTCGCATAGCCACTTAGCGTGATCTGGGGCCATACCCCTGCGCTTCTGAACCACAGGGTTTAAAGCAGGGTTGACATTGAGTTTGTGTTCTGCAATATGACGCGGGACGCCAGTCATATCATTCTCGCACCAAGCAAAAACATCCATGTACTTCGTGAGTAACTACACAATTTGCTTTTTTGTATCCACACTAATATTTGGACCAACTTTAATTTTTTGATCAAGATACTCCATATTAACCACTACCATATTATCTGCAGCAACAACGCTTTCTTGGACTGCACTTTTCACATTTACAGCCACACAAATAGGCATGATGCTCGCTGAACTGATCGTTGCAACACCCTTTCGTGTTATGAATTTAATCATGCCATGAATGGTGGATGGAACAATTTCAAACTTACTCAACGCGGATCTGCCCAACAACATGTTGTAGCGAGAAGAAGTCCGCATAACATAGAAATCTAACTGTGCTTGGCGCACTAAATTAGCATCATTTTCATCAAAAAGCTCAACATTTAGAGACAATAACCCTATAGGCAATGAAGATTCGCCCGCAAAACCAGTTAGCGAGGCTGCGGTTGGCTTTAATTTTGCCTTAATACTCTCCGGTAGTTTGACAAAACATTGTTCGTAAATAATGTCAACACTACTGCCATTATCAACGTGAACTTTCATAATTGTGATTCCAGTTTGCGCGATTTTGCACGATATTACTATCGGCATCTCAGAGAAATCCACGCTTTGCATTTTGGGAAAACTTATTGGCGCGAACTGCCAATTTTGAAACATTTTTGCCGATTTTCGCTTTCTTCCCCGTTTTTGAGCATTTGCTTGCATAGCAACAGCAATACCGCGATCAATTCCTTTATCGGGCATTACTTCAATAAACAAGCAATTTACCACAAATTATGAATATATTCACCTGTGAAGCATCAAAACAATACACGATTAGAATTAAACAGGCCAATTGATTGTTTGATAGCACAAAACAAAAAATTCCGAGTTTAATTTTGAAACGTGTCCCACGGATGACGCCAATTGATCAATCCTAAATTAAGAGGTTACTTAATTAAGGATTGAGTGCAATGATAAAGATGGAGGATGAGATGTTTGATGATTATTTTGGGCCCTGATGACCGTTTTTCATTTTTAATCTAGTGATCAACCACCCCGACCCGGTCTTGATTGTTAATTAGCATGATTCACCTTAACTCAATGAAATCTTCCTTGGGCAAAATCACAAGTGAAAACTACAAAGGTCTGGGCAAATGACAGAGAATCAACAACCTATAAATGAGAGGCCAAACTCTCTATTTATAGTCTCCAAAATATTCGCGGTATGCGGATTGTCTAATCATCCGCGCAATCTTAGCAAAAATAACCCGCAATCTTTTATTAATGCGACAACTGATCCGCTATCTTTATTTTCAGCGAATATTCCAAACCCTTTTTAATACACTTCGCGCAACTTTTACTTTTAGCCTCTAGTAAATAAAATATACATATACAATGCTATGTATATGATCAGGAAACACGTACCACCACATTTAATTTTAATACACTCCTATATACAAACCACATAATGTTGTTCTTAGGTTATGGCTTGCACGCCCGGTTGAGGTTGGTTTTGAGTTAGTTTTTCTTAGGTTCGTCTAGTCTCCTTACTCGTTTCAAGCCTCATAATGTTGTTCTTGTAATCGGTATAGGGATCCTTCATTTTTCGATGAAGGTATCTCTCTTATTTTAATAGTAATCGTTATTTTAGCCAAAAAAAAACACCAACTTTAGGACTAACCCTAGCTACTATTAGGACTTCATTACCTTCGTTTCATTCACCATTTGTTGCATTGTCATCATTTTCTATACGAGATTCGTTGTCTGATACCAGCAATAGTGAATTGAATGAACGTGATTCTGGTGATGATGATATTGAGGTTGAGATTGAGAAATTGAGTTAGAAGCGACGGAGAATTAGGTCAACAGTGGTGGTTGACGCTAGTGTTGAAAGAATTTGGGGGATTTTGACTGACTATGAACCTAGTCTTGTTGTTAGTCAAGTGCTTAATAATGTGATTTTACTACTTTTGGGCATATGAATTCAGCCTATCTAGGAAACTTTCATTTTTAATAACAATATTTTTAGCTATAATCTTGTACCCTTTTGAGTTACACATGATTACCAGTTGTTTACTGTAGTATTCAACACATGGCCGAACCTAGCTTACATGAGTGTTTTAAAAAGTTATTGTTGGGATCGTAGAGTGCACATTAGTTGTATCATTTTGAGTAAAAAGCTAAGCCCACATGATTTAGAGTGCACATTAGTTGTATCAATTTGAGTAAAAAGCTAAGCCCACATGATTTGAGCTTTATCCCGAATAGTTCGTACTTCGGGTTTTCGAATACAAATTGTTTGATTTAAATGTGCTGAGCCCACATGATTTGGGCTTTCTCCCAAACAATTTCTAGTTCGGGTTTTTGAATACATATTGCTTGATTTAAATGCGGAGCCCACATGATTTGGGCTTTGTCCGGAATTTATAGTTTCGGAAAGTCATCGTTCATTAAACGATGTGATGCCTCCACTTGAATCATAGGCCCACGTAACCACGTTACTAGACCGGCGAGAAAAGAAGTCCAAATAGCATTTAAATATTTTCCACCACTTTTACTTTCACCGATGTGGGACTAGTGATTTCTTTTATTTTTCCTTTTAACAATATGACCGTATTTTTGTAATTGAGACCTACGGAGCAAGGAAATATGAAAGTCATATATATGTTCATCATTATCACTGATTGTTGATTATGATATCATTTAAACAGATTATGCTGGTTTACTGACAGCTTATGGTTCAGCAGCTCTAGGACAACTCTTCTTCTTTCATGTTGTCCTCATCCGCAAGGTATTTTGTGTTATATACATATAATAATAATATCGTTAAATGTTACAAATCACTCTTTAACTTATAATCAAATCTGATGATTTTGTAGGGGATGTGAACCTATGGTTACATAATGGCAATGAAAGAAGAAAATCAACAAGATCTATCAGAAGATGATTCACCTGAAAAAACAAGATTCACAATTGAGAAAGAACCTTGGGTAACAAAGAAGAAAGGTTTTCGTGCAAGTATAAGTCCATGGAAGCTTATAACAATGAGCCGAGAAAAAGCTCATAACTAGCTGCTGATAAGGCAAGAGAAAGGTTCATGAGACAAAAGGTAATTGGAGAAGACGATGATACATTAAAGCCACTACCATCAGAGACAAAAAGTGGGCCATCATTATAGACAACGAACATAGATAGCAACAAAGAAGGTAGGTATTGGTGCGACTCCTCTTGTTGTAAAAGGGACGGTTTCAAGTTCCAGAAGACGGTTCTCTGTTTCTCCATCACCAAAGCAAAAGTATAAGAGTAAGTTTGATCTTAAGTTAACCGAGGTCTCTAAAGAGCTTGAGACGTATATTTCAAGGCAGGTTTTATGTTCTGTAGTCAAGAATGGTGATAGTGAGGCATCCCTGATATTCTGTCTCTGAGAAAGATATGTCTCATTTTTTTTATTTTATTATTATTATTATTATTTTTTATTTTAGTAAAAACTGGAATATAAGATTGATAACAATTTTCACGAATTTGTCAAATAGTTGTTGAAGTCTTAAAGAGGCAACTAAAAGAGAGCAGTAAATTTTTGTTAAAGAGACCACTAAAGCAACAGGTTAACTCCCATTTAGGTAAATCAAACTACTAATTCTCAAAATAAAGCAGTTATCCAACAATTTGTTGTTAAAGAGGCCACTAAAAAACAATTTACTATGACCAAAGTCATTTCTGAAATTGGATCCGAGCTCCTCAGTCGCGCCCTAGCCGAGCGGTCATCGCCTGCACACCAAGTTGTTGAGTCTGTCTGGGCAGTCATCCAATTTATAGTGTTCTTCTTTCTTCTTACCAAAACCAGAGCCTCAATCTGCATTCAAATACTTATGGCACCAATCCGATATATGTATATATAATATGACCTTAGATAATGCTTTGTGGTATACATAGTAATATAGTATCAAGCAATACTTTTTATGGTCTTCATGAACTTCCATATATTATCTGGGTACTTCATAAGACAAAATGCTTTTCAAACTTACATGCATGATTATAAAACCTTAACTGAATAATCTCCTTGTAGATATTTCATCAATCTTCTTCTTCAGGGATTTGAAATTCAAGGTCAAGTTTTCTCTTCAGATGGGTCCTGTCAGCACTGCAGGGTATCAAAATAACAAGATGATTAAATATGAATCAAACTTGACACAATAATAAAGCACTTTTGATGTTCACAATAACCAATAACACAAAAAGCCACTAAAGTATGAAACTTTTTCATAAAATGTGAACATATCATTAGCAACATATATAAATTTGATGCTATTTACCTGTTGATTGTTGGTCTAACTGGAGGCCTTGCATCAAAGACAGAAAAATCAAGTGACATTGGTGCGGGCCCACTTCTTTCATTACCGATACCATGATCTCCAACCTTTTCAACATATCCTTCTGGATGCGGGACCACTCTTTTAGACTTTATGGTAGGTGATAGTACAGTAGGACCGAAATCTGACGGTTTTGACACTATCGAATCCTTTTTCGGCGGAGGCCTTGGAAGCAAAGCCGGTTCAGTAGGTGGTGGGCCAGAAGAGAAGTACCTGTCACACAACTATATTTAGACGGTTTATCGCTCAAAATTTTTACATAATTTGTAAACTAGCAATCAACGGTTACCTGTGTTCTAATGCCTGTTGTGCTGAAATTCTGGCCTTTGGATCATACGCAAACATCTTGGATAACAGATCCAAAGCATCATCATTGGCCATTGGAAACAATGTCCTAAGTGACTGCCCCGGAACAAACTGGTACTCAACGTAATCGGGTAGATAAATCATATCTGGCCATTGAGAGGGTTTTGGGGTCCCAAAGGCAGCAAATATTTTGCCCAATTGATCGATGTCACTGCTACCCTATATTTTCAATAACACTGATTAGCTCTATAAAACTTATTTATATTGATTTTACAGATTAATAATGTCTACTCGGCAAGTACTCGTCAAACTTGGTCAAATTTTGGTCAAACTCCGGACAAAACTTGGGCAAAACTCGAAAAATCGGTCAAATTTGGTCAAACTCCGGACAAAACTCGGGAAAAACTCGAAAATTGGTCAAACAGAAGTCAAAATCGGTCAAAGTCTCCGAGAACTCCCCGAGTTGCCGAATAGTCCCTGTAAAGTCCCAGACTGAGTATCAATTTTTGCAATCTTGGGTAGGTGAGTCAAATGCTTATAGGAGATGGATATCATTTGAACTCTTAAAATCAAATCAACCGTTTTTTTACAAAAGTTAATGCATGTTTCAAGTGAAGATGACACTTATAGCCCGAACTCACCTGCAGAAAAGGTCGGCGCAGAAGGAGCTCAGCAAATATACAAGCTGCTGCCCAAACATCAACCCCGGGACCATATTGTTTTGCACCAAATAATAGCTCAGGGGCTCTATACCATCGAGCAAAAACCTAATCAGAGATTTTTCGAAAGATGGTAAATTTACAACACCCATACATGTTTAAGACATAAATCAGTAACGGTTATAAAGATGAGGTTCAGTGTTATAAAGATGAGGTTCAGTGGCTATGTACACAGTTGAAGTTATAATCTAGTTAGTCACAGAATCTTAGTTCTTGTTTGAAAATGGGTTTATTGTTTGGTTATGCGCAAAACTTTGGACTTTTTATTATTGTATGGTCCCAAACTTAAAACCATCTTATATACGAGTTGGACCTTCTAAAATCTTTATTGTATGTCATATGTGACTTGAATCCGAGACTTGCTGATCATATGGTCCCATCTTTGGATACAATTGAGGTTTTAGAAAGTTTACATCATACAATAAATGGTTCTAAAGTTATGACCATGCAATAGTAACAAGTCCAAAGTTTAGCGCATAACGAAACAGTAAACCCCTTGAAAATAGCCAAAATAAAAATGAACAGTAAAACTATTCAACTGAAATAAATACAGCTTTAATCTCTAGTAGCATATTTATCAAATATGCATTACTAGATAGAGGCTCTGTTAAACATTTCGCTGAAACGAAAACTTAACCCATTGATTAAATTCTACGATGAGTGATACCTGGTGAGTGAACCTTCTGTCGGGACTACCAAATATGCGTGCCAGACCAAAATCTGCAAGTTTTAGTTGTCCACCGGGTCCGATCAAAAGATTATTTGGTTTCATATCCCTGCCAATAGAAAATGTAAACAATCAAGAAAATTCAAAGAGTGTAGCAAAAAGAAAACACAAAAGCAACAGACTTTTGTAACATCGTTTTTAACACTTTCAAACTAAAAATAACGTGTAACTGGTTACAAAACTTCATGTTTGAAAGTATACAAAATGATGTATTGGTGCAAGTTACCTATGCAAAATCCATTTCTTATGACAAACAGCAAGTCCTTTCAACATCATTTGAACGTATGACTTTATATCAGTGGGTGAAAGAACAATGTTCCTATCCCGAATAACCGCTTCAAGATCTGTCTCCATAAACTCAAAAACAAGATGCAAGTCCCCTTTATGAGGAAAACAATCAGTCAGCTCTATAATATTCGGATCCTTGAGCTCTTTCAGTAACTTTATTTCTCTAAGGGCAGTAAAATTGACTCCTTCCTTTTGTTTACCAAGACGAATCTTCTTTATAGCAACTGTTTGTCCCGTCTGTTGCATAAGCCAAGAGTTAAAACTATACCACATAGGTATGGTTAGCCTAAGGAAACATAAGTACTTGACCAAATTTAACCACGAGTCTAGATTTTCTAACAACTTTTTTCTTTTTGAATGACGGTTAGGAGTCACTGACGAGGGTCTGAATGCGATGTCGGAACCCACACACCCGATCATTTCTTGGAATGAACATTACAGTCCTACCACCCCTCAGGAGGAAACCACCACAGCGAATCCATACGAGCATCGCGTGGTAAAACCCCCTCGGGTGAGGCTCAAACGGAAGACGTCCGATACCTCCGAGGCCCATGAAATGTGCGGGTAACCTCAAGGGAAATATTTTGCAGCATATGGGGGTCGAACCTTATGGGAAGTCAGGTCACCATCAATACGCCAACACCTTGACGTTGATTTTCTATCAACTAAAAGACCCATATAATGATACTGCATTCTCCTTTTTTAATCAAAATTAGGCCTCTATAACAATGTTTTTGTTAACGATATGAGATATAAACAACCTTCTATCAGTAAAATGAAGAATAATACTAGAAATAACATCAATAATTATCAATACAACATGGATCTCCAAACATTATCACTGTATAACCAAATATTGAAAAGTGTTACACAAAACACATCAGCATTAAGAATGCTTAAAATTTCATTGGCATACTTTGTTCCACATCGATCACTATAGTTTGAGCCGAACCAGTTCAAGCACGAAGCTTAAAAAATCAGTCCATTTATGTCAGTTTTATATATCATAGAATAGCACATTTTCTCCCAAATGGTCCGCACAGATTACTGTAAACTTCATTAAAATTTACTTATACCATGTGTACTTATAACACGTTTAGGCATATCTTTAGGCACACAGATTAGGCATCCGTATCGTTTTCCGGTGACTACAATCCCCTGTTTCAAGTAGAAAAAAACCCTAATTTTTAAATTACAGTCATACGAACCAACCTAATTTCACATTCGCAAGTTATATAGATATATTTATATAAATAATAATGCAGTATAAGAATAATACCTTAGTATCAATGGCTTTGAAGACAACACCATATGTACCTTCTCCGAGAACTTCACGTTTCAGGTATCGATCAGCTACTTTTTTTGTTACTAACTGATCCAAATCCGTCATCTCTTTATTCTCAATTATTACTCAATTCCGTGTTTAATTCAACAATATTTATTCACGTTAAATCAAAATTAGTAACCCTAGCATACCGATATTTTTCATAAATTATGGGGATTGTATACTACTGGCTTCTCGAAGTTAGAACCCTAGAAATTGATTTAAGCAGGGTGTTTTTTCAGGGCAGAGATAATAAAAATTAATTTTGATTATTAACCATTCTTAGAAAGAAAAGAAATCGAGAGCACAGTGTTAATGCAGTGAAGTTATACAGTAAATAGTAAACTACATTGACTTGTACCTCATGCAGGACTAGGTGTACCTTATCCTTTATCTGTTAGCTTTGACCAGTCTTAACTGAATAATGGGTAAATTACTTCCTTTTGGTCTTCTACTGATGATGCATTGAAAGCTGTTGGTTTGTATTGTCAGATTTATTTTATTCAAATAAAAAACAAAGTAGCTATGATTCATGCAATCTGTGTAATCTTTTTAGTTTTTAAGCATAAATGGACATTATTACAAATTTCATAATTTAGCCAGCAGTGGAGCCAAAAGGGGAAAAGCTCATATGGGTTGTGTAGATGTAGTTTGGACCTTAGATCATACGTTGTATCTAGATTAATGGCGGAAACACTAATTAGAATGAGTCGAATACGTATTAGACTAACGGGATCGAATTAACCAATGAATAATTGATAGAATCGATGCCTAAGACTGTGTATTCGGTTGGTAAGGGTTTTGGGACGATTAGCAGCAAGTAATACGACGGCCTAAGGGTTTATGGTGTGTAACCTAACACAAAACCACGAAACCCGTATTTATACTAAATACAGCGACCATCGGCCGGTGGTCGGGGACCTTCGGCCGATGGTGACAGTCCCTCGACCGATGGTCCCTACCATCGGTCGATGGTCTTGAGCAGCCAACCGACTGCTTGACCTATTCACGACATTATACTAAGCATCATAAACACAAAGTATAAGTGTCCACGTACATATATGACTGAAATATCAAGTACATAACAAATAGAACAATAAACGTAATAGAACTCGGGATTTATGCACCAACAAACTCCCCCTAAGACCTAGTTCTATTCCATAAGTCTTCAGTCATCATACGGATCGATCACCATGTTGTTCAAGTAGCACAGCTTAGCCACTTTAACATACTGTTCAGCCTGTACCCTGTTTTCACGACGATAAAGCATACGGTTATAGTACAAAGTAAAAATATCAGCTTCGGTACAGTTCCTTAACCAGATCGGATCCAACACACGAATACAATCGATATCATCTTCCTTCAGCTTATCTAAAACAATCACAGCTTCCTCAGAACGATCATCATAAAACCACCAACGAAATCTCTGACTCCAATTCTGCGGCAATTTTCTTAACGGAACCTTCTTCATAGTCTTTGCCGGCTTATACTTCAAAATTTGTCGAGATACTCCATTAATAGGATCAACCCTGTACTTAATCCTCGGATACTGTGGTCTAAAATCCTTCCAGTTATTCGAATTGTACGCGATTCGAACTTTCTTAACCAACAATGATGAGCGATCGTTCATTCCACAATACAACATCTTTAACCTGGCAATCTGCATAAGCTCAAAATACGGCAGTGACTTGAACTCATGACCATGTTTGATGTAGTCAACTCCAAACTCTCGTTTAATTGTAAACATGTTGAATTCTTCAATGTATGCCCAGGCCAAGATCCTTCCTTTCGCACCTTTCCTCAAATTTATCATCTTCAAATACTTTGGCTCAAGCTTCGGTTTTTCACAATACTTTCGAATCCTCAAAATATCACGCCAGTCAGCTTCTAACTTCGCAGCAACCTCATCATTATACTTGACTGGCAAGAACCCTTCAGGCAAAACCTCAGTTCTCTCTTTCTCTTTACACCTTCGATTCAAAACTTCGTCAGCTGTTCTAAACAACTCCTCAAAACCAGGAAGATCTTCATTCCTATCATTCATATACGTAGGATATTCTTCAAAAGTAACATCTTCCATTAAACCATCAACTTCCCCATCATCGATATCCTTAGAAATCTCAGGGCCAAAAGAATCATCCTCTGATGGAGGATCATCGGACTGTGCGTCAGTAGCTTTAGCTTCTTCTTGCTCTAGACGCACCAGCTCGTCCAGCTCAGCTCTGGTGAAGTTGTGAGGGATCTCCCCCTCCTCTAAATCATCATAAACAACAGAATGCTTGAGCTCATCCTGTTTAGAAAAGAATTCACTAAAACTATAATCAATTTGTAAAGGAATTACTGGCAGTGCTGTTTCTTTTGAAGTACCAGGAGCCACCACCATTTGAACATCAGTTTCTCCCTCTGGCAATTCAACCAGATCAAACTTCTCTTCCCAAGCAGTAATCTTAGCCAAAGCCGACTCTGCCACCTTTCTAGCTTCAGAAGCTTCTTTCTTTGCAGCAGTTAACAACAATGATTGATCACCAACTTTCTTCTGTAACAAATCAACCTGAGTTCTCAACCTAGTAACATCCTCAGTTTTCACACGATTCTCTTCTCTCAACTCCTCCACTTTCGCATCCATATCCTTCTTCATTCTCAGATTATCAGCCATAGCTTGAACATACAAATCATTCAGATTCTGAAGCGCAGATGAACTAACTCCTCCTTCTGCTCCTGTATGTGGTGCCTCCGGAGTTGGAGTAGACACAGTCTCTTGAGACAATTGTTGAACAATTGGCGGTGATTGATGTTGCGGTTGAGTTTGTTGCCGTGGCTAACTTTGTTGCTGTTGTTGACTTTGTGCTTGAGTAGGTGCAGTTCTTTGTGTAGCACCTGTAGCAGAACCACCTGGATTCTTCAAAACCAACTTAAACCTCTTGCTCGGTCTCATCTTTGTAGAAACCTGAGAACCTTCATCTTCTACCAGACGTCTCCTCTCACCTCTAGGAGCTTCTTCACCAATACCAGTATTAACATCAACGGGCTCATCAGCCAAACCTCCAGTACCAGAACCACCTGTACCCTGAGTATTCATCGGCTGATCAACCTCTTCATCACTGTTTGCTAGCTCAAAATCAGGCTCATGACCAGATAGACTGTTCTCATTCCTCCACTTCTTGCCTGGTGGACATTGATAATCTTCCCTCGCAAGATGACACACCAGCTTTCCATCACTAGCACTCTTCTTCTGATTTAATCGATTAAACGTAAGATCAGTCATATGTTTCAGCTCGATGACGTCCTTCTTTGATCTCGGTAGATCCATAGTTTGAGCATTAATCATTATCTGCAGGAACCTCGGATAAATCAAGTATTGTTGGCTCGTAACATTCTCCATCAACAGATCAAAGATAACACCCGAAAAATTGAAATCAGCTTTCAGAATCAAGGCAGCAAACATTCCCTGATAAATCTCACTCAGCTCATCAAATCCGCCTTGTAACGTACTCAAACACTTAACAATCACTAAAGACAGATATCTGTACGGTGGAGTGAATCCGCTTCTTTTGATCGTAGCACGTGTAATATCACCAGCATACTCACATCTCAGCACACATCCAGTAATCTTAGTCTTCGACAGTCTCTTGGGCATTTTCTCATCATCCTCAAACAAAAACGTGTTCCGAATAGTATACTCAGATATCTTAACCTCTTGATCACATACTCGACTTACTATCACAGGCTTATTATCAACAGTTTCCACTCTAGCGTTAGCCCAGAATTCTCTCTGATGAGAATAATAAGCAGTACATGGCATTGACACCGCAACAAATATCCTTGAACGCTTCAAGAATTCAATCACAGTCTTGTACTTGCTAGCATTTGGACCTTTGTCATTTAGACACGCCATCAGATTAGAGTTAGGGCTCGCCTTCAACCCTGGAAGACTAGCAGATGTGGATCCTCCTGATGATTCAGTCTCAGAACTGTGGACAGCTTGTTCTTGATCCATTTGTGCACCTGACATGATTAACAAAAACTGCAAACACAATTCTTAATCAGCGTTAAATTCATGATTAATTAAGTATCACTGATTTATCATCACAGAACATATCACATTAATACGATCACGGTTACATAATCACATGTTCAAAGTTAGATCATTACAGACATAAGATACCGTATCAATGCTAACAGGCTAGCATTATCAAATTACACAATAATCTGAAAATAATCAAACATAAACATAACATCAGAATCAATCATCCCATTATGGGATCCTCTGGCACTAACTTTTCTTCATGTTGAATCACACCAAGTTTCTCAAACAAGTTATACAGTAAAGCTGCATATGGGAATGGTTCTTCTGATTCAAGAAAATCTTTCATCACATGAATGAGAAAGTGTCCCACATTCACTTGAATACCCTCTAGTAGGCAATATAGAAACAAGACTTCAGTACCAGACAGCAAATGATCTCCTTCTCTCCTAAAAGTCACATTTCTTTTGATGATTCTCAAATGTATCTCATGTTGTGGCAAGATATCTTCATCACTAACCTCAACTCTACCAGTATACACTACCTTCTCTGGCTTGCGTTGTAGAGACCCGTCCTAATCCATCCGGACGAAGTCCATATCGATTACAAACGATTCACAACAGTTGATTTCATCGCGAGGTAATTGACCTCTATATGATAAATTTTACAAACATTGCATTCGTTTTTAAAAGACAAACTTTCGTTACATCAACAGTTGACAGGCATGTAAAGCATTTCATAATATATCCAAATATAATTGACTTAATAATAATCTTGATGAACTCAACGACTCGAATGCAACATCTTTTGAAATATGTCATGAATGACTCCAAGTAATATCTCTAATATGAGCAAATGCACAGCGGAAGATTTCTTTCGTACCTGAGAATAAACATGCTTTAAAGTGTCAACCAAAAGGTTGGTGAGTTCATTAGTTTATCATAAAGAATCATTTCATAATTTTAATAGACCACAAGATTTCATACTTCCATTTCTCATAATCATACGTCCCATGCATAGAGACAAAAATATCATTCTTTTGGATTGAACACCTGGTAACCGACATTCACAATATGCATATAAGAATATCCCCATCATTCCGGGATCCTCCTTCGGGCATGATATTAATTTCGAAGTACTAAAGCATCCGATACTTTGGATGGGGCTTGTTGGGCCCGATAGATCTATCTTTAGGATTCGCGTCAATTAGGGTGTCTGTTCCCTAATTCTTAAATTACCAGACTTAATAAAAAGGGGCATATTCGATTTCGATAATTCAACCATATAATGTAGTTTCGATTACTTGTGTCTATTTCGTAAAACATTTATAAAAGCAGCGCATGTATTCTCAGTCCCAAAAATATATTGCAAAAATATTTAAAAAGGGAATAATGAAACTCACCATACTGTATTTTGTAGTAAAAATACATATAACATCATTGAACAAGTGTAGGGTTGGCCTCGGATTCACGAACCTATATTAATTATATATATTTATATGACGGTCAATATTTGTCTAACAATTTAGGCCAAGTCATAGTGTACCACAATCCTAATGCTCGAGTCTGACTCAACAGTATAGTAACATGTTATATTACCCATGCTCAGTTAAAATTCTAGTAAAAGGTGACGTGTGAAACAACGTAACACAAATGGTTTCATAATCATAAAATAGTATTTTAGTATTTAGAGAAAGTCAACTCAAAAAAAATTAACTGAACAGTTAACGGGAAAAGTCAAAGTTCAAGGTCAAAAGTCAAAGGTTAAAGTAAAAACGAGGTCGCATGCAAAAATACAATAACTTATACAAAAATGATTTTTCGGTCAAACATGACTAAACGGCCACTTCAGCGATTTTTAGAAAAATTATCGGAACTCCGATTGATAAACGGCCAAAGATAAAAGTTACCCATTACCAAAAAGATTAAGCATAAATTTTACAGAAATAAACTAAACCTAGACAACTCGTAGTTGCCAACGCGGTTTCGGCGTTTCAAAGTTAATTTTTCAGCTTTAATAAATTTACAAAAGTGACCGAGTAGCCTACTTTGGAGATTTTTAGAAAATTCCTCGAAACTCGGATTGACAAACGGTCAAAGCCTGCAAATTCTAGTTACCACAAAGATATAACATGATTTTTGGCAAAAGTAAACATACATCAGGCCGACCATGACAACTGATACAAAACTGACATTTTTAATAAAAAGTTTCAGCTCTTTTCAGAATTTTAAAATGTGATCAAACAGTCAACTTTGACGATTTTTAGAAAAATCGTCGAGACTCAAATTGACAAACGGTCAGAGTCGTTTGCTAGACCTTACAGCAAAGAATTCAGTGGTATTTTTTCGTAAATCTGAAACAACGCAGATCAGCGAGAATTTCAGTTCTCTTTTCGACATTTTTTCAAAATTTGCAAAACTTCTTTTGTTCATAACTTGACAACCGTTCAACGAAACGAGACGTGCTTTATATGAAAATTCATCTACTCGACGAGTAGAATCCAAATAACCACTTTTTATAACCCAGAAAATTAGTTCACTAATTATGATTAGCAATCTTAATTACGAAATTAATTGTTTAATTCATAACTTTCTAATCGTTCATCGAATCCATTCGATATCTAAATGAAAAGTTCTTAATTTTTCGCTAGCTTTCCAACGACATGCATATCTTATATCTTATCTCATCCCTAGTATAACAACCTTTAAGATTCAACGTAGCCTATCTAAGGGCAATATCAAAAGTACAAGCATGCATAATCCTAAATACTCGAGCACTAGTCAAGGATACACTATTAATAAATAAAAGTTAAGTTATGAGTGCTCACGTATCAATATTGAGATTCAATATTGCAGAAAAGGTACGTAAATGCAACGGAGATGATAAACACTAGTTTGACCTCACGAGCATACCCATGAACCATACCCATCACCTCCATAGCTATAACCCATAATTTCCTTAGTTTTAACCAGCTTGAAACCCGATATAAAACACTCGTGTAACTTGTTATTGTATACTAACATTTGTGTTTTGAAAGTAAACAAAAATATCTTGGAGTATAGCTTTAGATGCATGAGTGTAAGAATGGCAAAACATATCAATTAAATAGAGAATTTCATTTCCCGATCTCTAGTTCAAATTATATTAATATAATATATATATATATATATATATATATATATATATATATATATATATATATATATATATATATATATATATAAAACGTGTAAAAGAGATCACATCAAAAAGTTGTCTAATATGATCCGTGATTTTGCTCTAGTATTATTTAATATAATTTAATTTTTTTTTTAATCTAAATATAATAATGATAGTAATATAAATGAAAACGTGTAAACTTGTTGTCACATAATGATCCGTGATTTTTGTTTGTAAAGAAGACTTATGTAGTCTTTTTATTTATTAATATTATATATAAATATATATTTAATCATATGATTAATTATATATTATATTATATTCACGTTCATGGTAAAAATATTATTTTTACAAAAATGACACGGTCGTGGTCTCACGACTCATGTACCACTTTCGGTTTTTCGGGCGCACTTTCGTACATTTAGAAAACTAGCCTTTTACGTTACGTGACGTGTACCTTTTACAAAAATTAGACTTGCTCAACAATAAATTACCTTTATAAAAATATAACTTATAAAATTGAGCGTTGTGGTCATTTCCTTCTATAAATTAAAGTCTCGTTGTTTGTCAAAATATTTTATTTTAAATTAAACATTTTGTGACACGTACCTTTATTAATAACTAGACTTAAATTAATTAAAAACTAACCCACTCAAAGTGTAACTTAATCTTTTGAGTATTTTGGTCATTTACTTTTATAATTCATATCCTCGTTAGTTATCGAAGTATATTTAATAACATTAACTTAAATCAAAACGTCTTTTGACTAAATTAAAATATATTTATAATATATAGGTTTGAAATACTTTAATAAAATATTTAGATTTTAATTATATTTCAAAGTATATTTGAAGATTGTTTAATATATTATATCCTATAACGTTTATACTTTAAAAAAAATATAATTTCCTTATGCGTCAACGTTTAGTTTGTTTTCCTTAAACTTTCTAAATAATATAACTATATTCCCAAAGTTTCACTTTCACTCTAAATAATAGGAAGGTTAACTAGTTAACGTTTATATAGAAAGTCGAACAGAAAACTCCACTAACATTTGGCTAGTTCCCGTTAATTGACACATTTGTCTTCACTTATAACTCACTTTACCATTTTCCGAATACGGTTAATAATAAGGGTTACCTAATTCAAAGTGGACCTCATAACAGATACTCTTAATCATAATTCAATGTATCCGATAATTCAATCATTTGATATTATCTTTTAATCTCGTCGATAAACTTACATCGAACAAATACGTTCATGTAAAGTATTATTCATTCAATACCTTGATAGCATTTCCAAATTCATAAAATAGATCTCATATCTTATATTCATAATAACTAATCCGTTCAATGTTTCATTAATATAACTCAATTTAAAATCAGACATATTTATATGTATATATATATATATATTTATTTACACATAATTGTTCGTGAATCGTTTGGCATGGTCAAAGGATATTTGATTACAGAAATATAGTTTCAAAACTTTCGAGACTCAACATTACAGATTTTTGCTTATCGTGTCGGATATATATAAAGATTAAAGTTTAAATTTGATCGGAAATTTCCGGGTCATCACATTACCTACCCGTTAACAGAAATTTCGTCCCGAAATTTGATCGAGGTCGTCATGGCTAACTAATAAAATGTTTTCATGACGAATATGAATCGATAATAGAGTTTTATCATAATTGAGTGATATAGATAAAACGATTTGTTTTTGTGAAGAGCACGAATGAAGCTATCACATAAGAGTGAAAATGAATAAATGCAGGTTTGACCTAACAGGTGGCGTAGTCAAGATTGATTTCCGAAATTTAAGGAATTTAGAAGAAGATCTCCATAATAAGATTTGATTCGTCGGTAATTAAGGAGATTAGGATCCTCTTTGATTATACGCGATAATCTGCTTTGATTTGCTCTGTCTATAAATCCACCCCCTTCGTTTCCTTACAACTCACACCTTCTATTCTTTCTTCCTCAAATCATACTTTAAAATATTCGTTAATATGCTCCATCCCATCCTGATCCTTGATATCCTCTTAACTTTCATATCTGTCATTCTTCTTTTTAATCTGCCACCGGAAGAATCTATTTACTTCTACTATACTCTTGGGTTTATAGTTTTTCTAGTCCTCCCGTGTCTTTATATTGCTATTTGCATCGACATCTACGGTTTATAATTTACGGGTGGTTGTTGGGTTTTATATCTTCCCTTATACTTCGATGTCCCTGCTTCTGTCTTCTATAATCATTGTCATCCATAGTTAATGCTCCCTTCTATTTGTTGCGATCTATACTCCAATTTCTGTTTCGGAGCTTTGTCCTTTCGTTTCTTCTTCTTGCGATTTAACATCTCTTGTAATGGTCCGGAATTCGTAGGTATAAATTTCAGAATGAACATAGTAATTGTTCTAAGAAGGAAATGGTAATGGTAAAATAGTGAATTGTTAAATTACCAGAATACCCTGAAAAAGACCGAATTATCAAGAAATATTTTCTTGATATATTTAGAGGTTAGATAGAATGTAAGAGTCGTGTAAATGACACATGATGACGGTATGTCCTGTGAATCATCACGTCCATTAAAAACTCAGCATGAATTACTGTAATATAATGACGTTGATCAAGTGTCATTATTTTATACTAACCCATGCATCAGTTCCCAACACCACTTCAAAAACATTCATATTCAAATTTTTCAGAATTTAGAAACTAACACAGTTTCTTTTATGTTGCAGATATTACGGAGAGATAAATGATACTTGATAAGAATAGTTGTGAAAATATCTCCAAAGATATGGAGAATATTTATAATGGAAGATACGAAGATATCTTATAATATTTAAGATATGATGATGAAGAATATCTGTCTGTGAAGGTTTAGAATAAGAAGTAAGGTGTTTGCTAACGAGTTCAGCAGGCACTGAATCATTTGGATCCTTTGAAGGCAGATTCAGTCTCTGTGATTTGTCCACGGCTTCCTTCATACTTTGCTCAATCCGTTTTTCAGTACCAAATCCTTTCTTTTTCTGAGCTTTACCAACTCACTATCTTTTATCATCAAACTTTTGACCGTTTAAACCATCTGTCATTTTTATGTTTCCTCTGCATTTAATGCTATAATATCTGAATCTCTGGTTATCAATCCGAGGTGGGTTCAGAAGAATCGTGTTTTAGATGATTAAACGCTGGTGGTAATATGGTGGAATATGAAAGGTTCCCCAGTAATAATGACGAAAGGGCAACGTATCTATCGGGGTTATAATAAGACTGGTCTGACTGAAAAATTGAAGTTGACTTGCTGGAGCTGTGACAAAATTGGCTACTTTGAAAAAAAATCGAAATGTTGTTTTTGCTAGAAGAATTCGACGCAGGTACATGTTAGATTATGACTTTGGTTTCGAGAGTTTTTCAGGTACAAAACTTCGGGTAACGTGTGGTTGGATCATCATCTCAATTGTTTATTATTTGAAGTGTCTTCTAGAATTTCGAAGGGTTTTAATTGCAGATTGTCATAGTCAATATCCAAATGATGAAATCGTCCTAAATCCCGAATGATTTTTCATATCCATCTTGTGTGTTATGATTAAAAGTGATGTTCTATCACAGTTTTGAAGTCAAAGTATAGCTTTGAAAAATGTAAAGATCTAAGAGTGATGATTTTGGTTGTATCTCGAGTTGAATTCTGAAATTCCCAAAATCAGTATATGTAATTAGATTCGAATGAGTATGGTTGTTTTGATTTCTATAGAAGAATGTATATTGGTTTAGTTGATGATTATTGAATCAGAATTGAAGAATGTAACATATTAATTGTGATTTTATATATCTCTCGGGTATTACCTACCCGTTAAAATTTTTTTACAAATAATGTTTTGAACAAGAATTCTTATTACAATCTTTATGAAAATATATGTGGTTATATTTTCTTCAGATGTAGTACAGATTCAATGAGTTAATATCATACTAAGCTCATTTGATTTTCGGATTGAATTAGAAATGAATTTTCTCTAAAACATTAGAGATTACATAATCTTTGCGGAGTATTTCACTAATGTAATCAATGCTTCAATATTTATATGTATTTCCTTAGTGAATCATGCTGATGCTCATAGAACTCTTGCTAACTTCGCAAGATATGAATATTGTTTTCCCGTAAATTTCGGGTATATCGAAGATGGAAGTGTATAATCAAACATGTTATTGAATGATACACTTGATTTATTATGAAGTTGAATTCATTGATTTGAAAGGGAGATTGTAATTAACGATGGTTAAGTTGTTAACGAAGGATGTGCATCATAGCATATTAATAATATGAATTAACCGGATAGTTAAGTTCCATACATAATAGCTTAGTACAGAAAGATGTATTATGGTTTCAGATTTCATATACATTGAATATATATAAATCCTCCGGAAAAAAATGAGTTAATAGTTCATAGCTCGTTGATACAATATACTCGTTGTTGATTCGTAATGATTTCCACAGTGATTTCTTGAACTGGCGGAGCTTGTGATGTTAGAGATGCTGACGATTCTAACGATATTGACAGCACTGACTGTGCTGGTGAGGCTAAGGGTACTGCTGATGCTATTGGTAAAACAAGTCTAGCTTGTAAACCGCGCACCATTCTTGTCAGGGTTTCGATTCTTTCCTCTATCATCTCTGTTCACTCATCTGGTTTATGGTTAAGGTTGAGATAAATAATCTCTTAAGATTTTAGAGATTACATAATCACCGCAGGATGTTTCTCCGATGAAGTTATGAATCAATACTTCATTGTTTGTTGTTGTTGGTACTCCTTGGTATCTTTGGTGCGTGTGACGTTGATATCCGATATACAGATTGGGATATTGAGGCGTGTGATACGGATGTGATTGTTGGTGGTGGTAATGATCCTGTTGATGTTAGTAATGGTGGTTGCTGCTGATGCCGGTGATGCTGCTGGTGCTTTTAGTATTGAGGCTTGCGATGTAGATGTTACTGGCGGTACTGGTTACCCTGCTGGTGTTGCTGATGGTGTTTGTAAACTTCGCACCGTATTCTCCAAAGCCACTACCCGAGCGCGAAGCTCGTTGACTTCTTCTATTACGCCGGGATGATCCGTAGTTCGGATGAGCGGATAAATATAATCTAGAATTTGGTGTAGTATATAATCGTGACGAGATACTCTGGAGATGAGAGAGAAAATAGTTTCTCTAATAGGTTCGCCGGTAAGTGCTTCAGGTTCATCGCCAAGAGGGCAATTTGGTGGATGGAAGGGATCACCTTCTTCTTGTCTCCAATGGTTAAGGAGACTACGAACCCATCCCCATTTCATCCAGAATAGATGATGGCTGATTGGTTGATCCATTCCGGTCACACTATTGTCAGAGCTCTAATGAAACTCCATATCGGAATAGCTGTCGTAATCTGATGAGTTCGAACTGGTTGAGGGATCCATCTCGTATGATCAAAGGAATGAATTTTTTTTTTTTGATATAAATAGATTATAGAAGTTAGGTTTGGTATTCTTCAATACATAGTTTACATATGTATATATATCACCAAAATCCCATAAATTACGGAGGAATCTTTGAAAAATGTCATTCAAAGTTCACAGTAACAGATATGCCAGGATAAAATTTCGTCTATACACTATTATGCAATAAATGCAAGAAAACGCGTTTAGACTAAAGAATAATAAGCAGATGGTTTCTTAGGATAGTAGTAAATGATTTCCGACTAAAAATGATAAGCAAAACTTTTGACATGCAAACACGGTCGAAGTCCAGACTTACTAATGTATCCTAACGACTTATCAGTTAGACACACTAATGCAGACCTGGTTCGCTAAGACCACCGCTCTGATACCAACTGTAGAGACCCGTCCTAATCCATCCGGACGAAGTCCATATCGATTACAAACGATTCACAACAGTTGATTTCATCGCGAGGTAATTGACCTCTATATGATAAATTTTACAAACATTGCATTCGTTTTTAAAAGACAAACTTTCGTTACATCAACAGTTGACAGGCATGTAAAGCATTTCATAATATATCCAAATATAATTGACTTAATAATAATCTTGATGAACTCAACGACTCGAATGCAACATCTTTTGAAATATGTCATGAATGACTCCAAGTAATATCTCTAATATGAGCAAATGCACAGCGGAAGATTTCTTTCGTACCTGAGAATAAACATGCTTTAAAGTGTCAACCAAAAGGTTGGTGAGTTCATTAGTTTATCATAAAGAATCATTTCATAATTTTAATAGACCACAAGATTTCATACTTCCATTTCTCATAATCATACGTCCCATGCATAGAGACAAAAATATCATTCTTTTGGATTGAACACCTGGTAACCGACATTCACAATATGCATATAAGAATATCCCCATCATTCCGGGATCCTCCTTCGGGCATGATATTAATTTCGAAGTACTAAAGCATCCGATACTTTGGATGGGGCTTGTTGGGCCCGATAGATCTATCTTTAGGATTCGCGTCAATTAGGGTGTCTGTTCCCTAATTCTTAGATTACCAGACTTAATAAAAAGGGGCATATTCGATTTCGATAATTCAACCATATAATGTAGTTTCGATTACTTGTGTCTATTTCGTAAAACATTTATAAAAGCAGCGCATGTATTCTCAGTCCCAAAAATATATTGCAAAAATATTTAAAAAGGGAATAATGAAACTCACCATACTGTATTTTGTAGTAAAAATACATATAACATCATTGAACAAGTGTAGGGTTGGCCTCGGATTCACGAACCTATATTAATTATATATATTTATATGACGGTCAATATTTGTCTAACAATTTAGGCCAAGTCATAGTGTACCACAATCCTAATGCTCGAGTCTGACTCAACAGTATAGTAACATGTTATATTACCCATGCTCAGTTAAAATTCTAGTAAAAGGTGACGTGTGAAACAACGTAACACAAATGGTTTCATAATCATAAAATAGTATTTTAGTATTTAGAGAAAGTCAACACAAAAAAAATTAACTGAACAGTTAACGGGAAAAGTCAAAGTTCAAGGTCAAAAGTCAAAGGTTAAAGTAAAAACGAGGTCGCATGCAAAAATACAATAACTTATACAAAAATGATTTTTCAGTCAAACATGACTAAACGGCCACTTCAGCGATTTTTAGAAAAATTATCGGAACTCCGATTGATAAACGGTCAAAGATAAAAGTTACCCATTACCAAAAAGATTAAGCATAAATTTTACCGAAATAAACTAAACCTAGACAACTCGTAGTTGCCAACGCGGTTTCGGCGTTTCAAAGTTAATTTTTCAGCTTTAATAAATTTACAAAAGTGACCGAGTAGCCTACTTTGGAGATTTTTAGAAAATTCCTCGAAACTCGGATTGATAAACGGTCAAAGCCTGAAAATTCTAGTTACCACAAAGATATAACATGATTTTTGGCAAAAGTAAACATACATCAGGCCGACCATGACAACTGATACAAAACTGACATTTTTAATAAAAAGTTTAAGCTCTTTTCAGAATTTTAAAATGTGACCAAACAGTCAACTTTGACGATTTTTAGAAAAATCGTCGAGACTCAAATTGACAAACGGTCAGAGTCGTTTGCTAGACCTTACAGCAAAGAATTCAGTGGTATTTTTTCGTAAATCTGAAACAACGCAGATCAGCGAGAATTTCAGTTCTCTTTTCGACATTTTTTCAAAATTTGCAAAACTTCTTTTGTTCATAACTTGACAACCGTTCAACGAAACGAGACGTGCTTTATATGAAAATTCATCTACTCGACGAGTAGAATCCAAATAACCACTTTTTATAACCCAGAAAATTAGTTCACTAATTATGATTAGCAATCTTAATTACGAAATTAATTGTTTAATTCATAACTTTCTAATCGTTCATCGAATCCATTCGATATCTAAATGAAAAGTTCTTAATTTTTCGCTAGCTTTCCAACGACATGCATATCTTATATCTTATCTCATCCCTAGTATAACAACCTTTAAGATTCAACGTAGCCTATCTAAGGGCAATATCAAAAGTACAAGCATGCATAATCCTAAATACTCGAGCACTAGTCAAGGATACACTATTAATAAATAAAAGTTAAGTTATGAGTGCTCACGTATCAATATTGAGATTCAATATTGCAGGAAAGGTACGTAAACGCAACGGAGATGATAAACACTAGTTTGACCTCACGAGCATACCCATGAACCATACCCATCACCTCCATAGCTATAACCCATAATTTCCTTAGTTTTAACCAGCTTGAAACCCGATATAAAACACCCGTGTAACTTGTTATTGTATACTAACATTTGTGTTTTGAAAGTAAACAAAAATATCTTGGAGTATAGCTTAAGATGCATGAGTGTAAGAATGGCAAAACATATCGATTAAATAGAGAATTTCATTTCCTGATCTCTAGTTCAAATTATATTAATATAATATATATATATATATATATATATATATATATATATATATATATATATATATATAAAACGTGTAAAAGAGATCACATTAAAAAGTTGTCTAATATGATCCGTGATTTTGCTCTAGTATTATTTAATATAATTTAAATTTTTTATTTTTTTTTAATCTAAATATAATAATGATAGTAATATAAATGAAAACGTGTAAACTTGTTGTCACATAATGATCCGTGATTTTTGTTTGTAAAGAAGACTTATGTAGTCTTTTTATTTATTAATATTATATATAAATATATATTTAATTCATATGATTAATTATATATTATATTATATTCACGTTCATGGTAAAAATATAATTTTTACAAAAATGACACGGTCGTGGTCTCACGACTCATGTACCACTTTCGGTTTTTCGGGCGCACTTTCGTACATTTAGAAAACTAGCCTTTTACGTTACGTGACGTGTACCTTTTACAAAAATTAGACTTACTCAACAATAAATTACCTTTATAAAAATATAACTTATAAAATTGAGCGTTGTGGTCATTTCCTTCTATAAATTAAAGTCTCGTTGTTTGTCAAAATATTTTATTTTAAATTAAACATTTTGTGACACGTACCTTTATTAATAACTAGACTTAAATTAATTAAAAACTAACCCACTCAAAGTGTAACTTAATCTTTTGAGTGTTTTGGTCATTTACTTTTATAATTCATATCCTCGTTTGTTATCGAAGTATATTTAATAACATTAACTTAAATCAAAACGTCTTTTGACTAAATTAAAATATATTTATAATATATAGGTTTGAAATACTTTAATAAAATATTTAGATTTTAATTATATTTCAAAGTATATTTGAAGATTGTTTAATATATTATATCCTATAACGTTTATACTTTAAAAAAATATAATTTCCTTATGCGTCAACGTTTAGTTTGTTTTCCTTAAACTTTCTAAATAATATAACTATATTCCCAAAGTTTCACTTTCACTCTAAATAATAGGAAGGTTAACTAGTTAACGTTTATATAGAAAGTCGAACAGAAAACTCCACTAACATTTGGCTAGTTCCCGTTAATTGACACATTTGTCTTCACTTATAACTCACTTTACCATTTTCCGAATACGGTTAATAATAAGGGTTACCTAATTCAAAGTGGACCTCATAACAGATACTCTTAATCATAATTCAATGTATCCGATAATTCAATCATTTGATATTATCTTTTAATCTCGTCGATAAACTTACATCGAACAAATACGTTCATGTAAAGTATTATTCATTCAATACCTTGATAGCATTTCCAAATTCATAAAATAGATCTCATATCTTATATTCATAATAACTAATCCGTTCAATGTTTCATTAATATAACTCAATTTAAAATCAGACATATTTATATGTATATATATATATTTATTTACACATAATTGTTCGTGAATCGTTTGGCATGGTCAAAGGATATTTGATTACAGAAATATAGTTTCAAAACTTTCGAGACTCAACATTACAGATTTTTGCTTATCGTGTCGGATATATATAAAGATTAAAGTTTAAATTTGATCGGAAATTTCCGGGTCATCACATGCATATCCTAACAATAACATCTGACAATCTGAATCTACTGGGAATCTTTCTGATATCTTTGCTAGGGTACAGTATCTTAACCCCAGTATGAGGAACGTTTAACAGGTTTGAGAATTCCTCTAAAGTCCACCTATACTGTTGATTAAATAGACCCGAGTGTACAAACTTCTTCTTACCATCCTCTAAAGCAACATTGGCGTAAAATTCTCTAAGTAGAGCAGGACAGTAATAATCCCCAATATCTATGAAAGCCTGACACCCAATCTGTTCCCAAGGACTATAAGTCTGTCGAGTCGCAATGACCTTTTGTTCTACTAAGATTGGTCGATATCTAGCTAGGATTCTCCTACGGTCGTTGTTGAACATCCATTGACCAACAAATGAGCCACCTGACATTCTAATACAAACTACAAGCACTAGCATTAGATGGGCATCACAGAAATTATCAGAGACCAATCATTCAATTAAAATTAATCAAAATAATCTACCATCGGTCCAACAGAATGACCATCGGTCGATGGTGGAGACCATCGGTCCGATGGTTTAGACCTACGGCAGATGGTCTAACCACATACACACACTGGTCAAATAACGACCTTCGACCGAGTGACAAGATGTTCGGCCGATCGATGGACACCATCGGTCGATGGTCAGAGACCGTCGGCCGGAGGTAGTTCATCAGATCTGTGACTCGAAATTGATCAAATCGTCCGATTTGACGTTTCTAGTTCAAATTCCTGTTATAACAGATGCTAAAGGGGCCGTTTATCATACATCAAACATCAATTTCAACAGATCTCAAATAAAACTCATCCGATTTAAAGTTTATACTTCGAACACTAAATCATCGATTACAAACAAACGATTAAGAGTTATGTTACCTTGTTTACGGCGCTAAGATCACAAAGAAAAGATGAATAATAAAAACTGGATCAAAACCTTTCTCCTTAACTTCAGAAAATTAGGGTAAAATCACACAATTTTGGCCAGAGTGACTGACCCGTTCGTCGCTGGGTCCTTTTATACCCTGTCAGTGACCATAGGCCGATGGTCAAGTCCGTCGGTCCGATGGTCTTGACACTCGGGCGAGGGTCTGAGTCCATCGGCCGGATGTAAAGACTGTCGGCCGGTGGTCTGACATTTGAAAACTTTTAAAACTTAACACTTTTCAATATCAGACTTTTACCCATTTACACTAACTCCCCCTGGGACTGATCTCCACAATAAAAAAACATCACGCTTTGTTCCTTTAAGCTCAAAACAACTTATATTCAAAACAATAAGAAACCTAAGGTTCCTTTCACAGTAAACCTTACCCAGAACTGAGTTGTGGACTTAAAAGATGAAATATAAATGCACATGCAACTAACACATGAATGCAAACTAATTCAGAAATGCATGCTTATGCAAATACACAAAGCAAATAACTGTACAAGATCAAGTGTATCATGATCAGCAATATAATAACAGATATAATCAGTAACATTTAACCTTTTAGATCTGTGGATAATAAACCTTTAACATCAGTTTCATAAAGCATTAACATTAACAAATTCATGATGTTATCAGCATAGGAACAAATAATACTGCTTATCATCAGTCACACTTCCAGAAGAATAACATATCTTTTTGTGAGTTGGCATATAAAATTGATTGAATCTTTTTGATTCGGGAATCAGAACTGAACTATATTGACATGTTATTCCATAGTTCATTCACGAACTTATTCATTAAAGCATATACAGAACAACCTTCAAATATATCAATAAACATTCATCAACTTTCACCCTAGACTTCGATGATCACGTTAGATTAATTACTTTAACATTTTTCAATGTCAGATTTACATCACAAAGTCAGTCCTCGTTTGAGATCGCACGATTTCTCGGGTAGAACAATTGAGCACAAACCTGTTGACGCTGTCCTCTTATCACATCAATGTACTTTTGATTCTATTGAACAGAACCATCTCACGATGTTTCTAGCAACCCTGTCAGCCTTTGGCTTCTACCTTAAACTTATACCTTTCGTTTCAGATAACATTGTTAATCTCAAATTTATTGCATACTCTGTTAAGGACGCATACCGGCCGCTATAAACCCCATACTTAAACGGAAATAGTATGATGTATGGTGTTGGATGGATGGAAGTGATATATATATTTGAGTGATGGAAAGCTAAGATACCTTCCAGAAGATATTCCCTCTATCCAGGTCAATAGGCACAATCCCATATCACAGACAAAAGATGTAAAGTTCACTAATTGAGATGTGAACTAAATGATTTAAGTTCTCTATATCTGATGATCTGATAAATTCTCCCCCTCGGATGTAGATAACGAAATCGTTCAAATAAGTCTCCGATTGGAATGTATGTTGTCTCAAACATTGATAACCGAGGAATCTCTGAAACTCTGTTCAATTCTTGATCCATGATTCTCTTGCAGCTATGTAGTGCATCATGTTATTTACAAATTGAAATAAATACATAAATAAACATAAACAATCCATAACTTGCAATTTTTTTTTTTTTTTTTTTTTTTGGATTTTCTGATGTTGCATTTTCTCCTTACAATACATAAACAAAATAAATAAATAAATGATTACAACTAAACATGATGATGACGCACCACTGTCTTTGACATTTGTTATAACTGCACGGAAAACCAATCTTCGTATGTGGAAATCTAGAACCCGATGATGTTGCCTTTTAAAAATCATTCTGTGTCTGTGATACAAAACTGCACTTCTCAACCCTTTTAGAGAAAACACCTCCCTTTGGGTACCCGATATGTATGTTGTTGGATTTCGGTCCAAGTAATAAAGGTAAATAGAAACAAGTATGCATCATAGACAAAATATGCTCACCTTGGGGACTCACAAAATTATCCTTTTGCTACCGAGTATAAATCGTAGTAGGGGAGACCTCAACCGTCTGTCGAGTTTCTGTTCAATCATTTCTCGGTACATATTCAGTGATAAGTAGGTGACTACTCTCAACCGCTGTAAACCTTTCCACGATTTCCTCATCATGATATTTACGCGTTATTAGTGTGATCATCTCTATCTAGAATTAGATCAATAAAGTTTACCAACATATTATCAATCATCATGTATTACTTGTTTTTCACAACTTACATGTCAGTTCAGTATTGCAATCACTTCCCCACAAACATAACAAGCAACTCATTTTCTGATTTTTCACTTTTTATGGATTTTCTATTTTTCTAATTTTTATTTGTTTTTCTGGTTTTTCAATTTTTATGGCTTTTTGATTTTCTCTGTACAAAAGCATAAAACTATCTAAAAACATAAGCAAACATGCAAATTTCAGTAAAAACTAATCTATCATGCAAACGAAAAATGCAAATGATCTAGAAGCTATCATGCAAAACTATTCAAACTCTACAAGCAGTTTCTAACCATTTACAACTCAGTCTCAGGCTTAGATTCCTCTGTGTCAGGAACCTCAGTTTCAGGAATTTCAGTTTCAGGAACTACATCTTGAAGCAACTTAACACCTATCTCATTTAATAGAAATTCAAAACGTGGTTTATCAAAAGCTTTTGTGAAGAGATCAGCCCTTTGGGCTGTAGTGTCAATTTGCACTACATCAATTAACTTTTTCTCATAGCAATCTCTAATGAAATGGTATTTAATCCCTATATGTTTCGTTTTAGAGTGATTTACGGGATTCTTAGTGACAGCTATGGCAGCAGTATTATCAACATAAATAGGAGTGTTAGAGATTTTCAAACCGTAGTCACGTAGTTGCTGTTGTATCCAGATAACCTGTGATGTACAGCTGGCCGCAGCAATATATTCTGCTTCACAAGTGGACTGAGCCACTGCTGTCTGCTTCTTACACTGCCAGGTTACTAGTTTGCTACCAAGAAATTGACACCCTCCTGATGTTGACTTGAAATCTTTCTTGCAACCTCCATAGTCTGAATCACTGTACGCTGTGAGATCAAAACCATCCTCACACGGATACCATAACCCTAAGCTGGGAGTATCTTTTAGATACCTCAGAATCTTCTTGACCACTAACATATGATGAACATTAGGGTTTGCCTGATAACGAGCACACAGGCACACCGCAAACATTATATCTGGTCTAGAAGTAGTTAGGTACATTAGAGAACCTATGATAGCCCTGTACAAAGTAGGGTCCACTGGAGCACCCTCCTTATCTGGTGAAATCCCATGATTAACCGACAACGGAGTCTTAGCTGGTCTCTCTGTATCTACCTGAAAGCGCTTAAGGATATCAGCAACATACTTCGTCTGATGTAAGAAGATGCCTTTATCCGTTTGAGCTACCTGCAAACCTAAGAAAAACTTAATAGTTCCCATGGAACTCATCTTAAACTTCCGTTGCATAACCTTCTCGAACTCATCAACCATACTCTGATCTGTAGACCCGAAAATAATATCATCAACATAGACCTGCACTAACATAAGATGTTGTCCTTTCTTCTTGATGAAAAGTGTCTGATCAATGACACCTCTCCGAAAACCATTTTCAAGCATGTAGTTGGACAACGTTGCATACCAAGCTCTAGGAGCTTGGTGTAGACCATATAGCGCCTTTTCTAGTCGATACACCTTTTCTGGGAAATGCGGATCCTCAAAACCAGGCGGTTGTTCAACAAACACTTTCTCGTTTATCTCACCATACAAAAACGCACTCTTCACATCCATTTGATAAACTTTGAAACCCATATAGGACGCGAAGGACAAGAAAATCCTGATAGCCTCCAGTCTCGCAACTGGAGCAAAAACCTCATCATAGTCAATTTCCGGGATTTGCTGATATCCCTTAACCACCAATCTAGCTTTATTACGAATCACTATACCCTGCTCATCTTTCTTATTCTTCAAAACCCAACGAAGACCATAGGGTACACAACCATGTGGTGGATTGACTAACCTCCAAACCTTAAGATGTTTAAATTGCAACAGCTCTTCCTGCATAGCACTTACCCACTCATCGTACTTTAAAGCTTCGTATACATCTTCCGGCTCGATTTGACACACATAACACGAGTGGGCATGAACAAACACTCTCCCTGTCTTGTTCAATGATGAATAAAAAGCTGTCACCAAATTCGCACTTTCACTTTGAACATCTTCAACTGCAGTCATATTTTCAGTAACCGCGGGAACCTCGGATGTAGAGATAACTCCTGACGTGGATGCCCCAGATGTAGTATTTTGAGGAGGATTGACACTAGGCAGTCCTCTTGTATCCACATAATAGTCTGCCAGACGCTTTGGTGGCAGAATAACACGATTCGATCTCCGTACACCTCCTGCATCTGCTATCTGTTCTGGATCAGTCACAGTAGATGGTTGGTTATATAGAGGATTCAGATGTCTCTCTGTCAATACTGTACGTTCCACATCATCATCTAACTCACTATCTTCATCTGTATCAACTACCCCGTCCTCATTAGACTCAAGATTACCTTGAACACTTTGTGGACTTGGTTGCACGCTAGAAACCGGATTCTGAACCTGCGTAGGAATAGTGATAACATTTTCTGAAGAATTCCGAGAATCAAACAATATCTGAGTCAGAAGTTCTTCCTCTGTAGCACCTGGTGGAAGATTGAATGAATCAAAAAGCTTATCATACTCAAACTGCCATGCATAACCTTTACTGACACGAGGCGGTGCATTGCGCTGAATATCAACTTCAAACTGTTCTTCCAGACGTTGTACACCCGCTTGTTCGGATTCCCGTAACCCAAGAAGATACCAGAAACAACCTTTGAATTAAATTTTCCTCCAGCATCACGTACCAAAATAGTACAAGGCGCGCCAAAGGGTTCGAAATGTTTAATATTAGGTTTTCTCTTATGCAGCAGCTCGTAACAAGTTTTACCATGACGCTTCACCACGAGAACTCTGTTCATAACATAACACGCTGTACTCACTGCTTCACCCCAGAAGGCAATCGGAAGACATGAATCAGCTAACATTGTTCTTGCGGTCTCAATCAAAGTCCTATTCTTTCTCTCAGCAACACCATTTGACTGTGGTGTATAAGCAGGACTGAACTGCTGTTGTATCCCCTTTTCTTTACAAAACTGCAGCATCTGATTGTTCTTAAACTCCGTACCATTATCAGTACGAATCTTTCTCACTTTCAATTTATATAAACTTTCGAGCTTTAGAATCAGCACCTTAATATGCTCAAAAGTATCCGACTTATTCTTCAACATCACCACCCAAGAAAAACGTGAATATTCATCAGTAACTACCAAGCAATAGGATTCTCCTGTGAGAGTTTTACAGTTGACTGGACCAAAGAGATCCATATGCAACAGCTCCAAAGGAATGTTAACAGAATGATGCTTTTTGGTAGCATGTGACTTTTTCGTTTGTTTCCCCTGTTTACATGGAAGACACACATCAGGAATATGAAAACTTTTAAGATTAACACCCTCAACTAATCCATTGTGGACTAGATTGTTCATCTTCCTCAGACTCAAATGACCCATACGCTTGTGCCATATGATAGACTCTTGTTCAGTAGCTTTAGAAACGAAAGCCTGATGGCCAGTAGCTTCCTTTACATGAGCCTTACGCATGTCAAGGATATAGAGATTCTTGCATCTGGGAGCAGTCATCAGAATCATGTCTTCCGGAATAACAAATTCTTTCTTCAAAATATAGCATTGTTTATCATCAAATGCTACTGTATACTTCTTGTCAGCAACCTGAGAGACTGAAAGCAGATTGTTTGACATCTGCTCCACAAAATTAACCTTATCAAAGCTGACATTTTCATTCGCGATTACACCTTGAGCAGTAATAAACCCTCCTTCACTACCAGCAAAAGAAACCGGTCCACCATCCACTGTTTTCACATTAGAAAGTAAGGACAAGTTCCCTGTCATGTGCCTGGACGCCCCACTATCAACAATCCATGTACTGCAGCGTGGATTGTAGGCGACCTGCACATTAAAGTAAGAGGATTAGTTAGAAAGGGCAACCCATGCCCTAATGGCAGTGGGTTTCCCGTCAATGCCAACAACTGGCAATTCCACCCATTGTCCCTTGGATCCCGAAGGACCTGCAGGACGTTGAACACCCTTCACCTCAGATTTTGGTCTCCAAACTGTATTTTTAGGCAATGGTTTTCTATAATAATCGTTAGTTTGAAAAATCTTTGAATCAATTACTTTCACATTTGAATTGTGCACAGGAGAAGATGATCTTCTATAAAAAGAACGATTTGGGCTGAGATCAATCTTCCTGCGGGGTGTCTGTCTAATGGGTCCACAATCCACAGCCCTGTGTCCCAGCCTCCCACATTTGAAACAGTTAACATTATCAAAATCATTAACGTTAAACAACCTGCGTCTAATCGGTGAAAACTGTCTCCTAGGCTGTTCAGTACGTTGTCTAATCGTAGGGGGTGTCAAAACCTGTTTTTCAATAGTCTGACGCCGACTAGGCGGAACATACTTGGACACTTTCTCAGAATTAGAACTCCCACCTTTAGGTGGTTGTTCTACCTTAGGAACACTAACCTGCTGTTTTCCTGAATTATTTTCTTTAACAAACTTAATAGGAGTAGACAAAGTGGTCTTTTTCTTACTCTGTTTGGGCCTTTCTACACTCTTTGTCGGCGTCTTAAGACTATCACTCCTATTCTCACTGTGTTTTGGATTCTTAAGAATCGTAACTGGCTTAGTCACTGGCACAAATGGTTTGCTATCTTTCTCAGTGTCTATGTCAGTATCAGACTCAGTCTCATAAACAACCTCTGTAGGGTTCTTAGAATCAACAACCTTACTAGCACTAACTACTGGGGTCTTCTTAGGTTTACCATATGGTGGTTCCACCACTAGTTCCTTAAACTTCTCTACGGGCTTATTAACATACTCACCCATAAGAGGTGGTGCAACCTCAGAATATCCCAGACCCTCCCGTTTAGGATGATTAAAAGTCTGAGTCACATACGACATCCTCTGCCAGTTATCTATTCTAGCTTTCTCAGACTCATATTTTAACTTAAAAGAATCCTTTTCAGCCTTAAGAGTCTCTATTTGCCCCAAATACATTGTGATCACCTTTTCATCATCTCTAATGGTTGATTTCATGTGACCTATTTGGTTTTCTAGAGACTTAATCACCTCAACATATTCTTTCTGTTTGTTAAGGTAGAAAAGGGCATCTTCATAGTTCTTCTTGTTGGTCTGATTTTCTAAGCTTAGGTTCTTAAGGTCAGTCCTAAGTTTAGGGCAGGTCTCACAAGTAACAGGTATTTCACTTAGCTTAGAAATAACGCATTCAAGTCTTTCAATTTCCTGTTCATAACCAAAACAATAAGCACATTTAGAAATTGAATCAGTACATACCTTATCGTTACTGGAAGTATTAGCCATAAAAGCATAGTTATTCCTTCCATCCTGTGATTCTGCATCTGACTCTGATTCGTACTCCGAACTTGTGCTGTCCGAATAATCAGCTTCATAACCTTCCTTACCCTCACTATTATCTGAACTAACTTGACTTTGAACCGTCACAACTTTCTTATCACCACTCACAAAATCACGGTTGAGCAAATGACCCAACTCTTCTCTGAACCAAGTACCCTCATGACAACTTTTACCTTCTTCTTCATCGGATGGATCAGTAGTAAACTCAATGTCTGACAAATCCTTGGCTTTCCGGAACTTATCATACAGCTGTTCCTTAACCCTCTTTCTGAAACACCATTTCATAAGCTCCTCAGCTCTCTTTAACCTTGCATCACACTTGCACACGTAGCATGTGCAGTTTGGATTATCTTTACCCTTACAACCTGCTCTTCTTCGAACTACTCTTTCTTCCTCAATTTCAGCCGGACTCTTTCCCACAAATACAACATTAGCTTTCTGAGCATCAACTGGAATAGACCAGTCACAAACTTCATCAGGATATATTGTGGAACCAGTTAAGGCTTTAGGTTGAGCAGAACCAGATGATTCCTTCTCAACAATGACGTGTTGGGGAGTCACTGAGATGGTTGTACTAAGAAAAGGATCATGATAACCAGCCTTTGGTGGTCTAGTACAAGTCTTCTTGAAGTGACCAAGTTCATCACAGTTGTAACATCTAACCTTCGCCATGTCAAAACCAAACTTAGAATCCCTGTTTAAACTCAAAGATCGTTAACCAGTTCTCTTTAAATACTTCCTTGCACTCCTAACAATGCTACCCATACAGTACAGAATGTCCATCCTCTCTAGCTCATCTTCATCGATCTGATCATAATCTTCATTCTCGAGATGATTGTTAAGAACCTGTCCACTAATCATATCGTTGTAAGAGTTAACAACGATAGCAGCTAAAGCCATGTCCTCCTGAATGGACTCAATAGATCTTTTCCTGATATTGTCAGTTTGAAACATAGGACTCTGAGTCTGAGGTGGAATCTGAGTCTGCTGAGTCGGAACGTCCTCAATCATCTTAATTGTAGAGTTCTGTATTTTGGCATTAAAGTAACCAGATTGTGACTTCGGTGCAGATATCTGATTTGCATTTGCTGTGATGTACGCTGTCTGCAATGGAGCATGACCAGAAGAAGAAGCACTAGATGTGACATTGGCTGCTACAGTACCAAGCCTTTTCCTTTTGGCCTCAACCTGAATATCCTTCTCCATTAACTTTGAAGTAAATGCAGTCAATGTCAAAGGACGTCCAGAAGCAACATATAGGTTTTGGATCTTCTCTACTTCATAATCCCACTTCTCAGGAAGACCAAGTGCCAACACTTTTATTGCCTTATCATCTTTTACCTCAATCCCATAATCCGTCATCTCGGCAACCAATAACCTGTACCTTTCTAAAGTCTGGCTCAAAGTTTCTGTTGGAAGGGCTGCAAACACCTTCCACTCATCCTTCAACACTTTACCTTTAGTTGCTTTATAAGTAGCAGTACCCTCAGTTGCGGACACAATAGCATGCCAAAGAGTATAGCACGTCTTATAACGGTTCTTAAACTGACCGAAGATTTCCTTAGACAAGGCTTGCGTTAACTGAGCATAACACCGACACTCAAGATTATACCCTTCGCGTTCTGCGGGATCAAAATCATGAGTTTCTTTAGGTTCACCGTCAGCCCCTGATGGCCAAACAAAAGGAGTCTCAATACACTCCCAAAGTCGAGAATCTTGTCCATTAAGGTAAATCACAAACCTAACTTTCCATTCTAAAAAGTCTTTTAAGTTTTCAAGCCTCGGAACTTTATTGTTAGATCCTGATTCACTTTCGCTTAATAATAGTCTTTGAATTCCGGGTGCAATAACAAGTGCACTGTATTCGTTTGTTAATTTCTCGTTTGTATCAGACATTATTAACTGATTAAGTGATTAATTATGGATTAATTAAATTATTCTGGATTAAAAGAGGATCGGCCGATGGACTGAGACGATCGGTCGGAGGACTGAGACAATCGGTCGATGGTCTAAGGACGAACGGTCGATGGTCTAGACAAACGGTTCAAGGTTATCACAAACTGTCCTCCGGTTCAACTTAAGACGATCGGTCGAGTGTGAGTGACTATCGGTCGAAGGTCAAGACACTCGGTCGATGGTCAATGACGATCGGCCGAGGGTAGTTCTTACGTATCTGGGCAGAAAAAACTAGGGTTTTTGGCCAAAACTCAAATTTTGATTGATTCTAACGTTCTGGACTCAAACAAAACCGATGAAAACTTCACAAAAACACCTTTGAACACAAAAACACTCGAAAACACTGGATTTAAACGTAAAAGTTCCAACCTTTTAATTGAAACCCGTTTTGACACAAACCCTAATCACAAAAATCAAAAATTCGACTCAAAAACGTATGGATCAGCAACACAAGGCTCTGATACCACTTTGTAGATGTAGTTTGGACCTTAGATCATACGTTGTATCTAGATTAATGGCGGAAACACTAATTAGAATGAGTCGAATACGTATTAGACTAACGGGATCGAATTAACCAATGAATAATTGATAGAATCGATGCCTAAGACTGTGTATTCGGTTGGTAAGGGTTTTGGGACGATTAGCAGCAAGTAATACGACGGCCTAAGGGTTTATGGTGTGTAACCTAACACAAAACCACGAAACCCGTATTTATACTAAATACAGCGACCATCGGCCGGTGGTCGGGGACCTTCGGCCGATGGTGACAGTCCCTCGACCGATGGTCCCTACCATCGGTCGATGGTCTTGAGCAGCCAACCGACTGCTTGACCTATTCACGACATTATACTAAGCATCATAAACACAAAGTATAAGTGTCCACGTACATATATGACTGAAATATCAAGTACATAACAAATAGAACAATAAACGTAATAGAACTCGGGATTTATGCACCAACAGGTTGGGTTTAAGAAAGAAAAAAAAAAAATAGAAGTGTATTAAGTGCACAGTGGAGGCCAGCCATCATGAATTGATCAGTAACATGGTTTTTTGTGGATATGGATCATAAAACCAATCTCAACTTGAATCTCTTACGGTTCTTTTACAATGCATACATGTTTCAATATTACAAACAATTAATAAAAACAAGATTACTAGTTATGTATGACATCTGATACGAAACCAGAAATGAAAAGTCCGAAGCTGATGCGACTTAATTAATGGTAAGAGCTCATGTGGAGTGCAAATAAAGATGCATAAAATCCGTCTTTGATGTTAATCAGATCATCATGTTTTCCCTTCTCAACGATCATTCCGTTCTTGACTACCGCAATCACATCTGCATTCTTAATTGTTGACAATCGATGAGCAACAACCAGTGTGGTCCTGTTAACCATCACCCTATCCAAAGCATCTTGAACCACTCTTTCTGACTCAGCGTCAAGTGCACTTGTCGCCTCGTCTAGTAGCAGTATCTTCGGACTCTTAACAATCGCTCTCGCTATAGCCACTCTTTGTTTCTGCCCACCCGACATTTGCACTCCCCGTTCACCCACCATCGTATCATAACCCTGATGTAACACACTTATGAATTTGTGCGCATTAGATAACTCCGAAGCGGATATTATTTCAGCCTCGGTGGCATCACCATCTTTACCATAAGCAATGTTGGCTCTGATCGTCTCGTTGAACAACACAGGCTCCTGGCTAACCAGGCCCATTTGCATCCTAAGCCATTGTAGTTGAAATTTATGTAATTCAATTCCTTCCAACGTGATGATCCCCGAATCCGGGTTGTAAAATCTTTGTAACAGTTGAATAACCGTTGACTTTCCACTTCCGCTTTCTCCGACCAATGCCATCGTCCTACCGCTACGGATAGTTAAGCTTAGATCCTGAAATATCTGAATGTCGGAACATTACGAATCTCGATTTCACCCTGGACCGTGTCTAATTTCACTCCCGAATCATCACTTGGATCGATCTCTGACTTTCGATCCAATATGGCAAAAACCGAGACAATATAACTTTTGGCTTTGCTTGAGTCTGGTGCTAACGAACTCGATTCAGACACAGCTAATGCTGCCAATGTCAAAGCGAAGAATACTCGAAATACATCTACGGATGTAGTTATTCCAGACTGTACAAACCGAGCACCAACATAAAAGCTGGTTCCGTACATACAAAAAAGTAAAAATAACGACACTCCAAATCCTATCCCGCTTACCAAACCTTGTTTTATCCCCGATTTTTGGGGACCCTCACATTTGATTCTATAGAGTTCCATTACTTTCTCTTCCGAGCAAAAAGACGCCACTGTTCTCATACTCCCAACTGCATCATTCGCCACCTGGCTTGCTTCCTCATACATCACCTTTGCATTAGCACTGAACCCTTTCAAGAATTTCATTTGAATGTAACCGTTAGCACCCATTAACGGAATGAGACCTAGTATTATCAAAGACAACTGCCAACACGCTGAAAAAGCTATGGCTAAACCAGCAGTCACCGAAGATAAATCTTGAACAAGTTGAGCAAGTGCGTCTCCAACTAACCCACGAACACTGGCTGCATCCGTTGACAGCCGTGCACCAATCGCACCACTTGAGTTCTCGCTCATATCAAACCAACCGACTTCCATATTAATCACCTTTTCAAAGCATAATGATCTGATTCTCCTAATTAACTTAGATCCGGCAATAGCAAAAAAGTACGATCTCCCAGAAGAAGCTATAAACGCTGCCACTCCCAGTACCATAAACATTAGAGCCCAAAATCTTGCGTCTGCCTTCATTTTATGATGTGGTTCATAATATGTTTTAATCGTGCTAGAAAGAAGAACGCTGAAAATCGGGAATATTGTGCCGTTAACAATAGCAGCTATCGAACCTATTATGAGCATCGGTATCTCTGAATTGTTTAGAGAGGCAAGGCGACGAATTGGGACTTTGGGAGCAATTTTTGAAGATTCGCCTTCTTCAATATCGACGGGGTCAGATGTAGGGACAATAGTATGTGAACGAAATGACATAGACGCAGAGAGATGTCTACTACTAGATGATCCTCTACTCATTGACCTTTCGTGCGCTGATTTTTGACTTGACAATCTTTTCAGATCCGTACCAATTTCTGATTTATCCCGATCTTCTTCGGACACTTTTTTAACCTCTTGCAGTCTTATAAGTTGAGAGTATGCTCCTTCGGGATCTTGGAGTAACTCCGAATGTGATCCTGATCAATCAAAAATTACTAACTATTAATGTTGTAAAGCACTTATAGAGGACGAATAGATAGTAACGTGTTGTTAGTTTCTTTAAGAAGTTTTTGTTTGAAGCTCTGTCAACCAGAGAAGATATGACATAAAGGTCTACATACTAAACGCTAAACACGTCTGTTTTTATGTCTGCTAAATATATAATTTAAAATTCTAAATTATATAGATAACTTTCTTTATTAACACACATAACTATACAGTTAAAAAAATCTAAGGCTAAATGGTTCTTCCTGTTAGACATGTTGAGATCACAATAATTTATCGATCTATTTGCACATTTATTCGTAAGTAATTAAATTAAACTAATAAATATTTAACCATTTGCGAATATGTTACCAATGTTTGCTTTCAAAAATTTCACAACAACAACAACAAAACCCAATCCCACAAAAGTGGGGTATGGAGGAGGTGAGATGTAGACAATCATTCCCTTATCCGAGAATAAAGAGAAGTTATTTCTCCACCCAGAGTGAAACACTCCCAAGAGTAGAGAAAGTCCTCCCTCTCTGAGATTGCTTCCGAGTGGACCTCCGGCTAATAAGTAGGAAATTAAAAAAAAAAAAAAAATAACGAATAAAAATAAAACTGAGACGCCATGAAAATGGTAGAATCAAATTTTCATAGGTTTTAAATCCTGCACATTCAATTTAGGCTCTGCATGGCAGTCAAGACGCCAATAAATTGACGATTGTTGTTGACTCAAATAATAGAGCCATATTAGTGACATGGTATCCAATTAAGTAATTGTTTGGTAAAGTTCTGGCTTTTATTGTTGGTGCAAACATGTTAGTTACAAAACTGAATGCCAGACTAAAGTAACATAAAAATACCTTTCTTGACCATCTTTCCTCGGTGAATGACTGCAATCATATCAGCATTTCTTACTGTGCTTAAACGATGTGCAACTATGACACTTGTTCTATTCACCATTATTCTATCTAACGCCTCTTGCACAACTTTCTTGGACTCTGCATCAAGTGCACTTGTAGCTTCATCCAAAAGTATTATTCTCGGATCTTTAAGAATCGCGCGTGCAATAGCGATTCTTTGCTTCTGTCCTCCCGATAGTTGCGTTCCATGTTCACCAACCATCGTGTCCAGTCCCTAAAGAAAAATTTGATGAAACTCTTAAACCAAAACAACATTAAAACAATTAAAAAAAAAATTACTTTTTTAAGTCTTAAATTTAGAAACCTAACCTGAGGTAATTTATCGATGAATTTAGCAGCATTTGCGAGCTCCACCACAACTCTAATCTCATCCATAGACGCGCCATCCTTCCCATACATAATATTATCCTTAATGCTGGATGTAAACAAAATCGGTTCTTGGCTGACAAGACCAATTTCCCCCCTAATCCATTTTAGCTGAAACTCTTTTAGATTAATATTATCAATAAAAACCTCCCCAGCCCGAGGATCGTAAAATCTCTCAATTAGGCTAATTATAGTTGACTTTCCACTTCCACTTTCACCAACCAAAGCGGTAGTCGTGCCACTTGGTATGTAAAGAGAGAATCCGCTAAATATTTCCTCATCTGGTCTTGTAGGATAGGTGAAATACACATCCTTTAATTCTATATCGCCACGAATATCGCCCAATACTCTTCCATTTGTGTCATAAGAATCTATTTCAGGCTTTCTGTTTATAGTTTCAAACATCTTGTATGCTGCTGCCCGACCTGCACCAAATGCACTCAAACATGGAGATGCTTGCCCAAGAGACCTGATAAACCCGCAAATTTTATGATTACATATCGAAAATTAGAAATTTCGATAAACAAGAGAAACACTAAGAAATCTACTCACATGGATCCGATAAGCACGGAAAATATTACATTAAGCACGGTTCCACCATTGAAACCCTTTTCAGCTACCATTTTTGCTCCAAACCAAATAGCCAACGAATAACTACAAAATATGACAAGCATCGCCGTTCCAAGACCAAGCCCAGTAGCCAACCCTTCATGAACACTCGAGTTATAAGCATCTTCAAGGGAGTTGTTGTAGTCAGCAATAGCTTTTTTCTCCCCGGTGAAAGAAGCAACCTAGTGAATTAAAATATGTGATCAATAAAAACTTTAAAAATAAAACAAAATAAATGTTGTAGAATATTACATATATTTATTTCATTACCGTCCTAATTGAGCCGATTGTTTGTTCAACAATAATGGCTGCTTTACATATATTTATTTCATTACCGTCCTAATAAGCGGTTTGGCTCCGCGATGCTGTCTTGGCTATTGCTATTGACATAATTGCACCAAATATCACAATTAGAGGAAACGAAGACAACATAACAAGCGTAAGAAGCCATCCTTTGACAAATGCTATCACAAAACCCCCTATAAATGTCGAAAATAGTTGTGTAAATTTTCCAACCTACAAAAATCAGATAACAATAACTAATAAGTTATTTGCAACTTGAAATTGAGACCCATAGCTAAAAAAATTTGTCCATTGGGTTAGGTATTTAACCGATTGGGTCCATAAAAGCGTTATCAACTAGAGGTTTTACAAATTCAAGTAACTTTGAGAAACGAGTTTTGACCCGCCTCGGCCTGACCCGACCCATTTAGAACGACCCGTTTTGCCCATCTAATAAATCTGACACGTTCGACGCATGACCTGTTTCGACTCAATCCCGTTTGCCATTCGGATCTTGACCCAAAATCATTCGGATATCAACCCAATCCGACCCGTTTGCCAAGTAAAATTATGTACCAACATTTAAAACCATACAAAAGTACAAACCTTTTCCCCCATGGCATCTTGTATAAGGACGGTATCTCCAGACATGCGGCCAACAACTTCTCCTGTATTTGTTTCCTTGTCAAAAAAGGAAATATCTTGTCTCAGTATCGTCTTTAGATACAGATTCCTTATTCTTGCAGCCTGTCGTTCTCCCGTTATCATCCACATTGACACCTCTGCAAAACAAAGAACATTTTGGGAACAATTAGAGACGACTGATCAAAGGGTTGTTTGACATTGCGTTTTTAAGTGTTTACATCCATCATGTGTATAGGGGACTGACGCCCCCTCATATGTAAAACTTCATATTAAGCATATTAACTACATAATTACTATCTGTTCCACTACAATTAAACACTAAAAAAGCTAATTGTTTGCTACTTGAATACGCAATAATCATATAATCACATTGATAACGTATTCCTTAGAACACGGTTAATAAAATAAGGCACTTACGAAGGAATGCAGCCACACCGCACCCAATACCAAGGTAAATGAACTTCAGTGCTACCTGTAGACCAACGAATTGAACAAGATTAACTAATCATTCTATAAAAGATAATCATGTTAAACAAATTAACAAAAACAAATATTGTAAGTTTTGTTATGGTACCTTAGAAACAACATCAACAACATCATTCTTATTCTGATTTTCACCAAAAGCATTAATAAGATCACCAGCAAGAATAGTCATAAGAGGCATACATACTCCATTACCCATAGCACCAATTGTACCAAGTATCATTAACATGTAATCAGTAGAATCAGCAAAAGCAAATAGCTTATAAAACGACATCGAATGAGTAACCTCTTTTTCCTTTTCTTTGTCGTTTTGAACATCTGTTGTGGGCGTGGCAGACGTCGAGGCCTCCGTCTTCTCATTATCACCAGTATTCGACATACCGGCTTTTCTAATGATTTTTTAAATTAACAAGTTTAATAAATTACCTGAAAACAAATTGTGAAAATTATGTCACGTAACGAAGAAAAAAAAATTGCGTGTGATCATTAATTATATCCTACACTACACGGAGATGGAATATGTATCATGAGAATGTAATATAATATAATGAATGAATGAAACAGGACAATAAAGGCATCAACTCTTGCTCACTAGATTAGAGCTTTAAGCTTATTTAGTTGAGATGTTGTGTAAATTTGAAAAAAGCAGAAAAAAAGTACTTTGTATTTCTTAGAAAAATGATATATGAATAAAGTGTAGAAGTAAATCTCTAAAAATAACAGAAAAGGCTATGATTATTACCTTTAAAAACTTCAAAGAATTTCAAAAGATGCAGTTTTTAACTCGATATTTATATTTAGACAAAATTTCGTCGTTTGTCTCTCAACTTTGTACTAAACAGCGTATGTGACCTTAATTTTTTTTGTTTGACTTCGTTGACCTCGAACTTTTTTTAAGATTTCTCACGGTTGACCTTGGAGTTGATGTTTGTTAAGTTTTGCCCGTTAAGTTAGATCACATGCACAACATGTGAGGACATTTTGGTAATAGATTGTATCTGCTCATCATCATCTTCTGCTTCGTAGAATCCAACAGAGCGCTGAGACACAATCACACACACATAGAATCATAAATACATATAGCAACATCTTCACCATTATAAGTACCTTAATAAAGTTTTCAGAACGTCAGCAAAATCAGACCTTAATTTAAGAACCCTCATATAATATTACAGGTAAAAATGATCATTCATTATATTATTTATATGACAAATTGTTCAAAAGAGCAATATAAAAGTCACTGTTTCTCCATAAAAGTGTATATCATTTTTTTTGGGTCCATAAATGATTTTGTTTTCAATTTAGTCCGTAAGAGCACCAGGAGTGGGAGGTCAGTCTCCCCACGTCGCAGCTCCCGTCGCCAGTCACCCCACTCCCCCACCCCGTCACCTTCATGCGTCCCCCCTCAGTCAGTCGTGTAGGCGACGGACTCTTCCCATTTTTTTTTTTTTTTGCTTTTTTTTTCCAAAGGGATAATTTATTAATATAATAAAATATTATTTTAACACACTAATTAACACACTAACTGACATAGGTCACCACTCCCCATTTTTTCTGACTCATCAAGTCACGCCTGACATGTCGAGTGACCTCAGTCACCACTCCCAGTGCTCTAAGATGTGTGTGATTTGAAAATTGTTACAATGAGGTATAAATTGACACCTCAAATTTTTTATATATTATATATTGCTCACATTTATTTCCATGTCATTTTTTTTTTCAAGTCATTTTTTATTTAAAGACAAATTGCTTAGAAAAGTAATATAAAAGTCATTTTTTCTCAATAAAAGGGTATATAAATTATATTTTTATTAATATACGGAGTGTTAAAAATGAGATGCAAATAAAAAATAAAAAAATGATAAGGAAAGACATGTCGGCAATAATAAATAAATTTTTTCAAAGGTATCAATAAATTTTTTCAAAGGTATCAATTTATACGTTAATTGCAACCAAATTTTAAATGTAACACTTTTTTACGTACTAACTGAAATTAAACTCCTTTATGAACAAAAAAAAAAAAAAAAAACTGGAATACCATTTATTAAGAAAAAGTGACTTTTATGTTACATTTCTTGACATTTTGACCTTACTTATATTATAAATTATTACGCATTTAGATTCATACATAGAAACTATTCAAAAGATGCTAAGAACTGGATTGACGTTGATTTTCATGACAAATGAAAGAAGAAGAAATAATGTTCAAACTGAAACATAACAAATTCATAGAAAATAGGAACTTAATGATAAACTTACAGGTTGGTTGAAAAAAATGGCATATTGGTCAGAAACATAGATGGTTGAAGAGCAGCTAGCTAATCAAATACTCCCAAAACTAAAGTTGAGTAGTTGACAAAAACTAAAACAAATATAGCAATATCAATCAATCTATTTATACCACATTACCACCTACAGAGTACTAACTTGACGATGTCATCTGATGATATTTTAACCTTTTCTAATTCAAAATTTTAACACATGCCATCACTAGAGCATTCTAAGTGATGTTATTATCCTAAAAAATTGGAAATAAATTAAATAAATTAGAATTAAGTGATAATTAAAATAAATGGATAATTGCTAAAATAAATTAAGGAAACAATCCGGCCCATTAATTCAAATATATAGAGCAATTAAATTATTCCATTTATTTATTCAACCACCACCAAAAATTTTGCATATATTCTATTGTTTAACAATTCTTCTCAAAGATTATATTCATTAATTCAAATACATATACATATATATACATACATATATATATATATATATATATATATATATATATATATATATATATATATATATATATATAGTAGTGAAATGACCCGTGAAATCACGTGTTTGTTTAACTGAGACATATATATTCACATACATATGTAACGTAATTAATCTCGTAAAGAGAATTCATATTTAAATATTAATAATATAATAATTATAATTATAATTATTATAATATAAATAAATAATAATAATAATAATAAAGTTTGTTCAAAGTTGAGTACTTATGATTTTAATATGGAGTAATAATTATTAGTAATAATAAATGTCTTTTGAAATTTTTTTAGAAAAGTAAAATACAATTATTATATAAAGTTTGTACAATATGCTTTAAAATTTGTAAATGTGTTCATTGAGTGTTATGTAGAAGATTATACAATTTAGGAGAGATTAGTATTTTCATTTATAAAAGATTTCGTATTATTTTTTTGATTAAATAATATAAAATAATGACATCAATTTTTCTTTTAAATTATTTTTATACTTAAAAAATGTTTATTTATTAAATCATTATTTTAGAGATTTAATAGATAATTATAGATAGATTATAGATATCAATTGAACTATTTCATTTATAAATTCAACCACTACCAGAATTTTTGCATTCATTCTATTGTTTAATAATTCTTCTCAAAGATTATATTCATTCAATTATCATTGAGATTTCAGGTTTGTAAGCATATCTGTTTCCATTGTTAATTTCAATTGATATATTGAAGCTGCATATAAAAGTTTATGTTAATGCATATCGTAAAATCGTAAATATGGAAATCGTGCTTGATCATTGCAAATATGTTGTTTATTTGAATATAATTTATGTCTAGATTGTTTTTTTATATTTAGGGTTTTGGTAGAAATGATGTTCATCATTTAGAAATCGATGTGCTTACACTATGAGAATTGAATAAATAATACGAGTAAATTATAAGATGTTGATATTTTGAATAGTATTATGAAGGTCTCATGCTGACTTTTTTACAGTTGGTTTAATATATGAGTAAAGTTAGGTGAAATACTTGACTTTCATATCCATGGTAGTGAACTTAGCTCCAAATTTGTATTTAAATGACAATCAAACGAGGTATTTGAGATTTAGGGTGCGTTTGTTTACCTCTTAATGGAATGGTTCAGCACTGAATGCTGAACCATTCAGCATTCAGTGCGTTTGTTTTTTACCTCTGAATGACATATGGTGCTGAATGGTTCAGAATTCAGCTCTGAATCATTCAGGGATGAAACAATCTCTTAACCATTAAGAGCCTAAATTATCTATAATATTCTTCTCAATCATATCCTGATTACCTAACTAACAAGTATATTGAATTTTTTATTCATGTCACACGTTAATAAGGTAGTTTTAGTCGGTTCATATCGTTCATTTTAAATGATTATCAAACAGCTTATTTTCATTCAGAGTAAACCTTATTCAGAGGCTCTGGACCATTCAGATTATGAATCATTCAGCACAAAATCATTCAGTTTTATCAAACGCACCCTTAATCTAATATGTATGTAATGAAAAGAAACCGTGGCCAAACAGAAACTAACAATTTATGAATGCGAAAAGATAAGCCAAAAGCTTCACGCCTTTGCTTTGCGCATGAATCAAAGAAGACTTCACGTCTATTCTTTTAATTTCACTAAATATCAATAAACAAAAACTAACTTTTCCAATACAAATAAACTCTTTAAATACTAGTAGCTAACTAATAAGATATGTGGATACGGATAACATTAAGATAAACATAAAATATTTAAATTGAATGCACATGCACATCTAGTCTTCATCCAATTCACGTGACTATCGCCTTTGTATTTTCCCATTCGTTTGACTCTTTCTTTTTCTTGTTTAAAAGAAAACATGAAATTAAAATAACTCAACAAATTATATCCACTTGCGTGGAACCAAAGACTTCCAAATGCACATGTTGTTACTTCATGAATACGGTAACATGCTAGCCCGTATCAAAAATCATGTGTTTCCCTCGACCCAACTGAAATGTCCCGTTCTTATTGATTAAAAACGTTCCATATTAATTGATTTCGTTGCGAGGTTTTGACCTCTATATGAGACGTTTTTCAAAGACTGCATTCATTTTTAAACAAACCATAACCTTTATTTCATCAATAAAGGTTTAAAAAGCTTTACGTAGATTATCAAATAATGATAATCTAAAATATCCTGTTTACACACGACCATTACATAATGGTTTACAATACAAATATGTTACAACAAAATAAGTTTCTTGAATGCAGTTTTTACACAATATCATACAAGCATGGACTCCAAATCTTGTCCTTATTTAAGTATGCGACAGCGGAAGCTCTTAATAATCACCTGAGAATAAACATGCTTAAAACGTCAACAAAAATGTTGGTGAGTTATAGGTTTAACCTATATATATCAAATCGTAACAATAGACCACAAGATTTCATATTTCAATACACATCCCATACATAGAGATAAAAATCATTCATATGGTGAACACCTGGTAACCGACAATAACAAGATGCATATATAAGAATATCCCCATCATTCCGGGACACCCTTCGGATATGATATAAATTTCGAAGTACTAAAGCATCCGGTACTTTGGATGGGGTTTGTTAGGCCCAATAGATCTATCTTTAGGATTCGCGTCAATTAGGGTGTCTGTTCCCTAATTCTTAGATTACCAGACTTAATAAAAAGGGGCATATTCGATTTCGATAATTCAACCATAGAATGTAGTTTCACGTACTTGTGTCTATTTTGTAAATCATTTATAAAACCTGCATGTATTCTCATCCCAAAAATATTAGATTTTAAAAGTGGGACTATAACTCACTTTCACAGATTTTTACTTCGTCGGGAAGTAAGACTTGGCCACTGGTTGATTCACGAACCTATAACAATATATACATATATATCAAAGTATGTTCAAAATATATTTACAACACTTTTAATATATTTTGATGTTTTAAGTTTATTAAGTCAGCTGTCCTCGTTAGTAACCTACAACTAGTTGTCCACAGTTAGATGTACAGAAATAAATCGATAAATATTATCTTGAATCAATCCACGACCCAGTGTATACGTATCTCAGTATTGATCACAACTCAAACTATATATATTTTGGAATCAACCTCAACCCTGTATAGCTAACTCCAACATTCACATATAGAGTGTCTATGGTTGTTCCGAAATATATATAGATGTGTCGACATGATAGGTCGAAACATTGTATACGTGTCTATGGTATCTCAAGATTACATAATATATAATACAAGTTGATTAAGTTATGGTTGGAATAGATTTGTTACCAATTTTCACGTAGCTAAAATGAGAAAAATTATCCAATCTTGTTTTACCCATAACTTCTTCATTTTAAATCCGTTTTGAGTGAATCAAATTGCTATGGTTTCATATTGAACTCTATTTTATGAATCTAAACAAAAAAAGTATAGGTTTCTAGTCGGAAAAATAAGTTACAAGTCGTTTTTGTAAAGGTAGTCATTTCAGTCGAAAGAACGACGTCTAGATGACCATTTTAGAAAACATACTTCCACTTTGAGTTTAACCATAATTTTTGGATATAGTTTTATGTTCATAATAAAAATCATTTTCTCAGAATAACAACTTTTAAATCAAAGTTTATCATAGTTTTTAATTAACTAACCCAAAACAGCCCGCGGTGTTACTACGACGGCGTAAATCCGGTTTTATGGTGTTTTTCGTGTTTCCAGGTTTTAAATCATTAAGTTAGCATATCATATAGATATAGAACATGTGTTTAGTTGATTTTAAAAGTCAAGTTAGAAGGATTAACTTTTGTTTGCGAACAAGTTTAGAATTAACTAAACTATGTTCTAGTGATTACAAGTTTAAACCTTCGAATAAGATAGCTTTATATGTATGAATCGAATGATGTTATGAACATCATTACTACCTTAAGTTCCTTGGATGAACCTACTGGAAAAGAGAAAAATGGATCTAGCTTCAATGGATCCTTGGATGGCTCAAAGTTCTTGAAGCAAAATCATGACACGAAAACAAGTTCAAGTAAGATCATCACTTGAAATAAGATTGTTATAGTTATAGAAATTGAACCAAAGTTTGAATATGATTATTACCTTGTATTAGAATGATAACCTACTGTAAGAAACAAAGATTTCTTGAGGTTGGATGATCACCTTACAAGATTGGAAGTGAGCTAGCAAACTTGAAAGTATTCTTGATTTTATGAAACTAGAACTTTTGGAATTTATGAAGAACACTTAGAACTTGAAGATAGAACTTGAGAGAGTTCAATTAGATGAAGAAAATTGAAGAATGAAAGTGTTTGTAGGTGTTTTTGGTCGTTGGTGTATGGATTAGATATAAAGGATATGTAATTTTGTTTTCATGTAAATAAGTCATGAATGATTACTCATATTTTTGTAATCTTATGAGATATTTCATGCTAGTTGCCAAATGATGGTTCCCACATGTGTTAGGTGACTCACATGGGCTGCTAAGAGCTGATCATTGGAGTGTATATACCAATAGTACATACATCTAAAAGCTGTGTATTGAACGAGTACGAATACGGGTGCATACGAGTAGAATTGTTGATGAAACTGAACGAGAATGTAATTGTAAGCATTTTTGTTAAGTAGAAGTATTTTGATAAGTGTATTGAAGTCTTTCAAAAGTGTATAAATACATATTAAAACACTACATGTATATACATTTTAACTGAGTCGTTAAGTCATCGTTAGTCGTTACATGTAAGTGTTGTTTTGAAACCTTTAGGTTAACGATCTTGTTAAATGTTGTTAACCCAATGTTTATAATATCAAAAGAGATTTTAAATTATTATATTATCATGATATTATGATGTACGAATATCTCTTAATATGATATATATACATTAAATGTCGTTACAACGATAAACGTTACATATATGTCTCGTTTCAAAATCATTAAGTTAGTAGTCTTGTTTTTACATATGTAGTTCATTGTTAATATAATTAATGATATGTTTACTTATCATAATATCATGTTAACTATATATATAACCATATATATGTCATCATATAGTTTTTTTACAAGTTTTAACGTTCGTGAATCAACGGTCAACTTGGGTGGTCAATTGTCTATATGAAACCTATTTCAATTAATCAAGTCTTAACAAGTTTGATTGCTTAACATGTTGGAAACATTTAATCATGTAAACATCAATCTCAATTAATATATATAAACATGGAAAGGTTCGGGTCACTACAGTACCTACCCGTTAAATAAATTTCGTCCCGAAATTTTAAGCTGTTGAAGGTGTTGACGAATCTTCTGGAAATAGATGCGGGTATTTCTTCTTCATCTGATCTTCACGCTCCCAGGTGAACTCGGGTCCTCTACGAGCATTCCATCGAACCTTAACAATTGGTATCTTGTTTTGCTTAAGTCTTTTAACCTCACGATCCATTATTTCGACGGGTTCTTCGATGAATTGGAGTTTTTCGTTGATTTGGATTTCATCTAACGGAATAGTGAGATCTTCTTTAGCAAAACATTTCTTCAAATTCGAGACGTGGAAAGTGTTATGTACAGCCGCGAGTTGTTGAGGTAACTCAAGTCGGTAAGCTACTGGTCCGACACGATCAATAATCTTGAATGGTCCAATATACCTTGGATTTAATTTCCCTCGTTTACCAAATCGAACAACGCCTTTCCAAGGTGAAACTTTAAGCATGGCCATCTCTCCAATTTCAAATTCTATATCTTTTCTTTTAATGTCAGCGTAGCTCTTTTGTCGACTTTGGGCGGTTTTCAACCGTTGTTGAATTTGGATGATCTTCTCGGTAGTTTCTTGTATAATCTCCGGACCCGTAATCTGTCTATCCCCCACCTCACTCCAACAAATCGGAGACCTGCACTTTCTACCATAAAGTGCTTCAAACGGCGCCATCTCAATGCTTGAATGGTAGCTGTTGTTGTAGGAAAATTCTGCTAACGGTAGATGTCGATCCCAACTGTTTCCGAAATCAATAACACATGCTCGTAGCATGTCTTCAAGCGTTTGTATCGTCCTTTCGCTCTGCCCATCAGTTTGTGGATGATAGGCAGTACTCATGTCTAGACGAGTTCCTAATGCTTGCTGTAATGTCTGCCAGAATCTTGAAATAAATCTGCCATCCCTATCAGAGATAATAGAGATTGGTATTCCATGTCTGGAGACGACTTCCTTCAAATACAGTCGTGCTAACTTCTCCATCTTGTCATCTTCTCTTATTGGTAGGAAGTGTGCTGATTTGGTGAGACAATCAACTATTACCCAAATAGTATCAAAACCACTTGCAGTCCTTGGTAATTTAGTGATGAAATCCATGGTAATGTTTTCCCATTTCCATTCCGGGATTTCGGGTTGTTGAAGTAGACCTGATGGTTTCTGATGCTCAGCTTTGACCTTAGAACACGTCAAACATTCTCCTACGTATTTAGCAACATCGGCTTTCATACCCGGCCACCAAAAATGTTTCTTGAGATCCTTGTACATCTTCCCCGTTCCAGGATGTATTGAGTATCTGGTTTTATGAGCTTCTCTAAGTACCATTTCTCTCATATCTCCAAATTTTGGTACCCAAATCCTTTCAGCCCTATACCGGGTTCCGTCTTCCCGAATATTAAGATGCTTCTCCGATCCTTTGGGTATTTCATCCTTTAAATTTCCCTCTTTTAAAACTCCTTGTTGCGCCTCCTTTATTTGAGTAGTAATGTTATTATGAATCATTATATTCATAGATTTTACTCGAATGGGTTCTCTATCCTTCCTGCTCAAGGCATCGGCTACCACATTTGCCTTCCCCGGGTGGTAACGAATCTCAAAATCGTAATCATTCAATAATTCAATCCACCTACGCTGCCTCATATTCAGTTGTTTCTGATTAAATATGTGTTGAAGACTTTTGTGGTCGGTATATATAATACTTTTGACCCCATATAAGTAGTGCCTCCAAGTCTTTAATGCAAAAACAACCGCGCCTAATTCCAAATCATGCGTCGTATAATTTTGTTCGTGAATCTTCAATTGTCTAGACGCATAAGCAATCACCTTCGTTCGTTGCATTAATACACAACCGAGACCTTGCTTTGATGCGTCACAATAAATCACAAAATCATCATTCCCTTCAGGCAATGACAATATAGGTGCCGTAGTTAGCTTTTTCTTCAATAACTGAAACGCTTTCTCTTGTTCATCATTCCATTCAAATTTCTTCCCTTTATGCGTTAATGCAGTCAAGGGTTTTGCTATTCTGGAAAAGTCTTGGATGAACCTTCTGTAGTAACCAGCTAGTCCTAAAAACTGGCGTATGTGTTTCGGAGTTTTCGGGGTTTCCCACTTTTCAACAGTTTCTATCTTTGCCGGATCCACCTTAATACCTTCTTTGTTCACTATGTGACCGAGGAATTGAACTTCTTCCAACCAAAATGCACACTTTGAAAACTTAGCGTACAATTCTTCCTTCCTCAATACTTCTAACACCTTTCTCAAATGTTCACCGTGTTCTTGGTCATTCTTTGAGTAAATAAGTATGTCATCAATGAAAACAATGACAAAATTGTCAAGGTATGGTCCACACACTCGGTTCATAAGGTCCATGAACACAGCTGGTGCATTAGTTAAACCAAACGGCATGACCATAAACTCGTAATGACCGTAACGTGTTCTGAAAGCAGTCTTTGGAATATCATCTTCTTTCACCCGCATTTGATGATACCCGGAACGTAAGTCAATCTTTGAATAAACAGACGAGCCTTGTAGTTGATCAAATAAGTCGTCGATTCTCGGTAGTGGGTAGCGGTTCTTGATGGTAAGTTTGTTCAACTCTCGGTAGTCGATACACAACCTGAATGTACCATCTTTCTTCTTGACAAACAAAACAGGAGCTCCCCACGGTGATGTGCTTGGTCGAATGAAACCACGCTCTAAAAGTTCTTGTAATTGGCTTTGCAGTTCTTTCATCTCGCTGGGTGCGAGTCTGTGTAGCGACCCCGACAAATCGTCAAGTGACGGCCTCGGCTACGTGGGTCCCATTACCTGATTATAAGTCTTTAAGATAACGTTTGACCAAAATATGTCGCCTTCATTTCAAAATAAAGCTTGTTTCAAAGTTTACAAGAATTGTTCAACCAAAAGTTAAGTTACAACGTTATAGATACGATTGAAATCTAGGCGACACGGTTTAAAGTAAAGTCAAAAGACGCTCCATGAAATGCATGTATACTCGACATCCAATGCAAGTATCAAATAATGAGCGGAAGCATGTATCATGTATCGTTCAAGGACCTGAGAAAAACATAGAAATCTGTCAACGAAAACGTTGGTGAAATCATAGGTTTAAGTAAGTAAGTACAAGTGAACCACAAGATTTGCATCAATGAAATAATAGTAATACATTCCAAAAGTTTGTTTCAAGAGCACCCAATTATCAAAGCTTAACATTCCTTCCATTGTATACCCCATCACTTAGTGCTAGAACAAACACTGATTCTCGAAAATATATTTCATCCGTAGACGGTAGCGAACCGTCAAGGATGAGGGTTGTCAACCCATATGGCCATATAACATAAGTTCTCGCTTACACCCGGCAAGTGTAACTAATGATAATCGAATTGAGGATTTTGTTCTAAACTCGTATGTAGAATGTTTGTTTTCCCGTTCTTGTGTTCACTTAGTTCAAAAGAATCGTTTATGTTTTCTCATCCCAAATATAAGTTCAAAAAGAGTAAAAGTGGGACTATGATCTCACCTTGAGTACAAGAGTTAATAAAGTACTTCAACAAGTAACCGTGTGCAAGGACAAGGCTAGTCTTGACCTAAACATATAGGTTATATCAATAACGGTAAACACAAACGGTCAAAGATGTTCAATTAGTCCTATGGCTCGTTACGACTCGATTATGAAGCATGTGAGTCAAATTGTCAAGTTTCATGCAAGATACAAGTATAGAATCATGTTAGAAAGATTGCATAATTAATTGGTTAAGTTTGACAAAAAGTCAAACTTGGTCAAAGTCAACGAAAAAGTCAACATGTTTGGGTCGGGTCTCGGACAAATTTTCTATGCTAGTTATTCATATATAAGCATGTTAGAACAAGTTGCATGCGAATTGGAAGTCTAAAACATGGCAAACATTTCACGTGAAACGGACATTGGAGACAAAAGCTGGGCACGGCTTATGCCGCGCCGCGGCCAGGACTTTCGCGCCGCGACAATGGCCGTGGCCTGGTCCCAGGCCTGTTTCACTTGTTCAAGGCTTGGTCAATTTTCAAACAAACGCAAAACTCAAACCGTAAACAACTAGAAGGCGTATCTTATACCGTTGGAAAGCTCTTTTGACAAGGAACACAACTAAACATGTTTCACCAAACAAAAACATCATTTATAATAGCCGAAAACTCATCAAGTGATCATTAAACGTTCATTTTTAAGGTTTCAAGTTCTTCAAATGCAATTTGAGTTTCGGGAAACCAATTCACACATATAATATGCCGTTTTGAAGGTAATGAAACATACATTACAACAAAACACTAACAATTAACATTCCATGGCATTCAAGCATCCAAAAATTCATCTCAAGAACTATCAAACCCTAGTCAAACATCTCAAAATCAATAATCATGTTTTTGGAGTTTCCTTAATCAACCTATACATCAAAATGAAGCTAATGATACTAGTAACACTTTTAAAACATGCACTTTAACAATCTAACAACATTTGTTCATCCAAAATCAAGGATTTAGCAAGTAATTTCATATTGAACTAGTTACACCAAAAATAACGAATCGAGCATACAAATTACATACACGACATCACAATGAGCCATAGACACTAATTAACAACTTTATAACTCAAAAATCTCAAGAACACATAAAATTAGTGATTTTAGAAAGTTACCCAAAAGAGATGAAGTTGGTATCAAATTGAAGAGGATGAAGAGAGGATTCCAAATATGTATTTTGTTTTGATTGAAGCTTGCTAGATCATGAATGGATGATGAATCTTGATGATGAAGATTGAAAGAAAAATTGAAAGTGTTAAAGGAAAATGGAAATGAAAATGGAAATGAATGAATGGATGAGAAAGGGTGTTGACTAGTTGACCTAGTCACACCTTTGATCACTTGGCAAAAATGGTCCCTCTAGTTCGGGTGCGGGTGCGTGAATTAACCAAACGAATTATTTTAAATTACACGAGAGTACGGGAGACGTTATCTTCCAACAACGAGAATATTTAAAATGTTACATAACAAAGGATACGAATCTAGATACGAAGGGTATTATTTAAAAAGAAAAAGACGGGCGTTAAAATAATTTAACGGAAAAATGCGGGATGTTACATTATCCACACCTCAAAAGAAATTTCGTCCCGAAATTTAGTTGGAAGTAGTAGTCGATATCTCTTACTCGAGACTTTACGTTGTCCATGCAATGAATAAGTGAAAGTACGTCCTTGAGTGTTCTCATGAGTTGGATAGTCAGGGTTTTACGTTGCATTAAGGTTCGGTTTTTACGATCCCCGGTTTCAACTGGTTTTCCTATGAAGAGAAGTTTGTCATCGATAGTTGATGTATCCAGCAGGATTGCACGTTCCTGTTCCGCAGGACACGTTTCTAAGTTTGTTACACGAAATGTAGGGTAAACGGAAACTTAATTGAGTCGGAAGTTCTAAACGGTAGGGAGCGGTTCCAATACGCCCCAAGGTTTCAAAAGGGTTAACATGTCGCGGGTTTAACTTTCCCTGATTCCCGAAACGGATTACACCCTTCCAAGGTGCGGGTTCTCAATATTACGCGGTTACACACTGGGATTTGTGAGGTTCTCCTCTAAGTTTGGTATAACTCTTCTGGCGACAACGGGTTGTCTCGAGCCCTTCTCGGACTTGAATGATCTCGATTGTTGTTTCTTGATGGAGTTCAGATTTCGGTGGTTGATGCTTTGGTTAAATGAACAGGGGTATGACATTAGCGGTCATATAGGGTTTCGGAAAGTGCGTGTGAACACACGAGTGGTAACTACTGTTGTAAGAGGGATCTACTAAAAGCGACCATGCAAGTTTGAAACATGTCTTTCGAAGACGTAAATCGTTCGTTTGTTCGGTTCGTCTGTTTGTGGGTGGTACGCGGTACTCATGTCTAAGCGGGTCTCCAAGGTTTCTTGTAAAACTAGAAGTGAAACGAGTATTTCGATACGGGATAATTGACAAGGATACACCGTGTTGGAATAGAATCTCTTAAGATATGTTTGAACAAGTCAGTTAGGGTTCACAAAAAAAATGTTCGTTAGGACTATTCACCCTCGTGGCGAATACTAATGTAATGTGAGGAGTTTCTCTACCCATGGAGAAATGTTACAAGGAGTTTCCTTAAACGGAAATGCGAGCGATAAAGATAGGAGTGAAATGAGGACTTAGAATAGGATGAGTTTACATCTCGAGGTTGCCATAACGTGCCTCTAGTTGTCAAAAGTTGAAGTCTGAAAGAGAAACGAGATAGTACACGTAGTTGTATAGTTCGGGGTTGGATAATAGTTGACCGATTATCAGAAACACAAGGGCGTTAAGTCAAAGAAGAGTGAAGTATCGTTGGATTGTGTGTTATCTTAATTTCCAGTAATATCAGACGGTAACGGTGAAATAACAGAGGTATGTAGTGTGGTACGTGATGACAAGAATATTGATCGGATCCACAATTTCGTATTCGACTTCTTCGTGCAAAATAACGAATTTTAGTTACGTTAATTTTTGAGTCGAGAGAGTATGCCTTTCGGCGTTCATGTAGAAATATTTCCATGTTTGAGTTCCATCTGTTGCTATACGATTTTAACTAGAAATGTTGGTGTGAAGAATCACGCTCAAGGTTCGATCGCGGAGAGATTAAAGTCGTGTAATACGAGAAAAGTCAGAAATGAATCTTCGGTAACAACCGGTGAGATCTAAGATTTTTACGAATACAAGTCTGAGTTGGGAGAGTTTCCTGATTACATGTGGCTTGATTTCGAGATTGATTGTAATGCCTTGACCATTAACTTCATGGTCTAGAAAATTGGACTTCGTTCAACAGAAATTCTCACTCGGAGAATTTGGTATAAAGTTGCTCTTTTCTCAAAAGTTCGAGCGTAAGATGGTGATGTTGTTCGTTTTCCTTCTTTACTTAAATAAGTTAAGATGTCATCTATAAATACGATAACAGATTAGTCTATATGAATTTGCATACGCGGTTCAAGAGGTTTATGGATACGGGCGAGCCCTAAATAAATCAAGCGGTACTAAGAGAGATTTACAACTAACATTGCGAGTTCGGAAAGTGGCTTAGGAGACATCGTCTCACTTAACCCCCAATTGATGATAACCGGAACGGAGGTCGATTTGGAACATACGGGATTCGTGCAAATAATCATGAGGTCATGGATGCGAGGGAGAGGGTATCGGTTTCCAACCGAAAATTACTCAGTTCACAATAATCTATACAAGATGATGGGGAAACATTTTTTTTTTTTTTTTTTTAAACGAATAGGTTCCGAGCTCCCTAGTTCTATAGGTGTCAAGTCAAAAGTCTTAACGTATTTCCTCCAATAAAATTTATAGGCACACAATATTTTTCCGTCGGTCACTTAAATCGTCTAAGTAGTATCTGGGGGAAAGAGGTGGAATATAAAGAGCATGAGTCAAATCCTTGGTTATAAAACGTCTAGCGGTAATCGAATCGAACAAGTATGAAATATACGGTTTGTTGTGAAGAAACGTACCCGTTACTAGTCCATCGTCGTTCCGGGCATCCTTGGTGTCGATGTCGAAGGTTCAACGGCGTGCGTTGGGGTTGATTTTCTTATTTGGGCACACATTCCTAAAATGACCCAGTTGGCCACATTCGAAGCAAGCACCCGTTCTGTGTGCGTTGGGCATCTTTCGAGCGACGGGTCCTTGGCGTCGGTGGCGAAACCTGCCACATCCTTCAAAGTGATGCTTGTGGCATTCGTCACAAAAAGGCAGTTTTCCGGCATAGCCTTTCTTGTCGTTGGAGGTAAAAGGCTTCTTGGCGGGGTTGTTGTTATTGTTGTGGTTGCTTGATTGAGAGGCTTCCCATGTTCTTTTGTTGTTACTCGGGTGGTTCTCGACCATTGGTGCCGGTGCTTCCATTTCATTCACCGTTTCTAAGGCTTGGCGGGCCATTGTTAAAGCCTCTTGTAGGTTAGTGGGTTGAGATGTCATTAACTTGTGTTGAATGCTCTTAGGGAGGCCATCCATGTAAGTTCGACTCTTAGGGATTCGGGAGTCATGAGATTTGGACACATTGAGACTAGTTCGGTAAACCGTTGATTATAAGCTCCGAGGTCATTCCCGACCGTTCTTAAATTCCTTAGCCCTTGCTCGAGCCTTCGAGTCTCATCGCGCGGGAAGTATTCGGTGATCATTCTTTCTCTTAATTCGGTCCAAGAGAGTGTAAGGGCTTCATCGATACCCACTGATTGTACATACGTGTTCCACCATGAGAGAGCAATACCGGTGAAAGTGAGGGTGGAAAACTTGACCTTATCTTGGTCTCGACAACCGCTTGTGTTAAAAACGGTCTCCATTTGTTCAAACCATCGGGTGAGAGTAACCGGTCCTCCGGTTCCATCGAAAGTGGGAGGATTGTACTTCATGAAGTTCTTGTAGGAGCAACCTTCGATTGAATTACCGGCTCCATGATTGTTGTTGTTAGAAAAGTGATCGGCCACGGCCGTACCCACGGCGGTGGTTATCATTCGTTGAAGAGCTTGTTCTAGAGTTTCGAGAGGAGTATTGTGTTGACCTTGGTGAGCCATTGTTCCTTCATGAGACAAGAATATCGTTGGTTAGTATTTTCAACAATACTAACCGTGGCATGGAATAAAGATAGAGAGGAAATTTTCCTTGACTCGCCTTAAATTCTCTATGTCATAATGTCGGAACGTCCATGTGAATCACCGTAATATAATCCCGGAAATTATATTACCCTGATTCTCATGTGCATTTAACATTACTTCATAAAGTCAAGGTGGCGCACCAACAAAATTTATCAACGTAAGATCAAGATCGAATACGAGTTAGATATGATAGAAGAGTTCGAGTATAAATGCACAATTAGTCAAATAATTCCTACTTCAGTCTATATGCCGGTTGTAGTCTAGATTCACCTATGTACCCTATGACTCGGGGTGAACACAAATGAACTCTAAATCCCTACAACCAAGGCTCTGATACCACCTGTAGCGACCCCGACAAATCGTCAAGTGACGGCGTCGGCTACGTGGGTCCCATTACCTGATTATAAGTCTTTAAGATAACGTTTGACCAAAATATGTCGCCTTCATTTCAAAATAAAGCTTGTTTCAAAGTTTACAAGAATTGTTCAACCAAAAGTTAAGTTACAACGTTATAGATACGATTGAAATCTAGGCGACACGGTTTAAAGTAAAGTCAAAAGACGCTCCATGAAATGCATGTATACTCGACATCCAATGCAAGTATCAAATAATGAGCGGAAGCATGTATCATGTATCGTTCAAGGACCTGAGAAAAACATAGAAATCTGTCAACGAAAACGTTGGTGAAATCATAGGTTTAAGTAAGTAAGTACAAGTGAACCACAAGATTTGCATCAATGAAATAATAGTAATACATTCCAAAAGTTTGTTTCACGAGCACCCAATTATCAAAGCTTAACATTCCTTCCATTGTATACCCCATCACTTAGTGCTAGAACAAACACTGATTCTCGAAAATATATTTCATCCGTAGACGGTAGCGAACCGTTAAGGATGAGGGTTGTCAACCCATATGGCCATATAACATAAGTTCTCGCTTACACCCGGCAAGTGTAACTAATGATAATCGAATTGAGGATTTTGTTCTAAACTCGTATGTAGAATGTTTGTTTTCCCGTTCTTGTGTTCACTTAGTTCAAAAGAATCGTTTATGTTTTCTCATCCCAAATATAAGTTCAAAAAGAGTAAATTTGGGACTATGATCTCACCTTGAGTACAAGAGTTAATAAAGTACTTCAACAAGTAACCGTGTGCAAGGACAAGGCTAGTCTTGACCTAAACATATAGGTTATATCAATAACGGTAAACACAAACGGTCAAAGATGTTCAATTAGTCCTATGGCTCGTTACGACTCGATTATGAAGCATGTGAGTCAAATTGTCAAGTTTCATGCAAGATACAAGTATAGAATCATGTTAGAAAGATTGCATAATTAATTGGTTAAGTTTGACAAAAAGTCAAACTTGGTCAAAGTCAACAAAAAAGTCAACATGTTCGGGTCGGGTCTCGGACAAATTTTCTATGCTAGTTATTCATATATAAGCATGTTAGAACAAGTTGCATGCGAATTGGAAGTCTAAAACATGGCAAACATTTCACGTGAAACGGACATTGGAGACAGAAGCTGGGCACGGCTTATGCCGCGCCGCGGCCAGGACTTTCGCGCCGCGACAATGGCCGTGGCCTGGTCCCAGGCCTGTTTCACTTGTTCAAGGCTTGGTCAATTTTCAAACAAACGCAAAACTCAAACCGTAAACAACTAGAAGGCGTATCTTATACCGTTGGAAAGCTCTTTTGACAAGGAACACAACTAAACATGTTTCACCAAACAAAAACATCATTTATAATAGCCGAAAACTCATCAAGTGATCATTAAACGTTCATTTTTAAGGTTTCAAGTTCTTCAAATGCAATTTGAGTTTCGGGAAACCAATTCACACATATAATATGCCGTTTTGAAGGTAATGAAACATACATTACAACAAAACACTAACAATTAACATTCCATGGCATTCAAGCATCCAAAAATTCATCTCAAGAACTATCAAACCCTAGTCAAACATCTCAAAATCAATAATCATGTTTTTGGAGTTTCCTTAATCAACCTATACATCAAAATGAAGCTAATGATACTAGTAACACTTTTAAAACATGCACTTTAACAATCTAACAACATTTGTTCATCCAAAATCAAGGATTTAGCAAGTAATTTCATATTGAACTAGTTACACCAAAAATAACGAATCGAGCATACAAATTACATACACGACATCACAATGAGCCATAGACACTAATTAACAACTTTATAACTCAAAAATCTCAAGAACACATAAAATTAGTGATTTTAGAAAGTTACCCAAAAGAGATGAAGTTGGTATCAAATTGAAGAGGATGAAGAGAGGATTCCAAATATGTATTTTGTTTTGATTGAAGCTTGCTAGATCATGAATGGATGATGAATCTTGATGATGAAGATTGAAAGAAAAATTGAAAGTGTTAAAGGAAAATGGAAATGAAAATGGAAATGAATGAATGGATGAGAAAGGGTGTTGACTAGTTGACCTAGTCACACCTTTGATCACTTGGCAAAAATGGTCCCTCTAGTTCGGGTGCGGGTGCGTGAATTAACCAAACGAATTATTTTAAATTACACGAGAGTACGGGAGACGTTATCTTCCAACAACGAGAATATTTAAAATGTTACATAACAAAGGATACGAATCTAGATACGAAGGGTATTATTTAAAAAGAAAAAGACGGGCGTTAAAATAATTTAACGGAAAAATGCGGGATGTTACAGTCTGTAAGGAGCACGAGCTATTGGTGCAGCTCCTGGTACAAGATCTATTTGAAATTCAACGGATCGATGTGGGGGTAATCCCGGTAATTCTTTCGGAAATACATCGGGAAATTCTTTTGCAATGGGAACATCATTGATGCTCTTTTTTCAGTTTGTACTTTCTCGACGTGTGCTAGAACAGCATAGCAACCTTTTCTTATTAGTTTTTGTGCCTTCAAATTACTAATAAGATGTAGCTTCGTGTTGCCCTTTTCTCCGTACACCATTAAGGGTTTTCCTTTTTCTCGTATAATGCGAATTGCATTTTTGTAACAAACGATCTCCGCTTTCACTTCTTTCAACCAGTCCATACCGATTATCACATCAAAACTCCCTAACTCTACTGGTATCAAATCAATCTTAAATGTTTCGCTAACCAGTTTAATTTCTCGATTCCGACATATATTATCTGCTGAAATTAATTTACCATTTGCTAATTCGAGTAAAAATTTACTATCCAAAGGCGTCAATGGACAACTTAATTTAGCACAAAAATCTCTACTCATATAGCTTCTATCCGCACCCGAATCAAATAAAACGTAAGCAGATTTATTGTCAATAAGAAACGTACCCGTAACAAGCTCCGGGTCTTCCTGTACCTCTACCGCATTAATATTGAAAACTCTTCCACGGCCTTGTCCATTCGTGTTCTCCTGGTTCGGGCAATTTCTAATAATGTGGCCTGGTTTTCCACATTTATAACAAACTACATTGGCATAACTTGCTCCGACACTACTTGCTCCGCCATTACTCGTTCCGACACCATTTGTTCCTTTCGTTCTATTAACCCCTGGTCCGTAGACCTCACACTTCGCCGCGCTATGACCATTTCTTTTACACTTGTTGCAAAATTTGGTGCAGAACCCCGAGTGATTCTTTTCACACCTTTGGCATAGTTGCTTCTGATTGTTGTTGTTGTTGCGGTTATTATTGTTGTTGGGATGATTGTTGTAGTTGCTGTTGTTGTTGTTGTTGTTGTTGTTGTTGGGCCGTTTGTTGTAGTTGCGATTGATGTTGCGATTGTTGGGATAATTGTTGCGATTATTGTTGTAATTGCTGTTGTTGTTGTATTGGTGATTCTTATCACCGTTTTCCTCCCACTTTCTTTTGACTTGCTTCACATTGGCCTCTTCAGCAGTCTGTTCTTTAATTCTTTCTTCAATCTGGTTCACTAGTTTGTGAGCCATTCTACATGCCTGTTGTATGGAGGCGGGCTCGTGTGAACTTATATCTTCTTGGATTCTTTCCGGTAATCCTTTCACAAACGCGTCGATCTTCTCTTCCTCATCTTCGAATGCTCCCGGACACAATAGGCACAATTCTGTGAATCGTCTTTCGTACGTGGTAATATCAAATCCTTGGGTTCGTAACCCTCTAAGTTCTGTCTTGAGCTTATTGACCTCGGTTCTGGGACGGTACTTCTCGTTCATCAAGTGCTTGAATGCTGACCACGGTAGTGCGTACGCATCATCTTGTCCCACTTGCTCTAGATAGGTATTCCACCATGTTAACGCAGAACCTGTGAAGGTATGCGTAGCGTACTTCACTTTGTCCTCTTCAGTACACTTACTTATGGCAAACACCGATTCAACCTTCTCGGTCCACCGTTTCAATCCGATCGGTCCTTCGGTTCCATCAAATTCCAAAGGTTTGCAGGCAGTGAATTCTTTGTAGGTGCATCCTACACGATTTCCTGTACTGCTAGATCCAAGGTTATTGTTGGTATGTAGCGCAGCCTGTACTGCGGCTATGTTTGAAGCTAGAAAAGTACGGAATTCCTCTTCATTCATATTCACGGTGTGTCGAGTAGTCGGTGCCATTTCCTTCAAAATAGTTAAATGGAACAAGTTAATCATACAGAATATTAAGAGTAGTTAATAGTATTTCGTAGCATAATATGAACTCATTTATAAAAGCTTTTTCTTCATATTAGCGTTTTATAAGTTTAAATTCGGGTAGTACCTACCCGTTAAGTTCATACTTAGTAGCTAATATACAATTCAACTACTACAATTCTATATGAAAAACTGATTATAATAATATTTCGCGTTCAAACTTTTATACAATATTTTACAAACTTACAATACCGCTTATTTTACATAAAGCATGAAATATAGCACACAATAACTTTGATACAAGATAGTTGTGAAGACAATTCTAGCTAGTACACAAGTCGTTCAGCAAAGGCAATAAAGACACGTAATTCATACGTCCAGAAACAAGTAATGCATTCTGGTTTTACTAGGACTACTTCCCATCCTTGGTCTTGTGCAATATAACCGTTATGGCCGTTGATAAGACAGCGTGTTGTAACGTCATCAAAGGGACGAGGGTTACGTAATGTCCAACAGTCCCGTAATAATCTAAAAACCTCATTTCTTACCCCAATTACCGACTCCGTCACTTGTGGAAACGTTTTGTTTAATAGTTGTAGCCCGATGTTCTTGTTCTCACTTTGGTGAGAAGCGAACATTACTAATCCGTAAGCATAACATGCTTCTTTATGTTGCATGTTAGCCGCTTTTTCTAAATCACGAAGTCCAATATTCGGATATATTGAGTCAAAATAATTTCTTAACCCGTTGCGTAAAATAGCATTTGGGTTCCCCGCAATATATGCGTCAAAGTAAACACATCGTAACTTATGGGTTTCCCAATGTGATATCCCCCATCTTTCAAACGAAAGTCTCTTATAAACCAAGACATTCTTGGAACGTTCTTCGAATGTCTTACAAACTGATCTCGCCTTAAATAGTTGTGCCGAAGAATTCTGGCCGACTCTAGACAAGATTTCATCAATCATGTCTCCGGGTAGGTCTCTTAAAATATTGGGTTGTCTATCCATTTTGTGTTTTTAAACTGTAAAATAGACAAGAGTTAGATTCATAAAAAAAATACTTATTAATACAAGCAATTTTTACATATATCATAAAGCATAAGAACACTATATTCCATATATTACACCACACGAATACAACTATCTTATTCCGACTCGCTCGTTTCTTCTTCTTCGGTTTTGGTTCGTTTTGCCAAGTTTCTAGGGATATATGATGTTCCCCTAATACGAGCCGTCGTTGTCCACATTGGTTTAGAAAAACCTGGTGGTTTAGAGGTTCCCGGGTCATTGTTACAACTTAAGGACTTCGGGGGTTGACGATACATATAAAGTTCATCGGGGTTGGAATTAGATTTCTCTATTTTTATGCCCTTTCCCTTATTATTTTCTTTTTCCTTTTTAAATTCAGTTGGGGTAATTTCTATAACATCATCGGAATTCTCGTCGGAATCCGATTCATCGGAGAATTGGTAATCCTCCCAATATTTTGCTTCCTTGGCGGAAACACCATTGACCATAATTAACTTTGGTCGGTTGGTTGAGGATTTTCTTTTACTTAACCGTTTTATTATTTCCCCCACCGGTTCTATTTCTTCATCCGGTTCCGATTCTTCTTCCGGTTCCGATTCTTCTTCCGGTTCCGACTCTTCTTCCGGTTCCTCTTCGGGAACTTGTGAATCAGTCCACAAATCATTCCAATTTACATTTGACTCTTCATTATTATTAGGTGAGTCAATGGGACTTGTTCTAGAGGTAGACATCTATCACATAATATCAAACACGTTAAGAGATTAATATATCACATAATATTCATATGTTAAAAATATATAGTTTCCAACAAAAATGTTAAGCAATCATTTTTAAAGAAAACACGGTCGAAGTCCAGACTCACTAATGCATCCTAACAAACTCGATAAGACACACTAATGCAAATTTTCTGGTTCTCTAAGACCAACGCTCGGATACCAACTGAAATGTCCCGTTCTTATTGATTAAAAACGTTCCATATTAATTGATTTCGTTGCGAGGTTTTGACCTCTATATGAGACGTTTTTCAAAGACTGCATTCATTTTTAAACAAACCATAACCTTTATTTCATCAATAAAGGTTTAAAAAGCTTTACGTAGATTATCAAATAATGATAATCTAAAATATCCTGTTTACACACGACCATTACATAATGGTTTACAATACAAATATGTTACAACAAAATAAGTTTCTTGAATGCAGTTTTTACACAATATCATACAAGCATGGACTCCAAATCTTGTCCTTATTTAAGTATGCGACAGCGGAAGCTCTTAATAATCACCTGAGAATAAACATGCTTAAAACGTCAACAAAAATGTTGGTGAGTTATAGGTTTAACCTATATATATCAAATCGTAACAATAGACCACAAGATTTCATATTTCAATACACATCCCATACATAGAGATAAAAATCATTCATATGGTGAACACCTGGTAACCGACAATAAGAAGATGCATATATAAGAATATCCCCATCATTCCGGGACACCCTTCGGATATGATATAAATTTCGAAGTACTAAAGCATCCGGTACTTTGGATGGGGTTTGTTAGGCCCAATAGATCTATCTTTAGGATTCACGTCAATTAGGGTGTCTGTTCCCTAATTCTTAGATTACCAGACTTAATAAAAAGGGGCATATTCGATTTCGATAATTCAACCATAGAATGTAGTTTCACGTACTTGTGTCTATTTTGTAAATCATTTATAAAACCTGCATGTATTCTCATCCCAAAAATATTAGATTTTAAAAGTGGGACTATAACTCACTTTCACAGATTTTTACTTCGTCGGGAAGTAAGACTTGGCCACTGGTTGATTCACGAACCTATAACAATATATACATATATATCAAAGTATGTTCAAAATATATTTACAACACTTTTAATATATTTTGATGTTTTAAGTTTATTAAGTCAGCTGTCCTCGTTAGTAACCTACAACTAGTTGTCCACAGTTAGATGTACAGAAATAAATCGATAAATATTATCTTGAATCAATCCACGACCCAGTGTATACGTATCTCAGTATTGATCACAACTCAAACTATATATATTTTGGAATCAACCTCAACCCTGTATAGCTAACTCCAACATTCACATATAGAGTGTCTATGGTTGTTCCGAAATATATATAGATGTGTCGACATGATAGGTCGAAACATTGTATACGTGTCTATGGTATCTCAAGATTACATAATATATAATACAAGTTGATTAAGTTATGGTTGGAATAGATTTGTTACCAATTTTCACGTAGCTAAAATGAGAAAAATTATCCAATCTTGTTTTACCCATAACTTCTTCATTTTAAATCCGTTTTGAGTGAATCAAATTGCTATGGTTTCATATTGAACTCTATTTTATGAATCTAAACAAAAAAAGTATAGGTTTCTAGTCGGAAAAATAAGTTACAAGTCGTTTTTGTAAAGGTAGTCATTTCAGTCGAAAGAACGACGTCTAGATGACCATTTTAGAAAACATACTTCCACTTTGAGTTTAACCATAATTTTTGGATATAGTTTCATGTTCATAATAAAAATCATTTTCTCAGAATAACAACTTTTAAATCAAAGTTTATCATAGTTTTTAATTAACTAACCCAAAACAGCCCGCGGTGTTACTACGACGGCGTAAATCCGGTTTTACGGTGTTTTTCGTGTTTCCAGGTTTTAAATCATTAAGTTAGCATATCATATAGATATAGAACATGTGTTTAGTTGATTTTAAAAGTCAAGTTAGAAGGATTAACTTTTGTTTGCGAACAAGTTTAGAATTAACTAAACTATGTTCTAGTGATTACAAGTTTAAACCTTCGAATAAGATAGCTTTATATGTATGAATCGAATGATGTTATGAACATCATTACTACCTTAAGTTCCTTGGATGAACCTACTGGAAAAGAGAAAAATGGATCTAGCTTCAATGGATCCTTGGATGGCTCAAAGTTCTTGAAGCAAAATCATGACACGAAAACAAGTTCAAGTAAGATCATCACTTGAAATAAGATTGTTATAGTTATAGAAATTGAACCAAAGTTTGAATATGATTATTACCTTGTATTAGAATGATAACCTACTGTAAGAAACAAAGATTTCTTGAGGTTGGATGATCACCTTACAAGATTGGAAGTGAGCTAGCAAACTTGAAAGTATTCTTGATTTTATGAAACTAGAACTTTTGGAATTTATGAAGAACACTTAGAACTTGAAGATAGAACTTGAGAGAGTTCAATTAGATGAAGAAAATTGAAGAATGAAAGTGTTTGTAGGTGTTTTTGGTCGTTGGTGTATGGATTAGATATAAAGGATATGTAATTTTGTTTTCATGTAAATAAGTCATGAATGATTACTCATATTTTTGTAATCTTATGAGATATTTCATGCTAGTTGCCAAATGATGGTTCCCACATGTGTTAGGTGACTCACATGGGCTGCTAAGAGCTGATCATTGGAGTGTATATACCAATAGTACATACATCTAAAAGCTGTGTATTGTACGAGTACGAATACGGGTGCATACGAGTAGAATTGTTGATGAAACTGAACGAGAATGTAATTGTAAGCATTTTTGTTAAGTAGAAGTATTTTGATAAGTGTATTGAAGTCTTTCAAAAGTGTATAAATACATATTAAAACACTACATGTATATACATTTTAACTGAGTCGTTAAGTCATCGTTAGTCGTTACATGTAAGTGTTGTTTTGAAACCTTTAGGTTAACGATCTTGTTAAATGTTGTTAACCCAATGTTTATAATATCAAAAGAGATTTTAAATTATTATATTATCATGATATTATGATGTACGAATATCTCTTAATATGATATATATACATTAAATGTCGTTACAACGATAAACGTTACATATATGTCTCGTTTCAAAATCATTAAGTTAGTAGTCTTGTTTTTACATATGTAGTTCATTGTTAATATAATTAATGATATGTTTACTTATCATAATATCATGTTAACTATATATATAACCATATATATGTCATCATATAGTTTTTTTACAAGTTTTAACGTTCGTGAATCAACGGTCAACTTGGGTGGTCAATTGTCTATATGAAACCTATTTCAATTAATCAAGTCTTAACAAGTTTGATTGCTTAACATGTTGGAAACATTTAATCATGTAAACATCAATCTCAATTAATATATATAAACATGGAAAGGTTCGGGTCACTACACCAACAACATAGTCCGTTTCTTTGATCCAAAGCCCACATCATCCAAACAAGTTGCAATAGTTATTGGGTTAGGCCCATCATCCGTACATACATCATCATCCCTTTCTTCGAAAAGACTCGTCCTCGAGTCTACAACTTCAAGGACTGAAACATGTAATTGATCCTCAAGAACTACACGAATAATATTTTCATCATTGTATGTATCAAATATTGCAACAAGAGCATAAAGATGGTCTTTGACACCAAAATCAACATCTTTAACGAAATTGTTCTTCAAATCAACATCAACATTGTACATGTTGGTGTTTTTATTAGTAACTACTTCAAACTCACTTTCATAATCAGATTCAAAAAAAGAAAAAGATACCTCACCATCAGGTTCGGTATCATAAATAGATTCTCCATCTTCACCATCTGTATCATAGATGGGTTCAGTATCATAAATGGATTCTGAATCGATTCTTTCCGAATCGTAGCGCGCTGGAAATCGTTGTTGGTTCAGTTCCAACTCGACGATTCGCTTATATAATCGTTCAATTTCTGTGTCTCCAGGGTCTTCGTTGCCTCTTTCGGCGTGTCTACGATTATCTCCATCGCTGCCTCGGTCGGCGGTTCTGCAATAGCCTCCTCGATAACCTCCGCGAAACATTGTTTGGCCAAAACCTGAGCTCTGGATACCAAATAATGAAAAGAAACCGTGGCCAAACAGAAACTAACAATTTATGAATGCGAAAAGATAAGCCAAAAGCTTCACGCCTTTGCTTTGCGCATGAATCAAAGAAGACTTCACGTCTATTCTTTTAATTTCACTAAATATCAATAAACAAAAACTAACTTTTCCAATACAAATAAACTCTTTAAATACTAGTAGCTAACTAATAAGATATGTGGATACGGATAACATTAAGATAAACATAAAATATTTAAATTGAATGCACATGCACATCTAGTCTTCATCCAATTCACGTGACTATCGCCTTTGTATTTTCCCATTCGTTTGACTCTTTCTTTTTCTTGTTTAAAAGAAAACATGAAATTAAAATAACTCAACAAATTATATCCACTTGCGTGGAACCAAAGACTTCCAAATGCACATGTTGTTACTTCATGAATACGGTAACATGCTAGCCCGTATCAAAAATCATGTGTTTCCCTCGACCCAACAACATAGTCCGTTTCTTTAATCCAAAGCCCACATCATCCAAACAAGTTGCAATAGTTATTGGGTTAGGCCCATCATCCGTACATACATCAGTATGTTTCAGATAGAGATTAATGGAATTTAGGCTATGATGATGAAGACAAACTAAAAGAAGAAGAAAAAAGGAGAGAAAAATAATATTTGAGAGTTTGATGAAGTGATTATGAGTTTAAGGGAAATCGATTTAAAATGTGTATTGCTGAAATCGTGTATGTGGTTTATACTAAAATGCTGATTTAATTCCTGTATTTGTTTGACGTATTTCGTTCTCGTGGTTTGAAAATGTTGCTGATTTCATCCCTCTAACTGACGGTCGTTAACTATTTTCGTTAACTTGAGTCATGTGTCATGCACACGAGGGCAAATATGTCATATTACATCCCTTCTTTTTCAACTTACACATCTTCATCTTTACCAAACCCTAAAGTGATATATGTTCTTCCCAAAAACAAAATCACTACAAACCCAAATAAAAAGTCCACATCTAAATATCTATCACAAATCCAAATCAAAATATTTATCATATGTACTTGCAAATGGGCGGAGAGTATATTTTTATTTCTGAGATATCGATTTTTGTTCATGTGATTAAAACACCAAATCGATTCTCAATCGAAAACAGATGATGAACACACCTTTTTGATCTGAATCACAGAATGCACACCTATAAACGCAATTGACATATAAACAAACGCACCCTTCAGATCTGAATTTTGGGATTATAATAGGTGAGATGATTAAAATTAGAGTATATAAGTTTGAGATGATGAAGATGAAGGTGAAATGATTTGGATAATAGATAATAGGAATGAAATAGAGGACAACAAGATAAAAAGAAATTAGGATTTGTTCTTCCTTATTAGGGATAAAGAGAATGAAAATGAAGGTGATAGATGTGTTGGAGAAGAAAGAGAAAGAAAAAGACAAAAATACCCTCACATGTCTAGCACGTGAGTCAAGTTAACGAATTTTTTTGACAACCACTTACAGAGGGACAAAATCAGCAACAGTTGCAAACCACAAGGACGAAATATGTAAGAAAAACACAAGGACTAAATCAACGTTTTGGTACAAACTACAAAGACCATTTCAGTAATTATGTCAAATATGTATCAACTCATGTTTCTAATAAAACAACCATTATCATGCATTAAGTATTTGTATGGTACAAGTACTCATTGCATGACAAATGGTGAGTTTATAAAAAAAGTGAATGGATATAACATCTATGCTATATAATAAAAGGGAGTTTATGCTTAGGTCATTATGTGCTAAATATGATTGTAACATGTGCTTATAAAGGTCCTAAATGCTAATTTCGTGATGTCATTATTCTTCCATTAAAAACAATTAATAAAATTAATTAGTAAAAAAAATCAATACAAATCAGATTAGAGATCTTTACCGATACTCTCTATCCGCATAAAACAGTGCACGCTGTTTTCTTTTTCCGGGTAATCACTCTGCTGTTTTAATTTCCTAAGCACTTTTTTTAACCACATGAAAAATTTGAAATCTAAATCCATAAATTATCAAAGAGACTCTCTACCAAACCCTTTACCAATCACGATGGATCAACATCACCTCCCACATTCATCACATGATAGATTCTTATTCTTCATACAGTAATTCCTAACATCCTATTTCATTTGGTTAATGATTTTGTACATTGATTATGCTATCGATCTTATATCACGATTCTTATTTCTTTTTAGGTGTCAATTGATGCATTTTGATCAATGATGATGGTAAACCATTAGAAGAATGATGATGGGTCATATCAAAGGAAGCGCATTGAATGTGCTCGATGAAATGTCCCAAAGCAATTTAATTTCATGGTATCGCTAACTTTAAGTATGATGATAATTTACTTTTTTATGTAATTATGTCCTTTAGTTAGGATTTAATTTGTGTACTTTGGATTTTGGAGAATGATGTGTCTTCTTTTATGTGCAGATGGTATATGAAGAAATGGAGGGGGAATCGGTTTTAGTCTTGAGTATGGTGAGCTTTATTTTTTTTACGGCGCTAATTGTATAGATTTTTATTTATTTATTTTCTTCGAAAGGTTTTTTAGCTATTTTTTAACAGCGTTTTTGTTGGATGTTGATAAATATTGTATTTTGTCACTAACTTGGACTATTGCTTCCTAAACATTTTATAAATTTGAAGGTTATTGGTTAAATGATATGTTTCTATATATTAGAACAATAAGTTTGTTTATTATTTGTATAACCGATTTATATCATATTGACAGGTATTAACCACAAGTTGTTGATTATGTGTGTTCCCAAAATTCCCTACACAATTGTCCTGCATAAAAATTGGCGTATGAATTTTTCCATGTAAATCATGAATAATATAACTCTCACTATTGCAAGATGTAGAACACGTTCTTGCTGTCAAACATTGTGTTGTTATTTTGGTAGTTTAGTTTAAGTTTTTGTTAAGTTTCTATTTTGTAGGTGTCATTTAAGTTCAACATGATGGGCCATTACTATTTATTAATTTTGGTAGTTTAGTTTAAGTTTTTGTTAAGTTTATATTTTGTAGGTATCATTTAACAATACGGATGTAGGTCGATTTAGTGTTTTTAACCATGAATCAGGCGTGTTTGTTTATATAACTATATATAAATGGTTTTGGCTATATTTTAATTTTGCTTGCAGATTTGGTTATACTTTCATAATAACTATGAACTCTCAATGAATTGAAGAGCTTAATGTAATAATCGAAAAAAGAAGGAATGAATGACCGATTGTTGTTGAATCTTTCTATTTCAGCTATATGTGTTAGAGGTCGTGAAATTTCAAACATTATATCATTTGTTGCAGACGGGTAACATAATTATTTAACTGTTATTTGTTGAATTTTGGAGCAAAGGTGTATAATATATGACATTTTGGAAATGTATTTGATTGATTTCATTCGTTAAAGGTTTGATTAGGTGATCGTAAAGTTGTTCTTTTTAATTTGTTAACATTTGTGTTTGTATGATGAGTTTTCTTTGTGTAGGACCTGACAGGCATTTGTGCAGGTTCGATGTAGAGGTTCATTAGTTTAAGGCATAAATCATTACTTCTCAAAATTTTGACATCTGAAAAAATAAGTAAGTTGACACAAGACTCGTGACATAATGTTAAACTTTTATAGTATCCTTCTCTTAGTATTTCAACAGACTTTCATTAGAATTAGGTAAGGTTCTGTATAATAATATTTTGCAAAAAGATGTGCTTGATGAAGCAAAATGGGTATGGTTTTACCTAAAGTAATTGACTCATAGCTATAATGTTTTCTATGATGGTGGTGTCATAACTTTGAAAAAGGTAAGCTTAAAATATTACGAGAAGTTTTTGGAGAACATCGATAGCGACCGTCCATTGAGTCTCTACTACATATACGATTTTATGTAACTGTGAATGAAAATATTGTTTGTTAAATTTGTCTTAATAGACTGTTGGTCATTGTTCATACTACTTGGTAGTGATTATTTCCTTTCGTTGAATCATTTGATTACGACTGGGATATTTTTTAATATTCGATATATATTATGTTGATTTTAGTTTAATATTTACTAAGTTTGATTATGCAATTTAGACACATAAATTGTTTTAAAATGCAAAGATGGAAAGATTGATGTTGAAGTCAAACTTATTGGAACTATGAGCCTGAGAGCGTTGCAAATTGTGGAAGTTAGAATACAACCAGTTAATTATCGTTTCTTTTATGTTAAGTCTTTTTGTTAACTTTGTATAAAATGAGTTGTATTATTACTACATTAATATTTTTGTATTAAGGTAGCAATCTATCATAATGGATTTTAATCAAACTCGTAAATTCACGGGTCACTTAACTAGTTGTTAATTTAAAATGAGATGCATGAATTTAGGGTGGGACTCATGGGCCAACAATCTCGTTATTAAAACTCTATTTTTGTTTACATATTCACTTCAACAGGCAATTCTTATAATTTTCAGTTTAGCACCATGCACTAAAATTTAATGTTTTAAAAAAATAAGTGACTCTAATTAATAACTACCACTTTGTCCAAATTTTCCACATACTTGTATAATAACTCATTCAAATGATTTTCTTCAACAAGTACGTGATTTTATGAGTCCTTCAACTAGTATGAGTATGTAATATATTTAAAAAGTATACGTTTATTAGTTATTACTCCGTATATGTTATGGGTGATGATATTTCCACATGATTTTTTGATGAATTCACTCATGTTTGTGCATTACAGTTTGTAATGTACAATTAAGAGATGCACTAATTTAGTGAATTTATCAAAAACTCACGTGGAAATATCATCACCCATATGTTATTTATGTATATGTGTGCAGATGTGTTCAGACTGCCAATGTGTTCAGACTGCCAAGAAGAGGGATGGTCGGTGGATATAAAAATATATGTTACATGTGATTTTTATTTAGACTTAACATAATTATCGAGATCGTCCCTGTAGTTTCACCTAAATTGCTGAAGACTTGAAGTAGTCTGTAGAGTTTTTTTATATCTACTTGGTTCTCATAATTTTTAAAATGTTGTTGAGGTAGATCTTTTGTACCGAGAAAGTCCATGTGATTTCACCGAATTGGTGAAACCACAAGGACTATCTCAGTAATAAAAGGATTTTCTCAGGAATATTTTAAAAACCACAAGGACTATCTCGGTAAAAAATCCATAGGGAGTATTTAAGTAATTTGGGTGAAAGTACGAGGACTATCTCGGTAATTATGTCTTTATACTTTATACTATACTCTTGACTCTTGATAATTATGATTTAAAAAACCCGTGTATTATGGTAGGGGGATGATTCTCACACACACTTTTTTGATCCTCACACACCAATTGAGTATTATTAGAAGAGTAAAAGGTTAAAATAGGTGTGTGAGGATCAAAAAAGTGTGTGTGAGAATCATCCCCCATTATGGTAAGGTAACATTTTAAAAGAATAAAATAAAATAAAATATAAAAATAAGAAAAAGACAGTGTAGGTGACGTCATGTTGATCTCAACATCACATCATGATGTTACTATTCGCAATATTTATGTTTTAGTATGTCATGTGGATCTCAACATCACATCATGATGTTACGCAATATTTATGTTTTAGTATGTTGGTTAATAATAATGATCATCCCGCGCAATGTGGCGGGTGTTTCCGATCTGCATATTCGTATTTAACGTAGCGTTGTTTATGTACAGAGGGAAAAACGGTCCATGTGTTAAGATCCGTTTAGATGTCGGTGTGGTTAGCGTTTTTCTAAAAAGTGTCCGTTTCGAACGTAGTTGATCTCGTTTTGTTCATAAAATTATTTTAAGTTTAACGGTGGTAGCGCCAAAAATTAATTAGTTGCGAGTAGGAATATAATACCCGTTGAAGTTTATGGTGAGTTTTGTTTTTTGAGTTATTAAATTTACGATTTAAGTCCCTGCATGAATGTATATTTGAACATAGTTGAGGGGCTGTACTGGAAAATTCAAGTGTGAAAAGGAGATATGGGACGAAAAAAATAGGATGCAACGACACCAAATATCACCTCTTATAGTATATACAAAGATCTGGATCGGCCCGCGCGATGCGGCGGGGCCTTTCGGATTACATACTCATATTTAACGTAGTGTTGTATTTACATAATCAATAACGTGTTGACGCGTGCGTGTTATGTTTGAAAGATAGTCCGAAATATTTGGTGTATTTAAAAAAGCGTCTGTTTCGCTTACAGCAAGTTGCGTTGGGTTCGTAGAATTATTTCGAGTAAACGGTGGTGGCGAAAAAGTTTAACTCGAGTCGAGAAGGAAGATAAAGATGGGTAAAAATTTTGGTGGTGGTAATATGTATTTTGAAAATAAATTAATTATTTGACTGCTATACCCTTGAGAAATTGAGAAGTTAGGAAAGTTGAGGGAGTGCAATGTAATTTGGGTGGGAGGTGTTTGTCGTTTTTGGGTACTTAGACGACAAAGAACCGCATCTCTTTTAGGATATATAGAGTTAATAGAGTTAACAATTTTTTTCTAACGGCCAAAATTGAAATATATATATAAAAAACGATCCATAGCAAGTCGCTAAGGGATAATTACAACGGCATAGATAACCATGAGTTCCAATTTGAAACTAAATGGTTTCTATGCTTAATCCAACGAAATGAAAAAGTTCGTACAAAATCAAACAAATAACTATTGCTACAAAACTTTTCCTGAAAAATGATCCCGTTCCTGAACCGCCAAATGGTCCAAAGCGTGGTAATGAACAACACAACAATTCGATCCTTCATAGTAGCTTGTAACCTTATGCCTTCGATCCAAGTGATAAAAGAGTTCCAGTTCGTGCAAATAGGAATATCACAATTCAACCATACCCTTACCTTTTGCCAAATATCCGAAGCCAAGACACAATCAAAAAATAAGTGGTCTCGAGTCTCAATACCATTATTACAAACAGGACAAACAATCGAGTTAATATCTATATCTTTAGCGGATAAATTCCAACGAACAGGGAGGACATCTAACCTGAATCGCCATAAAAATATATTAACTTTTTTAGGAAGAAATTTGAACCACGTGGTACTAACCAAAGAAGACGGAAGCAGCTTTCGGTCCATGAAGTTTCTGACGTCCTTCACTTGAAAAGCATCATCTTTGGCAATCGAGCATGTCCATGTATCGGGCTGGTCCGAGGGATTAAACGTACCTATTTCATCACGTAACTTGATAAGGAGTTGATCGTTTCGGCTACCCAAGTTTTCTCTAGACCAAGCCCATTTCCAATCGCCATCGAAGTGTTTATCAGCAACCGTATCCTCTTTCAACAAATCTAGATGATATAATCTATGAAAACGAGAACGAAGAGACGAGTTACCACACCAAATATCGTTCCAAAAACTAATATTGCTTCCCTTTCCCACCTTCCTTCTAATTACATCAGTAGGAAGTAACTTGTTTTCAATTACATTAGAACAAGTTTTGACAATGGTATGCCATATTGATGAAGCATGCGAAACAGTGGAATCAAAATGAGTCCCATGAATTGACTTGATGAGCATAACCCACATATCATTTGGGTTTAATAAGTAACGCCAACGCCATTTGAGGATAAGAGCTAAATTGAAAGCTTTTAAACTTCCAATATTAAGACCACCATATTCAAACGAGGCTAACACCTTTTCCCATTTAACCCATGCCATTTTTTTTTTATCGTATTGCTACCTCCCCAAAAAAATCTAGCTCTAATCGATTCCAGGCGTTTAATAACCGATTCCGGACATTTAAATAAAGACATCAAATATAATCCAAGGCTCCCCATGACCGATTTCACCAAAGTGAGACGGCCGCCCGAAGAAATTCAACTCGACTTCCATGATGAAAGTTTAGAATTATACTTATTAATCAAATCATTCCAATTCGAAACAAGTCTCATATTCGTACCAATGGGAAGTCCCAAATATTTGGTTGGAAAACTTCCAACTCTAGCACCAGACGCAGCAGCAATAGCCGTCACTTCGTCGGCATCAGTCCCAACACCGAAGACATGTGATTTCGAGACGTTAATTTTTAACCCCGACACTAAATGAAACACCTCTAAAATGAGTAAAATACGTTTCAATTCTTGAGCACTCCATAATGATAAGATAATGAGATCGTCTGCATAAATAAAATGAGAAACATGCATGTTATTCGTACCAATCTTAATGCCCTGAATAAAGGATGATTCCATGGCTCGAGAAAAAGCTAAATGTAACCCTTCCATCACAATGATGAACAAAAAAGGGCTTAACGGGTCACCCTGTCTCAAACCTTTATTAATAGAAAACTCACGGGTGGGGCTCCCATTGACTAAAACAGAAGTTCTAGCCGAATATAAACATCCTTTGATCCACGAACACCATTTAGGACCAAATCCCATCGAACGTAGCATGAAAAATAAGAAATCCCAATTAACCGAATCGTAAGCTTTCTCAAAGTCAACTTTAAACAGAAGCATTTTTCGATTCGATCTTTTAACCCAATCGATAATCTCACTTAATATTAACGGACCATCAAGAATTTGGCGACCCAAAATAAAATCCGACTGAACCGGGCATATAAGTTTATCAATGACTGTTGCTAACCAATTTGTGAGAATCTTAGTAACAATTTTATAAAAAAATCCCACTAATGATATAGGTCTAAAGTCTGTAACAAGTAACGGGTTCGTAACCTTGGGAATAAGGGAAAAGAACGCCGAGTTGGCACCTCTCAGCATAGAAGAATCGACAAAAAACTTTTTAACATCCCGATAAATATCATTTTGAAACAAATCCCAAAATGTTTTAATAAATCGAAACGAGATGCCATCCGGACCCGGGGCTTTCGAACTACCACAATCCCACACCACATTCTTTATCTCATCATCGTCCGGTTCACTTTCCAAAAAATCGACATCACCATCATTCAAGATGTAGTGTGGATTAACTTGGTTGAAAACAGCCCCTGAATTATTAGCTTCAAACTTTTGCTTAAAATAGTTGAAAAACGTATCTTTAATGGCCATAGGATCATCAATCCAACAACCATCAACCATGAGGCCTTGTATGTTTTGAATGTGACGTTTGTGTTTAAGGGATGCGTGAAAAAATTTAGAATTTTCGTTACCTTCGACATCCCATTTTATTTTCGCCTTTTGCAATGAATCGATGTCGGCTAGCTTAGATATGTCCTCTTTTTCACCGGCCAGATTGTTTCTGGTATCGACATCCTCAACAGAAGCATTCCCAGTATCTATGCGTTTATCAATATCATTAATAATAACCGTGATATCTTTAATTCGTGATGCTTCAGTCGTTCGGGACGAGTGGATCCATTCTTTCAGAAAGGGTTTCATGAGTCTGAATTTGGCTACAATGTCCAAATCTTTGTTGCAAGTATTAACAGTATCCTATATCTCACGTATCTTGTTAACAAAATCAGAACGAGCAAACCACGAGTCATAAATTTTAAAGTTTGTAGGACCAAAGTCTAGATTCTTTTGGAATAACATAATCGGGGAGTGGTCTGATTCACCACGAGGCAACACCAGACCTGTGATATCATCTAACATATTCAGCACATTATAAGAAATGAAAAATCGATCAATCTTACTTAGTTTACTTCCCACTTTATTTCGCCAAGTGAACTGAAGCCCATCTGGAGAAACTTCATGAAGCTGATTCGAATCAATAAAATCGTTAAAAGCTATAGCATCATTGGTAACAAATTCGGACCCACAACGATCTTCCATACTTCTAACCGCATTCCAATCTCCCATACAAATGTAATCACCCAGATGAGCATTCATAAAATCCGATAACTTATTCCACAAAATAATCTTATCCGATAAATCTTGCGGTGCATAAACATTGACCATGTAAACCTCTATATTTTCTCGTAACCACTTGCCTTTCACAATCACAAAGTTATTATCACACCACAAATCGCTTCTAACGAATACATTCGGGTCCCATAGAGAAATAATGCCCCCTGAAAAACCCTGAGACAATGCAACAGCGTAGTCAAAATTAAGATTTCCCCATAGAGACCTTAAACGAAACATTTTTAACGTAGACATTTTGGATTCTTGAATAGCTAAAAACTGCACATTCATCGAAACACACAAATCTTTTATCCATTTCCTTTTGTGGAATAATTGTGACCCGCAACTATTTATTGACATAACCTTCATTGGAAACCACTTTTTTCAATGCCTCGTTCCGATAACTTATGGCACCCTTTGAGGTTAAAACCGAGTAACTCGCCCAAACCAAAAATGTCTTCGCTTTCTTGAGAGCAATGTAAAGGGGTAGGATCATGATTTAAGACAGTGAAAGGGGTGTGACAATTCACAGACCCCCTTGAATATTGGTTGCCATTATGATCCTCTTGTACACTATTATTGGTAAAGCCCGGTGGATGCGAATCACTATCATTATCAACAATTGGTTTCATATGAATAGACTCAGATTTTGCTTCCTCCTGTTTTTTCTGTTCCACCGATGGCTCTTCACCTCTATGTGCACAATTGCTAGGCATCGAATCTAGATTAATACCCTTGAATTCTTTAAGATGATCAAACGTTGAATGTTCTTCATCTTCTTGTGATTGAACCGAAGTGTTACTTTCAAGCTCATCATTAAAATTTGACCTACTTTCCTCATTATCACTATCCCGAATGGTGGACTCAATATCGAAAGTCCATGATCCAATTTCATTAACATGTACCGTCACATCCGATCCTCTGATCCCAAAATTCACAATCGAAGAAACATCTTTCTTATCATACGTAGCGATACAAACCCTACTTGTAGAAATAGGAAGCTTAAGATTGGATTCAAAAAATAAAAATCTACCGAATAACGAAGCTACTTTCTTGCTAGCATTCGTTCCCCATGCGCACATAGGTAAACCCACTATTTCGATCCACACTAAACGTTCATCAATAATTAAATCATCCGAAACTTCTTTTGTGCAAGTAAATAGGGACATGAGGTTAGCGTTTTCTTTAAAAGCGTTACAATGGAAAGCTGATTCAAATTTCAACCAAACCCAATATCCTCCTACGTATTGGATTTTGAAATCAGTGAAACCCGCAGCTAGAACCATACTATAGATAGTGTATAACGTGCCAATATCTTTCACCTTCACCAAAATAGCATCATCATTCTTATTGATCTAAATCAACTCAGTATCCTCCAAAACAATCTTTTTTACCGGTTTTTGAATCCCGGTCACTTTTGAAGCATAGGAGCTTCCTGAAAATTTTGGAACATTGGATGCCTCATCGTCTTCTACACCCTTGTTAACCTGTTTGACAGCTTTAACCAGAATAGAATTAACCTTTCCCATTATAGCAGCTTCTGTCTTTTTAGGAGGAGTCATCCCAAGTTTATTGTCGAATTTAGAGACTTCAACGTATAAATGGAAGCTACCCATCCATACATCTGCTAACCTGTTCTCCATCTCCAAAACATTCTTAACTCCCATAAATCTGATAAAAGCAAAATGTTTACCTGATTTAGCCCTTTTCTTTGCGATGTAAACGACGGATAAGAATCCGTACGAATCGAAAACTTTACGAAGCGAATGAGAGTCAGCGTGTTCCGGAAAGTTAGTCACAAAGAATGACTGGTAATCTGTCTCTGATCGTTTCCCAAAATTAATATCAATCTTCTTGTAAATTGGTTTGTTGTTACGTCGCGTTTTGAGAAACCAACCATTATTGGTCGATACGTTACACATGTTACCGACCATGGTGAGGTGGTGTTTGAAACTCGCCGAAGATCACCAAGATCACCAAAAGCTATGAAAAAAAATTCCTTGGCGAGCAAGATTGGTTAATTGGATAGTCAAAGTTCTACTAGTCAGAAGTTAAACCCCGTGTCATGGTCCTATACCCACGACGTGAATTGCTGACTTTGGCAAGAAAGCCACACATAAAATTTGGGTTATGGTATCTGGGTTAGAGTTTTTTAACTGACTCTAGTAGTCTGTGATGAAACATGACTAGGAACTTAGAAATCAACAGATTTAACTCACACAATGGCGGAATAAGTGAATCAAACCCTCTAGTGAATAGGTTAAGCTTTTTGGGATTAATTTAGTCAAACCACAACTAAATCAAGTGTGATTAGATCAGCACCTAGAGCTATTATTCACCACCTGGGTGATTTGGGCTGAGAGAGAATCGAAGGAGCTCACCAGATCTGAGTGTGTGTAACAAATGAGAGGCTTAACCTAAAATGAAGAACATAAGACTTTATATACCCTGCTGTTGACTCACCCGTACGAGTCATCCATCACACGTACGAGTTGGCTTCATCAGTCGTACGGGTGATCTCTCACTCGTGTCTTCTCATTTAGGTTATAATTGTGACTTAGCTCAGCATCAACCGTGCGTATGAGCCTGTCAGCCGTACGAGTGAGGCTTCACTCGTACGTCTGACTATAGTCAAACATCCAAATCTCGTTTCTGCAGTTCTTGTAACCACATACAAACACAGATAGGATAATAACGAGCGATCATGGTGGCCTGTAAACTATTGTACCTGCAATGGACGTGGGTAGATGTCTAGGGACTTGCATAAAATGCATCAACAACTCCCCCTAGGACCTAGAACATCTATTACAATTAAGTAAACGTCCATAAACCATGCAAGTTCATAAACACAGACAGTTTAGTAAAGTTATTACAGATCCAGATTCTCTCTCTCGCATAAACAAACATCAAAAACTAAAAACAAACGAGCAACACAGTATCCGACATAGATCAGCTGGCTTGAACTTGGTTTGAGCTTTGAGCATCACTATTTCTGTTGAGGTATGCATACTAGACATCGATCACACGTTGATATCTCATAGCTTCCTCTTTTCGATCATCTCTAAAAGTAATGTGATGGCGGTGAAGAGTCTCCATATCAAATCTCGATAAGTTCCTCAGCCACATGGGATCTAGAATTCTTACATTGTCGAACTGTATGCTTCCATCTTCATTCTCAATCGCAGTCAAGATCACTGCTTCCTCTGAAAACTCATCATAGAACCACCATCTGAAGTTTTTGCAAATATCCTTGGGTAAGGGCATCAATGGAGATTGCTTCATGTACTTGGCCGGACGGAACTTAACAACTCGTACAGGTCCACCTTTAGAATTTCTCTTTGTTGGGTGCATGGAAAACCTGGCGGCTGTTGACTTAAAGATGTCCCATTTCCCTGTCTTATACTCATTTCCGAGTTTTCTCTGAAACCACCTGGAAAGGTCACTATCTTCAGCGTTCAACATCTTCAGCTTAGCAAGTTGCATGATCTCGAAGTACGGTAGAGTTTTGAAGTGACTAGGACGTGCCATGTAATCAACTCCTACTTCCCTCCAGATCGCGAAACAATTGATCTCCTTGAAGTAACCCCAACTCAGTATTTTACCCTTGGAATACTTCTTGGTTCTCTTTCCTCTTTCGTAGAAACTAACAAACTTCAGCTCAAGTTCTGGCTTATTCAACTGATCAGGGTTAACAATGTTTTGTTTCCACCAACTCTGACGGATCTCGTCTTCTATATCATTTCTGTTCACTTTAACCCTATCACGTATAAACCATTTCTTAATCTCATTCCATCCCTCTGCCTCGGCTTGTTCGGCTCGGATTTTCTTATCTTTCAATTCAGTTTCTTTTCTTTCTTTCTTTCTCAACGAGCAGTTTCTCATGTCGGATCTTCTTGTTCCTTTCTATCATAACATCCACTTCTTTCACTTGTTCTTTGTATACCTTCCTCGCCTTTTCTAACTCAATTAAGTTCTTTCTCTTCTCCTCACAACTCAGATTAAAGAAGTCACTTAAGGTGTTGAGTGACGGATGCGAGTATGGCTCAAGCGAAGGCATAACAATCTCAACTTCTTCTTCTTCTTCTTATTCTTCATCATCAGATTCTGTCACAAATTCGTCTTCGGATTCGACAATTACATTCTCTTTCATGCTTTCTTTACTAACAGAACTTTCACTCTTCTCGTCTTCGAACAGATCAAAATCACTTAAGTTGATATTTTGGATTGATTCGGGAGGGATTTCATCAGCTGGCTCTTCTTGTGGAGCCTTGTCTTCAGCTTCAACTGACTCTGCATTCTCCGTATCGTTTTCACTGTCATATGCCAGAGCAGCAAGCTGTTCCAAAGGAAACTCACTTGGTGGAACTTCCCCCTTTTCTGCATCATTAAAAACATTTGAATAATTCATATAATATTCAGCAGTAAAGACCTCACCATATTCATTAAAACTTCAAATAGGTATCACTAACGGTATATTAAAAGAGGGTCCTCCAGTTCCAGAATCTTATTCTTCATCCTTTTCATCACCTTCTCCCAAATCAGAAGAATACTCTTCTCCTCTTTCCTTGATCAACTTTGTTTTACCAGAGGTAAGCTGTTCGATTCTTTCATTCAACTTTTTCAATTTCTCCTTGTTCTCACTCTTAATCGCCAAAACTTTCTTTTTCAACTTATCTGTCCTACTCTTCTGTCGGTCCAACCTATCAGATAACCTCTTGTTCTCTTCCACCAACGATTCAATCTTAGCATTACTGATCTTCTTCTCCTCGGTAGCTTGGTTCTCAAGATTGGTTATTTTCGTGATCAAAGACATCAACAGATTTTGCTGAGTCTTATATTCATCTGACGTGACCTGAGGTGTTGTGGTGGCAGGTTTTGGTGAGGTAACAGCAGCCCTTGTATCCTTCATGAAACCGGATGGCTTTCTCTGAGCCTGTTGTTTCGAGCCTCCTTGTGATGATCTCTGAGGTGAATCATAGGAATACTTTGTTCTTTTCTCCTTCTTCCTGAGTTGTTCTGAGGGCATAGGATCCTTTCCTTTCCTCTTTCTCTGAATCAAGCTGGCATCCTCCTCTGTTGCTTCATCATCACCCTTGATAACCTCGTCATCAACCTTATCTCCTCCTTGAACATTACCAGTAGCTTTCTGATTATCACCTTGTCCTTCCTCATCTGTAACTTCATAGTCAGAATCTGAATCCTCATTTCTCCAAGCATTACCTGCTGGGCATCGATAGTTCTCCTTGATAAGATGACAAATGAGCTTTCTATTAAAGTCAGGCTTTAAATCCTTATTCCTTGTCTCTTCCATTCTGCGGAAAGTAATCGGATTCATCGGCTTAAGGTGGATAATATCCTCTTCAAGCTTGGGTAGATCAGGTGCAGCGTCATTAATGATTAATTGAAAAAAATGAGCGTAGATTAGATATCTCTAAGTAGAACTAAAGTGGTTTGCTTTGAAGTATTATAAGACAGATCCCGAGAAATCGTATGGTGCCTTGAGAACAAGTGCCGCAAACATGCTTTGCACTTTCTCGTTCAGCTTATCAAATCCAGATTTGCGACCACTCAAACATTGCATAATCACGTGAGCAAGATATCTAAACTATGGAGGCAGTAGTGTCTTCATCAGTTCGGATTTGCCACCAATGTAACCAGAATAAGCACATCTTCTAAAGTAACCATGAATTCGTTCTCTACTGATAGTCATATGGGAGCAGTTTTCGTCATTAAAACCCAAAATCCTTCTAATCACATCCTTAGAAACAGTAATATCATGTCCTTGAACCTTACTAACAAGCTTAGCTTCATCTACATCCAGTACAACATTTCTCCAAAACTCTCTCTGATGGCTATAGTACGCTGTGCACTGAGTAGAAATAGCAGTGTGTATCCTTGATCTCTTAAGAAATTCGATAATCTCCTTAAAATGAGAACCTCTTTCAAGATTAAGATCATAAAGAGCAACTTGATTGTTCAGTTCTCCCTTCTCTAAAGGAATCTCTTGCTGAGCAGGTGGGATGACCGGATTCACTTAAGGATTAGCTTGTTGCTCCCCCTGTCCTTCAACGTTAACAACTGGAATATTGACTTGTTGTTCATCCATTTGATGATATCTAGACAAAAACTGAAACATTTACAGAACAGTTAGATATATAAATCAATCACCATAAAACATCATAGCATTTGCATCAAAGTGTCATAAACCTGTTAAACATGATGAACCGTGCGAGTGATCATGTCACACGTGCGGCTGAGAGATCAACCGTGCGAGTGATATAGTCACTCGTGTCACTGTTGACACGTTTGAGCAGTAATATAGTTTCAGACAATGTACACTGTTGAGGCAAAATTCTAAGCGAGTGAGTAAACCGTGTGGTGACTCGTGCGGTTAATCACAAGTGTCAGCTCTTGTAGACGAGTGATCAATAAAATTAAGACAAACGAGTGAGCTCAAAGGTCCACACAGTTGATCATCAACCGTGCACTGACTCGTGCGAGTCATGTCTCACGCGTGCGAGTGACGTCACTCGTGCATGTCTGATGAAACCCGTATTAAATGCCTTTTTAAATTCAATAAATTACATGTTTGATTATTTTAGGGGCCGATTTACATCACAATAGCATGTATAGGTTCCGTTTAACTTAAAACAATAGCAAAAACAGATCAAAACAAGCTCTAATTACACAAAATTCGAGTTATATACCATTAGGGTTTCGAATCATTCAAACAACAAATTAGTGGACTAAAACTCGATGAAATTGTACCTATTAGGTGGCGCTGAGGTCGGAATCAAGTAATGAGCGAACGCTGCGGTGGAAATCTTGATTGGTTGAGATCGAAAATTGAGAGAGAAAGTGAAATGAGTGCACAAGTGTGAGCATCAGTGCTCGTCACCCCTATTTATACTCTCGTGATCAACCGTACGGTTGATCACACGATCCACAATCAACCGCGCGTCTCAACTTAATCACACGTGCATGTGACCCAATAGTCTTAGATCAATTTTGATCAGGGTCATCCGTATGGTTAACCTCAAACGTGTGGTTACTCGTATGGTTCACACATCAAGCGTGCGTGTGAGCCACTTAGGCAATTTCAAAATTTCACAAACTTAGGATTTCGACTCGTTTAGCAATCTTAGGGCTAACTAACACTTTCATTTTGAGTCATAAATCACTAAAGCCTTCAAGAAATGACCATTAACACTTAGGTAATCCAAACAACTTAACCTAATTGAGGTTATTACTCCAAACATTTTGTTTTTCCTGAGTAAGTCCTACAGTGTAATGTCATCTTAAATTCACTTTCACACAAACTCTTTCAAACATTCACAAGCTCTACAAACTTCAAACTTATGGATTTGGTGGCCAGAAATATCTTGATCTACAATGTTCTTTCAGATGTCGTTATGCATTCCGAGGATAATCAGAAAACAGAGAAATAAAATAAAAAAAATCTTTATAGATTTTCTGATGAGAAATGTCATGCAACTAAAATTATGCAAATGAAAGACATTCTATCATGAAATGCAATAACATGTAAATCAAAATCTTTTTATTGTTTTTCAGTAATCAGAACAAGCTATTTAACAAGCATATAAATGAAATATACAAATCCACATTCTTTTTGTGAGCAATATGATTAATTAAAATAAAAATGGATCAGAACTGACATATTGAATCAACTTCTATTGTTCATTCCCAATTATCCAGTCTATGTCTATTATCATGCAATTACTGATATCAATCCTCATTAAACATGAACATATTCATTCCGGACACTTCGACAATCATGTTAGCATTAATTACTTGAACACTATAGAGCAATGATTTTTGAGATCACGCTAAGTTCATTAATACTTGATTCTTTCATCACATATGATTGTGCGTTGTTATTGGGTTGTCAATTCATTACATGTAACTTTCCGTTATGTCTTTCCATGTATTTCATTCAAATTGAATAGGATGATTCTCACGGCATTTTGAATAACCCTGTCAGCCTTTGGCTTCTATCAGTGTATTGATAATCTTCAATCTTGTTGGAACGGCATATTTTAGAATATATTGGATTATCCGAATAGGCGCATTATTTACCGCGTGGATTGGTCTACAGTTAAAACAGACTTGCCTGATGACCAGTCGTCACACGAAATAAATCTCAAGGCCCTTAACTTCATTATGTTCAAGTTGACATGGAAAACGGAATCGAAAGTTAAACTTTCATATATATATATATATATATATATATATATATATATATATATATATATATATATATATATATATATATATATACATATATATATATACATATATATATATATATATATATATATATATATATATATATATATATATATATATATATATATATATATATATATATATATATATATATAATTAGAGTATATCTAGATAAGTATCTTTCCAACTTACGGTCTTAATAGGTATAACTCTATATTGCAGGCGACAAGAATCTTGATAGTTCAGTGTGAACGTCGTGATTAAACAATTCAAGCTACGCGGGGGCGTCACACTAAGAAGGATCTGAGTTCTTTATGAGCACATCATGAATCAGCATTCTTCTTACTTTCAGGACTTTGCCATCTTGATACGCCAATTATTTTTGACTTTAATTTTCTTTTGATATTTCTTTTTCAGCATATCACTGTCTTTTGATATATTGATTTTGAACGCCATCATGAATGAATTTTCCATTTTTATGCATGAACTCATGTTTCTTTGTTGAGTGCTCAGATCACTCGAAGGTGTTCTCCCTTAAATGCTTGAACGGTCCGCAATAAGGAATTATACTTTTCAACCTTAAGCGAGAAGGAACACTTACTTTCGACATAAACTAATTTTCTCTGAAATTTTCGGGGTTTAGTTTCGATTATAAAGTCTTAGGCCCGTGACAACGTGGTATGCACCAGCCAAAAAGATAATCCTCAACTTAAAATTCACCCCCAACTTTCTCTAACAATTATCAATTATGATAGGGGATACCCTCAACCGACTGTTGAGTTTCTCAACAATTATCATTAGATACGATTTCAGAGATAATTAGGTGACTACCTTCAAACGCAACAGATCGTTCGTGACTTCTGAATCTCAGATGATCGTTATTCTTATTATGATAGTCTAATGCCAAGAATTCATAAGTCACATCTATCAGTACATCACACAACAGATAGACATAAACGTTCAAATCAGTCATTACTAATCAAATATCAATTCTCTGTACAGTAATTTCTTCACGTCCAATAGATTAATCAAAACAAGTTCATTTTCGGATTTTTCAACTTTTTATGATTTTCTGGGTGAGGCATTTTTCACTTTTTAGGTATTTTCTACTGATAACATATACTCCCCCTAAAATACTAAAATATAAAATCTTTTTGTGTTTTAGCATTTTAACCAAACAGAAAATATCTACAGACTAGCATGCAATCATGAATGAAATCATGTAAAGAAATGCAGACAGAAAGCAAAAATATGCAATACAGATAATCAGAAACTAAAAATCTATATGTCATGCATCCTACATGCAAAATCTAAAAGTCTTGACTAAACCTCGCACACAACATCCGAAATCACTTTGTCTCGATCAACAATGCCATTCATCTCTAGTAGGAATAAGAACCTAGGTCTATCAAAAGCCTTAGTAAATAAGTCAGCCCTCTGGTCCTTAGTACCTATTCTCTTAACCTCATTAACCTTTTTCTCATGGCAATCCCTAAGAAAATGATATTTAACACCTATGTGTTTTGTTTTAGAATGTTGAACAAGATTCTTAGTGATCGCTATAGCAGCAGTATTATCAATATAAAGAGGAGAGAAAGAGATTCTTAGCCCGTAATCGCGAAGTTGTTGTTGGATCCAAACAACTTGTGAACAACAACTAGCAGCAGCTATATATTCAGCTTCACAAGTGGAAAGAGCAACTGCAGTTTGTTTCTTGCACTGCCAGGTCACCAGCCTTTCACCTAAAAATTGACATCCTCCTGATGTAGATTTGTTGTTGATTTTGCAACCTACATAATCTGAATCGTTGTAAGCTACAAGATCAAACTTCTCATCGTTCGAATACCAGATGCTGAGATTTGGCGAATGCAGCAAATAACGTAGGATTCTCTTGGCAGATGTAAGATGAACTGTATTCGGATTGACTTGATAGCGAGCACACAGACATGTTGCGAAAATAATATCCGGCCTAGATGCAGTGAGATACATAAGCGACCCGATGATTGCTCGATAATACGTAGGATCAACAGGTTCTCCTTCGCACTCTAGCGAAATACCATGATTCACAGCTAACGGAGTTAACACAGGACGTTCTTGAGTCATACCGAAACGTTCCAGTATATCATTCACATACTTTACCTGATGAAGAAAAATTCCATTTTCTGTCTGTTCGACTTGTAAACCAAGAAAGTAGTGTAAAAGACCCAATTTACTCATTTCGAACTCGTCTTTCATCACCTGTTCGAACTCATCAACGAGTTCCTGCTTAGTAGCACCGAAGATAATATCGTCAACATAAATCTGGACTAAAATAATGTCATCATCTTGAACTTTTGTGAACAGAGTACAGCCTACCGTGCCCATTTGATATCCTTTTTCGATAAGATAACTTGATAATCGTCCGTACCAAGCTCTAAGAGCTTGATGTAAACCATAAAGGGCTCGTCGTAATCGATAAACTTTGTCAGGATGAAGATGATCTTCAAAACCCGGAGGTTGACTGACATATACTCGTTCGTTTAGCTTGCCGTAAAGAAATGCACTCTTAACATCCATTTGATAAACTTTGAACTTCATGAAAGAAGCGAAAGTCAAGAAAATGCAAATCGCTTCCAATCTGGCAACAGGAGCAAAAACTTCATCGTAATCAAAATCAGGATCTTGATGATAACCTTTAGCAACGAATCTTGCTTTATTACGGGTAACATTGCCATCTTCGTCGAATTTGCACTTCCAAACCCATTTGAGGTCGATTACTTTCGCACCTTGCGGCTTAGTAACTAGTTTCCAAATATCTAGATGATTGAATTGCTGAATTTCTTCTTGCATAGCCATGACCCAATCAACATGCTTCAAAGCTTCTTTTGTAGTCTTTGGCTCAATTCTTGAGATATGACATGAATACTCGTAATATGCAGCAGCAGCTGTCATATTAGCATCAACTTGACCATCAAACTGAACTTGTCTTCTCGTTCTAACGTATGCATTTGGATCTCCAATTATATTTTCTCTAGGATGAGCAGCTGTAGTTCTGGGAACTGGGTGTGCGGGAACAAGTATCTCGTGGTGTAGATTCATGGTATCTCCATCTTCAGGATTATCAGAATTTTCACTTGAAATATCAAATCCGCAGGTATCGTACACTGGATCAACATTTTGATCTAAATCTTGTGCTGGTTCAACGACTGTAGGTAATGGAGTTGGAGTAGGTGCAGGCACTTCTGGCTCGTTCTGTAAATCAAACAACATTTGTAACTCTACTTTATTCTCCGTCTGATCTGGAGCAAGATTAAATGAATCAATCAGCTCATCATAGTTGTAGATCCAAGGATGACTTTTGGTAGCAGTCTTTGTGTAATTCTATTGGACGTCAACTTCAGACCATTCTTCAACACATCTCGTCTCATTGTTGAAAACTCGTTTATTAGGAGAACTATACCCTAGAAACACTCCAGTAACCACTTTCGAATCAAACTTACTTCCTGGTTTTCTCTTCAAAATGGTACACGGGGCACCAAAAGGTTCTAGATGCTTCAAAGAAGGTTTTCTCCCATGCAATAACTCATAGCACGTTTTACCTAGTCGTTTAACAGTTAAAACTCGATTCATAGTGTAACAAGCATTTGCAACAGCTTCACCCCAAAAATGAACAGGTAAAGATGAATCAGCTAGCATAGTTCTAGCAGTCTCAATCAAAACCCTATTCTTTCTTTCAGCAATAGCATTCATCTGTGGAGCGTATGCAAAACTGAATTGCATATTAATACCTTTTTCAATACAGAAACCTGCAAGATACTGATTCTTAAATTCTGTACCATTATCGCATCGAATCTTTCTAACTTTCAAATTAAAACATGTCTCTAATCGATTGATTAGCACTTTCAAATTCTCAAACGTATCAGACTTCTCTTTCAAAAACATAACCCATGAGAATCTTGAATAATCATCAGTTACCACCAGACAATACTTACTACCATCAATGCTTTCAAAATGAATTGGACCAAATAGATCCATGTGCAACAACTCTAGCGGAGCATAGATTGGATTATACTTCACCAACTTGTGTGCTTTCTTGCTCAGCTTACCCTTCTTACAAGGAACACATGTGCCTGGAATCTGAAATGATCGAAGATCAACACCTTCTACGAGATTGTTGTGAACCAGATGGTTCATCTTCCGAAAACTTAAATGACCCATGTGTTTGTGCCATGTAATAGAATCTTGTTCAGTCGCTTTAGAAACAAAAGCTTGATGATGTTCAGCAGTTGAAGTAGCAACATTCATATCTAGCATGTATAAATCAGCTTGTCGAGGAGCCTTCATCAAAATCATTTCAGGAGAAATCACAAACTCTGGTTTCAAGATGTAGCAGAATTCGTCATCAAATGCTACTTTGAAGGATTTTTCACAGATTTGTGAAACTGATAACAAATTATTCGCAAGCTCTTGACAATAATTCACTTTATCATAACCGACTTTATCATTTTTCAATAAACCCTGAGCTGAAATATGACCACCCTTATCTCCAGCAAATGCAACATAACCTCCCTTAATTGGATGTACATCCGAAAGAAGAGATAGATGTCCAGTCATATATCTCGAAGCGCCGCTATCCACAATCCAGGTGTTGTTTGCAGGTACCCTGGTTCCCTGCATATCACATTAAGAAAATTAATTGATAATGGGAACCCACGCCCGGACGGCAGTAGGTTGTCCATTAACACCCATAGCTTGAACTTCCATCCATTTCCCGTTTGAATCCGGTGGAATCTCATCATTAGAAACCGTAAACTTAGACAGTTTAGAAGTAGCAATATTGCTCTTCTGGTTTTTCACATTTTGCTCATCTTCGGAGCGATTAACTCGTGGTCTGGTACGAGAAAAATATTTTCTACGACTAGCTTTTTGCGAAGGCGATCGTGCCTTTGACTCAAAAACTCTACTGTGATCACTTGATTTGGCAACCATTGCCTTAGTATCCTGTTTAGGAACCTTAATCTTCACAGGAGAAATTGACCTATTGACGTTCTTTCTCTTATACTCTTCATAGACAACCTTTGTCGTATGATTTTTAACATGAACTTCATCATTAACAGGTGAACCTGTTTTATGAGCATAAGATGATCTGCGATCATCATATCTGAGGTCAATCTTCTGTCTTGGTGATCTATATCTTCTAGGACAATTTGCAACAATGTGTCCAAAAATAGCACAACTAAAACATTGACGAAACTCCCTATGTCCTCTAAATTCATACAAGTTATTAGAATTTGAAGATGACGGATCTTGTGTTCTTTCTAACACAGGAGAATCATTTGTTTTATTTCTTGGAACAGGTTTCGGTGTAACAGGAGGAACCGGTCTATTAGCAAACCTAGGATTTCTCAAAATTTTAACAGGACCTTTCGGTGTTCTAACTCTATTTGTCTTAGAGTTATCTCCTAACCCAGTTTTCCTATCTTCCTCATGATCTAGAGCACCTTCAGCAGTATCATCAGAAGTTGTATTCTTAGTTGAACTACATTTTTTATTCTTTTCAACATAATCTTCATAACTAGGAGGGATACAATCTTCTGGTCGACCGTCAACTACGTTAGCATTAATAAATGTGTTCTGAAAAAGAGGATATGCAGAACTGAGACGACCCGACCCAATCCATAGGGACGAATACAATAACATATGATAACATTGCGAGGTACATGACCTCTATATGATACATTTTACAAACGTTGCATTTATTCTTAAAAGGCAAACTATCATTACATCAATATTTGACATTTTCGTCTAACATTTCATAATATCCAAATGACCTAATCTGTCATTTACTTATTAATATTCTCTATGGAACTCCAATGACTCGAATGCAACGTCTTTGTATCATGGCTTAAAAGGTCCCAAGTAGTATCCTTAACATGATCTAATGCACAGCGGAAGACTTAATTCATACCTGAGAATAACATGCTTTAAAACGTCAACATAAAGTTGGTGAGATATATAGGTTTGATGCTAGCAGCGTTATAACAATGGAACACAAGATTTCATATATAAACATTTTAATAAAAATATTCTAAGTGGTTGAGCACTTGGTAACCATACTTAACATTTAATCACGTCGCATATTCCCTTTATTATGAAATCTTACTACACCGTACCAAGTGTAGTCACGAAACGAAGTACTGTGCAACCGTTGAATACTGGTCGTCCAGTCCGGTTGGGGTTGTCAGGCCCGATAGATCTATCAACAGGATTCGCGTTTACAATACCGCTGTAAATAACAGTTACCAAGCTACAGGGAAGTATGCCAGTGGTACAACTCAACGTAGAATATATTTTTCAGTTACTTGTGTCCATAACGTAAAACATAAAATACATGTATTCTCATCCCGAAATATTTAGAGTTTAAAAGTGGGACTATATACTCACTTTTGTCTTGAAGATATGTAATTTCGACTTGGTCTCCGATTGATATCACGAACCTATCCATATATAATATATCAATACTTTTTCTTTTTAAAACAATCGTCACATATATATATACTTATAATACTTTTAATACTTTTAATAATTCCTTAGTCCGTAGTTAGCAGTCCGATGTTAGTAATTCAATTTTAATGGTTCATTTTTAGGTGTTTAATAAACCCCCAATGAAATCAATAAAACCCCCATCGTATATGTATTGGTCGAGATTAATCTTGACCCACGGTACCGGTGTTGTCAAATGACGTGTTGCGTACATAAAGTACCGGTGTTGTCAAATGACGTGTTGCGTACAATCATGGGATCTTATGATTAATCTTCTCGTATTGTTTACGGGTGACCCTGAACCATATAAAATTAAATTATGAGTACATATATATAAAATATCATGTTATTTTAGAAAGATGTGATTTATTTAATTTTTCTCCAATTATTTTCGTGGCTAAACTAGTCTTGGATATCCGATTTTGTTTTGGTCATAGTTTCTTCGTTACAACTCCGTTTTCGTTGGTTCAACTTGCCACTTCCTTGGTTCGAGTCCCTCTTTAAGAATATGAACTGTAAATACCTTAGTTTGTATTCGAAATCACAGGTCACAGGTCAAACTTTGGTGAAACTTATGAAGTTAATCATTTTCCATTATGTAAACAACCTTAAATGATTATTTTTCTAAAAATACTTATACTTTGAATTAAATCATGAAATTTTTATGTATTAACATATTCATAAGAAATATCATTTTTCCAGAAAATAAACCTCCAATTCAAGGTTCAAAATAGTTTTTAATTATCCAACCCAAAACAGCCCCCGGTTGCACTCCGACGTCGTAAAAACAGTTTTTAAGGTGTTCTTTGAAAAACCAAGTTATACCTTGTTAAATTAGCATATATTTATGTTATATTACAGGTCTTGAAGTATTTTAAAAGTTAAGTTAGAAGGATCTATCTAGTTTGCGAATAAGTTTGAAATCATTCAAACTATGTTCTAGTTTATAAATTCTTATATAGATAACTATAAACATATGAATTGAACAAGAGTTGAAGTAGAGTTTTTACCTTAAGTTTAAAATGTAAAGTTGCTGGAAAGAAGTAGTAAAATAAATTTGAGAGAGTTCTTGCAAGTGTGTGTGAAAATTGAAAGTAAAATTTGGAAAATGAATGTGTAAAAATGAGTTAAAAATGGTGCTTATTTATAGGCTTGAAAATTTGGTTTTTAGTGAAAATATCTAAGATAAGTTAAAATATATTATGTCATGAATGACATATTACACCAATAATTGAAGATTTCTATTGGTATATACCAATAGTAAATACTTCTAGAAGCTGTGTATAGTACGAGTATAATACGGGTATAAAATATATAAAGATGTTTCATGAATCATATATAATGACAAAGATGTCATTTTCCATGATAAAAGGTTGAAAATGATGTTTTCCTACTAGTATATTCCAATAGTAAATACATCTTAATACAATACATATATATTTATTTTAACTTAGAAGTTATAACGTCGTTAAGCTTTATATATATATATCGTTTCGAAGTCCTTAAGTTAGTAGTCTCATTTTATGTATATAATCCATTGTTAATATATTTAATGGGATACTTAATTATCATATATTCAAGATAGATATAATCCATATATATCCGTATATATACATAAGTATATAATTAATACAAGTTATGATGTTCGTGAATCGTCGGACAAATAGATGGTCAAAGGGTAACTAATCATCCGAATAACAATTTCAAACTTTCTAGACTCAACTTTAGGGTTTTTGCTTATCGTGTCGGAACCATATAGAGTTTAGGGTTTAAATTTGGTCGGAAATTTCCGGGTCGTTACAGTACCCACCCGTTAAAGAAATTTCGTCCTCGAAATTTGGTAGAGGTTGTCATAAATAACAATAGGAATGTTTTCATGACAATTATGAGGTGATAATGAAGTTTTATCTTTATTGATAAATATAGATAAAATATTTCGATCATGTGAAGCGTACGAGCGAAGCTATCATAAAAGAGAGTGGAATGAGTAATATGATATCGTTTTAACTGATGACGTGGTTTAGAATTGATTTCCGGGATTTAAGGGATTTAGGGAAAATCTTACGTAATAAGATTTGGTTCTTCGGCGATCAGAATCTTCTTTGATTTAATGCGGTAATCTGTTTCGATTTCTCTGTCGAATATTTCACTATAAATCCACCCCTTCGTTTCCTTATTTTTCACAACCCGCATCTTCTACTCTTTCTCCTTAATTCCTACTTTAAGGTATACTTTAAAATGCTTCATCCCGTTCTGATTTTTGTTATACTTCTAACTTTCATATCTTTCATTCTTCTCTTCCATCTACCGCCAGAAGAATCTATTCACTTTTATGATTTTCTTGGAATTATAATGTTTCTAATTCTCCCGTGTCTTTACGTCGCCATACGTATTGATATATACGGTTTGTAGTTTCTGGGTGGTTATTGGGTTTTATATCTTTCCTTATATTTCGATGCTCCTGCTTCTGTTTTCCATAATCATTGTCATCCATAGTTAATACTCTCTCCTATTTGCTGTGATCTATACCCCAATTTTTATTTTGGGACTTTGTCCCTTCGTTTCTTCTTCCCGTCCTTGAGTAAAGCGATCAATAGTTCGGAATTCGTAGGTGTAAAATTCGGAATGAACATAGCTAATGCTCTAAGAAAGGAATGGTAATGGCACGATTTTGATTTGTCAAATTACCAGAATATCCATGAAAATAGAACTATCAAGATGATTTGTTCTTAATATGTTTCGGAATTGGATAGAATGTAAAAGTCGTGTAACATGGCACATGATGACGGTACTGTGAATCATCATATTCCATTAGAAACTTAACATGACTTACTGTAATATAATGAAGTTGATCAAGTTTCATTATATTATACTAGTTCATGCATCAGTTCCCAACACTGCTTCAGAACATTCCTATTTTAAACTTGAAGGATTTAGAAACTAACACAGTTTCCTTTATATTGTAACGCAGATATTACAGAGAGATAAATGATTTCAGATAAGGATAGTGGTGAAAATATCTTCAGAAATATTGAGGATATTTATAATGAAAGATATGATAATATCTTGGAATTTCTAATGTCGAAGGATGATGATGAAGATTGACCCGTAAGGGTTTAGATTCAGAAGCAAGGTGTTTGCTACAGAATCGTCATAATTCTTTATGTACAAGTTTAGTCCTTGTAACTTGTTCAGAGTCTCCTTCATGGTTTGTTCAATCCGGTTTTCAGTACCAATTTTCTATCGAGCGTTCCTAACACTTCCTTCTTTTATCATCAACATTTGGTCATTAAGACCTTCTACAACATGCTGCTTCGTCAGTATTTTCAAAGTTATCAGATCTGGGTCATTGGTTATCAAACCAAGATGGTTTAAGGAGAATTGTATTTTTAGATGATTAAACGCTGATGGTAATATGATGGAATATAAAAGGTTCTCCGGTAACGATGGCGAAAGAACAACGTATATATATATATATATCGAGATTGTAATAAGAGTAGTCTTACTGAGATATCGAAGTGGAGCTGTGACAAAATTAGTTAATTGAAAAGGAATCGCGTGATTGTTTTTGCTAATGGATGATAAGGAATTCGATGCGGATACGTTTTAACTATAACTTCGAGTTCAAAAATTTTTAGGTGCATAACTGTATGCATAAATCTTTATTCCGTAGACGAGGTGCGGCTGGTTGAACTTCTCGATCGAGATGTTTTCAAGAATCATGAAAAGTTGTGAATGCGAATTGTAATCGTCAAGATACAAATGAGGTTTAAAATAGAATCAAGTGGCAAACTTGAAGGATTGTTTAGTTTCATATGTAATAATCATCATTTTAACTCATTTTTAATTGTCCAAAGTTAGCAGTCCAATAGTCCGATTGTCCAATGGTTCAATAAATTCATATATGAACTAAATATATAATATTCGAATTACTTAATACGTATCGTGACCCGTGTACTGGTCTCGGTGTCGATCACAACTCAAAGTATATATATATTTTGGAATCAACTCCGACCCTGTATAGCCAACTCCCACCTTCACATATAGAGTGTCTATGGTTGTTCCGAAATATATATATAGATGGATCAATATGATAAGTCGAAACCTTGTATACGTGTCCCGTTATTTAAAATGCGTAAAATAAATAAATATATATCATGACCCATTATACAACGTGTTGTCTCAGAATTAATCCGACGTGTTGTTGTACATGTGTCCCGACGGTATGTAAAGTACAGAAATTAAAATTGCAAGAATGTAAATTGCGATAAATTAAATATTAATCAGTTAGCTGGGAACAGTTAGCCGGAACAGTTAGCGTGTAATCCTATCACAATTTCAATTAATTAATTCATCTGTTTCTAACAATTTTTATTTTGCCAATGTTTCTTCATTATGCCACTTGTTAGATTCGGATAGGTAAAAAAATCCAAATATGAAATTTAAATGGAAATGGTTAATCTGGGGTGAACGGATACGTATATCGGTAATTGTAAGTAGGATAATAAATGATCGTTGAATCAGATTCGAAGAATGTACAGTGTAACTTGTTAATGTGAATTCTAAATATTCCTTGGGTACTACCCACCCGTTAAAATATTTTCATCATTAACCGTTTGTATGAAAGAAATTTTTAATTACAATCTTTATGAAAATATATTTGCATATATATTTTCTTCGGATGTAACTATGAATTTAATGAGTCAATAAAATATTCAACTCATTTGATTTATCGTTATTACTAGATTACATAGTCTCCAAAACATTAGAGATTACATAATCGTCATGTCGAACGAAGAACGATACGTAAAGAAGAGGTAATCGGTGTAGAATGATATGTAGAACAAAGATCATATTCGAAGTTCAGATGATGATGTTGAGGTACGTGGTGCGGATGTGATTGTTGGTGGTGGTAATGATACGGTTGGTGTTGATGCTGATGATGCTATTGACGTCAATGATGCTACTGGTACTGAAGATTGCAAGGTTGATGTTGTTAACGGTACTGGTTATGCTGCTGGTGCTGCTGCTGGTGTTTGTAACCTTCGCACCGTGTTCTCCAAAGCCGTCACACGAGCGCGAAGTTCGTTAATTTCTGCTAGTACACTAGGATGATTGGCGGTTGGAGTGAGCGAATGAACAAGATCCGAAATATGGGATAGGATATAATCGTGACGAGATACTCGAGAAATGAGAGAGAAAATGGTTTCTCGAACAGGTTCGCCGGTAAGTGCTTCAGGTTCGTCGCCAATGGGGCAATTCGGTGGGTGAAAGGGATCACCTTCTTCTTGTCTCCAATAATTTAGTATACTACGAACCCATCCCCAATTCATCCAGAATAGATGATGAGAAATTGGTTGATCCATTCCAGTGACGCTGCCTTCGGAGCCCGAATGAAAATCCATATCAGCGTAGCTGTCGGAGTCGGAGGAATTCGAACTGGACGCGGAGTTCATCTTGTATAGTCGGGGAAATGAATTTTTGGTTTGGAATAGATTATAGGAGTTGGGTTTGGTATTCTTCAATACATAATTTACATATGTATTTATAATACTCAAAATCCCGTGTATTACGGAGAATCTTTGAAATTCGTCAGGCAATGTCTATAGCAACAGATACGCTAGGATACGAATTTTGTCTATACACTATCGATGCACTAAATGCAGTAAGACGTGTCTAGACTTAAGAATACTAAGCAGGCAATTCCTAAGGATGATAAGTAGATGATTTTCGACTAGATATGATAAGTAAAACTTTTGACACGTAGACACGGTCAAAGTCCAGACTCATTAATGCATCCTAACAACTACCAGTTAGACACACTAATGCAAGGCCTGGTTCGCTAAGACCAACGCTCTGATACCACATGAGACGACCCGACCCAATCCATAGGGACGAATACAATAACATATGATAACATTGCGAGGTACATGACCTCTATATGATACATTTTACAAACGTTGCATTTATTCTTAAAAGGCAAACTATCATTACATCAATATTTGACATTTTCGTCTAACATTTCATAATATCCAAATGACCTAATCTGTCATTTACTTATTAATATTCTCTATGGAACTCCAATGACTCGAATGCAACGTCTTTGTATCATGGCTTAAAAGGTCCCAAGTAGTATCCTTAACATGATCTAATGCACAGCGGAAGACTTAATTCATACCTGAGAATAACATGCTTTAAAACGTCAACATAAAGTTGGTGAGATATATAGGTTTGATGCTAGCAGCGTTATAACAATGGAACACAAGATTTCATATATAAACATTTTAATAAAAATATTCTAAGTGGTTGAGCACTTGGTAACCATACTTAACATTTAATCACGTCGCATATTCCCTTTATTATGAAATCTTACTACACCGTACCAAGTGTAGTCACGAAACGAAGTACTGTGCAACCGTTGAATACTGGTCGTCCAGTCCGGTTGGGGTTGTCAGGCCCGATAGATCTATCAACAGGATTCGCGTTTACAATACCGCTGTAAATAACAGTTACCAAGCTACAGGGAAGTATGCCAGTGGTACAACTCAACGTAGAATATATTTTTCAGTTACTTGTGTCCATAACGTAAAACATAAAATACATGTATTCTCATCCCGAAATATTTAGAGTTTAAAAGTGGGACTATATACTCACTTTTGTCTTGAAGATATGTAATTTCGACTTGGTCTCCGATTGATATCACGAACCTATCCATATATAATATATCAATACTTTTTCTTTTTAAAACAATCGTCACATATATATATACTTATAATACTTTTAATAATTCCTTAGTCCGTAGTTAGCAGTCCGATGTTAGTAATTCAATTTTAATGGTTCATTTTTAGGTGTTTAATAAACCCCCAATGAAATCAATAAAACCCCCATCGTATATGTATTGGTCGAGATTAATCTTGACCCACGGTACCGGTGTTGTCAAATGACGTGTTGCGTACATAAAGTACCGGTGTTGTCAAATGACGTGTTGCGTACAATCATGGGATCTTATGATTAATCTTCTCGTATTGTTTACGGGTGATCCTGAACCATATAAAATTAAATTATGAGTACATATATATAAAATATCATGTTATTTTAGAAAGATGTGATTTATTTAATTTTTCTCCAATTATTTTCGTGGCTAAACTAGTCTTGGATATCCGATTTTGTTTTGGTCATAGTTTCTTCGTTACAACTCCGTTTTCGTTGGTTCAACTTGCCACTTCCTTGGTTCGAGTCCCTCTTTAAGAATATGAACTGTAAATACCTTAGTTTGTATTCGAAATCACAGGTCACAGGTCAAACTTTGGTGAAACTTATGAAGTTAATCATTTTCCATTATGTAAACAACCTTAAATGATTATTTTTCTAAAAATACTTATACTTTGAATTAAATCATGAAATTTTTATGTATTAACATATTCATAAGAAATATCATTTTTCCAGAAAATAAACCTCCAATTCAAGGTTCAAAATAGTTTTTAATTATCCAACCCAAAACAGCCCCCGGTTGCACTCCGACGTCGTAAAAACAGTTTTTAAGGTGTTCTTTGAAAAACCAAGTTATACCTTGTTAAATTAGCATATATTTATGTTATATTACAGGTCTTGAAGTATTTTAAAAGTTAAGTTAGAAGGATCTATCTAGTTTGCGAATAAGTTTGAAATCATTCAAACTATGTTCTAGTTTATAAATTCTTATATAGATAACTATAAACATATGAATTGAACAAGAGTTGAAGTAGAGTTTTTACCTTAAGTTTAAAATGTAAAGTTGCTGGAAAGAAGTAGTAAAATAAATTTGAGAGAGTTCTTGCAAGTGTGTGTGAAAATTGAAAGTAAAATTTGGAAAATGAATGTGTAAAAATGAGTTAAAAATGGTGCTTATTTATAGGCTTGAAAATTTGGTTTTTAGTGAAAATATCTAAGATAAGTTAAAATATATTATGTCATGAATGACATATTACACCAATAATTGAAGATTTCTATTGGTATATACCAATAGTAAATACTTCTAGAAGCTGTGTATAGTACGAGTATAATACGGGTATAAAATATATAAAGATGTTTCATGAATCATATATAATGACAAAGATGTCATTTTCCATGATAAAAGGTTGAAAATGATGTTTTCCTACTAGTATATTCCAATAGTAAATACATCTTAATACAATACATATATATTTATTTTAACTTAGAAGTTATAACGTCGTTAAGCTTTATATATATATATCGTTTCGAAGTCCTTAAGTTAGTAGTCTCATTTTATGTATATAATCCATTGTTAATATATTTAATGGGATACTTAATTATCATATATTCAAGATAGATATAATCCATATATATCCGTATATATACATAAGTATATAATTAATACAAGTTATGATGTTCGTGAATCGTCGGACAAATAGATGGTCAAAGGGTAACTAATCATCCGAATAACAATTTCAAACTTTCTAGACTCAACTTTAGGGTTTTTGCTTATCGTGTCGGAACCATATAGAGTTTAGGGTTTAAATTTGGTCGGAAATTTCCGGGTCGTTACAAGAACTATATCCAATACCCTTTCCCTTAGTGTCATTAAGTTCCACCATTAATGTATTCCATTGTGACGCACTTGCCTAACATTTCATTTTGATTGAAATTGCCTCTAAATCAGCTTTAACGCATTCATTTTCTCTCTTTAGTTCATTAATTGTGTCAACAAGTTTAATTGATGCTTGATTTATGTCAAAGTTATAACATTTAAGATCGTGAAGTTGTTTTTTATAAACTTTGATTTGCTCTTTCAATTCATTTTCAACCTTAGTGGTCACATGGTCAGCATGCCATTTTTCTTTCATCTTCGCATATGCCTTTGTTAAATTATCTATTGTTACCTTAGATTCAGCACATTTAACACATTCAATAACAGTAGATGGATCAGAAGATACCTGTTGAGCGTTATTTGATGAGGAAGTCTCAGCCATAAGTGCAAAGAAATTTGTCTTCTTCCCATCATCGAGCTCATCTTCTGATTCTGACGAGTCTGTAAGAAACTATGATGTATCAGCATCTTTACCCAAATGAATCTGCTCAAGTCTGTCCCGTATATCCTTAGCTCTTGTCAAACCGGAAACCTTTCCAAGATCACTTTCTGATAAGCACATCTTCAGTAAATCTACTGCTTGCTTGTTCAATGCTTCAAACTCAGATTGATCTACTCTAGTATGATCAGCTTTAACTTCAGCCTCTGATTCTGACGTCTTGTCCGAATCATCAACATCTGAACTTACACTCTCAAGATCTGAACCTTCACCCATAAGAACTAACATTTCTAATTCAGCAGCAAACATTTTACCCCATTTGTCTAGTTCCGTATCAGAATCAACCAATGTCTCTTCACTCTGATTAGCCTCTGGACTTTCTTCAAACACAGAGGTATCACCATAGTTAACCTTTCAACTGTTGAAGTAGTAGTCCTCTGAATATGTTGGTGAAATACTTTCAGATTCAGGTGTACGAGGAACTGAATCACGTGCCTTCTTGAATTTATCTTTAACCATCTTTTGAATTTTCTCTTTCCTAATGATTCGTGATAACTTTTCAGCTCTTTCAGCACGAGCAGTCAGCTTCTCAATTATACTTTGACCGATGACACAGTCTTCTTTTTCTTCAGAAATCTTGGCCATGTTAGCTTTAGGTTGTTGATCATCAACATTCAATTTGATAGACCAATCATCATCGTCTCCATGAATGACAACTAAAGCTTTGTTCGGACCCTCAGCTGTATCAACTTCATTTACTTTATCAGTAATGTATATCTCACGCTTTGTAGATTGACTCTGAGAACTGTAGTTCTGAACGGATTACGATTACCCTGCTTCTTCTGTTTTGTGCACTGTCTTGAAAAATGACCTAATTCTCCACAGTTGTAACAAGTAACAGAATTCATATCAAAACCCAGTTTTGTATCTTTGGTCAGACTGATTGGTTTTCCAGTTCGCTCTTCGTAATCTCTAGCCCGTCTCACAAGATTTGCTATACCTCACATAATATCCATCTTTTCTGCTTCATCTTTATCAAGCTGATGATAATCTTCTATTGTTAGATGAATGTTACCCACACGACCATCAAGATAACTGTCATAAGAATTAACAAGGCTTGACAACAAAGCTATATCTTCACTAATCTTTTCTTTTCCAGCTTTCCTCAAGCTCTCGATCTTAAGAGCAGAAAGAACATCTGATGCAGTCGGTGAAGATGACTCTATAGTATTGGTAGTAGGCTGTGATTGAGTATTGAGAGAACATGGTGAAGCTTGTGGTGGTGATGTGTTAGAACGTAACCTTTAAAATGTAGACAATCTGCTTAATAATTAACACATAATACAGGTAACAAACCCGATCATGTAGTAACTAGCAAGTAAATTGACCAGTTCAATCCACAGGGAGAAGTTTGTTTTAAGGATTTCACAACGATTAATTATTCTAAAAAGGGGGTTTTGTATTTGAAGTTGTATTTTTGTTTAATGAAACAGTAAATAAATATAGTAATTAACAAGAATGAGAATGCGGTGTTTACTTCTTTGCTTGATAAATGACAGGGATTGTTCTTTTATAATTAAAACCGTTATGTTATAGTTACAATAGAGCAGTTTATATCAATTTCACAATTTCTATAAACTTAAGAGCTATGTTTAATCAACAGGATTCTTTCGTGGTTGAATTCACATAAGACCTAGTTTACTAAGGTTACTCTAAGTAAACTACATGATTGTATATCCTAAATATCGTTCAATTAACCTCCTATACTCACATATAGGTGGCTAGATCACTAGGTGTTGAAGTATAAGCTATGTTCTTTGATAAATTCACATAAATCAAGTCATAACTTACATAATTGAACTAGGATACAAGGATGATTACAACTATGGATCTTTTGAAAGAACATGGTGGTTTAGATTGATTAACTAACTAGATTCAACCCGGTTAAACTCACGTGAAACCTAAATTACAACAATCACGTGAGGTAATTTCATAACTATGTTGCTTTGGAACTTATTCAATTACCGAATTAAACACATAACAAAATCACTTTAGTGTATGTATCTAATCGTCTAGATTACTAGGTATACTGAAGTATAGATTGTTTTCCTAGTTAACTCACATTAATAGGTTTGCAATCTATATAATTGAAGTAATGATCTAAACAAGCATAACAATGGTTCTTACGGTTGAACTAGATAATTAAATCAATCAAACATATGTATAACTAACATAACATCAAAGTATAGAACAATCTCAAGCCATAGATCTTACATTGAAGCAAACACACAAGGCTTTTAGCCTAACATAATCATAGTAGAGCTAATGAAACAGTAAATACAAGTTGAATTCATGTTAAAAAGATATAGAACAATAGTACCAATTGCGACAAATGATCCTAGCTTAATCTTGAAGTCGAAAGAGTGGAGATTGACTTGCAGCCTTCCTTGAACCTTGAAAATCGTCTTAGAACTGAGGGAGAACGTAGTAGTGAAGGTGTATGAAGTAAGTAACCAAAGGCTCCATTAAATAGCCTCAAAACTTAGGTATTTTGGCCAGAAAGCGACCAGATGCGCCGCATCTCTTTGGGATGCTCCGCATCTCTTTACGTTCAGTAGATTCCAGCTCGATTCTGCACTCAGGACTGTCAGCAGGGGGTCAGATGCGCCGCATCTGGGACAGATGCGCCGCATCTGGGACAGATGCGCCGCATCTGGCTTGGATCCGCCACATCCATCTCAAATGCGCCGCATCTGGGGCTGTTTTGGTCCAGAAGTCTGCATGCTCCGCATCTGAAACTGTCGGGAGTTATTTGGTGCATAGATGCGCCGCATCTAAGAGAGATGCGCTGCATTTTGACCTGTTTTGTGACAACCCGGAAATTTCCAACCAAATTTAAACTTTAATCTTTATATGTTTCCGACACGATAAGCAATATTTGTTAAGTTAAATTGCAAGAATTTTAAACTATGTTCATACATTCATTCAACCTCGAACAAGTTCCAACGATTCACGAACCATTAAACGAATATGATTATATATGTATATGTGTATATATATTATAACTTGAAACGTAAACAAAATATTAGATTAAATACTTTATATGATTGTATCTGTTTCAAAATGTTTATCAATGGAATTAGAAGATAAGATCAAATGATTGAATTATCAGATATATTGAATTATGATTACAAGCCTTTGTTGAAAGGCCCACGTTGATTTGAGAAATCTTTCCATTTTAACAATATTCGGAAAATGGTAAAGTGATTTATAAATAAGAACAAATTGTCAATCATTGAGAACTAGACAAAGGATAGTGGAATATTGAATATCATAAAGACTTGATTGATCTATTTAGTTTCAAACGTACAAAAACGTTTTCAGTTTAAAAAGAACTTTATTATTAAAAAGTATATAACTTTTATAAATATCTAGAACCACTTTTGACAACTCATTACTTAACTAGTATGATAAAGATAACGATATTTATATTTTATTTTATTAAATATATATAACGATTTAAATTAATATTATATATATTTATACGCGTATTATACGTACATAGTTTTATACTTTTAATATACTTAAACTTTACCTTTACTTTATTTTTACTTTACTTTAACTTTAATAATTCACTTTAATAATTCATACTTTAATAATTCACTTTAATAATTCATACTTTAATAATTCACTTTAATAATTCATACTTTAATAATTCACTTTAATAATTCAAAAATCTATTATAAATAGAATTCAATAGGTTTCATTATTTCATAGAAACTTGAAAATATTTTTCTCTAAACTCTCTCAATCGATTTACATATATATATATATTTACTCCGTATTATTTCAAGATATTATTAGTATACATAAAATATTGCGACGGAGTGCTGTCCGAGTGATTTCAAAATTGTTTTTCGAGTAGGATAGGATTAAGGAAATTATGGGTTATAGCTATGGAGGTGATTGAGTATGGTTCATGGGTATACTCGTGAGGTCAATATAGTGTTTATCATTTTCGTTGCATCTAAGTACCTTTCCTGCAATATTGAATCTCAATATTGATACGTGAGTACTCATAATTTAACTTTTACATACTAATAGTGTATCCCTGACTAGTGCTCGAGTATTTAGGATTATGCATGCTTGTACTTTTGATATTACCCTTAGACAGGTTAGGTTGAATATTGAATTAGTTGCACTTGCGGTTGAGATAACGTATAAGATATGCATGTCCTTGGAAAGCTAGCGAAAAATTAAGAACTTTTCCTTTAGATATCGAATGGTTTCGATGAATGGATTAGAAGTTATAATCAATTGAATTTTCGATATTTTTATTAAAAATGATTATTATTATCGTCGTTTTTATCGTCGTTATAGTTTTATCTTATTATTATCATTATTATTATCTTTATCAATAAAAGGGATTTATCATTAAAAATTGTTATTTTTTTATTATTACTATCATTATTATCGTTAAAGTTATAATTAGTATTATTATTATTCAATTATTATTATTATTATTATTATTATTATTATTATTATTATTATTATTATTATTATTATTATTATTAGTATTATTATTATTATTATCATTATTAATGTATATATATCATTATTTAAAAATGGTTATTGTTATTGTTATTATTATTATTACTATATTATCATTAAGATAATTATTAGTATTATCGTTAATAATGTTATAGTAACTATCATTATTAATATTAGTGTAATTAAAACAAATATTTGTAACACCTAATTATTTTGATTACTATTATTATCATTATTATGAACACGATATAAAAGACGATTAAAAGCTATTAAACGAAACGATTATGAAATAATGAGTAAGAGTATCATGATGAAATTAAAATATTATAAGATATTGATTTAGATAAAATTATCATTCTTATTATTTTTATCATTACTATTATTATTAAAAGTATCGTTAGTATTAAAACTATCATTTTAACGAAAATTATCATTTTAATAGAAATGTCATTGTTACTATAAAATATCATTATTATTATTATTTTAAATAGAATTATTATTTTAAAGATAATATTAAAAATTTATCGTAAATATTAAAGTTATCATAATTAGAATTATCGTTTTATCATAATGTCATCTTAGTAATTATAAATATTGATATTTTTATAATAATAATTATTATTACAAAATAATACAACTTTTACTTACTATCATTATAGATATTATTTTATCAAATAAATATGTGATACAAACATATTTTACTACGTGTAATAACTTACTTTAATAATACCTATCATATTATCTTTATGATATTAAATGAATCCTATAAATTTTATTACTTAATATATATAAAAGTATATTATATTATATAAATTTAATATAAAATTTTATTTATTAATAAATAAATTATATTATTTACTCTAATAAATCTTTTAAAAATATTTAAAAATATAAAATGACGATATTTAAACTATATATTAATCATGTATAGATTTTTGGAAATTATTTTGAGTCAAATTTACTTTTGTTGACTTTTGCATATTAGTCTTGAGCATTAGGATTGTGGTACACTATGACTTGACCTAATTTGTTAGACAAGTATTGACCAACACATAATTATATATAATTAATTTAGGTTCGTGAATCCGAGGCCAACCTTGCACTTGTTCAATGACGTTATATGTATTTTTACTACGAAATACAGTATGGTGAGTTTCATTTGCCTTTTTTTCCCTTTATATTTTTGGGACTGAGAATACATGCGCTTTTATAAATGTTTGACGAAATAGACACAAGTAATTGAAACTACATTCTATGGTTGAATTATCGAAATCGAATATGCCCCTTTTTATTAAAGTCTGGTAATCTAAGAATTAGGGAACAGACACCATAATTGACGCGAATCCTAAAGATAGATCTATTGGGCCTAACAAACCCCATCCAAAGTACCGGATGCTTTAGTACTTCGAAATTTATATCATGTCCGAAGGAGGATCCCAGAATGATAGGGGATATTCTTATATGTATCTAGTTAATGTCGGTTACCAGGTGTTCACCAAATGAATGATTATTTTTGTCTCTATGCATGGGACGTATATTTAAGAGAACTGGAAATGAAATTCTTGTGGTCTATAAAAATGATGGAAATAAATGATTATGATAAACTAATGAACTCACCAACCTTTTAGTTGACACTTTAAAGCATGTTTATTCTCAGGTGTTAAAGAAATCTTCCGCTGTGCATCTGCTCATTTTAAAGATATTACTTGGAGTCTTTCATAGCATATTTCGAAGAACGTTGCATTCGAGTCATTGAGTTCATCAAAGATTATTATTAAATCAATTTATAGTTGGATAGTGGATATTATGAAATGGTATGCATGCCTGTCAATTTTCGATGTAAAGAAAGTTTGTCTTTTAAAAATGAATGCAATGTTTGTAAAATGTATCATATAGAGGTCAAATACCTCGCAATGTAATCAACTATTGTGAATCGTTTATAATGTATATGAACGGGTCCTTTCAGTTGGTATCAGAACGGTGGTCTTAGCGAACCAGATCTGCATTAGTGTGTCTAACTGATAAGTCGATAGGATGCATTAGTGTGTCTGGACTTCGACCGTGTCTGCATGTTAAAAGTTTTGCTTATCATTTTTTTTGTCAAAAATTAACTACTTATCATCCTCAGGAAATTACCTGCTTATCATTTTTAGTCTAAGACACGTCTTGCTGCATTGATTGCATGAATAATGTATAGACAAAAATTCATATCTTAGCATATCTGCTAAATCATATCTTATCGTATCTGTTACTTTAAACTTTGCCTGACATATCCCGCAAAGTCCTCCGTAATCTACGAAATCTTTTGATATATATATATATATATATATATATATATATATATATATATATATATATATATATATATATATATATATATATATATATATATATATATATATATATATATTCTATGTAATTAGAATACCATCCGTTAGCCAAAATCATTTCATATCGAAAAAAAAAATCCTTTATCCAATCGTACGAAATGGAATTCGTCATCAGTTCAAGTTACTCAGATTCCGAAATGGAATCCCATTCAAGCTCCGAAAGCTGTGTGACCGGAATAGATCAACCAATCAGTCATTACATATTCTAGATGAATTGGGGATGGGTTCGTAGCCTCCTCAATCATTGGAGACGAGAAGAAGGTGATCCCTTCCATCCACCACATTGCCCTCTTGACGAAGAACCTGAAGCACTTACCATGAACCTGTCCGAAACACCATTTTCTCGCTCATTTCCAGAGTATCTCGTCACGATTATATATTACATCAAATTTTAGATTTTATTTATCCGCTCGTCCGAACCGACAATCACCCCGGTGTAATAGAAGAAGTCAACGAGCTTCACGCTCGGGTAGTGGCTTTGGAGAATATGGTGCAGAGATTATAAACACCAGCAGCAGCATCAGCAGCATAACCAGTACCACCATCATCAACGCCAACAGTACCATTACCGCCTCCAACCACAACCGCGTCGTAAACCTCAACTTCACAATCTGTCCCACGAGCATCAACGTCATACGCACCATATATACCAAGGTGTACCAACAACAATAACTGACGAAGTATTAATTCATAACTTCATTGGAGAAACATTCAGCGGTGATTATGTAATCTCTAAAGTCTTAGAGATTATCTAATCTAGCCCTAACCATAAATCAGTTAAGCGAACCAAAATGATAGAAGGAAGAGTAGAAACCCTGACAAAAATGGTGTGTGATTAACAAGCTAAACTTGCTTTACCAACAGCATCAATAGTACCATCAGCGTTACCAGCATCGTCAGTACAGTCAACATCCGAATCAACAACACCGATAACATCACAAACTCCGTCAGTTCAAGAATCACTGTGGACATCATTACGAATCAATAACGTATATATTGTATCAACGAGTTATGAAGAATTAACTCATTCCCTCTGAAGAAATTATATGTATATTATATATATATATATATATATATATATATATATATATATATATATATATATATATATATATATATATATATATATATATATATATATTTTATATATTTTGAAATAAATCTTTCCGTGCTAAGCTATTGTGTGTGAATCTTAACTACTCGGTTAATTCATATTACAAATATGCAATAATGTACGTCCTTCAACCGCAACTTAACCAGCGTTAACTACAATCTCTGTCGCAATTCAACAAATTCCAATTCATAATAAATCAAGTATATATTTGATTTTACACTTCATCATCGATGTACCCGAAACTTTTCAGATAACATCATTCGTACTTTGTGAAATTCACAAGAATTCCACGAACCGAACATCATACATCAACAAATAACGAAGTATTGATTCATAATTTCAATGTCATTAAAGAAATACTGCGTAAAAGTTATGTACTTTTTAAAGCCTTTAGGGATTATTCAATTCTAGTTTCAACCGTAAATCAAATGAGTTTAATTTAACATTAACTCATTAAATCTATGTTACATTTGAAGAAAATATACATATATATATTTTCATAAAGACTGTAATAAAATTTTTTTGTACAAAATATTAATTGTGAATTTTTTTTTAACGGGTAGGTAATACCCGAGAGATATATAAATTCACAATTAATATGTTACATTCTTCGAATCTGATTCAGCAAATCATCCATTATACTCCCTACTTTCACAACAATATACATTCTTTTATAGAAATCAAAACAACCATACTCATTCAAAATTTAATTACATATTCTGATTTTGAAATCTCAAAATTCACATTGAGATATGACCAAAATCATCACTCTTAGATCCTTACATCTTTCACAAGCTATATTTTGACTTCAAAACTGTGTTAGAACATCAAATGTATGTTAACGATTACAATATGTGTTCAAATCCTTCGAAAATTTCTGAAGACACTTCGAATGATGAGCAATCGAGATGATGATGCAACCACATGTTACCCACAGTTATGTACCCGAAAAAAACTCTTAAAACTAAAGTAAAAGTTTAAACAACGTATCCGCATCAGATTCTTTGGCATTTATTAGCAAAAATAACTTTGTGACTCCTATTCAAAGTAGCCAGTTTGTCACAGCTCCAGCAAGTCAACTTCAACTTTTCAGTCAGACTAACCTTATTATAACCTTGAGATATACAACATCGTTACCAGGGAACCTTTTACATTCCACCACATTATTAGCAGATGTACCAACAACTTCATTACCCTTTGACTTTAACCTCTCCAAAAAGTCATTATAATTATTCATTGAAACCCCATCATTTACTCATTCGCATCTTGTAATGAGAATTGCCATACGAATCATTGGGAATTAACAATCAGTATTTTGAAATCTCGCAAGATGTCTACGCCAACAGTTATATGTGTATATATAACGTCTATCTTCTGGACTTAATTTGAATGTGAAGTTTCTGAAAAATACTCCGAACTACGAATTGGTTCTTCGAAAATGGAAAAAAAAAATGCTGATGAAGCAGCAAAAACTATAAACGACTTTAAACGGTAAAAGCTGGATGATAATGATGAAGTGTGCTGGCAAAGCGCAGAAAAAGAGAAGTTTTGGAACTGGAAAACGGATTGACCAAAATAGGAAGGAGGCTGTGGACAAATTACAAAGACTGAACCTGACTTCAAAGGATCCAAATGATTCAGTACCTGCTGAAGTCATTAACGAATACCTTGCTCCTGACTCTAAACCCCTGCGGACAATATTCTTCATCATCCTCTGATATTAGAAATTCTAAAATATCATCATATCTTTCATTATAAATATCCTCCATATTTCTGAAGATATTTTCTTAATTTTTTCTTATTTGAAATCATTTACCTCTTCGCGCTATCTGTATTACATCATAAAAGAAACTATTTTAGTTTCTAAATTCTGAAACATTCAAGTTTAAAATAGGATTATTTTGAAGTAATGTTGGGAACTGAAGCATGAATTAGTATAATATAATGACACTTGATCAATGTGATTATATTATAGTAAGTCATGCTGAGTTTCTAAATGGAATGTGATGATCCACAGATCATAACATCATCATGTGCCATGTTATACGACTCTTGTATTCTATTTAACCTCTAAAATATCAAGAAAATATTTCTTGATGATTCGGCCTTTTCCAAGGTATTCTAGTAATTTAACAAGTCAAGATCGTACCATCACAATTTCCTTCATAGAACATTAACAATGTTCATTACGAAATTCATATCTGTGAATTCTGGACCATTACAAGCGGTGCTTAATCGCAAGAAGAAGAAACGAAAGGACAAAACTCCGAAATAGAAATTGGGGTATAAATTGCAGCAAATAAAAGAGAGCATTAACTGTGAATGATAATGATTATAGAAGACAGAAGCAGAGACTTTGAAATATAAGGGAACATATAAATCCCAATGACAAACCAGAAATTATAAACCATATATATCGATGCATATAGCAATATAAAGACACGGAAGAACTAGAAACACTATAAACCCAAGAGTATAGTAGAAGTAAATAGATTCTTCCGGAGGTAGATGAAAAAGAAGAATGACCGATATGAAAGTTAGAAGTATATCGAGAATCAGAACTGGATGGAGCATATTGATGAATACTTTAAAATATGAGTTGAGGGGGAAAGAATAGAAGGTGATGAAACATGACTAGGAACTTAGAAATCAACAGATTTAACTCACACAATGGCGGAATAAGTGAATCAAACCCTCTAGTGAATAGGTTAAGTTTTTTTTGATTAATTTAGTCAAACCACAACTAAATCAAGTGTGATTAGATCAACACCTAGAGCTATTATTCACCACCTGGGTGATTTAGACTGAGAGAGAATCGGAGGAGCTCACTAGATCTGAGTGTGTGTAACAAATGAGAGGCTTAACCTAAAATGAAGAACATAAGACTTTATATACCCATGTTGTTGACTCACCTATACGATTCATTCATCACATGTACGAGTTGGCTTCATCAGCCGTACGGGTGATCACTCACTCGTGTCTTCTCATTTAGGTTGTAATTGTGACTTAGCTCAGCATCAACCGTACGTATGAGCCTGTCAGCTGTACTAGTGAGGCTTCACTCGTACGTCTGACTAAGTTTAACATAGTGAAACATCTAAATCTCGTTCCTGCAGTTCCTGTAACCACATACAAATACGGATAGGATAATAACGAGCAATCATGGTGGCCTGTAAACTGTTGTACCTGCAATGGACGTGGGTAGATGTCTAGGGACTTGCATAAAATGCATCAACAGAAGGTGTGAGTTGTAAGGAAACGAAAGAGGTGAATTTATAAGAAAATCTTCGACAGAACAATTAAAATGGACGATCGCATTTAAAGCGGATCCTAATTCCCTTGATTACCGGAGAGTCAAATCTTATTAAGAAGATTTTCTTCAAATCCCTTGAAATCTGGGAATCAATCATATCTACGTCAAATGATAAGATGAATCTACACTTACTCATTTCACTCTTCTATGTTAGCTTCATTCGTACTCTTCATATAAATGGATTATTTATCCAAATTATTCGCTGATGATAAAACTCTAATTTTCAGCCCGTATGCATCATGAAAACATACTTATTATCATTCACGACCTTTCCACTCAAATTTCAGGACGAAATTTCTTTAACGGGTAGGTACTGTGACAACCCGGAAATTTCCAACCAAATTTAAACTTTAATCTTTATATGTTTCCGACACGATAAGCAATATTTGTTAAGTTAAATTGCAAGAATTTTAAACTATGTTCATACATTCATTCAACCTCGACCAAGTTCCAACGATTCACGAACCATTAAACGAATATGATTATATATGTATATGTGTATATATATTATAACTTGAAACGTAAACAAAATATTAGATTAAATACTTTATATGATTGTATCTGTTTCAAAATTTTTATCAATAGAATTAGAAGATAAGATCAAATGATTGAATTATCAGATATATTGAATTATGATTACAAGTCTTTGTTGAAAGGCCCACGTTGATTTGAGAAATCTTTCCATTTTAACAATATTCGGAAAATGGTAAAGTGATTTATAAATAAGAACAAATTGTCAATCATTGAGAACTAGACAAAGGATAGTGGAAGATTGAATATCATAAAGACTTGATTGATCTATTTAGTTTCAAACGTACAAAAACGTTTTCAGTTTAAAAAGAACTTTATTATTAAAAAGTATATAACTTTTATAAATATCTAGAACCACTTTTGACAACTCATTACTTAACTAGTATGATAAAGATAACGATATTTATATTTTATTTTATTAAATATATATAACGATTTAAATTAATATTATATATATTTATACGCGTATTATACGTACATAGTTTTATACTTTTACTATACTTAAACTTTACCTTTACTTTATTTTTACTTTACTTTAACTTTAATAATTCACTTTAATAATTCATACTTTAATAATTCACTTTAATAATTCATACTTTAATAATTCACTTTAATAATTCATACTTTAATAATTCACTTTAATAATTCATACTTTAATAATTCACTTTAATAATTCAAAAATCTATTATAAATAGAATTCAATAGGTTTCATTATTTTATAGAAACTTGAAAATATTTTTCTCTAAACTCTCTCAATCGATTTACATATATATATATTTACTCCGTATTATTTCAAGATATTATTAGTATACATAAAATATTACGACGGAGTGCTGTCCGAGTGATTTCAAAATTGTTTTTCGAGTAGGATAGGATTAAGGAAATTATGGGTTATAGCTATGGAGGTGATTGAGTATGGTTCATGGGTATGCTCGTGAGGTCAATATAGTGTTTATCATTTCCGTTGCGTCTACGTACCTTTCCTGCAATATTGAATCTCAATATTGATACGTGAGTACTCATAATTTAACTTTTACATATTAATAGTGTATCCCTGACTAGTGCTCGAGTATTTAGAATTATGCATGCTTGTACTTTTGATATTGCCCTTAGACAGGTTAGGTTGAATATTGAATTAGTTACACTTGCGGTTGAGATAAGGTATAAGATATGCATGTCCTTGGAAAGCTAGCGAAAAATTAAGGACTTTTCCTTTAGATATCGAATGGTTTCGATGAACGGATTAGAAGTTATAATCAATTGAATTTTCGATATTTTTATTAAAAATGATTATTATTATCGTCGTTTTTATCGTCGTTATAGTTTTATCTTATTATTATCATTATTATTATCTTTATCAATAAAAGGGATTTATCATTAAAAATTGTTATTTTTTTTATTATTACTATCATTATTATCGTTAAAGTTATAATTAGTATTATTATTATCCAATTATTATTATTATTATTATTATTATTATTATTATTATTATCATTATTAATGTATATATCATTATTTAAAAATTGTTATTGTTATTGTTATTATTATTATTACTATATTATCATTAAGATAATTATTAGTATTATCGTTAATAATGTTATAGTAACTATCATTATTAATATTAGTGTAATTAAAACAAATATTTGTAACACCTAATTATTTTGATTACTATTATTATCATTATTATGAACACGATATAAAAGACGATTAAAAGCTATTAAATGAAACGATTAGGAAATAATGAATAAGAGTATCATGATGAAATTAAAATATTATAAGATATTGATTTAGATAAAATTATCATTCTTATTATTTTTATCATTACTATTATTATTAAAAGTATCGTTAGTATTAAAACTATCATTTTAATGAAAATTATCATTTTAATAGAAATGTCATTGTTACTATAAAATATCATTATTATTATTATTTTAAATAGAATTATTATTTTAAAGATAATATTAAAAATTTATCGTAAATATTAAAGTTATCATAATTAGAATTATCGTTTTATCATAATGTCATCTTAGTAATTATAAATATTGATATTTTTATAATAATAATTATTATTACAAAATAATACAACTTTTACTTACTATCATTATAGATATTATTTTATCAAATAAATATGTGATACAAACATATTTTACTACGTGTAATAACTTACTTTAATAATACCTATCATATTATCTTTATGATATTAAATGAACCCTATAAATTTTATTACTTAATATATATAAAAGTATATTATATTATATAAATTTAATATAAAATTTTATTTATTAATAAATAAATTATATTATTTACTCTAATAAATCTTTTAAAAATATTTAAAAATATAAAACGACGATATTTAAACTATATATTAATCATGTATAGATTTTTGAAAATTATTTTGAGTCAAATTTACTTTTGTTGACTTTTGCATATTAGTCTCGAGCATTAGGATTGTGGTACACTATGACTTGACCTAATTTGTTAGACAAGTATTGACCAACACATAATTATATATAATTAATTTAGGTTCGTGAATCCGAGGCCAACCTTGCACTTGTTCAATGACGTTATATGTATTTTTACTACGAAATACAGTATGGTGAGTTTCATTTGCCTTTTTTCCCTTTATATTTTTGGGACTGAGAATACATGCGCTTTTATAAATGTTTGACGAAATAGACACAAGTAATTGAAACTACATTCTATGGTTAAATTATCGAAATCGAATATGCCCCTTTTTATTAAAGTCTGGTAATCTAAGAATTAGGGAACAGACACCATAATTGACGCGAATCCTAAAGATAGATCTATTGGGCCTAACAAACCCCATCCAAAGTACCGGATGCTTTAGTACTTCGAAATTTATATCATGTCCGAAGGAGGATCCCGGAATGATAGGGGATATTCTTATATGTATCTAGTTAATGTCGGTTACCAGGTGTTCACCATATGAATGATTATTTTTGTCTCTATGCATGGGACATATATTTAAGAGAACTGTAAATGAAATTCTTGTGGTCTATAAAAATGATGGAAATAAATGATTATGATAAACTAATGAACTCACCAACCTTTTGGTTGACACTTTAAAGCATGTTTATTCTCAGGTGTTAAAGAAATCTTCCGCTGTGCATCTGCTCATTTTAAAGATATTACTTGGAGTCTTTCATAGCATATTTCGAAGAACGTTGCATTCGAGTCATTGAGTTCATCAAAGATTATTATTAAATCAATTTATAGTTGGATAGTGGATATTATGAAATGGTATGCATGCCTGTCAATTTTCGATGTAAAGAAAGTTTGTCTTTTAAAAATGAATGCAATGTTTGTAAAATGTATCATATAGAGGTCAAATACCTCGCAATGTAATCAACTATTGTGAATCGTTTATAATGTATATGAACGGGTCCTTTCATGTTTCAGTGGTTTCGGGCTGTTTTGCGCGTTCAATCTTCGTTTTAACTCTGTTTTTGCTGTTGGTCTTCATTTATTCATTCACAATGGACTTTTACAAATATACTCGAATTACAATACATACGTACAACAATTACATACAAATGGAACAACTTTGGATCGAAATAACGACAATAAACATGTATAATTTTGGCGTTATCAGGTGGATACGAAGTTTGTTGAATAGGTGCACTGCTTACATTCAAACCATACATATTCTGATTGTTCGTAGCAAAAGCTGTTTGAAATGGTGCATGAGCCGACTTAGGCGGTGTATAACCATTTGGATAATACATTTTCGTGTCTTGAACTTGTTTAGACCTCTTGACTTTGTTTAACAACTCTAGTTCTTCTTCATGAAGTCTTGCAATAAATGAGTTCACTGTAGCAGTAGCTAATTCTCCACTGGTCTTTATAGTTAATACGAAACCATTCCATTCTAACGGTAATGCTCAAGCTAGACATGTTACTTTGTCTTTCTCTTCAATGGTTACCTCATGATTGTGTATTTCAGCCAGCAAATGACGATATCTTTCAACCAATTTTGTAATAGACTCTCTAACTTGCCAGTGAAAACGATCAAACTCAGCTTTCAGTTCTAACCCTTTTCTTGTTCTGTAAGATGAATTTCCTTCATTGAAGGTACGAAGTGCTTCCCATATCTTGAATGAGTTATCATGACACAGAAATTGATGGAAAATCAGACCATCAAGAGCACTTGTCAAGTTACAGTATATCTTCTTTTCCAAGTTATACTCATCACGTTCTTCTGAAGGCATATTATGTAATGTATACAGTTCATTTATCACAGGTGAACGTGGCCATTGAAATTCAGTTTCAATATACTTCCAAAGTTTCGTGCCCTAACCATCAGACCATATCTTAAATCTCGACTTCCAAGTAGAATAATTATCCATATTCATCAATCTTGGACATTTCGTACCACTTTCGGATTCGCTTTCAGCAAGAAGTAATCGTTGAGTCAAACTCGTAATGCTTTGAACTAACGGTGCAGCTAACGCATAATCATTTGAATTATACATCTTGAGAAATTACCAAAACTGGTAAACCGTGCAGTTCAAGTTATCAACCGTGCGGTTCAGGATGTCAAGCGTACGTGTGACAGTCTCACTCGTACGTATCACAATTCAAACGTATGTGTCACTACTCAAACCAAAGTACCAAACCCAAAGTATCAAACGTGCGAGTCAGGATCACTCGTGTGATTACTCGTACGTGTCACAGTCAACCGCTTGATCACCCGTGTGATCAGACTTGTAGTTTCTTAACCTAAAAGGTCATGCTTACCCGTGCGTGTGAGTTCACGAGTGATGTCAACCGTCTGGTCAACCGTGCGTGTGATCAAAATTCTTGACCCACTCGTGTGAGATGCTGTTCACACGAATCACTCAAAAACCCTAGAAATTAAAGCTAAACCTCAATTTCTTCGTTCACAAGCTGGATTAGCACTAAACTAACATAAACACACTCTCAAATCACAATTACACACGTAAAAATGATTCCTTTTTGCTAAAAATTACTCTAAACTCAAAAACCCAAACAAATAAACTCTTTAATCACCAAAAATCACTAGGATGATGTTGAAATCACAACCAACGCTCTGATACCAATGATGAAACATGACTAGGAACTTAGAAATCAACAGATTTAACTCACACAATGGCGGAATATGTGAATCAAACACTCTAGTGAATAGGTTAAGCTTTTTGGGATTAATTTAGTCAAATCACAACTAAATCAAGTGTGATTAGATCAACATCTAGAGCTATTATTCACCACCTGGGTGATTTGGGCTGAGAGAGAATCGGAGGAGCTCACCAGATCTGAGTGTGTGTAACAAATGAGAGGCTTAACCTAAAATGAAGAACATAAGACTTTATATACCCCTGCTGTTGACTCACCCGTACGAGTCATCCATCACACGTACGAGTTGGCTTCATCAGCCGTACGGGTGATCACTCACTCGTGTCTTCTCATTTAAGTTATAATTGTGACTTAGCTCAGCATCAACCGTGCGTATGAGCCTGTCAGCCGTACGAGTGAGGCTTCACTCGTACGTCTGACTATAGTCAAACATCGAAATCTCGTTCCTGCAGTTCTTGAACCACATACAAACACGGATAGGATAATAACGAGCGATCATGGTGGCCTGTAAACTATTGTACCTGCAATGGACGTGGGTAGATGTCTAGGGACTTGCATAAAATGCATCAACAGTCTGAAAACTTATTTAAGAAAATGAGCACTTTGAAACATATTTATTAATTAATATTATCTCATTATTTTTTTTATATAAAATTTAAAAATCCAGTACTAAATGCAAAAAGCCTGAAAGTGACGGCCCATATAACTACAAACCCTTTCGTAAAACGACCGTCGCTCTTCTTCTCTTCCGAGCAAAGCTATCGTCGTCTTCTTCATATCCTGCCCTCGCCACCACTCCAGTCCATTGATCAGGTAAAGTTTATCCGTCTTTAACTTCTATTATTTTCCCTATTTACAGTTGGACTTTTTGATAGGTTTTACAGACTTCATTAAATTGCTATGGCACCAAAGACCATTATACTTTTGTGTCATTGGGGTGGTAGCATTTGCAACGGGAATGAAGGTGTAGCTTATGCCAAGCCTCCGGGTAAAGCTATTAAAGTTCAACGGGGGATAAAATTCAACGATTTTATCAAGCAAATCCATGTAGCCACCTCGATCGATAAGCAATGATATCATATGAAAGTAATATGCAGATATCCATCCTTTGTTGGAAAAGATATGAAGTATATTCCTCTCCCGATCACTGACGACGATGATATTGAAATCTTATTTCATACGATTAGTCTCAATCAACAAATAAGTAACATTGATATCTACTTGGAGCTTGAAGAAAATGAACTGCAGGGGATAGAAGAAAATGAACTCCAGGAGATATCACAACGGTACAATGAATTTTTATTGTAGTTCTATATATGTTGTAGTATCATAACTTGACAACTTAATCAAAATGGTGCAAATTGGCAAATAGAAATGCTTCCCTTTTAACTCTTTTGTTTATAAAATTCCATTTGCAGAATGATTGGAAATGATATATCATTGCCCAGCGTGTTAGTCGAAGAAAGGAGTAATGACTTTTTAACTTCTAATATCATATCAGACATGGTTCAAAATGAAACTTTAATACGATTTCTCAAATTGCGGTTATCAACAATGACATAAGTAGCGGATTTGAATCGGATAATGAAGTTAATATGGATGATAGTGAGGATGTAAACCATACTGGAAATATAAATAATCTTGGAGCTGAAGAAAATACTCAAGATAGAGATGAAGATCGAACTCGGGATCGAGATGAAAATCGAGGTGATGATGGACAAGGAACTCATATTAATAGTCAGTTGCCTTCTTGTTTTGCTAATATTAAGGGCGTCGATACAGCTATCGTCGACAATTGGACGATGTCACATTCTGAATGTGAAAATGATCTAACTCGAGAGTTGGGGAAAAAGAGCCAACTCAATTGTAAAAAGAGCCAACTCGATACAGCTATCCTTGTTCTCATGTATTAAGTGCATGTGCATATCTTTCTTTCGATAGTTGGCAATATGTGCAAAGCTATTACTCAATTGTTGAGTATTCAGCTACATGAGCCTCTCAATTTTCTCCACTTCCTCATGAAGATTATTGGCCACACTCATCTTTGATGTTGCTACCAAATTCAGATTCAAAAAGAACGGAAAAAGGTCGTCCTAAATCAACTAGGCTACTTAATGGAATGGACATTAAGGAAGGAAAAAGAGTCAACCTTTGTAAAATCTGTAGACAGAGTGGTCACAATCAAAAAACATGTTCTTCAAAGCCTAGAAGGATGCCTGATGGTTCCTAATTCTGCTTTTGTTACCAGTTTGGGTCAAGAGTGCCCCTAACCTTTTGTCAGTTTGGGTCAGGATAACCACTGAGCTGTTGTTACAGTTTGGGTCAAGTTTGGTACATTGTATTGTTTCTTGTTTTGCTACTAATTTGGATAGTTACATGTTTAGCAATTGTTTTTTCTATTGTTGTTACTTTGGGTCATTAGATTTGGATAGTTACATGTTTAGCATTATGATGTTTACCATTCTGATGTTGGTTGTTTGGGTTTAAATAAACCCTTGAGTTTTTGTACTGTATGGCCACTTTTTGTTTCAATAGATTATCTTTTCCTTTTAAAGTTTAGTTAGTTGCTTGTGAGATATCCTTAAAAAAAAAAAATTGTAATCACTCCAGAGAATTATATTTTGAACGTTGTTAGATCAGCTTAAAAAGAAAAGAATGGTAGAAGTAATAGAATGCTAAAGTCAGTGGCTTTAAGAAAAAAAGGTATTATAATAATGTGTTGCTTATAAAAAAAATGGATATTTTAAATATTTTTGAAGGTACCAGATTCATTTAATTACTTTTTCAAGTTACCCCTATCTCTTAAAAAACTCATCTGGGTTACATGTGGAATTGGTGTGGTGGAGGAAACCTACGTAAGAAGAAAGTGAGTTGTTGTAATTGGCTAAATTTTTTCCCTAATATTTGTATTTAATATAATTATTTTTATCTCAATTTTTACTGAATTTCAATCATATTTTACCACATCAGTACTACACCTCCCAATCACACCCCAACCCGCATGGCCACACCAACATAATTTCACATTTTAAATCCACACTATCACGTCAGTAAAAAACTGCTAACAAAATTTACATCATCAACCCACACCCACTACAGTAATAGATGGTGTTATAGTTTTCTTCATTCGGTTTAGGATTAACGACTTAGGTTAAGTATGTGTGTTGCTTTAAACAGTATTTGCGATATTTTGTAAAGCTATAATGTGTTTCATACTTATATATGATAAAGCTCGAAACTTTCATCTATTTTTTTCAAATTGTCACATTAACTGTTAATTGAAAGCAATTAACCATTTTCTCCTACTTAATCTAAAAGATAATTAAATAAATATTTGATTAATCTAATAACTTTTAGTAAAAAAAATTGACGTATTATATTGAAGATATAGATTAACTTATGTACTCTTTTGTGTATCTAAAAATTTGTACTTATAAATTGAATCATTCAAAATTTCCCTCATAAAAATTTGAAATTGAACATGGACCTATTTATTTCTTGTGTAGGATAGATTAAACTTGTTTGTTAACTTTGTTGTCTCTTGATCGACATTGTTATATTCATCCCCCCCGACTTGAAGTCTCAAGTTCAATTTCCCTCATATTTTATAAATGGTTCTCATAGGCTTATCCTCGAATAAAAATTGTTCCCAATTACTTTTATCTCCTTGTACCATTTGTATAGTTGTGTATAGGTCCATGTAATCACGATTATTCATTATTAATAATAATATTTTCTTTAAAAAAAAAAAAAAATTGAATCATTCGGAATTTTATTTAATATAAAGAGAAGAAAAAAAGTAGGCAGATATTTAAAAAAAAAAAATTGGATGATGATGTCACAATAATATCATCTTGACGTCATTACAAGTGTTCACAAATATTCTAGAAACTTGCATTAAGATAGATTTGTTTAGATATTAAAGGATGAAATAAAGCATTCCTTATGTGTATGTTTAAGTGTTGATGTTAACCTAACAAAATTCAAAATTCTTCACAAACTATATATTTAACCAATCAAATAATATATTTACTCGTTATTGTTTTACTAGGCTATAAAACAAAAATGATCATTTAATCATTTAATTGACACAAGTTAAAGTAATAATAAATGAGATTGAGTGATTAATTTAGCCTGCTCCCAGCAATTACAAAATCACGCCACCAATGAATAGTCAAAACCAATGTCATTATTGGCGCAGAGACGCAGATGGCATCGTTGCGCCAATCGTGCACCAATTTTAATAGGTGAATGGCTTCACAAATCTTAAGCATAATGTTTGGCGAGCTTAATAACCGTTTGCATAATAAAATTCAAGTTTAAAAAATTTAAAAAATAGAACTGTTGGAATTTGAAAATAAAAAATAGAAAATACACGTTTTGGGCCTTAGACGAACTTTTTTTAAAACAATTTTAATACTTAAATTTACCGACCATTTTTATTCGTTCACGCACAACAATCACATCCTTTAGTATACTCAAATTCTCTCCATATATTTCATCCTTTCATTTTCACAACTTTATTCATATTCAACAATTTCATCTTAAAAAAATGTCGAAAGATAGAAACACTCCAAATCAAACCTCCAACTTCCAGGATCTCAAGGTCAATATATGCTTAATTCCTTACTCAATTATCCGTTACTAATCGAATCATCTTGTAACCCGCAACACTTAGTGAGTTTCACTACTTATGCTTCACAAATGGCGTTTAAATCCGTATTCATTATTAAATTATGTTAACAACCCATTCCAATCTCTTTTACATACATCTGTTTAACCATCGTTTCACAAACCTATTCAAACACCTTATCAAACATCATATGAGAAGGTTGAACCCGAAGAAATTCAAGTAGTTAAAGAAAACCAAGTCCAACCCCGAACTATCGAAATCGAAAGGTAAAAAAACCTAAAAGTGTTAAAGTACCTTGGACTGACCAGGAAAGTCATATTTTGGCTGAGTGTTGAGCCCGCATTTATGAAAATGTGGATGTCTGATAATGCTAAAAATGAACATATATTTCATAGCAATATCTTTCCAATATGTAAAGCTTTTAGTTGCAATTGTTCTATTTTTATGTAATATTCGTTTAAATAAATAAGTGCGAAGACAAAAGAAGAAAATGACGATTTGAAGACGCAAATGACCAAAAAGCTAAAAAGTACAAAGTACAATCCAAGTGGTTCAATTTATTGATGAGAAACGCCTAAAAATGACAAGAGTACAAGCCGCGAAACGCAAAGTACAAGATATCTAAGCGTACGAAAGGACGTTCGAAAATCCGGAACCGAGACATAAATCGAGCATCAACGCGCGAGTCAACGGTCCTAAAATTACAAGTCAACTATGCACAAGAATATAAAATAATATATATATATATATATATATATATATATATATATATATATATATTTATATAAAATTATATATTATTATATTATATATTATAATATTCAGCAGCCCACGTTTAACTCAATTTGATGAACTGGAATCCGAAGCTCCGCACTCGCGGAGCTGTAAGGCACAAAAGTACCGCACTCGCGGAGCTGTACATTTCAAAGTGGGCCTATAAAAGCTCACGCATTCTGCTCGAATTCTGCACTCCTTTTTCTTTCTTTCTCTCTATGTAATATATAATTATAATTTTAATTTTAATTTAAGTTTAATAATAATTGGGTTACTGTAAGAAATGTTTTACGGATTTTAAAATCGGAGTTCTGTCCGAGTAACGCTACGCTATTAATAATCACTGTAAGCTATGTTCTTCCTTTTTAAATTAATGTCTCGTAACTAAGTTATTATTATACTTATTTGAGCCGAAGTAATCGTGATGTTAGACTAAATATTAAAGACGGGGTTATTGGATTTTGTACCATAATTCGGGTTTGGACAAAAGACCGACACTTGTGGACATTGGACCATGGACTATTAATAGATGGGGGGTATTGTCTAATCGAATGACAACTCATTAGAATCTGTCAAACCTATCTTCAAATTAGTTAATCTAATAATTATTAAATGATTATGCATGTCCTATTTAGTGATGTTTATACGACATCTTTTACGACCATTTAATTAATTATTCTGGTTGAGTAATTGATTATTCAAACTGATCAAGTGGGTAAATTAATGTTCATATCTTATTAAAACAGGGGTGGATTACATACAAGGGTAATTGGTGTAATTGTTAACAAAGTATTAAAACTTTGGATTATACGCAGTCGATAACCTGGTGTAATCATTAAACAAAGTATTAAAACCTTGTTACAGTTCGAATCCCTAATTAGTTGGAATATTTGACTTCGGGAATAAGGTTAATTTGACGAGCATTTTATAATTATGACCGATGGACTATTATGGACAAAAACCAGATAGGTATCAAATAAATCCAGGACAAAGGACAATTAACCCAGATAAATACATTAAAATCAAAACGTCAAACATCATGATTACGGAAGTTTAAATAAGCATAATACTTTTATTTCATATTTCATCGTACTTTTATTTACTGTCATTTTATTTATCGTCATTTATTTTTACGCTTTATTTGTATTTTTAATTATTGTACGCACTTTAATTATCGTCATTTATCTTTACGCTTAATATTTAAAATCGACAAACCGGTAATTAAACGGTAAAACCTCATTTTATAATATTACTACCTATATATAATTATATATATTTGTGTAAATATAGTTGTTAAAAATATAGTACGTTATCACTAGCTCCCTGTGGAACGAACCAGATTTACTAAAAACTACACTACTCTACGATTAGGTATACTGCCTATAGTGTTGTAGCAAGGTTAAGGTATATCCCATAAATAAATAAATAAAGCTTGTGTAATTTCGTCGTATTTCGTAATAAATAATAATAGTATTTCGTACACCTCTGCTCGCACATCAAGTTTTTGGCGCCGCTGCCGGGGAGCCGAAAGCGAAACGCTATAAAAAAAATAAGTTTTTAAGCTATATATATAAGTTTTTAAAAAAATATAAAAACATAAAAAAAATATCTATATTTCTAAGTACGAAATTAAAAAGTGTATTTTTTTTATATATAAAACTAATAGGTAATTTTTAAAATATAAGTTTTATTTAAATTATATTTTAATATATTAAAATCAGAAATAGAGTAAAAAAAATTAAAAAAATTAAGCTGAACCTGCAATTTTGGCCTGCACGAATTCTGAATCTGTGTAACTCCGCACTCGCAGAGCACCTCTGGCATCATCAAACCGCACTCGCGGAGACTCTCTGACAGGTCAAACCTCAGCCTGCATTAATTACGAATTTAGGGTTTTAATTAATTATAATTATTATTATTAAATCTAATTAGGGTTTTAATTTAATATATTTAGTTTAGTTTAATTATAATTTGTTATTTTTAGTTTTATTTAGTTTTATAAATTAATACTTTTATAAAATAATAATATAAAAATAATATTTTTATAAAAATAAGTAATTTTATCATTTTTTATATCTTTTTATAAATTGTATATTTTAATTGTTTAAGTCGTCAATTATATATTTATCGTTCGTAATTAGTTTTAAACTTAGTTATTGCCGTTTTGGGTTTAGAATTCCTTTTAAGCTTTAGTACATTTAGACGCAAGTTTTAATTTTTAGTTTTTAGGCTTTTTAGTGTCGACGCTCTACTTTCTTTTTATTATTTTTCGACTTTTATTTTTCGACGCTTATTTTTCGACCGCTTGTTTTTCGACGAGCTTTTTCTTTTTCATTTCGACGCTCTAGTTTTTAGGACATAGAATTTTCAATATTTTCTTTAAATCTCGACGAAAAATTATTTTAAGCGGTTAAATTGATAGACATCCAAATTTTCTGCTTCGTAGTAATAGTTGGATTTGTTAGTGGCTGAGTTGTGGATTTTCCGATTTAAAGAATCCTGACTCCCTGCTGCATCTTTTGGCTATTCGAAACGTGGGCAAAACCAGAAAAGTCTATTAATTTGATAACTTATATAATTTCTAATAGGATATTCAGTGAATGCACCGAGCGAATGGGTCACCACCTTTCATACGTTCACCTCCTGTAACTCGATCAAGACATCTAGCTAATATTAATGCCGTTGATTTTCCTTTAAAATCATCATCTAGTCGAACAAGTACTCCAATTCTGTAACATCCTCAATCGGGCCTAGCTGTAAGATTACTTATTTACCCTTAAGTTCGTGTTGATTAAATATATGTTTAAATTTTAAGTTGATATTTATTATTAAATAATAATGTTGTTAGGACCAGTTTGTGACAAGGGTCACAGAACAGGTTTGTTTATTTAATTTGGACTTCGTTTGGGTTGCCAAATGATGTACGAAAGATATCAGATAACTGATAAATACCCGTGTGATACACAGTGTGGGATTTTAACCCACTTAACAAGAGTAGTGCTGTGTTCCTTCTCTCATTTTCTAGATTTTTCCTCTCAACACCGTACCTTCACTTCCATTACCAATCAAACCCTAATTCATAATCTTTGTTCTAGAGCTCAAATTGTTCATAGCTTTATGTTCCTTGTGATTCACTGATTCTTTTGAGGTAAGAATCATAACATTTCGTGATTTAATCTTTGAGAAATTAGAGATTTTGTGTTAGTTTTTCATAAAAGTGTAAATTGGGTCAAAATGGGTTGATTTAGTGTTGTTTGCGTCAAAACCTTGTGGGTTTATGTTTTAAAATGATCAGTGTATCAGATTTGGTAAGTTTTGAGGTTAAAAACGAGCTCTAGATCGAGAATTGGTGAGTTTTGTGAGAAACCCGTCACTTTGGCAGCTGCTGTTACAGATGAACTACCCTCGGCCGATGGTCGTTGACGATCGACCGATGGTGTTTGACGATCGGTCGATGGACTAGACCCTCGACCGATGGTGTGAGTCCTTCGACCAACGGTTGTAATTTTAACGATCGGCCGATAGTGTGGTCGATCGGCCGATGGTGTAGTGACGATCAGCCGATAGTCTCTGACAATCGACCGATGGTCTATGCAGTGAAATATTTTTACTAAGTGTTGAGTTTTAGCCGTTATGCTGCCCGTGTGTATTTTGATGATATTGATGTAAATTTTGATAGTGCATAAGTGTTAAGCAAAAAATTTTAGCGGATACTTTTTCTGACAAAAAATTTATATATTGTGTTATTTGGTGCTATTAGACAGTAACTAACTTGATTTGCCTTATGTTCAGGTGAAAAAGATAAGGAAGCCGTTCAGTAGTAGATTATCTGAGCTGGTTGCTGGTAATTGGTGAGTAGGACTAACTGGAGAATATAGTATATAGAAGCATGTTATATTATGATTGCCATGCTTGTTAGATATACTTATTGTTGTGGTTAGTTAGTTCTTGGGATGACTGCATGTTAGTTGATGCTTGTCTGCTGGAGCCCAGTGCGTCCCTATCTTGTGGTAGCCTAATTCGATAGGAGAGATCAACCTGCGGGTTGGGTTCCTCATGTGGTAGCCTATTTTCATCCGTGTAGTATATGTTTGAATGACGGGTTCGTCGCGTGTGAATGATTTATGCAACACGGTATGTAGGAGGAACTTCCGGTAAACCCCAGCCCGATCAACTGGAGGTTAATGGTTTGGCCGAACCACCGGAGTCTCTGTAGACTGCACTACTGGGTGATGTTTGTGTGTTAGACTATGTGACATGATTAGTATAACACTTATGTATGCTATGGCCTGTAGTTAGTCGTACTCACTTAGCTTCGTGCTAATTCCCCTCCATCTTCTCCCTGCAGGTTAATAGCTTTTGTAGATAGTGCATTTGGGAAAAGACGGGCATGATTGTGATGCCCCATACAAAACCATCGTGTACGAATCATCAACAACAGGATCATTACAAGGTTAAGTACTATATGCTGTAATAAAAGAAGTTGCATTCACGATAAAAAGGTGATGTCATAACCGACATCAAATGTTTTACACCAACAGTATGCTTCTAAGAATAGCAAGCATGAATAAATGTATGTGACCCTTAGGTCGTTACAAAACATAGTTCAAAAGTACCAAAGTTTGAATGCAAGGTAAAGTAGTTCATGCGATGACAACTCTAAGCAGCGGGTGTCTACAGCACGACTAGTACACAGCGGAAGCTAACCTCAAGCACCTGAGAAAAACATGCTTAAAAACGTCAACACAAAGGTTGGTGAGCTATAGTTTAAGTATAACAGTAAGTAAGGTAGGCCACGAGATTTCAGTGCTACAAAGAGCGTTTCAAAACAGTATGATAAAGTATATGTTAACCGTGGGCACTTGGTAACTAACTTAACATTTATACCCCCTGAAAGTACACTTGGAAAGTGCGTATGTCTACGAAGTATTAAACACTCGTTAAATGCTAGCGCGACTAGCCCGAGTGGGGATGTCAAACCCTATGGATCCTTATCTAAGATTCGCGTTCACGGTTCAAAAACCAATGATTAAACGTTACCGAGCTAAAGGGAATATTTATGCCGTTGTATAACCCACACATATATAAGTTTAAGTACTCGTGCCTAGTATGTAAAACATAAAATCCGCATGTATTCTCAGTTCCCAAAATAAGTTAAAGTAAAAAGGGAATGCTATAACTCACAATGATAATGTAGTCGTAAAGTCGGTTCGGAAAAGGTGTGCAAGTAATCGGTCCGAAAGGTCCAACGAGTCCTCAACCTAAGTCAAATAGTACTAGGTCAGTAAATCGCCTCAATAGGTTTAAAAGTATGTAAATAAGGTCTTAAGGGTCATCATCATTCATCATCAAACAAAAGGCGTAAAGTAAGTTTCGTTTACGAAAGTAGTTTAAAACAAAGGCTGAATTCAGTCAGTCACCACGGCCCCTAACCTTACTGAATTAAGGTGAGACCAGTGGCCATGGCTCCGTATATGAGTCCTTTAAGTGTGGTAAAATTTACAGAAGCAAAATCGTCTTCGTTTGACCGTGGCGACGGTCTAAGTGCGAGTAGGTCAGAAATTTCTGCACAACGTTAAAAGGACATAGTGACGATCAGAGGGCCATAAATCCTAAACCGTAACTCGGATTAAGACGAGTCCTATATGAAAAGTTATCTACTCGAACAGAGATATTTGAAAATCATAATCACAACAGCCCAGGTCTACTGGTCTATTACAGAAACCATAAAACAGTAGGTAGCAGACAGAAAGCAGAAAAATAATGGTTTCCGGTGAGTTTAGTGCTTGATGTTCATCATGGTTCTCATCCTTGATGCCTATAGCTTCAAGTGTACAACTCATTGATGTGTTTACATCATCTTTACCAAGTTTTGACCATCATAACCCTAGTGTAAGTCTAAGACATGAAGCACAACTCACTTAAGAGTTGTATGAAGTTTGATGAACCAAAGTTACATCAAAGTCTTAGATCTAACACATACATGAACTTTAAAGCTAATAACAAGTTACAAACTTGAAAGTAAACTAACTAATCAAGATCTTAAGATGTAGAACATAGTTCTTAGTTAGATCTTGAAGATCCAAGACCCAAAAGTCTAGATCAAACATAAGTATACAAAGTTATATTTAAAGAAAACTTATTTACATGTTCTTGAACTTTTAAAGTTACTTTTAGTTCAAGATTAATGAGATCAAAGTTAACTAGTAACATTTGACCAATCACAACCAACAAACAAGAAATTTAAAGTGCATAAAATGAAGTGATAAACTAAGTAAACAAGTAAAAGGTTCATGGTTTGTTCATACTTTTAAAGATTCAACCAAGGTTTGATCTTTAAGTGAAGTAAACTTTAAGTTTACTTCAAGAAATGCAAGTAAGAGTTACAACACAAGAACTTTCTTTCTTTAACAAGTATTGGAGATCATAAACTAAGAAGTTTATGTCTTGTGTGTTCTTGTTAGAACAAGATAGATGAAGAATCAAACTAATAAGTTTGCTTCTTAGAAGATCATAAGTAAATAACAAAAACAACTAGTAATTACAAGTAATCAAAGACAAGTAACAAGTAAACAAAAGAATGATGATGATGAATGATCTTGGTTCGGTTTTACAAAGAGAAAAAGAAGGAAGAAAAGATTCAAGTTTACTTACAAGAACTAGAGAAAAATGAGAGGAAAGTTGAGAGGATTTTTGCAAGTAAGTGTGTGTGTGTTTGAATGAGGTTTACAAGTAATGAAGTAATACAAGGAAATGAACCAAAAACTCCCTCCAAGCCCCTCTAGGCCTACGGCCTGCAGCAGAAACAAAAGGGGGAAGGGAAGAATTCAAGGGTCACTAGAATGTAAAGCTTGAAAAAAAGGTGGTTACTTGGTGTATGTGCATGGGGATAACAAGTTAACTAGATTCCTCATGTACAAACTAACTAGTTCATGATCTAAGTAATATTTACAAGTAGTAGTAATGAACTAGTTAGTCCAATAAGGTGTATGGTGGGCTTATAAGTCCAAAACCATGAGTCCATTAACACTAATAAAGCCCAAGTTCACTTAATTAACAAATAAATCCAATTAAAGCCCAAGTAACTAACTAATAACCTTAGTTAATTAAAATGATAAATAAAACTTAATCATGAATGCAAATAATATCTAAAAATATTATTCGTGAAGTTTCGTGTGTCACAAAGACGTTTCGGGCAATTAAAGTCAAGTTCGGGCAATCATGGCAACATGTAAATGTAATAACATACATTCGTTTAATCACACGTATTAATAATAACAATTATTAATAAATAAACGTTGGAAAATCCAGGGTCGTTACATTACCCTCCTGTTAAAGAAAATTTTGTCCCGAAATTTAAGCTGAGGTAGATGGAGGAGTCGGGAAAAGGTGAGGATACTTCCGCATCATTTGATCCTCTCGCTCCCAAGTAAACTCAGGTCCTCGTTTGGCATTTCATCGTACTCGGACGATCGGAATCTTGTTGCGTTTCAAAGTTTTGATCTCACGATCCATAATTTCAACAGGCTCCTCCACAAAGTGGAGTTTGTCATCAATTGTAAGTTCTTCAAGTGGTATGATAAGTTCAGGTGCAGCAAGACGCTTCTTCAAGTTTGACACGTGGAAGGTAGGATGAACTGAGCTCAATTGTGCTGGTAGATCCAAACGGTAAGCAACGGGTCCAACACGTTCCAAGATTTCAAAAGGACCAATGTATCGTGGGTTTAACTTTCCACGTTTTCCAAAACGGATCACACCTTTCCAAGGTGCAACCTTCAACATAACACGATCACCAACGTTGAATTCAAAGTCCTTACGTTTAAGATCAGCATAACTCTTTTGACGATCGCGGGCAGTCTTAAGTCTAGCTTGAATCTGAGCAATCTTCTCCGTGGTTTCGTGGACTACCTCGGGTTCGGTGATTTGCTTTTCGCCTACTTCGGCCCAACAAATAGGAGATCGGCACTTGCGGCCATACAATGCTTCAAAAGGTGCAGCATTAATGCTCGAGTGATAACTGTTGTTGTACGAGAATTCGGCTAGTGGCAAATGCCTTTCCCAGGCCTTTCCAAAATCAATGACACATGCACGCAACATGTCCTCCAAGGTCTGAATCGTTCGTTCACTTTGCCCGTCAGTTTGAGGATGATAAGCAGTACTCATGTCAAGACGAGTTCCCATGGCTTCTTGCAAAGAACGCCAAAATCTAGAAGCAAAACGGGGATCGTGATCGGAGATGATCGATAATGGTACACCATGATGAGATATAACCTCCTTGATGTATAGTTGAGCAAGTCTTTCCAATGTATCCGTTTCCTTCATCGCTAAGAAATGTGCAGATTTGGTAAGGCGGTCAACAATAACCCAAATGGTATCGTATCCGCCCACCGTCTTCGGCAGCTTAGTAATGAAATCCATTGTTATCCGTTCTCACTTCCATTGTGGGATTTCTGGTTATTGAAGTAAACCAGAAGGTCTCTGATGTTCGGCTTTAACTTTCGAACAAGTCAAACACTTCCCAACATAAGTTGCAACGTCTTTCTTAAGATTCAGCCACCAATACTGTTCTTTAAGATCGTGGTACATTTTGCCCGCTCCAGGATGAATCGAATATCTCGATTTGTGGGCTTCATCAAGTATAAGGTTCCTCCATAACAAGGTACCCAAATTCTTCCGGCATAACATCGGAGTCCAGACTCCCTAACTTCGAATCGAGAGACAAGTATGTTCAAATGTTCGTGAGATATGTTCTCCTCCTTGAGAGCCTCATCTTGAGCTACTCTGATCTGGCTGCTGAGGTTCGAATGGATGGTGATGTTCAGAGCCCTAACACGAAGAGGTGCCGTCCTCTCCTTTCGGCTTAAAGCGTCAGCTACAACATTGGCCTTGCCAGGGTGATAACGGAGTTCACAGTCATAGTTGTTTAGCGTCTCGATCCATCGACGCTATCTCATATTCAGTTGCTTCTGATCAAAGATGTGATGGAGACTCTTGTGATCGGTGAAGATAGTGCTCTTAGTTCCATACAAATAATGTCTCCACAATTTAAGCGCAAAGACAACAGCTCCAAGTTCAAGATCGTGAGTAGTGTAATTCCGCTCGTGAATCTTCAATTGGCGGGAGGCATAGGCAATAACCTTTGATCGTTGCATCAGTACACAACCAAAACCACTTTTCGAAGCATCGCAATAAACAACAAAGTCGTCACTACCTTCGGGAAGCGATAAGATAGGTGCGGTGGTTAACTTCTTCTTCAAAGTTTGAAATGCTGATTCGTGTGCGGGTTCTCAAATGAACTTCTTGCCCTTGTGAGTCAAGGACGCGCAATCAGAGAAAATCCTTCAATGAACCTTCGGTAGTAACCGGCGAGACCTAGAAATTGGCGAATATGAGTTGGAGTAGTGGGGGTTTCCCACTTGCTGATAGCTTCAATCTTGGTGGGATCTACTTTGATACCCTGGTCGCTCACAACATGACCCAGAAATTGAACTTCCTTCAACCAAAATTCACACTTGGAGAATTTGGCGTAAAGTTGCTCTTGTCTCAAGAGTTCAAGTACTAGTCGGAGGTGTTGCTCATGCTCTTCGTCGCTCTTAGAGTAGATGAGGATATCATCTATGAAGATGATAACAAACTTATCCAAGTACGGCTTGCAGACACGATTCATGAGATCCATGAACACGGCAGGTGCATTTGTCAAACCGAATGGCATCACGAGAAACTCATAATGACCATAACGGATTCTGAATGCAGTTTTCATCACGTCACTTTCCTTCACCCTCAACTGGTGATAACCGGATCGCAAATCGATCTTTGAGTAGACACTCGATCCTTGTAGTTGATCAAAAAGATCGTCAATTCGTGGAAGAGGATACTGATTCTTGATTGTCAATTTGTTGAGTTCACGATAGTCGATACACATACGGAAGGATCCATCCTTCTTCTTCACAAACAGCACGTGTGCGCCCCAAGGCGAGAAACTTGGATAAACCCTCGGTCAAGTAGTTCTTGTAGTTGGCTTCGGAAGGTGCGAGTCTATAAGGTGCGCGAGCTACAGGTGCAGCTCCTGGCACTAAGTCAATCTGAAACTCTACTGCTCTCTGCGGCGGCAATCCAGGCAATTCCTCTGGAAAGACATCGGAAAATTCGTTCACAATTCGAACGTCGTTCACGCTCTTCACCTCAGTTTCTACCGCTTTCACATGTGCTAGGACAGCAAAACGTCCCTTCTTCATAATCTTTTGCGCTTTCACGCAACTAATGAGGTTCAATTTTGAGGTACATCTCTCTTCGTAGATAACCAGTAGCTCGCCATCTCCTTGTGGTATACGAAGTGCTTTATCTCCGCAGATAATATCGGCCCTTATCTTGCTCAACCAATCCATACCGATGATCACGTCAAAACTTCCCAGTTTGATGGGTATCAAATCAATTTCGAAATCTGCACCAGCTATGTTGATAATAGCTCCTCGACTAATATGGTCAACTTTTTCAAGTTTTCCATTGGCGACCTCGACAAGCATACTCTCTTTTAACGGGACTAATGACCAATTAATCTTATCGCAAAAATTTCTACATACATAACTTCTATCCGCACCAGTATCAAACAAGACAGAAGCTAAAAGATTGTTGATTTTGAATATACCTGTCACCAAGTCGGGGTTTTCGCGTGCGTCCCTTGCATTAACGTTAAAAGCTCTACCACGGGGTGGTCCGCCGTCTTTTCGCTTATTTGGACACGCATTTCTGAAATGGCCTGTCTGTCCGCATTCGTAACACTTCCTTGGCCCTGTGGGGTTCGGCTTCCCATTCAAAGTGGTGACCTTGCAGTCTTTTCCAACATGCCCAGACCATTGGCACTTCTCGCAGACAACATTGCAATACCCAGTGTGGTGTTTGTAACACCTCTTGCATTGAGGTAGGGTTCCCTTGTAGTTCGGGTTGGAGTTGGTGTTGGGGTTGAGGTTTCCACCGTTGTTGTTTCCTCTGAAGCCCTCATGTCATTTCTCCGGGTTCTGTTCATAGTTTCTTCCCCTGTTGTTGTTGTTGTGGTTATCCCATTTGCGTTTCTCACTAGTACCCGCTTCAGACTTAGTTTTCTCCGGTTCATCGATGGTTATCTGATTCATTAAAGTATGCGCCATGCGCATCGCTTCGGGAACATTTGGTGGTTTGGATGAGGTGACGTTTCCCTTAATGCTCTTAGGGAGTCCCCAAAAGTATCTCTCCATTCGCTTGAATTCTGGGGTGACCATTGTCGGGCACATCAGGGCTAGTTCTAAAAATCTCCTGTTGTAACCATCAAGGTCGTTCTCAACGGCCTTTAACTGCATGAATTCCATCTCCATCTTTTGTATTTCGGTTCTCGGACAATACTCATCAATCATGGCACACTTAAATGCTTCCCATGGCGTAGCATACGCCTCATCAATGCCTTGTGCATGTGCCATTGTGTTCCACCACGTGAGCGCGCCGTCAGATAGCGTGCAAGAAGCAAATTTGGTTTTGCTGTCCTCCGAACAGTTGCTAACTCGGAATACTGATTCAAGTTTCTCGAACCATCTGGTGAGACCAACCGGTCCCTCGGTTCCACTGAAGTTATGTGGTTTGCAGCTCTGGAATTCCTTGTAAGTACACCCATTTCGAACGGGTGGGATAACCGGTGGTGGTGGCGGTGGAGCTTGGAGGTTTCTTTCTGCTAGGGCTGCAGCTACACGTTCTTGGATCATCTCTTCAATTTGAGCAGCAGTAGGTGTGGATCGACCGTTAGCCATGGTGTTCTATACAAACATTTTGACTCAAGTCAAAATCCAGCATTCAATATATAATAATATAGTATATAACAACCAACATGTAAACAGCACAACACATGTTAATTAAGTAACGCAAGTTGATACAAGTACCGCAAAAACACCATACAGTAACGTAAATAGAACACTTGTGCAAAAATAACATCACAAAGTTTCCATTCATTAATAATAAGTTTCATACATCATGATAGATTCGTACAATACATAAGTGAAATATGAAACTACAACTAGATTACATAATGAAATCTAAATACAAAAGTCCTACTGTGAAGGTGGGTGTAGGATGTCTAAAACCTGAGCCAACTGCTCATCGAGCTCAGTAACCCGAGCTCGGAGGGTTCCCACCTCCCTTGTCAATTCCTCGACAGTGGGAGATGGTGGGGCAGGCGGTGCTGGTGGTGCAGGCGGGGCCGGTGGAGCGGATGGTGTAGACCGCACGAAACGGGGTGCAGATGTCCCGGCTCCAGAAATAGTCAGCACTTAACGAGGTGCCTTACGTATGAGTGGGTCGGCAGGGTACGGCACATGCCGCTTACGGGCAGTAACCCTCCGACGCCGACCAAAAGCGTCAGTGAAAGCACGACCTCCATTCACCCCTGGAATGACGGTGCCATCAGGACGGTACCGCTTCTTCGGCGGGGTGGAGGGTGCCTGTATAGGTATGTCAGCAGGGTCCTCGTCATCACTGGAGTCTGATGAAGAATCATCTGATGAAGAATCGGCGGATGATGAGTCATCCGAATCATGTGGTGGTGGCACGGGTGGCTGAACTGGCAGTCCGAAGGCGGCCAACATCTCTCTGTGTCTGAATGGTGGAATCGGCACTAAACGTCCATCTGGAGCGCGTCGGCACGGCATGCGCATATGGTTACGGAATGGCCCTTCCCCGAACTCCGCGGGAATCACAACACCACCGATGCAGGGCTGTGACTCCGAGGATCCGGGAGCAGACGGAGCTAGAATCTCCGTAGGGTCCATGTGTCCGTCAATAGTAGCCACTGGTGCAGGCGGCTGGCTGCTAGTCCCGAAAGATGAAGCACCGGGGTCACTCGCGCGTATCGGGATTGGTGGATCTGCAACGGTGGTAGGTGGGGTAGCTGAAGAGTCTAAACTGCCCAAAATCCTAGCAGGTGGAATATCCGACATCTGAACAAGGAAAAATAAATTTTCCATGTCAGTAAGTCATAAAGCAAGCACGTATTAGGCCAACAGTTTAAATCATGTATAACAATAAGTAGCATGGCAATAATAACGAATCGTAAAGAAGTAGCATGCAATCGAAAGCAAGTAATATCATGCAGTAGTGAAATCATGTAATAGCATACGGCATATAGCAGTAAAAGTGAGCAGCAGCATGCAGTAAGTTCAGCGGAAACAAGTAAACTAGCAAGTTGTAGATTAGTCCTATTAGTGAATCCTACTCGGGTCGGTCTTAGAATCACTAATGCAACCTAATTCCCTACAACCAATGCTCTGATACCAAATGTGATGCCCCGTACAAAACCATCGTGTACGAATCATCAACAACAGGATCATTACAAGGTTAAGTACTATATGCTGTAATAAAAGAAGTTGCATTCACGATAAAAAGGTGACGTCATAACCGACATAAAATGTTTTACACCAACAGTATGCTTCTAAGAATAGCAAGCATGAATAAATGTATGTGACCCTTAGGTCGTTACAAAACATAGTTCAAAAGTACCAAAGTTTGAATGCAAGGTAAAGTAGTTCATGCGATGACAACTCTAAGCAGCGGATGTCTACAGCACGACTAGTACACAGCGGAAGCTAACCTCAAGCACCTGAGAAAAACATGCTTAAAAACGTCAACACAAAGGTTGGTGAGCTATAGTTTAAGTATAACAGTAAGTAAGGTAGGCCACGAGATTTCAGTGCTACAAAGAGCGTTTCAAAACAGTATGATAAAGTATATGTTAACCGTGGGCACTTGGTAACTTACTTAACGTTTATACCCCCTGAAAGTTCACTTGTAAAGTGCGTATGTCTACGAAGTATTAAAAACTCGTTAAATGCTAGCGCGACTAGCCCGAGTGGGGATGTCAAACCCTATGGATCCATATCTAAGATTCGCGTTCACGGTTCAAAAACCAATGATTAAACGTTACCGAGCTAAAGGGAATGTTTATGCCGTTGTATAACCCACACATATATAAGTTTAAGTACTCGTGCCTAGTATGTAAAACATAAAATCCGCATGTATTCTCAGTTCCCAAAATAAGTTAAAGTAAAAAGGGAATGCTATAACTCACAATGATAATGTAGTCGTAAAGTCGGTTCGGAAAAGGTGTGCAAGTAATCGGTCCGAAAGGTCCAACGAGTCCTCAACCTAAGTCAAATAGTACTAGGTCAGTAAATCACCTCAATAGGTTTAAAAGTATGTAAATAAGGTCTTAAGGGTCATCATCATTCATCATCAAACAAAAGGCGTAAAGTAAGTTTCGTTTACGAAAGTAGTTTAAAACAAAGGCTGAATTCAGTCAGTCACCACGGCCCCTAACCTTACTGAATTAAGGTGAGACCAGTGGCCATGGCTCCGTATATGAGTCCTTTAAGTGTGGTAAAATTTACAGAAGCAAAATCGTCTTCGTTTGACCGTGGCGACGGTCTAAGTGCGAGTAGGTCAGAAATTTCTGCACAACGTTAAAAGGACATAGTGACGATCAGAGGGCCATAAATCCTAAACCGTAACTCGGATTAAGACGAGTCCTATATGAAAAGTTATCTACTCGAACAGAGCTATTTGAAAATCATAATCACAATAGCCCAGGTCTACTGGTCTGTTACAGAAACCATAAAACAGTAGGTAGCAGACAGAAAGCAGAAAAATAATGGGTTCCGGTGAGTTTGGTGCTTGATGTTCATCATGGTTCTCATCCTTGATGCCTATAGCTTCAAGTGTACAACTTATTGATGTGTTTACATCATCTTTACCAATTTTTGACCATCATAACCCTAGTGTAAGTTTAAGACATGAAGCACAACTCACTTAAGAGTTGTATGAAGTTTGATGAACCAAAGTTACATCAAAGTCTTAGATCTAACACATACATGAACTTTAAAGCTAATAACAAGTTACAAACTTGAAAGTAAACTAACTAATCAAGATCTTAAGATGTAGAACATAGTTCTTAGTTAGATCTTGAAGATCCAAGACCCAAAAGTCTAGATCAAGCATAAGTAAACAAAGTTATATTTAAAGAAAACTTATTTACATGTTCTTGAACTTTTAAAGTTACTTTTAGTTCAAGATTAATGAGATCAAAGTTAACTAGTAACATTTGACCAATCACAACCAACAAACAAGAAATTTAAAGTGCATAAAATGAAGTGATAAACTAAGTAAACAAGTAAAAGGTTCATGGTTTGTTCATACTTTTAAAGATTCAACCAAGGTTTGATCTTTAAGTGAAGTAAACTTTAAGTTTACTTCAAGAACTACAAGTATGACTTACAACACAAGAACTTTCTTTCTTTAACAAGTATTGGAGATCATAAACTAAGAAGTTTATGTCTTGTGTGTTCTTGTTAGAACAAGATAGATGAAGAATCAAACTAATAAGTTTGCTTCTTAGAAGATCATAAGTAAATAACAAAAACAACTAGTAATTACAAGTAATCAAAGACAAGTAACAAGTAAACAAAAGAATGATGATGATGAATGATCTTGGTTCGGTTTTACAAAGAGAAAAAGAAGGAAGAAAAGATTCAAGTTTACTTACAAGAACTAGAGAAAAATGAGAGGAAAGTTGAGAGGATTTTTGCAAGTAAGTGTGTGTGTGTGTTTGAATGAGGTTTACAAGTAATGAAGTAATACAAGGAAATGAACCAAAAACTCCCTCTAAGTCCCTCTAGGCCTACGGCCTGCAGCAGAAACAAAAGGGGGAAGGGAAGAATTCAAGGGTCACTAGAATGTAAAGCTTGAAAAAAGGTGGTTACTTGGTGTATGTGCATGGGGATAACAAGTTAACTAGATTCCTCATGTACAAACTAACTAGTTCATGATCTAAGTAATATTTACAAGTAGTAGTAATGGACTAGTTAGTCCAATAAGGTGTAGGGTGGGCTTATAAGTCCAAAACCATGAGTCCATTAACACTAATAAGGCCCAAGTTCACTTAATTAACAAATAAATCCAATTAAAGCCCAAGTAACTAACTAATAACCTTAGTTAATTAAAATGATTAATAAAACTTAATCATGAATGCAAATAATATCTAAAAATATTATTCGTGAAGTTTCGTGTGTCACAAAGACGTTTCGGGCAATTAAAGTCAAGTTCGGGCAATCATGGCAACATGTAAATGTAATAACATACATTCGTTTAATCACACGTATTAATAATAACAATTATTAATAAATAAACGTTGGAAAATCCAGGGTCGTTACAATGATGATGTTATGTTTGACAGGGTTAAATCTGATGTGGTCTTTTGGAATATGAACCGTGTACTTTTGATAACAGAATGTATTTACGTCTTTTCCTGTTAATATGTAATTTGTATTAATGGCACGTGACATCGGTTTGTACAAATGTTGATATCGTATTTAATTAATATTATGCTTCTGCCACGTATAAAAAAAAAATTTAGCGGTGTCACAAATTCGAATTTCCGATAATCCATCGTTTGAACCCAATTTTACTATCGAAAACCCGGAGGATATTCAAGGACAATTCCAATATCCAGAACTACTAATCATTCCTCCTGAACCACAAACCGTTAAATCAGAATCTTCTAGTGATTCGTATTCAACAAATTCAATTATGGAAGTAACGGAACCTCTAAGTATGGAAGATCGAATGAGAGCTACGCGCACGGGCCAAGGTCACGCCATTTTTAAGCCAGACATTAATGCTCCAGATTATGAAATCAAAGGACAAATCCTACACATGGTAACTAATCAATGTCAATATAGTGGTACGCCAAAAGAAGATCCAAACGAACATCTTCGAACATTTAATAGGATTTGTACTTTATTTAAAATCAGAGAAGTTGAGGATGAACAGATCTATCTCATGTTGTTTCCCTGGACTTTAAATGGAGAAGCCAAAGATTGGTTAGAATCGTTACCTAAAGGGGCGATTCACAGATGGGATGTCTTAGTTGAGAAATTTCTTAAAAGATTCTTTCCGGAATCTAAAGTCGTGAGACTTCAAGGAGAAATTGTTACGTTCGCGCAAAAGCCAAATGAAACATTATATGAGGCGTGGACAAGATTCGGAAAATTTTTGAGAGGATGTCCTCAACACGGTTTAGACACTTATCAAATAGTACAAATATTCTACCAAGGTGTCGACGTCGCTACACGAAAAGACATCGACACAACAGCTGGTGGTTCCATTATGAAGAAAACTGCTACCGAAGCTCACAAAATTATTGATAACACGCCTCCCACTCACATGAGTGGCACCAGGAAAAAGATATTTTTCGTTCATCTAAAGCGGCTAGATCCGATTCTAGCCATGACTTTGATTCCGTTTCCGCAAAAATAGATGCTTTCGAGAGACGAATGGAAAAGATGACTAAAGATATTCACGCAATACGAATCAGTTGTGAGCAATGCGTTGGACCACACTTAACGAAAGATTGTCACATTGAGCAAACGATGGAACAACGTGAGAATATTTCCTACATGAACCAAAGGCCGGGAAATAATTATCAAAATAATTATCAACCGCCAAGGCCAAACTTTAATCGAAATCAGAACATTCTTTACAATTCAAATGGACCCAACAACAACTCGTACAACCAACAAGGTCCGAATAACCAACCAACTCAAAACAACACTTTCAATCAACAAAGACCTGGTTTATATAAACCACCACAACAAACCGAAGAGAAAAAGTCAAATCTGGAAGAAATGATGGCAAAGCTAATGGAATCTCAAACACAATTTATTACATCTTAAACCCAAACGAATGAGAGGTTTGATCAGTCATTAAGAACTCAACAAGCTTCCATTTTGAATCTAGAAAAACATGTAGGTTGTCATAACCCGTCCTTAACCATTAGAACGTGTTAGATAACGTATGATTTCATTGCGAGGTATTGACCTCTATATGCGACATTTTTAAAAGAACAACTGCATATGTTTTACATTACAAACCATAATTCTTATTTTGATACAAGCTTTAGACAAAATAAAGATGATTATCGTTTAGCGATAATCTTAGACTTACAAACTTTACATGTGATGATAACAATACGATTTCTAGCATATTTTACATTACAAATCCTCCGATATGCAGTTTTATTTTTGACACAAATATGCATACTCAAGATCTTGTTTAAATTCAACATGTTGCAGCGGAAGCTTCTAATTATCACCTGAGAATAGACATGTTTAAAACGTCAACATAAAGTTGGTGAGATATAGGTTTAATGCCGGCAGCGATATAAATATAGACCACAAGATTTCATATATAAACATTTTAATAAAAATATTCTAAGTGGTTGAGCACTTGGTAACCATACTTAACATTTAATCACGTCGCATATTCCCTTTATTATGAAATCTTACTACACCGTACCAAGTGTAGTCACAAAACGAAGTACTGTGCAACCGTTGAATACTGGTCGTCCAGTCCGGTTGGGGTTGTCAGGCCCGATAGATCTATCAACAGGATTCGCGTTTACAATACCGCTGTAAATAACAGTTACCAAGCTACAGGGAAGTATGCCAGTGGTACAAATCAACGTAGAATATATTTTTCAGTTACTTGTGTCCATAACGTAAAACATAAAATACATGTATTCTCATCCCGAAATACTTAGAGTTTAAAAGTGGGACTATATACTCACTTTTGTCTTGAAGATATGTAATTTCGACTTGGTCTCCGATTGATATCACGAACCTATCCATATATAGTTTATCAATATATTTCTATTTTAAACAATCGTCACATATATATACTTTTTATACTTTTAATAGTTTTAATAATTTCTTAGTCCGTAGTTAGCAGTCCGATGTTAGTAATTCAATTTTAATGGTTCATTTTTAGGTGTTTAATAAACCCCCAATGAAATAAATAAAAACCCCCATCGTATATGTATTGGTCGAGATTAATCTTGACCCACGGTACCGGTGTTGTCAAATGACGTGTTGCGTACATAAAGTACCGGTGTTGTCAAATGACGTGTTGCGTACAATCATGGGATCTTATGATTAATCTTCTCGTATTGTTTACGGGTGATCCTGAACCATATAAAATTAAATTATGAGTACATATATATAAAATATCATGTTATTTTAAAAAGATGTGATTTATTTAATTTTCTCCAATTATTTTCGTAGCTAAACTAGTCTTAGATATCCGATCTCGTTTTGGTCATAGTTTCTTCGTTACAACTCCGTTTTCGTTGATTCAACTTGCCACTTCCTTGGATCGAGTCCCTCTTTAAGACTATGAACTGTAAATACCTTAGTTTGTATTCGAAATCACAGGTCATAGGTCAAACTTTAGTGAAACTTATGGAGTTGATCATTTTCCATCATGTAAACAACCTTAAATGATTATTTTTCTAAAAATACTTATACTTTGAGTTAAATCATGAAATTTTTATATGTTAACATATTCATAGTAAATATCAATTTTCCAGAAAATAAGCCTCCAATTCAAAGTTCAAAATAGTTTTTAATTATCCAACCCAAAACAGCCCCCGGTTATACTCCGACACCGTAGATTCAGTTTTAAGGTGTTCTTTGAAAAACTAAGTTATACCTTGTTAAATTAGCATATATTTAAGTTATATTACAGGTCTTGAAGTATTTTAAAAGTTAAGTTAGAAGGATCTATTTAGTTTGCAAACAAGTTTGAAAATATTCAAACAATGTTCTTGTTGTTAAAATTTTATACCATAAAATAAGATAGCTATATATATATGAATCGAATAAGGTTATGAACAAAGTTACTACCTCAAGTTACTTGGAAAAGATTGCTGTAAAAGAGGAGTAAGAACCTAGAACCAAAAGAGTGATGGAATTGGATGAAAGATTGGAAGTAAACTTGTGTTCTTGAAAGGATTCTTGAAGTGTTCTTGTATGGTTTTTCTTATGATGATTAAGGGTTGTTTTTGAAGCTAAATGATGGGGAAAATGCTTGGAGATGATCAAGTATGAAGTTAAGAGTATTTTGAGAGAGAAATGGGAGTGTAAGTATGAGAAAATGGGGTGAAGAAATGGTGTGCATGCATAAAAACGTTTTTAGGTTATAAAGGAAAAAAAAGATACCTAACTTTGTTTTCTTGCTAAATAATTCATGCTACTTGACAAATGGTTGGTTCCACATGTTTCTTAATCATTTAAGGCTGCTAAGGAGCAGATTTTTATTGGTATATACCAATAGTAAATACATCTAGAAGCTGCGTATGATACAGGTACATATACCCTAGATATACGTGTAGAAATCTTTGAGAAAACGGAACGAGGATTCAAATATAGCTATCTTTTGTAAATATACTTATATTGTTTTATGTATGTAAGCCCTTTAAAAGTGATAAAATACATATCTATACGATGCATGTATAAGTATTATAGGTTATAAGTATTTATGTCGAAGAACGTTACGTATAGTTATCGTTTTGAAAACTTAAGTTAGTAGTTTCAAAATATACTTATAACTCATTGTTATTAGTACCCAATGAGATGTTAAACATCCTTAGATCATGTTAAATATATATAAATACATATATATACATAAACGTATAATTATCGTATGTTATATAGTTCGTGATATCATCGGTCAAATTGGACGGTCAAACGTTGTGTAAAACTCTTTTCAAAAACATAAATCTCAACAATTTAGATTGCTTATCATGTTGGTAAGGTTTAATTTATGTAAATATTAATCTTATAAGTATAAATTGATCGAAAAAGTCCGGGTCATTACAGTACCTACCCGTTAAATAAATTTCGTCCCGAAATTTTAAAATCGTACCTATTTTGCGTCATCGGGAAACAAATGCGGGTATTTTTGTTTCATTTGATCCTCTCGCTCCCAAGTAAACTCGGGACCTCTTCGTGCATTCCAACGAACTTTAACGATCGGTATGTTGCTCTGCTTGAGCCGTTTAACTTCACGATCCATGATCTCGATTGGTTTTTCTATGAATTGTAGTTTCTCGTCAACTTGAATTTCTTCAAGAGGAATGGTGAGGTCTTCCTTTGCAAGACACTTCTTAAGGTTCGAGACGTGAAATGTATTATGTACTCCGGCGAGTTGTTGCGGTAACTCGAGTCGATAAGCTACCGGTCCAATGCGTTCGATGATCTTGAACGGGCCTACATATCTTGGGTTCAGTTTACCTCTTTTACCGAAACGTATTACACCTTTCCAAGGTGACACCTTTAGCATAACCATGTCACCGATCTGAAACTCTAATGGTTTCCTTCGGACATCGGCGTAGCTCTTTTGGCGACTAAGGGCTGTTTTCAATCTCTCCTTGATTTGTACTATCTTTTCAGTAGTTTCATGTATGATCTCGGGACCAGTTAATTGTCGATCTCCTACTTCATTCCAACAGATAGGAGATCTACACTTCCTTCCGTACAATGCTTCGAATGGCGCAGCTTTAATGCTCGCATGATAACTATTATTATACGAGAATTCTGCTAATGGTAAATATTTATCCCATCCGTTTCCAAAATCGATCACACATGCCCTGAGCATGTCTTCAAGAGTCTGAATTGTTCTTTCACTCTGCCCGTCGGTTTGCGGATGATATGCGGTGCTCATATCCAAACGAGTTCCTAGGGCCTCCTGTAGTGATTGCCAGAACTTTGAGGTAAATCTACTATCACGATCAGATATAATGGAAATAGGTATTCCATGCCTTGAAACAATTTTCTTTATATACAATCGTAATAGTTTCTCCATTCTATCCGTTTCCTTTATAGGCAAGAAATGTGCAGACTTGGTGAGACGATCAACAATCACCCAAATGGTGTCGTATCCCCAGGCAGTCTTTGGTAACTTCGTGATGAAATCCATGGTAATACCGTCCCATTTCCATTCTGGAATTTCTGGTTGTTGAAGTAACCCTGACGGCTTCTGGTGTTCTGCTTTGACTTTGGAACAAGTTAAACATTCCCCAACATATGTTGCAACGCCTGTCTTCAAATTAGGCCACCAATAATGCGTCTTAAGATCTTGGTACATCTTTCCAACTCCAGGATGTATCGAATATCTTGTCTTATGTGCCTCGTTCAATATCAACTTCCTTAATCCACCCAACTTCGGTACCCAAATACGATTTGCAAAATATCGAATTCCATCTTCCCGCATAACGAGTTGCTTCTCATACTTCTTCATTATTTCATTTCCTATATTTTCTTTAGTAAGTGCTTCTCGTTGAACTTCTTTGATTTGTGAGTTGAGATTCATGCGAATTTTTATGTTCATCGCTCGTACTCGAATTGGTTCTCGTTCCTTTCTGCTTAGAGCGTCGGCCACCACGTTCGCTTTCCCGGGATGATAACGAATTTCACAATCATAGTCATTTATTAACTCAACCCACCTACGTTGCCTCATGTTCAGCTGTTTTTGATCGAAAATATGTTGAAGGCTTTTATGATCAGTAAACACAGTGCATTTAACCCCATACAAGTAGTGTCTCCATATCTTCAATGCAAACACGACTGCTCCCAGTTCTAGATCATGCGTCGTATAATTCCGCTCGTGAATCTTTAATTGTCGGGATGCGTATGCAATAACTTTCTTTCGTTGCATAAGAACACAACCAAAACCTTGTCGCGAAGCGTCACAATATATTTCAAAATCATCGTTCCCTTCAGGTAACGATAAAATAGGCGCCGTAGTTAACTTCTTCTTCAGTAATTGAAATGCGTTCTCCTGCTCCGAGGTCCATTCGTATTTCTTCCCTTTTTGCGTTAATGCTGTCAACGGCTTAGCTATTCGGGAAAAATCTTGAATAAACCTTCTATAATAACCGGCTAAACCCAAAAATTGGCGTATCTGCATTGGTGTTTTAGGAGTCTCCCATTTTTCAATGGCTTCAATTTTTGCTGGATCAACATGAATTCTTTTGCTACTAACAACGTGGCCAAGAAATTGCACTTCTTTCAACCAGAAAGCACACTTAGAAAATTTAGCGTATAGCTGTTCTTTTCTCAACAACTCTAATATCAACCTTAAATGCTGCTCATGCTCTTGCTCACTCTTGGAATAGATAAGAATGTCATCAATGAAAACGATAACAAACTTATCTAAATACGGACTACAAACTCGATTCATGAGGTCCATGAATACAGCTGGCGCATTCGTCAATCCAAACGGCATGACCAAAAATTCGTAATGACCATAACGTGTCCGAAAAGCAGTTTTCGGAATGTCCTCTTCTTTGACACGTAGTTGATGATAGCCCGATCTTAGGTCGATTTTCGAATAAACACATGATCCCTGGAGTTGATCAAATAAGTCGTCAATTCTCGGTAGTGGATACCGATTTTTGATAGTTAACTTATTTAATTCACGATAATCTATACACATCCTAAAAGATCCATCTTTCTTTTTAACAAATAGAATCGGAGCTCCCCACGGTGAAGTACTTGGTCGTATGAATCCATGATCCAGTAATTCTTTTAACTGACTCTGAAGTTCTTTTAACTCGGACGGTGCAAGTCTATATGGAGCACGAGCCACTGGTGCGGCTCCTGGTACTAAATCTATTTGAAATTCTACAGATCTAAATGGAGGTAATCCCGGCAACTCTTCCAGAAAAACTTCAGGAAAATCTCTTGCCACAGGCACGTCGTTGATGCACTTCTCTTTTTCTTTCTTTTCGACTTTATTAACATGTGCTAAGATAGCATAGCACCCTTTCTTCAAGCACTTTTGAGCTTTCAAATAACTAATGAGTTTTAGCTTTGAGTTACCCTTCTCTCCATAAATCATCACCGGCATTCTATCCTTACAAGGAATGCGAATTGCCTTCTTGGCACACACAACTTCAGCTCCTACTTTGGACATCCAGTCCATGCCGACTATTACATCAAAACTTCCTAATTCTACGGGTATTAAGTCAATTTTAAATGTTTCTCCGGCTAAATTTATTTTACAATCACGGCAAATTTTATCGGCTTTAATTAGTTTACCATTAGCTAACTCAATCATGTACTTAGCATCTAGAGGTAATGATGAACAATTCAATTTAGCGTAAAAGCCTCTACTCACGTAACTTCTATCGGCACCAGTATCAAATATAATAGATGCGGATAAGTTATTAATGGTAAACGTACCCGTAACAAGTTCCGGGTCTTCACACGCCTCTCTAGCATTAATAACAAATGCTCTTCCACGTGCAGATCCATTATTCTTCTCTGGATTCGGACACTAGCTCTTATAGTGACCTTGTTTTCCACACCCATAACAAGTAATGGTAGCCAAAGCAGTTCTATTTGCATTGGTGGCAGGAGTCTTGGTACCATTTGTATTTGTAACGAGAGCCCTACAATCTTCAGCAAGATGACCCTTTCGATTACATTTGTTGCATACCACATTACAGTAGCCAGAGTGATGTTTGTGGCATCGGTTGCATAAAGGATTTTGTCCTTTGTAACCAAAGCTTGAACCACTACCTGCACCTTGCATGGTTTCTTGTTTCTTAAAAGATTGTTGTTGGTTACCTCGATCATAATTTCCATTCCACTTTCTTTTGTTACCTGATACCTTCACATCAGTATTGGATGCTTTCTTATCCATGATGACCTGATCCATTAGCTCGTTTGCCATGGTTATAGCTTCATGAATTGTCTTAGGTTTCGATGCTGTAACGTTTGCCTTGACCTTTTTGGGCAAACCATCTTTGTACATTTCAATCTTCCGTTCTTCGGTTGGAACCAATTCAGGACATAGCAAAACTAATTCCATGAATCGCTGATTGTAGTTGGTGATTTCAGTACCAACAACCTTCAGGCTTCGTAATTCATCTTCCAACTTCCTAACCTCGTTCCTTGGATAATACTCGTTGATTAACATTGTTTTGAATTCTTCCCAAGGAGTATCATAAGCTACATCTCCTCCTACAGCCTTCACATAATTTTTCCACCACGTGAGTGCACTATCTTGTAAAGTGCACGATGCATACTTGGTCATGTCCTTTTCAACACAACCACTTATTTTAAACACAGTCTCCATCTTTTCTATCCACCGGGTTAAACCGATCGGTCCTTCTGTTCCACTGAATGATGAGGGCTTGCAAGCTTGAAAAGTTTTGTAAGTGCACCCCACACGAGGATTTGGGTTAACTGCAGCACCTCTTGCAGCCTCGACCCATAACATTCTGTCGTTCACTCGCTGATTGATGAGTTCCTGGATTTCTTGTTCCGTCATTCGGTTCAATCGCGCCATATTCTTCTATAAGAATGAAAAGAAAATAATTATTCACATGGAATATTATAGATGTAGTGTATATTTACAGTACATTATAGCTTATTAATAATATGAACCATGTATTATTATAAAAGCCTTTTCTTCTTATTAGCGTTTTATAATTATATCTAGGGTAGTACCTACCCGTTAATGTCCATACTTAATAGCTTAGTACAGAATCAATTACTACCATCTAAGTAATACTTAACCATGGAAAATTATTGCATTTCACACTTCACTATTTTACATATGCTTATCTTACATCGAACATTAAGCAAACCACACTAATAATATTATACAAAACATTATATGATCCCATGGTTTAATACGGCAGCGCATCGTTTGGTCTATTTTCTAGGACGTTTAGGTTCAAAGAATCGCTTAACGCTTATCCTGGCTGTCTGCCTATATTTTGGCTGTGGGGCTGAAGAACTGGATGCCGGGATAGAACGAATAGGAATAGCGGGAATAGGGGTGGTAGTGTCTAGTGGAGTTGGTGCCACATCATCCTTACTAAACTCGGGATTTGAATTTTCTAATTCATTAGCCTTTCGTTTCTTTCCTAGTTCGAACTCGTCTTTTGTAATTTCCTGTATTTCTTCCTCGGGTTCACTTTCCTCCTCGGGTTCACTTTCCTCCTCGGGTTCACTTTCCTCCTCGGGTTCACTTTCCGGGTTCTCTATAGTCGGTTCATCCGGAATTTGTGAGTCTTCCCCAAAGATATTATTTTCGTCATCGGATAGGTTAATGACTGGAACACCATCTGAAGATTTTGGTTCGGAGTCGCTGAATGTGATGACAAGTTTTGAGCCCGACATCTATCACACAACAACTAACCCATTAGTACTACATAATATTTACATATAAATTTTAACCAACAATGATAAGCAATGGTTTTTAAATCAGACCCGGTCAAAGTCCAGACTTACTAATGTATCCTAACGACTTATCGGTTAGACACACTAATGCAAACCTGGTTCGCTAAGACCACCGCTCTGATACCACATGTCATAACCCGTCCTTAACTATAAGAACGTGTTAGATAACGTATGATTTCATTACGAGGTATTGACCTCTATATGCGACATTTTTAAAAGAACAACTGCATATATTTTACATTACAAACCATAATTCTTATTTTGATACAAGCTTTAGACAAAATAAAGATGATTATCGTTTAGCGATAATCTTAGACTTACAAACTTTACATGTGATGATAACAATACGATTTCTAGCATATTTTACATTACAAATCCTCCGATATGCAGTTTTATTTTTGACACAAATATGCATACTCAAGATCTTGTTTAAATTCAACATGTTGCAGCAGAAGCTTCTAATTATCACCTGAGAATAGACATGTTTAAAACGTCAACATAAAGTTGGTGAGATATAGGTTTAATGCCGGCAGCGATATAAATATAGACCACAAGATTTCATATATAAACATTTTAATAAAAATATTCTAAGTGGTTGAGCACTTGGTAACCATACTTAACATTTAATCACGTCGCATATTCCCTTTATTATGAAATCTTACTACACCGTACCAAGTGTAGTCACAAAACGAAGTACTGTGCAACCGTTGAATACTGGTCGTCCAGTCCGGTTGGGGTTGTCAGGCCCGATAGATCTATCAACAGGATTCGCGTTTACAATACCGCTGTAAATAACAGTTACCAAGCTACAGGGAAGTATGCCAGTGGTACAACTCAACGTAGAATATATTTTTCAGTTACTTGTGTCCATAACGTAAAACATAAAATACATGTATTCTCATCCCGAAATACTTAGAGTTTAAAAGTGGGACTATATACTCACTTTTGTCTTGAAGATATGTAATTTCGACTTGGTCTCCGATTGATATCACGAACCTATCCATATATAGTTTATCAATATATTTCTATTTTAAACAATCGTCACATATATATACTTTTTATACTTTTAATAGTTTTAATAATTTCTTAGTCCGTAGTTAGCAGTCCGATGTTAGTAATTCAATTTTAATGGTTCATTTTTAGGTGTTTAATAAACCCCCAATGAAATAAATAAAAACCCCCATCGTATATGTATTGGTCGAGATTAATCTTGACCCACGGTACCGGTGTTGTCAAATGACGTGTTGCGTACATAAAGTACCGGTGTTGTCAAATGACGTGTTGCGTACAATCATGGGATCTTATGATTAATCTTCTCGTATTGTTTACGGGTGATCCTGAACCATATAAAATTAAATTATGAGTACATATATATAAAATATCATGTTATTTTAAAAAGATGTGATTTATTTAATTTTCTCCAATTATTTTCGTAGCTAAACTAGTCTTAGATATCCGATCTCGTTTTGGTCATAGTTTCTTCGTTACAACTCCGTTTTCGTTGATTCAACTTGCCACTTCCTTGGATCGAGTCCCTCTTTAAGACTATGAACTGTAAATACCTTAGTTTGTATTCGAAATCACAGATCATAGGTCAAACTTTAGTGAAACTTATGGAGTTGATCATTTTCCATCATGTAAACAACCTTAAATGATTATTTTTCTAAAAATACTTATACTTTGAGTTAAATCATGAAATTTTTATGTGTTAACATATTCATAGTAAATATCAATTTTCCAGAAAATAAGCCTCCAATTCAAAGTTCAAAATAGTTTTTAATTATCCAACCCAAAACAGCCCCCGGCTACACTCCGACACCGTAGATTCAGTTTTAAGGTGTTCTTTGAAAAACCAAGTTATACCTTGTTAAATTAGCATATATTTAAGTTATATTACAGGTCTTGAAGTATTTTAAAAGTTAAGTTAGAAGGATCTATTTAGTTTGCAAACAAGTTTGAAAACATTCAAACTATGTTCTTGTTGTTAAAATTTTATACCATAAAATAAGATAGCTATATATATATGAATCGAATAAGGTTATGAACAAAGTTACTACCTCAAGTTACTTGGACAAGATTGCTGTAAAAGAGGAGTAAGAACCTAGAACCAAAAGAGTGATGGAATTGGATGAAAGATTGGAAGTAAACTTGTGTTCTTGAAAGGATTCTTGAAGTGTTCTTGTATGGTTTTTCTTATGATGATTAAGGGTTGTTTTTGAAGCTAAATGATGGGGAAAATGCTTGGAGATGATCAAGTATGAAGTTAAGAGTATTTTGAGAGAGAAATGGGAGTGTAAGTATGAGAAAATGGGGTGAAGAAATGGTGTGCATGCATAAAAACGTTTTTAGGTTATAAAGGAAAAAAAAGATACCTAACTTTGTTTTCTTGCTAAATAATTCATGCTACTTGACAAATGGTTGGTTCCACATGTTTCTTAATCATTTAAGGCTGCTAAGGAGCAGATTTTTATTGGTATATACCAATAGTAAATACATCTAGAAGCTGCGTATGATACGGGTACATATACCCTAGATATACGTGTAGAAATCTTTGAGAAAACGGAACGAGGATTCAAATATAGCTATCTTTTGTAAATATACTTATATTGTTTTATGTATGTAAGCCCTTTAAAAGTGATAAAATACATATCTATACGATGCATGTATAAGTATTATAGGTTATAAGTATTTATGTCGAAGAACGTTACGTATAGTTATCGTTTTGAAAACTTAAGTTAGTAGTTTCAAAATATACTTATAACTCATTGTTATTAGTACCCAATGAGATGTTAAACATCCTTAGATCATGTTAAATATATATAAATACATATATATACATAAACGTATAATTATCGTATGTTATATAGTTCGTGATATCATCGGTCAAATTGGACGGTCAAACGTTGTGTAAAACTCTTTTCAAAAACATAAATCTCAACAATTTTAGATTGCTTATCATGTTGGTAAGGTTTAATTTATGTAAATATTAATCTTATAAGTATAAATTGATCGAAAAAGTCCGGGTCATTACATAGGTACTCTTGCTAGCATGATGAGTGAGAGAGAACAAGGAAACCTACCGAGTAATACTGAAGTAAATCCTCAGAATGAGAATGTTAATATGGTGTCAACAAATTCTGAAAAACCATCATCAGAAGATGGGAAGGTTTTCGATGTGAGTAACAATGAAGAAGTTACAACACCACCACCACCACCTGAGTATGTAAAGCCAGTGGTGGCACCCTACAGACCACCCATCCCGTTTCCAAGAAAAGGAGTTGAGTATGAGCAAGTGATAGGTAATAAAGTTTGTGATACCTTTGGAAAGAAGAAGAAGAAGAAGGATAAGAAAGTGCAAGAAACAAAAACAGTAGAAGTAAACCCGGTGAAGACAGTTCCACCAAAACCTCCACCCAGGTTAGGTGATCCGGGTGAATTTATTGTTCCTTGTCTACTTAGTGATTGTGTCATGTATGATGCACTAGCAGATTTAGGTGCGAGTGTGAGTGTTATGCCTCTTTCATTATATAAGAGATTAGGAGTATGTGAGTTAAGTCCAACATAAATGAGTGTTCGACTCTTTGATCAAACTATTAAGTACCCAGTTGGAACTGCTGACAACCTACCCGTTCAAGTGGGTAATTTAACCTTTTTAGTTGAATTTATTGTCATTGACATGGAAGAGGACTCAAACATTCCTCTAATTTTAGGTCGACCATTCTTAGCGTCCACCGGGGTGTTATTTGATGTAAGAGAGGGTAGAATGACACTTAGTGATGATGAAAAATCGGTCACCTTTGTGATTCGAAAGTCTAAATCTCCACCAACCAAAACCGTTGAACCAATAAAGACGATTGGTAAAAATCACATTGTTTTACCAACTCCAACGGTAGTGCTTAACAATAATAAAACGCCTAAGTGTGGGGAAGATGAAGTAACACATAATGATGACTTGATAACAAAGAAACCCGTTGTTGATACGAAATTAAATGACCCCGTTATTAACAGTTCAATGAAGAAACTTATTAAACGGATTCGCGATGCTAGAACCAAGGGGAACTCTAAGTTATGTAACCGGTTAGTATCCAATCTATCGCCTAAAGAAAAGGCGAAACTAGTTGAATTTGTGGATATTACACAGGAATCTGACCAATGGCTTAAATCAAAAGTCACAGATATGAAAGTTGATTATGGTCCAAGAGAAATTAACGATGAAGTTAATCACAATTTCGACACCACAACTACCTAAGTGTGGGGAGATTCAAATGTTCTAAAAAGACAATGCTGTCTAGAGTTATTTGTTATGTTCTCGTGTAGTTTCGAGAATGGAATCCGATTGGTCTTTTCCACTAGCAGACACTAAAGAACTAGTTTTCTCCCCCCATTCTGAATTTTTTTTTGTTTTATAGGTTTTATATGCAAATTAATATGCATTTTTAAATTTAAATTTTGTGTGTATTTAAAAACAAAATTTACTTTATTTCATTAAGTTTAAAAAATGATTTCTAAAATTCGTCGTGAGTTAAATACTAGGTCATAGAACCGAAATTGCTTACCCAAGGACGGGGCGAAAAATTTTGTTATCATTATTTTAATATTATTGATCTAAAGTATGCCAAAAATATTATATGAACGTGGGGTTATATACCAAACTTCAAAAATATGTATATATATGTTTGTATTTTATGTTATGTACAAAACATGGTAAAACAACGCACTTTCAAAAACTGTTATTAAGTTCAGCAAAAGCTATTAATTTTGACGACAAGACGTAAAATATCAAATGTGATATAAAACAACATGTTTGAAAACTCGGTATTTTTAATCATTTTTCTACGCTAATCACCCTCATGAATTTAATTTTTTTTTACTGATTTCTTGCAAATGAGGGCATTGCAAGATCTCAAGTGTGGGGAAGGGTTATAAATTCTCTCGGGTTTACACTTGGTTTAATTGCCAAATTTTATAAAAATTTGAAAAATTTTCAACTAAATGAATTCAAAATCTTGTTTATACATATTTATGAACGATAAAACTAGGTGATAATACTGAAATTATTGTTGCCTCGGAAAGGACATAAATTGAGAAACAACCTAAAACGCTTGAATTCATTTAAAATGGAATAAAGGAGAATAAAAAGGCAATGAAAAGAATAAATAAAAGCTAAGTGTGGGAAGAATTTACCAAGTTCTTTAAAACATATATCACATATTTTGTACAAGATTATTGCTGGTACTTTTGCTTTGGACTAAACTAATCAATTTTACCCGATTTACTGTAATATATATGAAAGAAAGATGAATCTACACGATGAATCAATTCCATCACTAAAAGGAAGTAAAGTCTTCCGAAAAAGACACGCGCTTCTTGATTTAGGTCAAGAAGTTGTCGTCCAAGCCAGCTGTAGGTTGACGAAAAATCCAGAAAAATCATCTCTAAAATCAGCAGGAAATCTACGGACCTCAACATCAAACAGGGTCACCAAGTGGTCAGACTTATCCTAACCATGAGAGGATCTGTCTCGTAAAATGGGGAGGGCGCCGTGAAAATTAGCTTGATAAGACTAATGAATCAGACCCCCAGAAAGGATAATCTCCTTAAAGAATAAAAATCAGCTTTTAAGCCTGATATTACTCAATCCTTGAGATTGACTTTAAAGATTGAGAATTCAAACTCATGGAATTCGATAATATCTAAACTCGAGCTTAAACGAGAAAATATTTTGATCAAATTAAAACCGATTTATTTTCTGAAAACCTATTTTCAATGCGTTCATTACCATTGAACGTAAAATCCTAAGAATTCACCGGAATTCATTAGGTCACCTGAACCAAAATCGGGTGTCAACCGTAAGAACGGTGGTTGCATAGATTGTCGAAGATAGGACCTTGTGCCAGAACGAAAAATTATAGGGTGATCTTTACTATTGCTCCTAAAAAGGATAGTAATTGCATCCGACACGTTGTAGACCATGAACATCTGCATGTCATGGGACATTGGCTTAACAGTTGCTTGTTCATCGCTTTTCTTTACAACCGGACGGTAGTTTACCGAAAGGTAATATACGGGACAAGTAAACTGGACGTGTGCTTTCTTAATACAAGGTTAGCAAGTGGGTGACACAAACCGTAAGTTTTGAGCTAAAATTTGAAAATCTGAAACCCAAAAAACTCACAAAAAAAATATTTTGCAGACACCGGTGAAGGGTTATTCCGGAAAACTTATCTAGGGTCAAAGCTAGAATGAATTTTTTAAAAAAAGATCAAATGTTTTCATAGAGATCCAATTTCTTAAAGGATCTAAATTTTTATAGTCATGTGGGACTGTAAACCACATCGTTACTATCGTTGTTTATACCGCCGTATCAAAATCACTGATGTATAAAGTGTGAGAATAAAAAAAGTGATTCGAGTGAAGTGTGATTTTATTTCAAGTTCTGTATTGCTTGAGGACAAGCAACGTTCAAGTGTGGGGATATTTGATAATGCTAAAAAGGAACATATATTTCATAGCAATATCCTTCCAATATGTAAAGCTTTTAGTTGCAATTGTTCTATTTTTATGTAATATTCGTTTAAATAAATAAGTGCGAAGACAAAAGAAGAAAATGACGATTTGAAGACGCAAATGACCAAAAAGCTAAAAAGTACAAAGTACAATCCAAGTGGTTCAATTTATTGATGAGAAACGCCTAAAAATGACAAGAGTACAAGCCGCGAAATGCAAAGTACAAGATATCTAAGCGTACGAAAGGACGTTCGAAAATCCGGAACCGAGACATAAACCGAGCATCAACGCGCGAGTCAACGGTCTTAAAATTACAAGTCAACTATGCACAAGAATATAATATAATATATTTATATAAAATTATATATTATTATATTATATATTATAATATTCAGCAACCCACGTTTAACTCAATTTGATGAATTGGAATCCAAAGCTCCGCACTCGCGGAGCTGTAAGGCACAAAATTACCGCACTCGCAGAGCTGTACAGTTCAAAGTGGGTCTATAAAAGCTCACGCATTCTGCTCGAATTCTGCACTCCTTTTTCTTTCTTTCTCTCTATGTAATATATATTTATAATTATAATTTTAATTTTAATTTAAGTTTAATAATAATTGGGTTACTGTAAGAAATGTTTTACGGATTTTAAAGTCGGAGTTCTGTCCGAGTAACGCTACGCTCTTAATAATCACTGTAAGCTATGTTCTTCCTTTTTAAATTAATGTCTCGTAACTAAGTTATTATTATGATTATTTGAGCCGAAGTAATCGTGATGTTAGACTAAATATTAAAGACGGGGTTATTGGATTTTGTACCATAATTCGGGTTTGGACAAAAGACCGACACTTGTGGACATTGGACTATGGACTATTAATAGATGGGGGGTATTGTCTAATCGAATGACAACTCATTAGAATCTGTCAAACCTATCTTCAAATTAGTTAATCTAATAATTATTAAATGATTATGCATGTCCTATTTAGTGACGTTTATACGACATCTTTTACGACCATTTAATTAATTATTCGGGTTGAGTAATTGATTATTCAAACTGATCAAGTGAGTAAATTAATGTTCATATCTTATTAAAACAGAGGTGGATTACATAAAAGGGTAGTTGGTGTAATTGTTAACAAAGTATTAAAACCTTGGATTATACGCAGTCGATAACCTGGTGTAATCATTAAACAAAGTATTAAAACCTTGTTACAGTTCAAATCCCTAATTAGTTGGAATATTTGACTTCGGGAATAAGGTTAATTTGACGAGCATTTTATAATTATGACTGATGGACTATTATTTTGATGACCCATAAATTTCTGACCAAATTTAAACTTAATCTTTGTATGATTAACATTTCCGACACGATAAGCAAAGTCTGTAAAACTGAATCTCAAAATTTTTGAACTATTCAAATACCTTTCGGTTGTTCTCGACGATTCGTGAACAATTATATGTATATAGATACATATATATATATATATATATATACATATACACTATAACTTGAAAACATAATAATGTATTAATTGTTTAATACCGTACATTAAACTTATTGGTTTAAATATTTATTTGAATATATATGATAAGTTGGAATATTAATTGTATGAATAACTTGCGACGTATATTTAAAACGTGTTTATGAATGTTGAAAATATATATTAACTTGGTCATAAAACGATTTGTTATTATATATATATCAACAAATAGCGAGACAATGATTTATAGAAGTAAATGACCAAAACACTTGAAAGTTTAAGAAACACTTTGAATGATATAGTTTATTGATAATTTAAGACTATATTTTGACAAAGGAACGAGTCACAAAACGTAAATTGCGAGTTTTCTAAGCGTACGAAAATGCGTTCGAGAAACCAGAACCGGGGCATAAGTCGAGTGACAACGTACGAGTCATCGGAACGAAAATTATAAGTCAACTATGCACATGAATTTAATATAATATATAATTAATTATTTAAATTATATATATTATATATATTATATTTAATTATGTCGACAAACAAGAAAACAAAAAATATGTGAGCTGGATCTGACGGCCATGTGATCGCATGAAAAATAGGCATAAAACCCATGCGAGTGCATGAGCTCATGCAAGTGCATGAGATTTGCACTAAAATCCCATGCACTCGCATGGGCATCAGAATCAGGAATTATGGCTATAAATACCAGGTTTCTTGCGCATGTTTTTTTACACATATTACTCTGTAAGTATTTATTTATTTATTATTATTATTATTATTATTATTATTATTATTATTATTATATTATTAAGATTATTATTATTAATCCTAATATTTTTAGTAATATTATACATAAAATATTACGACGAGGTCATGAGCGTGTCACTTTCAAAACGAGCTTCAAATGGGATAGAACTAAGGAAATTATGGGTTATAGCTATGGAGGTTATGGGTAATGTTCATAGGTATTGTTCGCAAGTCAAACCTAGTATTTATCATCTCTGTTGCGTCTACGTACTTTCCTGCAATATTGAATCTCAATATTGATATGTGAGCATTCATATCTTATCTTTTATATATTAATAGTGTATACATGTCTAGTGCTCGAGTATATATTTATACATGCTTGTATGCTAAATTTTATCGTTAAACAGTTTATAATGAATCACGAATTAAATACATATATTACTAGTAAAAGGTATATGATATACATGTTTTCGGAAAGCTGGCGAAAAATCAATAAATTTTCATTTAGAAATCGCGTAATTTCGATGAACGAATCAAAAGATATGGTGAAATGAATTATAATTGACGTTAATTGGAATTGCTTTTGAATATGCAATTAATATTTAAACAACCTGTTTATGAGATTGATAAAATACTACTAGCCAAGTAAATGAATCCTTATATAAGGCACGTCTCGTTTTGTTGAACAATTGGCAAAGTTGACTTTTTGAAATGACTTTTGATAACTTTTGTATGTCGATCTCGAGCATTAGGATTGTGATACACTATAACCCAACCTAGTTTATTAGACATGTATTGACCAACATATGTTCTCTAGGTTGAGATCTACGATTAATCTTGCATTCCGAGTTACGGTCACTTTTTGATGAATGACCTTATGTACTGCTAAGGTGAGTTTCATTGCTCCCTTTTTAATTGCTTTTGCAATATATATTTTGGAGCTGAGAATACATGCAATTTATTTTAAACGCAATGGATACAAGTATATACTTAATTCTACATTGAGTTTGAACCGAAAGTCCCTTAGCTTTGGTAACTAGTAGCTGCCAGTACATAGGATATGGACTGGTGGGCGCGAATAACAGTATATGGATCCATAGGGCTTGACATCCCCGTCCGAGCTAGAGCGCTAGCCTTTTAACGAACGTATGCTATTTGAGAAGCGTACACGTTGGTTTGCGTGTATTATTAAGATGATTATACAAAGGGTATAAAATATATATACGTTAAGTTTAGTTACCAGGGTGCTCAATTTCGTAGAATATTTTGATAAACATTTCTGGATGAAACAACTGAAAACTTGTGATTCACCTTTATATACAAATTATGCGCAACATTAAAACTATGAACTCACCAACCTTTGTGTTGACACTTTTAAGCATGTTTATTCTCAGGTTTCTAGAAGTCTTCCGCTGTTTGCTTATATGTGATACAAGCTATGTGCGTGGAGTCATACATGCTTTATTCAAGAAAACTTTGCATTCACAAAATCATCACCGTGTATCTTATTTTGACTTCATTGTCAACGGATGTATTATGGTAAACTATTATTTATGGTGATTATCTATATGTAGAAATCATCAAACGTTGAAAACCTTAGAAATTGATATTCATTTATTGTGTACCTTTTGAAAAGAATGCAAAGTTTACAAAACGTATCATATAGAGGTCAAATACCTCGCAATGAAATCAATGAATGACGTGTTCGTCCATATGGATTTGGAGCGATCGTCACAATTATGGACAAAACCAGATAGGTATCAAATAAATCCAGCCCCAGATAAATAAATTAAAATCAAAACGTCAAACATCATGATTACGGAAGTTTAAATAAGCATAATACTTTTATTTCATATTTCATCGTACTTTTATTTACTGTCATTTTATTTATCGTCATTTATTTTTACGCTTTATTTGTATTTTTAATTATTGTACGCACTTTAATTATCGTCATTTATCTTTATGCTTAATATTTAAAATCGACAAACCGGTCATTAAACGGTAAAACCCCCTTTTATAATATTACTACCTATATATAATTATATATATTTGTATAAATATAGTTGTTAAAAATATAGTACGTTATCACTAGCTCCCTGTGGAACGAACCGGACTTACTAAAAACTACACTACTCTACGATTAGGTACACTGTCTATAGTGTTGTAGCAAGGTTAAGGTATATCCCATAAATAAATAAATAAATAAAACTTGTGTAATTTCGTCGTATTTCGTAATAAATAATAATAGTATTTCGTACACCTCCGTTCGCACATCAATGTCGAAAACTCTCAAACAAATGATTTTCTTGGGATAACATCCAAATATGGAAATGAAAGGTTTTTAAACTATTCTATCAACCGGACGTACTTGTCTCCCGACGAATATCATATGATAAGCTTAAAAATATGCCAATGTGTTTGTAGTTTTGGCCGATGAAGAATAGTTATATCGTATTTTTAATTTGAAGTTTTTTAGATTCGTTTTTAAATTATCCGTGTAAGGTCTTTTTAGCTTAAACAATTATTTTATTTTTTATAATTAATAATAATATTAATAAAATTAATAATAATATAAATAATAATAATAATAATAACTAGAAAAAGTAGCCCTCGCGATGCGGCAGGCCTTTTTTGATTGAATATTCATATTTAACGTAGCGTTATATATTTACAGAATTAGAAGCGTGTTACCATGGGTGTATTTGGATACACGTGGTTAGTACCTAGCATACATAATGTTCTGGCATTTTTGACGACAGGAAGATTGCCTTAAAAAAAGAACGGAACCGTCAATATGATGTAGTGAGTTTGAGTTGTTTATTGGACGTGTATGTATATGTAAGAAAGTTAGCCCAAAATATTTAACATTTTTTTAAATACGTCCGTTTCGCGTATAGTTAGTTGCATTGTGTTTGTAAAATTATTTCGAGTTGAGCGGTGATGTCGAATAAATTTAACGTATAACGAGCGAGAAGATAGGGCCCGTTAAAAATTTAGGTGGCGTTTATTTAAGATTTTTTATTAAAATTGTAAAGTTACATTTTACCCCTTTTTAGGGGGTTAGAAGTGTAAGTTGGGCACAGTTTGGGGGGCTATTGTGTTTCTTTTTTTCGTCGTTTTCATTTTGTCAAACGACCAAATGTTGCATTGCATTTAGTATATAGGAATAAAATAATAATAATAATTATTATTATTATTATGAATAATAATAAATAATAGTATAATATAAACAATAAAAAGTTAAATACTAAAATAATTAAGGTTAGTCAATGTAATGGAAAGAAAGAGGATTGAAACCCGCGCTTTGTTGCGGGGTGATATTTGTCGGTAAACAATCGGTTAATTAGACGTTTTAAATTCAAAACAGTTAACTTTTGAAAAAAGCAAGTGAAAAAAATATTGTTGGTTTTACATCTTTAATGTTATTTTAAAAAATATTTGTATTTGTATTTGTATTGTATATTATTATATTATTATGGGTGTCGTAAGGTAAGGTTAATAAACCATAAACCATGCAAGATTAAAAAACCAACATGAAAAGAATTCACGTGTCATCTCAGCTTCTTTATACTGTACAACTGTTCTTTCAAAACTATTTCCGAATGTACAACTGTACAACTCTAAACCTTAAAGCACTGGATGTGGTGACGCGTCAGTTCAGTGTTAGTTCAGCGTCTTGCTGATGACTGGACGCTGACTGGACTGACACTGGTGAAAAAACAGGAGAATTGGGAAGAATGTCAGTTCAGTGTCTTGTAGAGAGAAGATAAGATCCACCAATTATTTTTAATAAGTAATTTCTTATATATTTTTAACACATTATTAAATAGAATTAATAAAAATACGAACAAATATTAAATTTAAAAATACATTAAAGGTCCTAAAATACACTTTTATTAAAAAAAATTATCCTAAAACGATTACAATTAAAAACCTAAAATTAAAAGTTATTAAAAAAAGTCCTAAAATTACTTATTAATCCTAAACTTACTTATTAAATCCTAAAAATTACTTATTAAAAATAACAACAATTTAACGGCCATACCGAGTGGGAGATTCGGATTCATGCGAAGACGTATCATCGTCTCGATCGTTCGAAGCCGGAAGGCTCCACACGTTCCTACAGTACAACGTGATACGTTTGTTCTTCAGTTTGGCCTTTCCGACCATTCGTTCCAACACGGCTTCGGATTGAAATTCCTTGAACAAATCCGTGACCTCGTCACAGTACCAAACATCGGCGGCTTCGCAATCTACCATATCGTGTATAAAGCTTACAACGCGTTCTACATCGAAGCCGGTAACATCTAGAGCTTCGAACGATTGTGTGTACCCGTCGAGCCAATATTGGCGGTTATCGGATAGCTCGCCGTTGTAGTGCACGTCGAGGTTGATCAAGCAACGATTGGCCATATTTTTTTTGTGAAGGAGAAAGGAAATTTTTTTTTTTTGTTAAATGATGTAGATTGTAGAATATTTGTTGTGTGCGTAAATAATGAAATTAATGGGTTATATATAGGGATGAATAAAAAAAAAGTAGGCAACGGATATAATTTTGAAAATGGAGCCCACAAAACAACCAAGCACCGAAATCTTGGCAGCGACGCCGGCTCTACCGACGCAACCCCGACGCCGGCGCGGTGTGGGGCGACGGTCGGTGGGATAACCGACGCCGGGGTGACATCCACCACACCGTGTGCTCTTACACTTCACATCACCACCATCATTCACCATCACTATTATCATCGCCAAAACTATTTCCGGACCACCTCCATCACTTTAACTATCACAATTACTCTCCCTTTTGCCACCCCACAAAGTGCGGCACATCAACGACAACTAAAAAATCTCCGGCAATCCTAACTTTTCAGATCTACTCCGTTTTACCCGAAACCATGTAACACCACCTACACCATAAGAGTCTTCTAGCTTTTTTTGAACACCCCTTAAAATTTTCATTAAATTCCGGCCGCCTGAGATCCTTTACGCGCCGCCACGCGTTTTGCCGAAATTATTTTGTCTTGCCGGGTTCTTCTTTTTTTCGACTCGTTTGATATCTCCGCTATTTTTACGTTTTTTATTCTTTATGTTTATTACCGGCGGTGGTTGTTACCGACGCTGGTTCCCGGTGCTGTTTTTTGCCCGTTAATATATCTGATTTTTTTTTTTACTTTTCTAGAAAATGTTAAATCTAATGGTTATTTGTAATGGTTTGCTTGATCGGGTCGCTGATGGTGGCCGTGGCAGGTGGATTATGGTGGCAGTGGCGGTAGCAGGTGGTGGTTGGTGTTGGAGTGGTGGTGATGGTGGCAGGAGGTAGGAGGATGATGGTGATAGAAGGTGTGTATTCTTTGTGGGAGAAGTAGTGATTATTAAGTGTTGGATGTATAAAGGGTATGTTTGGCAAAATTAGCTGGAAGCTGTAAGCGTTTAGCTGCAGGTGTTTAGCTGAAAGCGTTTAGCTGCACGCGTTTAGCTGAAAGCGTTTAGCTGAAGCTTTTTAAATGTATTTAATTGTTTGGCAAAGTAGCTGGATGTGATAACCCGGAAATTTTTGACCAAATTTAAACTTAATCTTTAACGTTTCCGACACGATAAGCAAAGTCTATAAAGTTGAATCTCAAAATTTTTGAACTATTCAATTACCTTTCAATTGTTCTCAACGATTCGCGAACAATTATAGGTAAATACATACATATATATACCATAACTTGAAAACGTAACAAAGTGTGGAGTATATGATACTTTGCATTAAACTTATTGGTTTGATTATCTGATTGATATATTTAGATACAGAGTTAAAAGATTATGCCAAATGATTGAATTAAAAGATAATTATTGAGTCCCTTAAGGATTATGATATTATTACGGGTCTCTGTTGTAAGGTCCACGTTGATTTGGGAAATCATTCATTCTTAACGGTATTCGGAATAAATGGTAAAGTGTTTGTTTAAATAACGTAATTTGGACACATACAATAATAAGGAATATCAACTGTTGGAATTAGATATATGAATAACTTGCGATATGTATTTTAAAACGTGTTTATTAATATCGACAATATATATTTAACAATACGATAAAATATAATATTAACTTGGTCATAAAAACGAATTGTTATTATATATATATTAACAAATAGCGAGACGATGATTTATAGAAGTAAATGATCAAAATACTCGAAAGTTTAAGATATACTTTGAGTGGTATAGTTTAGGGATAATTTAAGGCTATATTTTGACAAAGGTACGTGACACGAAATGTAAAATACAAGTTTTCTCAGCGTACGAAAGGACATTTGAAAAACCGGAACCGGGACATAAGTCGAGTGATGACGTACGACTTATCGGAACAAAAATTACAAGTCAACTATGCATGTGAATTTAATATAATATATAATTAATTATATAAATTAAATATATTATATATATGATATAAAATTATGTCGACAAACAAAAAGTTAAAAATTTGTGAGCTGGATCAGAGGGCCATGCGATCGCATGGCCTTGAAGCACAAATCCCATGCGATCGCATAGGGTGCTTTTTCAGAAAAGGTACTATAAATTCAATTGTTTTGCTCGAACATCACACACACTTACACAGATATAGATATATACTCCGTAATATTTATATTATTATTATTATTATTATTATTATTAATATTATTATTATAATTATTATAATTATTATTATTAAAGATTAATATTAATATTAATCTTATTATTATCAGTAGTATTAATATTATTTTTATTAGTATTATACATAAAATACTACGACGAGGTCATGTTCAAACGATTTCAAAAATGATTTTCGAGTGAATTAAAGCTAAGGAAATTATGGGTTATTGCCAAGGAGGTTATGGGTAATGTTCGGGGGTATAATTGTGAATCAAACTTAGTGTTTATCATCTCCGTTACGTCTACGTACTTTTCTACAATATTGAATCTCAATATTAATACGTAAGCATTTATATTTTATATTTTATAAATTAATAGTGTATACATATTATGCTAAATTTCGTCGTTAAACAGTTTATAATAAATCACGAATTAAATACATATATTACGGGTAAAAGGTATATGATATACATGTTTTCGGAAAGCTGGCGAAAAATCAATAACTTTTCATTTAGATATCGAATAGTTTCGAGGAACGAATCAAAAGATATGGTCAACTGAATTATAATTGACATTAATTGGAATTGCTTTTTGAATCTGCAATTAATACTTAAACAACTTGTTTACGAGATTGATAAAATGAATTTTTGAATATTACCAACCGAGTAAATGAATCCTTATATAAGGTACGTCTAGTTTGTTGAACTATTGTCAAAATTGAATTTTTGAAACAACTTTGAATAACTTTTGTATGTCAATTTCGAGTATTAGAATTGTGATACACTATGGCCTGACCTAGCTTGATAGACATTTATTGATCAACATATGTTCTCTAGGTTGAGATCTATGATTATTTGATATACCGACTTTCGGTCACATTACGATGAACAACTTTATGTGCTGCTAAGGTGAGTTTCATTTGCTCCCTTTTTAATTGCTTTTGCAATCTATATTTTTGGGCTGAGAATACATACACTTTCTTTTAAACACAATGGATACAAGTACATACTAAATTCTACACTAAGTTTGAACCGAAAATCCCTTAGCTTTGGTAACTAGTAACTGCCGGTTATAAGAACTGGTGGGCGCGAGTAATAGTATATGGATCCATAGGGCTTGATATCCCCGTCCGAGCTAGAGCACTAGCCTTTTAACGGACGTATGCTATTTGAGAAGCGTACACGTTGGTTTGCGTGTATTATTAAGATGATTATACAAAGGGTACAAATTATATATACGTTAAGTTTAGTTACCAGGGTGTTCAATTTCGTAGAATATTTTGATAAACGTTTCTGGATGAAACAACTGAAATCTTGTAATCCATCTTTATATACAGATTATACGAAACATACAAACTATGAACTCACCAATCTTTGTGTTGAAACTTGTTAGCATGTTTATTCTCAGGTTCCCTAGAAGTCTTCCGCTGTTTGCTTATATGATAGACAAGCTATGTGCATGGAGTCTTATATGGCATATTTTTCAAGAAAACGTTGCATTCACCAATTCATCATCATGTACATTATTTTGACTGCATTGTCAACGGAAGTACTATTGTAAACTATTATATACGGTGATTGTTTATATGTAGAAATCATCAGATGTCAAAAACCTTTGATTTAAATATTCATTTATGGTGTGCCTTTTCAAAGAATGCAATGTTTACAAATCGTATCATATAGAGGTCAAATACCTCACAATGAAATCAATGAATGACGTGTTCGTCCATATGGATTTGGAGCGATCGTCACAGTTGGTATCAGAGCGTTGGTCCTAGCGAACCAGGTCTTGCATGAATGTGTCTAACTGATAGTTGTTAAGATGCATTAGTAAGTCTGGACTTCGACCGTGTCTGCATGTTAAAAGTTTTGCTTATCATTTCTTGTCGGAAATTACATGCTTATCATTCTTAAGTCTAGACACGTTTTCCTGCATTTATTGCATAAATAGTGTATAGACAAAAATTCATATCTTAGCGTATCTGTTACTGTAAACTTTTCCTGATATCTTCCGAAAATTTCTCCGTGATTTATGAAATTTGGTATTATATATACATATGTAAATTATGTATTGAAGAATACCAAACTAAATTCTATAATCTAATTCATATCAAAAATCATCTCCCTAATTATACAAGATGGATCCCGTATCTAGTTCAAACTCTGACAGCTATTCTGATATGGATATTCATCTGAATTCCGAAGACAGTGTAACCGGAATGGATCAACCAATTAGCCATCATCTATTCTGGATGAATTGGGAATGGGTTCGTAGCCTACTTAATTATTGGAGACAAGAAGAAGGCGATCCCTTTCATCCACCACATTGCCCTCTTGGCGAAGAACCTGAAGCACTTACCGGCGAACCTGTTCGAGACACCATTTTCTCTCTCATTTTCAGAGTATCTCGTCACGATAATATACTATCTCAAATTCTGGATCTTATTCATCCGCTCGTCCGAACCGCCAATCATCCCAGTGTAGTAGAAGAAGTCAACGAGCTTCGTGCTCGGGTAGTGGCTTTGGAGAATATGGTGCAAAGGTTACAAACACCAGCAGCATCACCGGCATCAACAGTACCACCGACAACAACACCAACAGTACCATTACCACCACCACCAACATCCGCATCGCAAACCTCCACTTCATAATCTGTTCCACGAGCATCAACGTCATACGCACCGTAGTTACCAAGAAATACCAGCAACAATAACCGATGAAGTATTAACTCATTTCCCCTGAAAATTTTTTATGTATATTTAATATATATGAATTTTGAAATCAAAATAAATATTTTCGTACTAAGCTATTACGTGTGAATCTTAACTGGTAGGTACTACTCGGTTAGTTCATATTACTAATATGCAATGATGTACATCCTTCCTTAACAACTTAACCATTGTTAACTACAATCTCCGTTTCAACTCCATGAATTCCATTTCATAATAAACCAAGTGTATTAATCAATTACATAATTGATTTTACATTTTCAATTTCAATATACTCGAAACTTTTCAGAAAACATCATCTGTGCCTTGTAAACTTCACAAAAATTCCACGAGCACCAACATCCTTCACCGAGGAATATCAATAAAAATAAATAATGAAGTATCGATTACATTAGCGAAATACTCCGCAAAGATTATGTAATCTTTAATGTTTTAGAGATTAATCATTTCTAAGTCAAGCCGAAAATTAAATGAGCTTAATATGATATTAACTCATTAAATCTGTGTTACATCTGAAAAAAATATACATACATATATTTTCATAAAGACGGTAATAAAAATTCTTTTGTACAAAGTATTAATTGTGAAATCTTTAACGGGTAGGTAATACCCGGGAAATATATAAGTTCGCAATTATTATGTTACACTGTACATTCTTCAACTTTGATTCAAAAATTATTAACTATGCTCACAGCGATATACAATCGTTTCCATACAAATTCAATTACATATTCTGATATTGACATAGCAGAATCCAAGTCAAGATTTAACAAGTGACATCATTCTTAGATCTCTATATCTTTCAAAGCTATACTTTGACTTCAAAACGGTGAAAGATCCTTTAGCATTGTTATTACCGAAAATAATCTTGCAATTTCTTTTCAAAGTATCCAGTTTTATCACACTTCCAACCAGTCAACTTCAACTTTTCAGATTAAGCCTTATTGTAACCTTGATATATACGTTTTGTTACTGGGGAACCTTTCATGTTCCGCCACATTAGCAGTAAATTTACCAAACAACTTTATTAATCCTTGACCTTTTGAAAAATTCTTATACTCATTGAAACCCTATCATGTACTCATCCACATCTTGTAACAATAATTTCCATACCAACCACCGGGAATTAGCAATCACTATTTTGAATCTCGCAGCATTTTCTACGATAACAGTTATATATATATATATATATATATATAACATCTATCTTCTAGAATTACATATTTCGAATGTGAAGTTTCTGAAAAACACCCCAAACTACGAAACTAGTTCTACGAATTTTGGAAAAATGCTGATGAAGCAGCAAAAACTATAAACGACTTTAACAGTCGAAAGTTTGATGATAAAGAGTAGTGTGTTGGAAAAGCACAAAAAAGAGAAGGTTTGAAACTGGAAAACGGGTTGAGCAAAGTATGAAGGAAGCTGTAGACAAATCACAAGGACGAAATCTACCTTCAAAGAATCCAAATGATTCAGTGTCTGCTGAAACCATTAGTAAGAATCTTACTTCTTATTCTAAACCTTCACAGACAGATTTTCCGCATCATCCTCTGATATTAGAAATTCTAAGATATCATCGTATCTTCCATTATAAATATCCTCCATATTTCTGAAGATATTTTCATAACTATTCTTATCTGAAATCATTTATCTCTTCACGCTATCTGTGTTACATCATAAAAGAAACTATTTTAGTTTCTAATTTCTGAAAATTTCGAAAAATGGATGTTTTTGAAGTAGTGTTGGGAATTGAAGCATGAGTTAGTATAATATAATGACACTTGATCAACGTGATTATATTACAGTAAGTCATGCTGAGTTTCTAATGGAACGTGATAAAGGTTCACAGATCATACCCTCATCATGAACTATGTTACATAACTCTTTCATTCTATTTAACCTCTAAACATATCAAGAAAATATTTTTCTTGATGATTCGGTCTTTTTCGAGGTATTCTGGTAATTTGACAAGTCAGATTGTGCCATTACCGTTTCTTTCTTAGAACATTAATTATGTTCATTTCAAAATCCATACCTACGAATTTTGGACCATTATTCGCTTGACTTAAAGTCGGGAAGAGAAAACGAAAGCATGAAGCTCCGAAATATAATGAAAAATATAAAGCTCGAAAACAACCCCGAAATTACAAACCGTGTATATCAATGCGTATAGCAATATAAAGACACGGGAGAATGAAAAACAATATAACCCCAAGGTAATAGTAGAAGAAAATAACCTCCACTGGTGGCAGATGAAAAAGAAGAATGAATGATATGATAGCCAAGAAAATATCAAGAATCAGAACTGGATGAAGCATTTTCACAAATCTTTTGTAAGTTTGAAATAAGAAAGAAGATTATAGGAATGGTGAAAATAAATGAAACGGAAGAGGTTAATTTATAGCAAAATATCAGACATAGCAATCGAGGCAGATTACGCATTTAATCAAAGGAAATCCTAATTTCCTTAAATTCCGAAGAATCAAATCTTATTTAAATTATGAAGATTTTATATTCCTTAAATTCCGGAAATCAATCGTTACTACATCAAGAGATAAGACGAATCTCTATTCTCCATTTCACTCTATTACGATAACTTCTCTCATACGCTTCGAGTAATCGGATTGTTTTATCCGTATTATTCAATGGTGATAAAATTCTATTTACCAACTCATATTCGTCATGAAAACATTTTTATTGTCAGCCATGACGACCTCACTCAAATTTCGGGACGAAATTTCTTTAACGGGTAGGTACTGTGATGACCCGGAAATTTTTGACCAAATTTAAACTAATCTTTAACGTTTCCGACACGATAAGCAAAGTCTGTAAAGTTGAATCTCAAAATTTTTGAACTATTCAATTACCTTTCGATTGTTCTCAACGATTCGCGAACAATTATAGGTAAATAGATACATATATATACCATAACTTGAAAACGTAACAAAGTGTTGAGTATATGATACTGTGCATTAAACTTATTGGTTTGATTATCTGATTGATATATTTAGATACAGAGTTAAAAGATTATGCCAAACGATTGAATTAAAAGATAATTATTGAGTACCTTAAGGATTATGATATTATTACGGGTCTCTGTTGTAAGGTCCACGTTGATTTGGGAAATCATTCATTCTTAACGGTATTCGGAATAAATGGTAAAGTGTTTGTTTAAATAACGTAATTTGGACACATACAATAATAAGGAATATCAACTGTTGGAATTAGATATATGAATAACTTGCGATATGTATTTTAAAACGTGTTTATTAATATCGACAATATATATTTAACAATACGATAAAATATAATATTAACTTGGTCATAAAAACGAATTGTTATTATATATATATTAACAAATAGCGAGACGATGATTTATAGAAGTAAATGATCAAAATACTCGAAAGTTTAAGATATACTTTGAGTGGTATAGTTTAGGGATAATTTAAGGCTATATTTTGACAAAGGTACGTGACACGAAATGTAAAATACAAGTTTTCTCAGCGTACGAAAGGACATTTGAAAAACCGGAACCGGGACATAAGTCGAGTGATGACGTACGACTTATCGGAACAAAAATTACAAGTCAACTATGCATGTGAATTTAATATAATATATAATTAATTATATAAATTAAATATATTATATATATGATATAAAATTATGTCGACAAACAAAAAGTTAAAAATTTGTGAGCTGGATCAGAGGGCCATGCGATCGCATGGCCTTGAAGCACAAATCCCATGCGATCGCATAGGGTGCTTTTTCAGAAAAGGTACTATAAATTCAATTGTTTTGCTCGAACATCACACACTTACACAGATATAGATATATACTCCGTAATATTTATATTATTTATATTATTATTATTATTATTATTATTATTAGTATTATAATTATTATATTTATTATTATTAAAGATTAATATTAATATTAATCTTATTATTATCAGTAGTATTAATATTATTTTTATTAGTATTATACATAAAATACTACGACGAGGTCATGTTCAAACGATTTCAAAAATGATTTTCGAGTGAATTAAAGCTAAGGAAATTATGGGTTATTGCCAAGGAGGTTATGGGTAATGTTCGGGGGTATAATTTTGAATCAAACTTAGTGTTTATCATCTCCGTTATGTCTACGTACTTTTCTACAATATTGAATCTCAATATTAATACGTAAGCATTTATATTTTATATTTTATAAATTAATAGTGTATACATACTAGTGCTCGAGTGTATATATTTATACATGCTTGTATGCTAAATATCATCGTTAAACAGTTTATAATAAATCACGAATTAAATACATATATTACGGGTAAAAGGTATATGATATACATGTTTTCGGAAAGCTGGCGAAAAATCAATAACTTTTCATTTAGATATCGAATAGTTTCGAGGAACGAATCAAAAGATATGGTCAACTGAATTATAATTGACATTAATTGGAATTGCTTTTTGAATCTGCAATTAATACTTAAACAACTTGTTTACGAGATTGATAAAATGGATTTTTGAATATTACCAACCGAGTAAATGAATCCTTATATAAGGTACGTCTCGTTTGTTGAACTATTGTCAAAATTGATTTTTTGAAACAACTTTGAATAACTTTTGTATGTCAATTTCGAGCATTAGGATTGTGATACACTATGACCTGACCTAGCTTGATAGACATTTATTGACCAACATATGTTCTCTAGGTTGAGATCTACGATTATTTGATATACCGAGTTTCGGTCACATTACGACGAACAACTTTATGTGCTGCTAAGGTGAGTTTCATTTGCTCCCTTTTTAATTGCTTTTGCAATCTATATTTTTGGGCTGAGAATACATGCACTTTATTTTAAACACAATGGATACAAGTACATACTAAATTCTACACTGAGTTTGAACCGAAAATCCCTTAGCTTTGGTAACTAGTAACTGTCGGTTATAAGAACTGGTGGGCGCGAGTAGTAGTATATGGATCCATAGGGCTTGATATCCCCGTCCGAGCTAGAGCACTAGCCTTTTAACGGACGTATGCTATTTGAGAAGCGTACACGTTGGTTTGCGTGTATTATTAAGATGATTATACAAAGGGTACAAATTATATATACGTTAAGTTTAGTTACCAGGGTGCTTAATTTCGTAGAATATTTTGATAAACGTTTCTGGATGAAACAACTGAAATCTTGTGATCCATCTTTATATACAGATTATGCGAAACATACAAACTATGAACTCACCAACCTTTGTGTTGACACTGGTTAGCATGTTTATTCTCAGGTTCCCTAGAAGTCTTCCGCTGTTTGCTTATATGATAGACAAGCTATGTGCATGGAGTCTTATATGACATATTTTTCAAGAAAACGTTGCATTCACCAATTCATCATCATGTACCTTATTTTGACTGCATTGTCAACGGAAGTACTATTGTAAACTATTATATACGGTGATTGTCTATATGTAGAAATCATCAGATGTCAAAAACCTTTGATTTAAATATTCATTTATGGTGTGCCTTTTCAAAAGAATGCAATGTTTACAAATCGTATCATATAGAGGTCAAATACCTCGCAATGAAATCAATGAATGACGTGTTCGTCCATATGGATTTGGTGCGATCGTCACATTTGAGCTGTTATAAAATAAATAAAATGACAAAAATGGACACTAGAAAAAATACTTAAATATCATTATTTTAGTGTAATAAAACATAGTCATTACCAAATAACCGAAAACATATATAATACTACTAATAACAGAAAACATATATAATACTACTAATCATTAATGACGATCATTCCATATTGAAGTAGCAATACTGTTACGAACATGTTTCATTTCATTCCTTCTTCCTTCAAATAGTCCTTCGGTGCGTGTGTCATGATTATTAACATCATTAAGCTCATCTCGTGGTATATAATTTGGATGTTCATCGATTATCGCAAACATGATATCTTCTTGACTATTAGTACAAATGTAGTTATGCAATGCAAATGTAGCAGTGATAACATCAATTTGTGTTTGCACACTAAACCTTGGCATTTCACTAAGTATGTGAAACTGTTTCTTCAAAATTCCGAATGACCTCTCAATATAACTTCGTAGAGATGAATGTGAACAGTTGAATGCTTCTTGCATATTATTTGGGGGCTCTTTTTGAAATTTTGAAAACTCGATTATATCTATAGTTTCTATTAAAATCCTATAATGATGATGTCATTATTAGGCTATTTCCTTTGTTAATAAAAAATCAAAAATAAATAGAAAAAAATATAAGTAATCTTGATGATGTCATTAACATTAATTAAATATTTTATTATTTATTTAGGATTTTTATCATATATACCCTTCTTAACTTTAATAATAACATATTTACCCACTTAAATATGATTATATCATGAGCCCATTTTAAACATATAAACTCATCATATTTGCTCATTTATTCAACCTTAATGTGATACGTCTTTATGCCCTAATTTTTTTAGCGGGAATTATTCATGCTTGCTTTTTTTCTTCTCCGAGCTATGTACTATGATATTAACTACCATAATCAATACATGCTAATCATCTAATCCTCAACGGTATAAAGCTATTATAAGGTGAGAATACATAATGTGATCACTATCAGGTATCTTTATATATCTTTAGCTGACTGAATTTTTTTTATTGTTGTTAATTTCTCTTAATTGATAGGCTACGGATACTATAAATCAAGTTTCGTCAATATGTTTGTAAAAACAATGACAAGTTTCTTAGTCGGAATATGTGGTTCAACGGGTCATTAAACTAAATGACTTTAGCATTTACGTTCACTTAATACATAAAATACATCATTAAACTGTTTCATTTAAACAAACTCGTGAATTCACAGGTCATTTCACTAGTTGTTATATATATCTCTAACTAATGAATATAAAATTGGGCGGCCCATTTACTAGTTGATTATATTGATGATAAAAATAAAAATGCTATCGATTATATTAATCCACATATTGATATATCTCTATCTTAACTGAATGAGTCAAAATATTGCACTACGTGGAATTACGTGGAAGAGGTACTACAATTTGAAGGGTAGTCACATAGACACCAAAAGCTCCTATTATATCTTAAACGCTAGTTGTTGAAGCGTTTCATCAACGAGCTTATTAGAGCTTTTTCAATCCCAGCAACAGCTTTAATTTTTCATAACCAAACGAAGCTTTTTGTTAGATATTAGCTTTTTCAAAAAAGCTAAAAGCTAAAAGCTCTAAAAAGCTTCAAAAAGTTCGTTCCCAAACATACCCAAAGACCAAAATGCCCCTGAAGGGTAAAAAGACTGTAGTACCCTCGTGAACAGTAACATCTCATGAGGTTGAGTATATTTAGATAATGTGTATGATGTATGTTAGTGAAAAATGATGAATGAATGATAAGAAATAATGCTAGATATGTTACTATTGTGACAATTTGTTAATTTGAAAAAATGTGTTATGGGTTGAAGGTGTCGTGTTAGGATATTTTGTCGACAAAATTTCATTCCTCGTCTCTGAACTTTACATCAAATTTGACTCATCGTCCTTTTATTTTGTGCATCCCTCGTCCCTAATGTATCACAATTATACATCCATCGTCCTCTCGTCTAGTTTCTGTCAATTTTGATCGTTAACTTATGTCACATGACAAGCACATGAGGGTATTTTAGTCATTTCGTTGTTTTCTTCCCAGTTTTGTTTTATCATCTATAGACACAAAATGTACTACTAGTGCAACACATAGTAAAAGTACTCTATTATTAAAAAATCAAATACCCAAATTTTAAAAGACACCCCAAATACGTATATGAACTTTCTTCTTGCAACAGAAACAAATCGAGTTGAATTCATCTTCAACCTTCATTCATCTTCAACATCTAAAACCTACGAATTAGGTGTTTATCATTGAGAGGTCATAACTTTTAACAGAGTTTAAATCCGTGATTAGCAATAAAGACCGAACCTTCGTGATCTATTAAATCAGATTAACAGGCACTATTTAACAAGATTTGATCTCGTGTTCATCTTCGTATGAATATTCAAGCTCGTTTTGATCTCCGACACAAATCAGCAACTTTAAGATCAAATTGAGCAGAGATTTTGAATCATAATCATTCACTTTAACTTCGTGATACCTCAATTTGGAGTGAATAACATCACAAATTCCTAAATTGAAGAGTCAACAATTTAAAATAAAAAGTCAACCGATTTTTTGGGTACAAATTCGTGAGATTCATGATTTTACAGGTGTTAAATCGATTTGCTGAGCATTCGGTAATGATTTTGCAACATGTTTTGGGTTGAACTCAACAGCTGAATCACATCAATACCGAAAATCAAATTTTTCATGTGTTCATGAAGAACTTCGACTGTTCATCATTGATTTGTCAACTTTGTAATGTTTTGGATCTGCCATAACCACCATCGGTTTATAATTGTTTGTTATTATGGTTTACGTAGGAGATGACAAAATGAAAAAGGGATCCGAATGAAAAATGGATCGTGTGAAGAATTGGGGGAGAAAACCCTAAATTGATCTGGGTTCAGTTGTGAAGAATTGGGGTTTATATCATAGAAGAAGATAAAATAATGACAAAAATACCCCTACATGATATGCACGTGATAAGAGGTAATGACTGGTTTTGACAGAAAGTAGACGGGAGGACAAGGGATGTAGATTTTTGATACATTAGGGACGAGGAATGCACACAAAAAAAGGACATAGAGTTAAATTTGATGTAAAGTTCAGGAGCGAGGAATGAAATTTTGTCTATTTTATCACAAACATGCTATTATCCTTTAATGTAACCACTTAAATAACAAAACAACGTGATAACAAAACAACGTGATTTGATGACAACTACAAAACGAGCATATTGTACTACCCTTCTTTTGTAAAGCTCAAATTTCTATTAACAGAAGGAATACAGTATTTAAATGGACTCTCAATATCTATAGTACATAATTTTAATTACATGCATCTTTTCTTCTCTTTATTTTTTTTCGAAAAATACGAATACTCACATAGAAACGATGTCATTTTTCAAAGGAAAATGTCGTCAACAGGAAATACAAAAGGACAAGGAGAAAATGGAGAAGCTCGCACCTAGAACGTAACCATCTAAACAAAAATTATATATAAACGAGTCTCCCTAACATCCCAAAAAAACTACAAACATACTAATAAAAAAAAACGAGAAAAACATGTAAACACAAGGAATGAAACCAAGCGATAAACATAGGACGGACCACACCAAACAACCTCGAGGACCCGCCTTTTTCAATTTTTCATTAACCATATTTTTCAGAGAATTTTTCCCTGACTGAATCTCAATCTTGTAGGACAACACATTATCTCCATTAACCATGTTATCTTCTCTATCTATTACCAATTATGCAAATTTAATAGTTACGTGTACAATCATATTACATCACCTGTCTTCTTCGAATTGATCAGTTTCAATCTTGGATTTGAATAATCACACACCTTAAGTCTCTTTTCCACTCCTTGAAGTCGATCTTCAATATGGGACTATTAAAATACAATGCAAATTTAGAATAATATGGAATTAGTAAATGTATATGGGTAAAATATCTAGATATTAATATGTATAAGAAAATATCTAGATATTAGAATATGAGAGAAAAATCTAGAAATTGAAATGTAAAAGAAAAATCTAGATATTTGTAGGTTGTAGAAATATCTAGATATTTATATATCCATGGAAATATCTAGGTTCTAGAATGTTCCATGGAGTAGTATAAATATGGGGGGAGATTTCATGTGTGAAGTTGTGAAAAGAGTGAGTTGAGAAGTAGTGAGAGTTGTGAAGAAGTGAGAAAAGAGTGAGTTAGAGAAAGAACGCTTACAAGTAGCGAGTAGAAAGAAAGTGTGGTGAGTGAGTAATATTGTAATTACATTTTGTATTAATAAAAGTGTTCTTTGTTAAGTTTCCCGATTAAGCCTTAGTTTGTGTTTAAGTTCTTAGTGCACTTGTGTTATTTTTATTATATGGTCGGCTCTGCCGCCTAAGTGATATATGGTCGGTTATACCGCCTGAACGATATATGGTCGACACTGTCGCCTAAGTATTATTGTGCACTAAGGATTTATAAAATTAAAGGCTAATCAACGTCAAAGTGTTGGTGTAGTGAGTCTAGTATAACCTAGATCCTCTATAGTGGGTGTGTTGGGCTCGTCGAAGCTTCCAACAATTGGTATCAGAGCGGGTCGTTCGGGACCATTGCTAGTGGAGGTACTCATCAGTAAACGTTGGACGTTTACATCGACTTGTTTTCACCAAGGCTCTAAGGGAGATTCTGTCGGAGCACAGTTAGGAACTGTGAAAGCTCATCGGTCAGGGACCAAGCTTATTGGACGTTGGACGTCATGATGGCAGATCTTGCAAGTACGAGCAGTGGAATCAAGAGTCTCAATAACCACAACTATGGTTATTGGCGGACTTGCATAGAATCCTACCTACAAGGACAGGATTTATGTGAAATAGTTGCTGGCAGTGACACAACGCCTCCACCGAAAGAAAATGCCGAAGCCTTTAGAAAATGGAACATCAAGGCCGGGAAGGCTTTATTTATATTGAAGACTACAATCGAGGAGGATCTATTGGAGCACATCCGTGACGAGAAAACACCAAAGGCGGCTTGGGAAACTTTTGAAAAATTATTTTCAAAGAAGAATGAAGCACGCCTCCAGCTCTTGGAAAATGAGCTCGCGGGTATCTCACAAGGAAGTCTGTCTATTTCTCAGTATTTCACCAAGGTGAAATCTATCTGCCGTGAGATATCTCAACTTGCTCCTGAAGAGAAAGTGAGTGAAGCAAGGATGAAGAAAATTATCATCCACGGCCTAAGATCCGAATATAATGGATTTATAGCCGCTGTGAGAGGATGGCCTACTCAACCATCATTAATAGAGCTGGAGAATTTATTGGCTAACCAAGAGGCATTAGCCAAGCAGATGAATGAAGTGAGCATAAAAGGCGAAGAAGAAGCACTCTTCACCAATAAGAAGAAAACTATGTCTCGAAGACAAGAAGTGACGAAAGAAAGACATGCATATGGAGGCAAAAGTCATCTAAAATCAAAAGGCAACGCTTCAGGGGGAGCTCAACAAGGAAGAAGAGATCATCGCCAACAATACGGGGAAAATGATAAGAGAAAGAATGGTGAATGCTTCAATTGTGGCAAGAAGGGTCATTTTGCTCGAAATTGTAGATTCCCCAAAAGGCGAACTTTCGAAGGAAATGTGGCCGCCACAAGAGATGAGAAGAAAGAGGTCACATTCGAAGCATCCATTAATGAGAAAACATGGGATGCAGAATCTGGACTCTCTGTTGAAGCTGACATAGATGATCAAGCTCTTACAACAACTTTAAAGTCAAAAATAAACTACAAAGATGATTGGATCATCGATTCTGGGTGCTCAAATCATATGACCAATAATGAGACGAAGCTGCAAGAAATGGAGGATTACAAAGGAAAAAAAGTCGTGTTGACAGCCAACAATTCAAGGTTGTCTATTTCTCACATTGGAAAGACAATAATTTCAAGTGAAAGTGACTCTCATAAGCTCCAACTCGAGAAGGTGTATCTTGTCCCTGGCCTAAAGAAGAATTTACTGTCAGTACCACAATTGACAGCAGAAGGAAATTATGTGCTCTTTGGACCAGAAGATGTGTATGTATTCAAGAGAGTGAATGTGGTTGGCAATCCAATTATGCAAGGAAAAAGAATAGAGTCGGTCTATGTACTATCTGCTGAAACAGCATATGTGGATAAGACTCGAAAGAATGAGAAGGCTGATCTGTGGCATGAACGTCTTGGGCATGTGGGATACAATAAGTTAAAGGAGATGTGTAAGACCCAAATATTTATTGTACATAATGTATTTATGGTGTACGATGCGTGTATGAAGTGTACGAGACATGTACGTGTTGCTTGCTCGAACGTCGAAGAAAACTGGACGTTGTTTGGAGTCACAAGGTGTGTACGTACCTTTTCAACCCCAAATAAAGTTTGTGTTGATGTTTCAAAGCCTTACCATTGGAAAGAAAATCTTATTACGTTTCCAACGATATTTGATTCATCGAAAACGGAGTTACGGTCAAAAAGTTATGGCCAAAACAAGTTTGCTGAAGTTCAGATGAAACAGGCAAATGCCGCGGCGCGACCAGAATGGCCACGGCGCGACAAATGCCTATTTTGAGGGTCAGAAAGCTTAAAAAAGTGATCTAAAACCACCCTTTGGGCCACGGCGCGACAAACCTGCTCCGCGGCGCGACAATAGGCACGTTCTGGTACTTTTCAGCCTTTTAATGAGTTAAATGAGGGGCAAAGTTGGTATTTCACATATGGACGGGTCTTTGGATATAAAACTGATCCTAATCTTATCTAAACCTCATTTCCTTCTCATTTCTTCCCTCCCACTCACACCCCAAACCCTAGAGAGAGAGTAAAGGGTTTAGAGAGAGAAAGCTCGAATCGGGGATGAAGAAGAGTGATTCGGGTCGGGTCTCAAGAGTTAAAGTTGTTCTCCTCGTTCACGGCTACGTTGTGATAGTGATGGTAAGTTATAACTCCGAAATTCATCTTTATGATTTGGTATTCAAGTTAGGGTTTTTAGCTTTTTAGTTGTAAAACCCATTTAGATGATGAAGTGGGTTTATGGAAACTAGTTATTTTTGATACATGGCGGGTTTTGGGTTGATTGACGTTTTGACCATGATTAGGCTTTGGTTTTGGGTGTAATCACTTAGTTTAGTGATTTTGGAAGCGTTGGAACCCTTTTGGGTGTATTCGAGTTGACTAATTTTGAAATGGGTCAAAATTAGGGTTTATGTGTCAAAGTGGGTTTCGAGTGATGAAATTATGAGTTTGGGTCTTGCGTATGTTGGTTAAACGTTAGAACATTTGTGTTGACTTGGTTTTTGGGTGTAAACCCTAATTTAGGTCAAAACGGGTCAAATGGGCATTTCGGGACAAGTAAGCTCGATTCGTTGTCAAATTAAGTTTTAAATCAAGTTTTGGTAAATCAAGTAGGTAAATACTTGATTTAAGTGTTAGTGGTTGTCTTGGAAATATAATCACTAGTCGTTAGTGATTTTGGGGCGTTTTATGACTTTGGTCAAAATGAGCAATTTGAATTGGGTCAAAATTGAGGATGACACTAATTTGGATTAATTGGATGTTAAACACTTTTGTTGAGTGTTAAATGATGCTTTTCATGTAATTACTCGCGAGAAGTGATTTTAGGTTAAAATTTGGTGTTTTAGCAATAAAGTCAAACTTGGTCAACCATGGAATGGGTTTTGTGTAAAATACGAGCTAGTATGCGTTTAAAGGTTAAAGTTGACATAATTGGGTATTTCGAGAACGCGGGAACTAGTCTCGCTAGTTTTGGACCTTCGGGTAGCGTTAAAAGTGCAAAAGGGTATATTTTGCACTTGTTGTTCATTTGGGCGGGTCGAGAGTCCAAATGGGGTTGTATGTTGATTATGTGTATGCCTATATGCGTATTATAGGTAAAATCTTGCTCGGTTGCGTGTGGTGAAGATTTCGTGCATGGTTTGTAATGCTCGAGTTCACGAGGTGAGTGGAATAATTATATGCGTAGGTATATAATATATTTATTTGTGGTAGCGTGAGATGTGAAGTGTCGAGGTGTTAAGACACCACGTTTCACGTGACGAGTGAAGCATCGAGGTGTTAAGATGCCACTCGAGGTGAAGCATCGAGGTGTTAAGATGCCACCTAGGAGTGAAGTGTCGAGGTGTTAAGACGCCACTCCATGTTAAAGGGTGAAGTGTCGAGGTGTTAAGACGCCACCCGAGGGTGAAGTATCGAGGTGTTAAGATGCCACCCGGGGGTTAGTGATACGAGGTGCTAAGTACACTAATGGATGTTATGAACACCAATGGGAAATTCGAGTACCATCCCTTGTACGATTGGTTAACCATGGTTATTGTGTTGTAGTGTAGCATACTATATTGTTCGTGTTATATATATGCTATTGTTGTGCTAGCTTGTGGTATTGGAGGTTTATAGCTTTGTATTGTGATGATAAGCTATTTGTGTTGCTAGCATGTATGCGGTATGTGAGTAAGTGTTTGCAATTAGGTATATTATATATGTATGTGTATAATTATTGCATTCACTAAGCTTTATGCTTACCCCTCTCGTTGTTTACCTTTTTACAGGTATTGTGATTATGAAGCTAGCTAGTTGTAGACTAGATGCTTAGGAGCGCTTGGGCTCGACGGGGTAGCTTTTGGATATTTGGACGCGGATGGGGGATTTGGTAGTCCCCGAGATTATGCTCTTGGTATTGGGTTGGGTTATTGAGTCTTAACCCGTATTTCTTGTGATCGGGTCATTATTACAAATGATTTTGTAAAGTGTAATTTGTGTGCCAAGGGTCATGATAGATTGTTAAACGTATCCTTATGATGTTATGTTTCGATTAAAACAGAGTTGAAAATGTATTATATTAATGGGACCTAACTAAATAAAAAAAAAAATGTACTCTGTTTTTGGTTAAATGGATTTGGGTTGTTACAAGATGATGGTGAAACGCATAGTAAATGGGCTTCCTCAAATTGATATCCGAACAGATACAATATGTGCTGGATGTCAATTTGGCAAAGCTCACCAATTGCCATTCAAGGAGTCAGCGCATCAGTCCAAGACACCACTAGAGCTAATACACTCAGATGTCTTCGGACCAGTGAAACAAACATCACTTGGAGGTATGAAATATATGGTGACATTCATTGATGACTTCTCAAGATATGTGTGGGTTTACTTCATGAAGGAGAAGTCGGAGACTTTTCTGAAGTTTAAAGAGTTCAAGAACAAGGTAGAAAGTGAGCTCAATACTAAGATTCGATGCTTACGCACAGATAATGGAGGAGAATATTTATCAACCGAGTTCAATATCTATCTTGAGAAGCACAAGACCAGAAGGCAATTAACTTGCCCTAATACTCCACAACAGAATGGAGTGGCAGAACGTAAGAATCGTCATCTTGCTGAAACTTGTCGAAGTATGCTTCATGGTAAGAATGTACCAGGAAGATTTTGGGCCGAATGTATGAGGACGGCGTCGTACGTGATTAACAGACTCCCACAAACAAAGTTGGGGTATATTTCACCTTATGAAAAATTATGGAAGATCAAGCCAACCGTCAACCATCTCAAGGTTTTTGGATGTGTATGTTACGTCTTCGTACCAGATCATCTACGAAGCAAATTTGATAAGAAGGCAATCCGATGCATTTTTGTCGGTTATGATGAATCAAGAAAAGGATGGAGATGTTGTGATCCAAATACTGGAAAGTGTCATACTTCAAGAAATGTGGTATTTGATGAAGCTTCTTCATGGTGGTCACCTCAAAAGATAGAGCTTCCAGAATCTCATGGATTAGAAGAAGGTCCAGAAGAAAAAGAAGAGCCTAAAGAGCAGGTATTGGATCCAATAAAAGAAGGAGAAGGGTCGTACTCTAAGGAAACGAGTCCATGGAAAACTGGGGTACATCAATCTACATCCGAAGAGGTTCGTCCAAGCCAAATGGATGCCGAGGAGCATGTGCAAGAATTACGGAGATCAACAAGGCCGAGGCAACCTAATCCGAGGTATGCCAATGCTGCTCATGTGGATGAATCAATACCTATTGAGCCTTCCACTTATGAAGAAGCAGCACAAAGTCAAGAATGGCGGAAAGCAATGGAAGAAGAAATTAATGCATTAAAAGAAAACCAGACATGGAGTTTAGTTCCAAAGCCAAAAGATGTAAAACCAATATCTTGTAAATGGGTTTACAAGGTGAAGACTCGATCAGATGGCTCCATTGAAAGGTATAAAGCTCGACTTGTTGCTAGAGGTTTTTCTCAACAATATGGGCTGGATTATGAAGAAACGTTTAGTCCAGTGGCGAAGATCACAACAATTCGAGCTCTACTAGCTTTAGCCGCTAGCAAATCTTGGAAGCTGTGGCAGATGGATGTCAAGAACGCTTTCTTACATGGAGAACTTGACAAAGAAATTTATATGGAGCAACCAAGAGGCTTTGAGAACAAGTCCCATCCTGACCATATCTGCAAATTAAAGAAAGCACTATACGACTTGAAGCAGGCTCCAAGAGCTTGGTACGGGAAGATTGGCGAGTTTTTAGTAAAAAGTGGTTTCACAGTTGCTCCTTCAGATTCTAGTTTATTTGTGAAACACGGTCAAGGAAAACTAGCCATAGTGCTAGTATACGTGGATGACTTAATCATCACGGGAGATCATTATGAGGAGATTCAAAGAACAAGGGAGAATCTTTCTATCAGATTTCATATGAAGGAGCTTGGAGAACTCAAACATTTTCTTGGACTCGAAATAGAGCAGAAAAGAGAAGGATTATTTCTGGGACAACAGAAATATGCGCGAGATCTTTTACAAAAGTACGGAATGCTTAATTGCAAACCTATCTCAACTCCGATGGATCCGAATACAAAACTACGAGCAGATGAAGGAAAAAGTCTTCAAGATGTTACCATGTATCGAAAGATGGTCGGAAGTCTTATTTATCTCACACTAAGCCGGCCAGACATATCTTATGCAGTTGGAGTGGTTAGTCGATACATGAGCAATCCGAAGAAGCCTCATCTTGATGTTGTACGACGCATCTTAAGGTATGTTAAAGGCACTATTAACTTTGGCATTTTGTACAAGAAAACAAAAGAATGTCACGTGACTGGATATTGTGACGCTGATTACGCTGGAGACTATGATACACGACGGTCAACAACTGGATACATGTTTAGTCTTGGATCAGGAGTAATATCATGGTGCAGCAAGAGACAACCAACAGTATCCTTGTCAAGCACTGAAGCAGAATATCGATCGGCATCGTCAGCAACACAAGAAATTACATGGTTGAAACAACTAATGGAAGATCTTCATCAATCAATAGACTATCAAGTAGAGCTTTTCTGCGATAACCTATCAGCTATACGTCTAGCAGAGAATCCAGTCTTTCACGCAAGAACAAAACATATAGAAGTACACTATCACTATGTTCGCGAGAAGGTCCTTGAAGGGGAGATCAAGATGGTGCCAACAAAGACAGATGAACAGGTAGCAGATATATTCACCAAGAGCCTAAGTAAACCGAAGTTTACAAAATTCAGAGAAGCACTTGGAATGGTCTGCAAAACATCGTTGGAAGAAAATTTGCATTGAGAGGGAGTGTTAAAATACAATGCAAATTTAGAATAATATGGAATTAGTAAATGTATATGGGTAAAATATCTAGATATTAATATGTATAAGAAAATATCTAGATATTAGAATATGAGAGAAAAATCTAGAAATTGAAATGTAAAAGAAAAATCTAGATATTTGTAGGTTGTAGAAATATCTAGATATTTATATATCCATGGAAATATCTAGGTTCTAGAATGTTCCATGGAGTAGTATAAATATGGGGGGAGATTTCATGTGTGAAGTTGTGAAAAGAGTGAGTTGAGAAGTAGTGAGAGTTGTGAAGAAGTGAGAAAAGAGTGAGTTAGAGAAAGAACGCTTACAAGTAGCGAGTAGAAAGAAAGTGTGGTGAGTGAGTAATATTGTAATTACATTTTGTATTAATAAAAGTGTTCTTTGTTAAGTTTCCCGATTAAGCCTTAGTTTGTGTTTAAGTTCTTAGTGCACTTGTGTTATTTTTATTATATGGTCGGCTCTGCCGCCTAAGTGATATATGGTCGGTTATACCGCCTGAACGATATATGATCGACAATGTCGCCTAAGTATTATTGTGCACTAAGGATTTATAAAATTAAAGGCTAATCAACGTCAAAGTGTTGGTGTAGTGAGTCTAGTATAACCTAGATCCTCTATAGTGGGTGTGTTGGGCTCGTCGAAGCTTCCAACAGGGACATCTGATGGTGATCCATAAATGAGTCATCATCCGAAGATTGCTTAGGATATCTTCATATATCGATCTTCTTTTTTCCAATGTTGCATGAACGAAGCTATTCTTTCACTTTCGAATAAGCTATAACAAAACGTATCTTAATGCCAGATAGATTCAGTCTAACTCCAAATCTAACTCCATAGGACTCACTGATAAGATAGCCGAACTGATGGCATTACAGATCCTAACTAAAGGATTACCCTTTATGTTTCACTAACTAATAAACTCCTTACATTTCCTAATTTTTAGTGAAGGAATTAAGGAATGAAATACTCATTTTTTTCACACAAGAATATAAGGGTGATAAGACCACTTTCAACTATGACATATTTCCACTGACACATCAGCGCTACATCAACTTTTTCTCACAAGTTCCTAACCATTTTCTCTCATGACATTCCCATAACACACCACTACCAACAATGACATACTCTCTCCTCATTATATACCTCATAAAATTAATCAAATAAAATAAGGTACAAGTTTATTAAGCAAGAGTACAAATATATATTGTAGAATTAAGTGAAGAAAGAGAAAAGCTTCGTCCTCACCATAGTTTAAAAAAACGGCGATTTTCGAATTCTACGTTTAGGAACGAACGCCTCAAAGGCCAATTAAAACGTACGCCTCAAATGGGAGATGCGGTCCGATTTTGGTATGAGGCGGTTCGATTGAAGAGACGTGCGCCTCATGTTCAAACGAAAAATCGGTCTCTAACCCGCTAATTACTAGGTCAACCCGCCGGTCAACGGCAATCAAACGGCGGTCAACGGAGTCGGAAAACTTAAAACTTGCCGGAAACGAGAAAAGATGAAGGAAAACAGAAAAAAAAAAAAGAAGATGAGGGAGGAAGGAAGGATTTAGACCTGGTAACGTTGATGTTTCATTAAAAGAGAAGGAATAAGAAACATACCTGAGTCAGATTTAGACGGTGGTGGTGGTGGCGCAGGTGGTGATGACGGCGGCAAAGATTGCGGCGATGGTCACTGCCGTTCGTTACCACCATTCAAGAATACACGTTCTTTTCTACTTTATTGAAATTTTTGCTCTTCATTTAGTTATAGGAAGGGAAGATAGAAAAGAAGCAGATCTAAATCTAGTCTAGATCTAAATCTAGTCTAGTGTTTATCTACGGAGTATTATATCATTATATATATATATATTTAAGATATTTTAATTTCTTTTATCAAATATCAATTACAGCCCCTAAACTTTTATTAAATTTGAATAACAAGAACAAACTTAATATACACTAGTTCAACTTTAATAAAATGACAATAACAGCCCCTATTATTAAAAGATATATATTACTATTAAAAAGTCAATAAAAGTCAACTCCGCCTCGAACGTACGCCTCGGTTCGCCTCGAGGCATACGCCTCGCCTCATAGAGGGAAAACGCCTTGAGGCATGTTTCCGTTTTTTTAAACCTTGGTCCTCACTTATGCTATATGATGAAAAATTTGAGCACGGGCATGGTTTGTGCCTTGAGAGCGGATCATAGCACATACAATGCCAATGAAGCCCTCCATAATATGACCGAGGGCGGCTCCCAAACATGACCATTGAGAGTGGTCTAACAGGTTCTCATTAACGGATGAAGCGAGGGTGGGCCCCTTCATCACCGTATCTTGAACGGATTAAGGTGATGATATATCCATCATCATTTTTACTTCTTCCACCACAAATGTACATTAACATGTTGTACTGTATAATATGTTAATGCACAGTTGTGGTGGAAGAAGTAAAAATGATGTGGATATATCACTCTCCGATTAGGAAATGGATGTCTAACTGATGAAATTAGGCATCCATATCATTTTCGGTTACTATAATCAAGTTGTTTCAATTAGAAAAAACCCCAATTTTCAAATACAATCATACGAACCTACCTAATTTCACAATTGCAAGTTATATAGATATATGTACATAAATGATGCAGTATAAGAATACCTTAGTATCAATGGCTTTGAAGACAACACCATATGTACCTTCTCCAAGAACCTCACGTTTCAGGTATCGATCAGATACTTTTGCTGTTACTAACTGATCCAAATCCGCCATCTCTTTATCCTCAATTATGTGTTCAATTCAACAATATTCACGATAATTCAGAATTAGTAACCCTAGCATACCGATTTCTTCACACATATATATATATATGAATATATATTCACCTAAGATCCCGGGAAAATTATGGGGATTGTATGCTACTGTCTTGTCGAAGTTAAAACCCCAGAAATCAATTTTAGCAGGTAGAGATAAATAAAATTGATTTTGATTATCTAGGGGCCATTGAGGGGGAAAAAAAACTTGAGAAATTGACTTGTACCTCATGCAGGACTAGATGTACCTCGAAATTTGAACAGTCTTAATTGATTAACGGGTAAATTACCTCCTAGCAAAGCTGCAAAATTCGCTATTCGGAGATTAATCGGTCGGGACTTTGAAAAGATTAATCGGCAATTCGGGGATTAATCGGATTGTACTGTATATATTTAAATAGTATTAAATTTTACAAAATATATGTGTAAATATAGAAAAAAATCATTTTTCTCCAAAACTATAAAGTTTTAGTTTAAACTCATGTTAAAATGTTAACCATTTTTTACTTTAACCGATTATGGTTACCAAATTCGGTTTTGACCCATCAATTGACGTTGACTGTTTAATTAAACGGATTTTTGGAAATCGAAACGGATTACTCTTAAAAATGATTAATCGGAGATTAATCGGCGAGTAATCGGGTTTTTTACAACACTGCTTCCTAGTATTGATCTTTTATGGATGGATGCATTGAAAGTTTTTGGTTAAGGCTTTATTCAAATAAACAATAAAGTAGCTATGATGCGTGGAATCTGTGTAATCCTCTTAATTTGTAAGCAAAAATGGACATTAAACGTTGCATGAGATTTTTTTTTTAATGGAAAGGAAAGGAAACAGACGGATTAAAAAATAATAGTGATTCTCGAGTTTTTATTTTAAGCGGAAAGGAAAGAATAATAGATGATTAGGAAATATAGTACATTATGTTTTTGTTAAAAACACTCTCCGCCCATATTTGGACGGATTGAGAAGGATAGTAAAACACTCTCATCCTCTTTCTTTTCCATTCTTTTCAGCTCGAAAAAAACTCGAGAATACATAAACAAAATTCATAATTTAGCCAATGTTTAAGCCAAAAGGGGAAAAGCTCATATGGTTGGTTTTAAACAAAATAGAACTATACTTAAGTGTACAGTTGAGGTCAGCCGTGCAAGATCATTAGATACAAGTGCTTTAAGAGGACTTGGTTAGTCGAATGATATTGACTTGTGTTAATGACGGGGTATCGGGACTTGGTAAGTACTACGAGTACAAAGTACTTAATGAGGACTGATGCCACACGAGCGCCAACACCAAGGTTAACAAACATGAGGTGACACTAAAAGCACATTTCCAACCTCATGATTGATCAATAAAACCTAGTACCGGCCAATATTAGTATGCTATTTGTAGTAGCTTCCACAAAAGTAATTAGTTTATATAAAAGTATGTATCAGGGTGCTTCTTTTTTCATGTTCTTAAACTAATCTGGAGTAATGAGCAACATCACAAAGGCATTCATCATATATGATGGTGGTTGAGATCATAGGTTCTTACAAAAATATTGGATTTTTTATTTTTATTTTTTTTGCTTCCAAGTAAAAAGAATACAAATCATGAATTGATCAGTAAGATGAATTCATGTGGATTTGTATCATAAAACCAATCTCAACTTGATACCAATCAGAAAAAAAGAAATACAAATTATTAACAACACATCTCATGAAATTTGCAATTGATTTTCTTCAAAGAGGGTACAAAATTCCAGCAGTTCTTTTACAATGCATACATTTTTCAATATTACAAAAAATTAATAAAAACAAATTACTAGTTATATCATATATGTGACATCACAAGACAGGCAAATTACTCAGCTAATGGTTAGAGCTCATGTGAAGTGCAACTAAAGATGCATAGAACCCTTCTTTGATATTAATCGGATCATCATGTTTTCCCTTCTCAACGATCACTCCGTTCTTGACTACCGCAATCACATCTGCATTCTTAATCGTTGATAATCGATGAGCAACAACCACTGTGGTCCTGTTAACCATCACCCTATCCAGTGCATCTTGAACCACTCTTTCTGACTCAGCGTCAAGTGCGCTTGTCGCCTCGTCTAGTAACAATATCTTGGGACTCTTAACGATAGCTCTAGCAATTGCTACTCTTTGTTTCTGCCCACCTGACATTTGCACTCCTCGTTCGCCTACCGTTGTATCGTAACCCTGATGTAACGCACTTATGAACTTGTGTGCATTAGCCAACTCCGAAGCAGATATTATTTCAGCCTCGGTTGCATCACCGTCTTTACCATAAGCAATGTTGGCTCTTATCGTCTCGTTGAACAACACCGGCTCCTGGCTAACCAGACCCATTTGCATCCTGAGCCACTTTAGTTGAAATTTTTGTAATTCAATTCCGTCCAACGTGATGGTCCCCGAATCCAGGTTGTAAAACCTTTGAAGCAACTGAATAACCGTTGATTTCCCACTTCCACTTTCTCCCACCAACGCCACCGTCTTACCGCTACGGATGGTTAAGCATAGATCCCTGAATATCTGAACGTCGGGTCTTGTGGGATATTTAAAGCTAACATGACGAATCTCGATTTCACCTTTGACCGAGTCCAATTTGACTCCCGATTCATCACTTGGATCAATCTCTGACTTTCTATCTAAGATAGCAAAAACTGAGACAGCGGAACTTTTGGCTTTGCTCGAGTCTGGTGCTAACGAACTCGATTGGGACACGGCCATTGCTGCCATTGTTAAAGCGAAGAACACTCGAAATACATCTGTGAATGTAGTTATTCCAGACTCAACAAACCGAGCACCAATATAAAAGCTGGTTCCGAACATACAAAAAAGTAAGCAAAACGACACTCCAAATCCAATCCCGCTTACCAAACCTTGTTTTATCCCAGATTTCTTAGGACCCTCACATTTGATTCTATAAAGTTCCATTACTTTCTCTTCTGAGCAAAAAGACGCCACTGTCCTTATACTCCCGACTGCATCATTCGCCACCTGGCTAGCTTCCTCATACATCACCTTCGCATCAGCACTGAACCCTTTCAAGAATTTCATTTGAACGTAACCGTTAGCACTCATTAAGGGAATGAGACCGAGTATTATCAAAGCCAACTGCCAACACGCTGAAAAAGCTATGACTAAACCAGTAGTCACCGAAGATAAATCTTGAACAAGCTGAGCGAGTGCATCTCCAACCAACCCACGAACACTGGCTGCATCTGTTGACAGTCGGGCACCAACCGCACCACTTGAGTTCTCACTTTTATCAAACCAGCCGACTTCCATATTAATGACTTTTTCAAAACATAACGATCTTATTCTCCTAATTAGCTTAGATCCAGCAATAGCAAAAAAATATGATCTCCCAAGGGTAGCTATAAACGATGCTACTCCCAGTACCACAAACATTAGAGCCCAAAATCTTGAGTCCGACTTCATTTTTTGAGGCGGTTCATAAAACACTTTAATAATGCTAGCTAACAAAATGCTAAAAATGGGGAAGATTGTGCCATTAACAATTGCAGCTATCGAACCTATTATGAGAACTGGTATCTCTGGTTTGTTTAGATACGCAAGGCGACGAATTGGGACTTTGGGAGCATTTTTTGAAGATTCGCCTTCTACAATATTTGCGGGTTCAGATGTATGGACACCGATAGGTAAACCAAATGACATAGATGCAGAGAGGCGTCTACTGCTAGACGATCCTCTACTCATTGAGCGCCGGGAAGATACGGCTATTCGGCCGTAGGTGGAGTTATGAAAATCACACGTGGTGTTAAGGTCCTGATGAAGCGAGAGAAGTATGAGGGTTTATATCGTCTAGTGGCGAGTACAAAATGTACTCGTGTCTCGAAGGTTTTGAAAGCGTGCACGCGGGAAACAAGTCGGGAACATGTTGGGACATGTTTGACCGAGGTAGACGATGGTGAGAAGGAAAATCCTATTGTGGTGTGAGAGGTGATTCGAAACTCCTCTCCGGAGTCAACTATGTAAGTTGACATGGTTAGTTGCACTTGATTATTGGCCGTTTATTTGAATCGGGTTCAGGACCGAGGTGATTCAAGGTGTGTGTAGCGGTGATAACGGAGCCCAATAGTGAAAGTACGAGGTGATGGTATTTTCGGTGATGAAGAAGATAAATGTTCGTCAAGGTGAAGATTGTTGGACGGTTGTCCATAGATGACAAACATTTATTTGGTTGAGTATAATATTTGCATGAAAAATATGTGGGGTGCTAGAAAAGTTTGATTTTGCATGGTGTTTGTAAGTGGTAAAGTCAAAGAAAGAAGCAAACGTGTTTATGCTTCTTTTCACATGGATGAATGGTCAAATATTAAACTATGCAAATATTAGTGTTGGCCAAATTATTGGTGAGGAAAACGTGAATCTTTCACGTGGGTAAGAGTGAAGTCAAATAATGTGACTTATTGTATTCACATGCAACTTTCACATTATGAAGAAACAATATAAATACATCAGTATATAGTTGAGGAAAGACATCCAGAGAAAAGATCAAAGTATCACACATGTAGTAAACATAGTTGATCGATAATATCAACGGAGTGTGTTTATTTGTGAGGAAGAGTTTTATTCTTGTAAGAAGTGTAAAAGAGTGTACGGGAAACTTAGATTTGATATTAAAATCTAAGGGGCTTGGGTTTGAGTTTAACTCATAGTGTACTTTTTCTTGTACCGGGTTCTTTAATATTATAAGAATAAAGGAGACTCTTAGGGTGGACGTAGGCAGGGTTTTGCCAAACCACGTTAAATCGTCGTGTTATCAGTTACTTTATTTGCTTTCTATTATTTCTCGCAAGTTTGTCTCAAACAAATTATATCCTCGCTTCCGCTGGGGTGTATGCGCCAGTAAACTTGAGAAATTGACTTGTACCTCATGCAGGACTAGATGTACCTCGAAATTTGAACAGTCTTAATTGATTAACGGGTAAATTACTTCCTAGTATTGATCTTTTATGGATGGATGCATTGAAAGTTTTTGGTTAAGGCTTTGTTCAAATAAACAATAATGTAGCTATGATGCGTGGAATCTGTGTAATCCTCTTAATTTGTAAGCAAAAATGGACATTAAAAGTTGCATTCTCGAGATTTTTTTTTTATGGAAAGGAAAGGAAACAGACGGATTAAAAAATAATAGTGATTCTCGAGTTTTTATTTTAAGCGCAAAGGAAATAATAATAGATGATTAGGAAATATAGTACATTATGTTTTTGTTAAGAACACTCTCCACCCATATTTGGACGAATTGGGAATAATAGTAAAACACTATCATCCTCTTTCTTTTCCATTCTTTTCAGCTCAAAAAAAACTCGAGAATACATAAACAAAATTCATAATTTAGCCAATGTTTAAGCCAAAAGGGGAAAAGCTCATTTGGTTGGTTTTAAACAAAATAGAACTGTACTTAAGTGTACAGTTGAGGTCAGCCGTGCAAGATCATTAGATACAAGTGCTTTAAGAGGACTTGGTTAGTCGAATGATATTGACTTGTGTTAATGACGGGGCATCGGGACTTGGTAAGTACTACGAGTACAAAGTACTTAATGAGGACTGATGCCACACCAGCGCCAACACCAAGGTTAACAAACATGAGGTGACACTAAAAGCACATTTCCAACCTCATGATTGATCAATAAAACCAAGTACCGGCCAATATTAGTATGCTATTTGTAGTAGTTTCCACAAAAGTAATTAGTTTATATAAAAGTATGTATCAGGGTGCTTCTTTTTTCATGTTCTTAAACTAATCTGGAGTAATGAGCAACATCACAAAGGCATTCATCATATATGATGGTGGTTGAGATCATAGGTTCTTACAAAAATATTGGATTTTTATTTTTATTTTTTTTGCTTCCAAGTAAAAAGAATACAAATCATGAATTGATCAGTAAGATGAATTTATGTGGATTTGTATCATAAAACCAATCTCAACTTGATACCAATCAGAAAAAAAGAAATACAAATTATTAACAACACATCTCATGAAATTTGCAATTGATTTTCTTCAAAGAGGGTACAAAATTCCAGCAGTTCTTTTACAATGCATACATTTTTCAATATTACAAAAAATTAATAAAAACAAATTACTAGTTATATCATATATGTGACATCACAAGACAGGCAAATTACTCAGCTAATGGTTAGAGCTCATGTGAAGTGCAACTAAAGATGCATAGAACCCTTCTTTGATATTAATCAGATCATCATGTTTTCCCTTCTCAACGATCACTCCGTTCTTGACTACCGCAATCACATCTGCATTCTTAATCGTTGATAATCGATGAGCAACAACCACTGTGGTCCTGTTAACCATCACCCTATCCAGTGCATCTTGAACCACTCTTTCTGACTCAGCGTCAAGTGCGCTTGTCGCCTCGTCTAGTAACAATATCTTGGGACTCTTAACGATAGCTCTAGCAATTGCTACTCTTTGTTTCTGCCCACCTGACATTTGCACTCCGCGTTCACCTACCGTTGTATCGTAACCCTGATGTAACGCACTGATGAACTTGTGTGCATTAGCTAACTCCGAAGCAGATATTATTTCAGCCTCGGTAGCATCACCGTCTTTACCATAAGCAATGTTGGCTCTAATCGTCTCGTTGAACAGCACCGGCTCTTGGCTAACCAGACCCATTTGCATTCTCAGCCACTTTAATTGAAATTTTTGTAATTCAATTCCGTCCAACGTGATGGTCCCCGAATCCGGGTTGTAAAACCTTTGAAGCAACTGAATAACCGTCGATTTCCCACTTCCACTTTCCCCTACCAACGCCACCGTCTTACCGCTACGGATGGTTAAGCATAGATCCCGGAATATCTGAACGTCGGGTCTCGTGGGATATTTAAAGCTAACATGACGAATCTCAATTTCACCTTTGACCGAGTCCAATTTGACTCCCGATTCATCACTTGGATCAATCTCTGACTTTCTATCTAAAATGGCAAAAACCGAGACGGCAGAGCTTTTGGCTTTGCTCGAGTCTGGTGCTAACGAGCTCGATTGGGACACGGCCATTGCTGCCATTGTTAAAGCGAAGAACACTCGAAATACATCTGTGAATGTAGTTATTCCAGACTCAACAAACCGAGCACCAATATAAAAGCTGGTTCCGTACATACAAAAAAGTAAGCAAAACGACACTCCAAATCCAATCCCGCTTACCAAACCTTGTTTTATCCCCGATTTCTTGGGACCCTCACATTTGATTCTATAAAGTTCCATTACTTTCTCTTCTGAGCAAAAAGACGCCACCGTCCTTATACTCCCGACTGCATCATTCGCCACCTGGCTAGCTTCCTCATACATCACCTTTGCATCAGCACTGAACCCTTTCAAGAATTTCATTTGAACGTAACCATTAGCACTCATTAAGGGAATGAGACCGAGTATTATCAAAGCCAACTGCCAACACGCTGAAAAAGCTATGACTAAACCAGTAGTAACTGAAGATAAATCTTGAACAAGCTGAGCGAGTGCATCTCCAACCAACCCACGAACACTGGCTGCATCTGTTGACAGTCGGGCACCAACCGCACCACTTGAGTTCTCGCTCTTATCAAACCAACCGACTTCCATATTAATTACCTTTTCAAAGCATAACGATCTGATTCTCCTAATTAGCTTAGATCCAGCAATAGCAAAAAAATATGATCTCCCAGGGGTAGCTATAAACGATGCTACTCCCAGTACCACAAACATTAGAGCCCAAAATCTTGAGTCCGACTTCATTTTTTGAGGCGGTTCATAAAACACTTTAATAATGCTAGCTAACAAAATGCTAAAAATCGGGAAGATTGTGCCATTAACAATTGCAGCTATCGAACCTATTATGAGTACTGGTATCTCTGGTTTGTTTAGATACGCAAGGCGACGAATTGGGACTTTGGGAGCATTTTTTGAAGATTCGCCTTCTTCAATATTTGCGGGTTCAGATGTATGGACACCGATAGGTAAACCAAATGACATAGATGCAGAGAGGCTTCTACTGCTAGACGATCCTCTACTCATTGAGCGCCGATAAGATGATTTTTGACTTGAAAGTCTTCTTAGATCAATACCAGTTTCTGATTTATCTTGATCTTCGGAGACGTTGTTAACCTCTTGCAGTCTTATAAGTTGAGAATATGCTCCTTCAGGATCCTGGAGTAACTCTGAATGTGACCCTGATCAATAAAAAATTACTAAGTGTTAATGTTTAGATTTTGATCATAAGCAAATATAGAAATATTAATAGTTACATAAGTAACTAAATTTTGTGGTTTTGTTCAGTTTGGATTACTATCTTTTTTATTTTATTTTATTAAAGATAACTATAACTATAACCATACAGTTAAAACCTGGTAAAAAGTTAAGGCTTTCAGTGTGAATCTGTTACTGATGTTAACTGACAAAGAGATGTAAGCTTTCAAAAATCAAAATAATAAAAATATAAGCATTTGTTAATTTGTTATTAATGCTCACTGACAAAAAGAAGCAAGCTCTCAAAAAATCCTATTTAAGTAATCAGTCCATGTTAGAAAATCCAAGTAGTGACATAGAATCCAGTTAGTTAACTGATTACTTAAGTAACCATATTGTAAAGTTTGGTACAAACATATTTAGTTACATATTAGATTTTATGTACTTAGCCTTTTGAAAAAGTAACCATATTGTAAAGTTTGGTACAAACATATTTAGTTACATATTAGATTTTATGTACTTAGCCTTTTGAAAAATTATTAAGGGTTAAATTATGGCCTTTAAGACACTGAATGGAAGACTAATCATAAAATTACCTTTCTCAACCATCTTTCCGCGATGAATGACCGCAATCATATCGGCATTTCGGACTGTGCTTAAACGATGTGCAACTATGACAGTTGTTCTATTCACCATTATTCTATCCAACGCCTCTTGCACAACTCTCTCGGACTCCGCATCAAGGGCACTTGTAGCTTCATCCAAAAGGAGTATTCTCGGATCTTTAAGAATCGCTCGCGCAATAGCGATTCTTTGTTTCTGTCCTCCCGAGAGTTGCGTTCCATGTTCACCAACCATCGTCTCCAGTCCCTAAAAAGTTGATGAAAATCTTTAAGCAAGAGAACATAAAAAAAAAAAAAAAAAAAAAAAAAAAAGGTCATAATTTTTTAAGTTTTAGAAATTAGAAAAACCTGAGGTAATTTATCGATAAATTTTGCAGCATTTGCGAGCTCCACTGCAACTCTTATCTCATCTATAGACGCACCATCTTTCCCGTACATAATATTATCCTTGATGCTAGATGTAAACAAAACCGGTTCTTGGCTAACAAGACCGATTTTCCCCCTAATCCATTTTAGCTGAAACTCTTTTAGATTAATATTATCAATAAGAACCTCCCCTGCTCGAGGATCGTAAAATCTCTCAATTAGGCTGATTACGGTTGACTTTCCACTTCCACTTTGACCAACCAAAGCAGCGGTCGAGCCACTAGGTATGTAAAGAGAGAATCCGCTAAATATTTCCTCATCGGGCCTTGCGGGATAACTGAAATACACATCCTTTAATTCTATATCACCACGAATATCACTCAATACTTTTCCGTTTGTGTCATAAGCATCTATTTCGGGCTTTCGGTTTATAGTTTCAAACATCTTGTACGCTGCTGCCCGACCTGCCGCAAACGCACTCAAACATGGAGATGCTTGCCCAAGAGACCTGATAAACCGCAGATTTTATTATTAGATTCAGAAGTTAAAAAAATTTCATAACGAAGAGAAAGACTAAGAAAAATACTCACATGGATCCAGTAAGCACAGCAAATATTACAGTGAGCACAGTCCCACCATTGTAACCCTTTTCAACTATCATTTTTGCTCCAAACCAAATAGCCAACGAATAACTACAGAATATGACAAGCATCATCGTTCCAAGACCAAGGCCAGTAGCCAACCCTTCGTGAACACTTGATTTGTAAGCATCTTCAAGGGATTTGTTGTAATCAGCAACCGCTTTTTTCTCCCCCGTGAAAGAAGCAACCTAATGAATTAAAACAAGTGAATAAGTGATCAATAAAAAAAATCTTAAAATAAAAAAAAATGTTGTAGAATATTGCATATATTTATTTCATTACCGTCCTAATTGAGCCTATTGTTTGTTCAACTATAGTGGCTGCTTTACCATAAGCGGTTTGGCCCTGTGATGCCATCTTGGCTATTGTTATTGACATAATTGAACCAGATATCACCATTAGAGGAATTGAAGACAACATGACAAGCGTAAGAAGCCATCCCTTGGCAAATGCTATCACGAAACCTCCTATAAATGTCGAAAATAGTTGTGTAAATTTTCCAACCTGCAAAATCAAATAACAATAACTGCTAAGTTGTATGCAACTTGCGGTTGAGACCCATAGCTTAAAAAATAGGTCCGGGTTAGGTATCCAACCAATTTTAGTCCATAAAAAAGTTAAAGAATGGTCCAATTTAGACCCATATGAAGTCTACATATCTATAAGGTCCAACGGGTTCTTAATGGGTCTTAACGGGTCTTTATGAGATTTTTAAAATCTTATTATTCAGAAGTATTACGAGTTTGAGAAACTTTGAGAAGCGGTCTCGACCCAACCTGGCCCGACCCGACCTATTTAGACCCTACACGTTTGAACCAACAAAAAAAATCCGGCCCGTTCGAACCATTACCCTTTTTGAACCAAAATCTTTCGGGTCTAGACCCAACCCGTCCCGTCTGCAAGGTATGATTGTAAAATTATGTACCAACATCTAAAGTGATACAATATTACAAACCTTTTCCCCCATGGCATCTTGTATGAGGACAGTATCTCCAGACATACGGCCAACAACTTCTCCCGTGTTTGTTTCCTTGTCAAAAAAGGAAACATCTTGTCTCAATATCGTTTTTAGATACAGATTCCTTATTCTTGCAGCCTGTCGTTCTCCCGTTATCATCCACATTGACACCTCTGCAAAATAAGCATTTTTGGAACAATTTAGAGATGACTGATCAAAGGGTTGCTTGACAAGTGTTTACATCCATCACGTGTAGAGGGGGCAGACGCCCCCTCATGTTTAAAACTTTATATTAAGCATATTAACGACATCTTTCCACCCTCGATGATGATATTTTAGCACTGCCTCTATCCACATCTGATTATTTTGGTTGAAATTTGATACAGTAATATAACCAATCAATTGTCAGTGGTATGGAAAATTCTGATCATTATATACGTGACAGTTAACATCAGATAATCAGTAACTGTTTTGCTACATTCAAACACTAAAAAGGCTAATCCTCTGCTTTCTTGAATACGCAATAATCACTTTGATAACATATTCCTAAAAAAAGGGTTAATAAAATATGTACTTACGAAGGAATGCAGCCACACCGCACCCAATACCAAGGTAAACGAACTTCAGAGCTACCTATAGACCAACGAACAAGATTAACTGATCAATCAATAGCACATAATTATGATTAAAGAAAAAAAAAAAAAATTAAACTGTAAGTTTTGTTATGGTACCTTAGAAACAACATCAACAACATTATCCTTCTGATTCTCACCAAAAGAATTAATAAGATCACCAAAAAGAATAGTCATAAGAGGCATACATACTCCATTACCCACAGCACCAATTGTACCAAGTATCATTAACATGTAATCAGTGGAATCAGCAAAAGCAAATAGCTTATAAAACGGCACCGTATGCGTAGTCTCCTTTTCTTTTTCTTTGTCACCGGTGGTGGTGGTCGTGGCTGACGTGGACGCCTCCGGCTTCTCGTTATCACCGGTATTCGCCATACCGGCTTTTTTAATGATTGTTAAACTAATAAGTTTAATAATTTACCTGAAAATAAATTGTGAAGATTACGTCTATCGGTCTATGTGATATGTTACGTAAGAAAACACAAATGTGTGTGATCATTAATTAGACCTTCAATGAAATTGAATAGGTTATATGTATCATGAAAATGTAATGAATGAATGAAACAGGACTATAAAGACCAATAAAACTTGTTCACTAGATTGGAAGCTTATTTGGTTTAGATGTTGCGTAAATTTACAGAATGAAACTGGATCCAGATCCAAAACAGAATCCGAATTCTTAAACTTGACTCCACATACAAAAAGGAATAAAATACTTTTTTTAACAAAATAGCAGAAAAAAAGCAATCTTAACTCAATATTCAAAAAAAAAATAATAATAATAATAATCAAAAGATAAAGTTTTGAGTTCAATAATCACTTTCACTAGATCATATTATATTGAAGGTAAAAATGATCATTTTTCATATATATTTTATATTATGTAAGTAAATACACATTCAGATTCATATATAGAAAATATTCAAAAAATGCTATGAAAAACTGGATGGCGGTTGAAATTAATGACATGAAAGAAGAAGATATGTTCAAATTGAAACATAACAAAACTAATAGAAAATAGGAACAGAATGATAAACTTACAGGTCGGTTGGATTAAATGGCAGATTGGTCAAAGACAGATGGTTGCAAAGCAGCTAGCTAATCAAATACTCCCAAAGTAAAGTTAAATAGTTGACAAAAACTAAAACAAATATATCAATATCAATTATCAAATCAATCAATATCAATCAATATATAGTATTATGGGAGTATATGTTTATATTACTGTGTATGTTATTTAAGAATGTGTATGTGTGCTGGCTATTGAGAATAGGGATGGTGGGTGGGTATGAAAATATATACCAGATGCTACTTTTATTTATACTCTTGATAATAATCCAAAAGAAAACAAAAGCTAGAAATATATTATTCCTTGTAGAGCAAGATTGGTTAATTGGCTGGTCAAAGCTCCACCAGCCAGCCAGAAATTATGGTTTTCTTCCTTGGGTTTAGGATTAATATCATTTAGAATCTCTCTTTATGTGTAATTTAATGGATAATTAGTTATGATTTGAGTTTTTTATATAGTATATCATCTAGAAACTAGCATTAGAATAACTATTTTAAGATACTGTATTTAGATATTGGAGTAAAATAACATGAATAGAGTTACATGCCTCTCATTTAAAGATTCCATTTTTATTTGTTTTTCTTTCACATGAGAAACATTTGAACGACAATCATATTGGATCCTCACTAGCAAGTAAATTTTCATAGTGACGAGTTCTCGAGCGGCGAGACCCACACATTCATGTCCCCTTTTAGTCAAGAGCTCAATTAATTCAATGAACGTTATCAAAATTTGAACATGTGCTCCTGCTTTATTGAGAACTCGATGACCACTTTTTTTTTAAACGGCGAATTTGTATCAGCGGATCATTTATTTCAACGACCCTCATCATTTGCACTCACACACGCTAGAAGGAAACTCCTACCCGGGTTGCTTAGTAACTAATCGCGGGACCTGGGTTGCTTGGCAACTAATCGCAGAAAATTGGAGAGAAAACCTGCCGCCCCCAGGAATTGAACCCGGGTTGCTTGGCAACTAATCGCGAGAAAGGACTCGTCCTAATCCATCTGGACGAATACATTACATTTGGTTACATCGCGATGTACTTGACCTCGATATGATACATTTTACAAACATTGCATCTGTTTTTAAAAGACAAACTTTCATTTCATCGAAAGTTGACGGCATGCATACCACTTCATCCAATATCCAACTATAAATGACTTAATAATAATCTTGTTGAACCCAACGACTCGAATGCAACGTCTTTTGAAATATGTCATAAATGACTCCAAGTAATATCTCTAAATGAGCAAATGCGCAGCGGAAGATTTCTTTCATACCTGAGAATAAACATGCTTTCAAGTGTCAACCAAAATGTTGGTGAGTTCATTAATTTATCATAATCCATCAATTTCATATTTTTAATAGACCACAAGATTTAAATTCTATTTTTCATAAACATCATCTCGTATCAGGCATTTCACACGGCATAGAGATAAAAGTCATTCATACGAAATATAAACACCTGGTAATCGACCTTAACAAAATGCATCTAGAATATCCTCCGCATACCGGCATTCCGCACGGTCATGCAAAAAGTATACAAACAGGCCACTCTTTTAAATATGATGGTTGTGTACACCTCACAAACAGATCATACCTTTTAAAGCTGGCGGTTGTATACCAAATTCGAAGTACTAAAGCAGTTCAAAATCTCTGACTCAAGCTTGTTAGTGCCCATAGATCTATCTTTAGGATTCGCGTCAATTAGGGGTCAGTTCCCTAATTCTTAGATTACCAGACTAAAAGGGGTGATATCCGGTGTACTCATAACTCATTTCATAGAATATTTTTAAGTACTTGTGTCTATTCCGTCAAACATTTATAAAAGTAGCGCATGTATTCTCAGTCCCAAAAATATATATTGCAAAAACATTTAAAAAGAGAGTAATGAAACTCACGATACTGTATTTCGTAGTAAAAATACATATGACGGCATTGAACAATTGCAAGGTTGGCCTTGGATTCACTAACCTATATCATTTATATATATTAACACACATAGTTGAAATCGAACAACTTTATATTTATTTTGTTATGTATTAAGATTCATATTCTTATATATATTTTATTAATACTTATAATATGTTATAATACTTATTTGATATATAATTCAATTATCATTATAATATTGTATTAGTTAAAACATAATTTTATGTATAATATTAGTATACTTATGTAATAAATATATTTAATGTACAAAATATTTATTTGCTAGAATGATAGTTTTGAAAATATTGATTTACTAATAATAATAATAATAATAATAATAATAATAATAATAATAATAATAATAATAATAATAATAATAATAATAATAATAGTAATAATAATAATAATAACTTTATTAATAATGATAATATTAATAACAAAAATAAAAATGATAATTTTTAATAATAATGATACTAATAATGTTATTAATAATAATAATCATAATAATCATAATAATACTGATAATAATATTAATACTAATACTAACAATAATGATAATAATATTAATTGTATGAATGATACTAATAATTATATTTTTAATATTTGTAATAATAATAATAATAATAATAATAATAACGATAATAATAATAATAATAATAATAATAATAATAATAATAATAATAATAATAATAATAATAATAATGATTAATAAGCAAACTACCTCAAAGAAGTAGCCCTTAAAAAAATGCTCAAGCCCGGGTTTGAACCCGCGACGTCCCGCTAACCCGACATTCCTTTAGACCAGCTGAGCTAGCCTATTTTTCTGAAATTAATACTAACCAATATATATTTAACCCAATATAACTGTCTGTCTTCTGCTTTTTTTCCAAAAAAAAAAAAAAAAAAAAAATTTGCCCCAGCCTTGACTCGAACTCAAGACCTCTCGCTTAACACCAACACTCTTAACCATTCCTCCATTACATCATTTCTGATTTAATTCGTAATCCATATATATTTAATCGAATTATCTTGTTTCCCTTTCTCTTTTTCTTAACTAAAAACCCATTCATCATGATATTATTAACACCATATCATTCTCCCTGATCATCATCATTATCATTACTGAACCACTATCATCATCTGATTATCATTATCTAATTATCATAATCATTATCATTTTCGTACGTACCATCATCCTTCTTCAAATCGTTATCCTCATCATCTAATATTATTATCTTAAAACTCGTTATCAGGTTTTTATCATAATCATTTCACGCTTTATCTATCATCATTTTCGTTCTCGTTAACATAAGTATCATCATCTTATATGTTATCATTCTTGTATTACTGCATCATCGTGTCATCATTCATCGACACCATCATTTATACAGTATCATCATTCATCATCTTAGTCTTTTTCATCATGGATCTCCATCATACTTAATCTCTTCATCATCTTTATTACATCATTTCATTATCTAACCCGTCACCCTCTCTATCAACTGGCCCAAATTTATTTCGGTCCAAAGTAGCTTCATAAGCCCAACTAGAAAAGAATATTTATATATATATTACGGCCCAACCATGAAACCGAAACCCAACAGCAAAAATAAATTACGTCCCAACAATCATAACTGATCCAGAAGCAAAAAAAAAAAAATGGGATTCGGTTTGTGAATATAAGCGTAAATAAGAGTTGATCTTGCAAGTGGCTTATTAGATTTTGGCCCTAAAACATCTAAAAGGAATAACAAGTAACAAATAAATTCCAAGTGGTTATTGCTGTCGGCCACCAGAATAAAAGAAAGAAGAACACGTAAAGTAATAATAGATATTTGATGAGGGCTTTTTGGATTCGTTTGAAATAGGAAAACAGGTAAGCAGTAGTAGAAAATTAGGATGGTTCGATGGTGGTGACCTTCGATCAGGAATACTGAAACAGTAGGCAACAATAGATCATCATGTGTAGTTTTGTGGATGTTTGATTGATCGAGAATAGAAAGAAATCGTGTATTAGTAGTTGCAGATATCAACGATGGGTTTTGGTCAGGTATAAAGTAACGAAAGTGATGTGGTTGGGTTGCAGTGGTGAATTCGAGCTATACTCAACAATAATTAACAAGTGGTGTTGGGTCTTGGTTTAGACAGAAAAACAGAAAAAGAAGTAGCAAATTGTAGATGGTTGTGTCACGAAAGGGAATAGAAGGATTAGGGTTAGAGCATTAGTTTAGATTTGTTGGTTTTGGTTGTTACATGATGGTGGTGGTATTTGATGGTATTTGGCGAGCATGATCATCAAACCAAAGTGGGTTTGTGTATAGGGGTTGATATGGTTTGTGTTTGACGGTGTATGGTGTACGAGTGTGGTGTTTGTTATTAGCAAGGAGATAAACAGAAAACAGGCGAGCATAGCAGTTTACTTTTTTTTATTTTTAATTGGGTTTGGGTTGGTTTGAATCTGGACATAAACAGAATAAAAAGAAAATCGAAGCACATGTTTAATGGTGTAGTTTTTTTTTTTACCTGCAATTCGAATAGAAATAGGAAGTAGTTACAGTTTTGTGCCTTGGTCTCGTTGGTGAAGTCGAGCAGAAGTGAAGTAGAAACAATATGGTGTAGTGGTCTTGATTGGTTTATTTAGTGTTCTACAACAAGAGAATATTAATGAAGAGAGTTGGTGTGCGTGTGGTTTGATGATAGTGTATCGTTTTAAGATAGTAGAGATGATGAGGTGGTGGCAAGTGGTGTCGATGGGGGTTGCATAGGTTGGTGACCGATTTAGGATGGTTGCTGGCAGCTGGGATTACAAGAGAGGAAGAAAGAAGTAAAATGGGTGGTAGTGATGATATACTTGTGTATATATGCATATGAATATATGTATATATATAAGTGATAGAATGGGATAAAATATCTAAAGAGAAAACAGTAATCATGGGGTTCCTTTCAAAATAACTGTAGCCACACGGGATGATAGTGGTTTCCTTTACTGTATACATATGTATAAGTTAAATATGTTGTACAAACAAAAACAGTATTTTTAATTTGATTTAATTCACCACATGTCTTAACACATATAATATTGTTAAATTAACATTCATAAAGAAAGCTACATTCATTTAATGATCTACCGACAGTTTATTTACAGGCGTTATTTCGTACTCCACTGTTAATAAGTGGCGGATAACAATATTCAAAAAATTTCCAAAATAAATTATGAATATTTATTCTAATCATTATTTTATAGAAACGATCATTAAAAATTATCAAATAAAAATTATATCAACTGTCCGTGCTCGATCCCAGGTAAAATATAAAAAGTTCTAAAATTTAATAATTAGATCCTAAATACATTTCTAATAAACCTATAATTTATATCACTCATTTTTCGAATCACCATTTATTTTAAAATCACATAAGTTCGTTTATAACTTGTCTATTATCAATCGAATGATAATTGATTGTTACTATCATTTTTCAAATAAATTGAAAACTATAAATATATATATTCAATACACTTTATTTATATATATAAATACTTTTTAAATAATAATCATTATAATATCCTATTTGTATTTTACTTTACATAAATAAATTTTAGTAACAACAATACACAATATTTAAAATTATGTTTCCAATTATTATTATTATTATTATTATATATATACACATATCAAGTTACAATTAATTGTTCGTGAATCGTCGGAACTGGTCGAAGGTCAAATGATTTCATGAAACAGTTCAAAAATTTTGTGACTCGGTTTAATAGACTTTGCTTATCATGTCGAAACTATATAAAGATTAAGTTTAAATTTGGTCGGAAATTTCCGGGTCGTCACAGTACCTACCCGTTAAAGAAATTTCGTCCCGAAATTTGATTAGGATGGTCATGACTGACAATAAGTATGTTTTCATGACGCATACGAGCTAGGAATTAGAGTTTTTATCATTAGTGAGTAATATGGATAAAACAACTCGATTATGTGAAGAGTACGAGTGAAGCTATCGCAAAAAAAGGGAAATGAGTAAATGTAGATTCGTCATATCTTTCGACGTAGACATGATTGATTTCCAGAGTTCAAGGGATTTGGAGAAAATCTTTGTAATAAGATTTGATTCTTTGGTAAATAAGAAATTAGGATCCTCTTTGGTTAAATGCGATGATCTGTCTCGATTGCTCTGTCTGATATCTCACTATAAAACCACCCTCTTCGTTTCCTTGTTTCCACACTCACATCTTCTATACTTAAATTCATATTTCCAAAACATTTTCCAAATTATCAGAAGTCACTGGAAAAGATAGAACAATCAATAAAATATGTTCTTGATATGTTTAGAGATTAGGTAGAATGTAAGAGTCGTGTAACATGGCACATGATGACGTTATGATCTGTGAATCATCATGTTCCATTAGAAACTCAGCATGACTTACTAACTCATGCTTTATATTATACTAACTCATGCTTCAGTTTCCAACACTACTTCAAAAACATTCATATTTTAAATTTGAATTTTTCAGAATTTAGAAACTAAAACAGTTTCCTTTTTGATGTAACACTGATATCGCGAAGAGATAAATAATTTTAGATAAGAATAGTTATGAAAATATCTTCAGAAATATCGAGAGTATTTAAAATTAAAGATACAACGATATCTTAGAATTTCTAATATCAGAGGATGATGAAGAAGATTGTTCGCAAGAGTTTAGAGTAAGGAGCAAGGTATTCGCTATAGACTTCAGCTGACATTGAATCATTTGGAACCTTTGAAGACAGATTTAGTCTTTGTGATTTATTCGTAGCCTCCTTCATGGTTTGCTTAATCCGTTTTCTATTTCTAAACTTTCTCTTTTTCTGAGCTTTGCCAACACACTACTCTTTATTATCAAACTTTCGACGGTTAAGGTCGTATATGGCTGTCTACAGTTTCTGCCGCTTCATTCAGCTTTTTCAAAATTTGGAGTATTGATTCGTAGACTGAGTGCTTTTCAGAATTTCAGAATTGAAGATCAAAATTCCAGAAGTTACACATTATATATAACTGTTGAAGTGAAAACGCTGCGAGATTCAAGATTGATGATTGATGCTTCTCGGTAGTTGGTATGGCAATTATTGTTACAGGGTATAGATGAATACATGATGGGGTTTCAATGAATAAATATAGTAATTTTTCTGAGAGATTTAAGTCAAAAAGTAATGAAGTTGCGGGTAAGTTTACTGCTAATGTGGTGGGATATAAACGGTTCCCCGGTAACGATGACGAGAGTCAAACTTATATGTCAAAGTTATAATAAGACTAATCCGAATAAAAGTCAAAGTTGATTTGCTGGAGCTGTGACAAAATTGGCTAATTTGGAGAGGGATTGTAAAGTTATTTTCGGTAATAACAACGCCAAAGGAGCTAGCACAGATACATGTTAAACGTTTACTCAGGTTCTGAGTGTTTTCAGGTGCATAACTATATGCATCAATCTTTTCTTCCGTAGATGAAGTGCAGTTGGTTCATCCTTTCGATTGTGGTGTTTTCAAGAATTATGAAAGGTTTAAACGCAGATTGTAATCGCCAAGATACAAATGAGGTTTAAGATGAAATCAAGTGGCAAACTTGAAGAAATGTTTAGTTTCATATGTTATAATCAATATTTTAATTCATTTTAATTGTCCAATGTTATTAGTCCACAGTTAGTAGTCCACAATTAGTAGTTCAACAATTCATATATAGTTTAATATATAATATTCGAATTAATTAATACGTGACGTGACCCATTATATACATGTCTCAGACTCGATCACAACTCAAAGTATATATATTATTTAGAATCAACCTCAACCCTGTATAGCTAACTCGAGCATTATCGCATATAGAGTGTCTATGTTTATTCCAAATAATATATATAGATGACTCCGATATGATATGTCAAAACATTGTATATGTGTCCCGATTTATACGACGATATTTAAAGTGTGTAAAATAAATAACAGAAATTAAATGACGATAAATAAAATTGCGGGAATTAAAATTGCGATAAATAAATTGCAATAAATAAATTGCGATAAATAAAATGTAATACAGAGTTAACAGTTAGCTAGGAACAGTTAGCTAGGATTTTGTTAGCGTGGATTCTTAATAAAATTTCTCATAATTAATTTGTTTGTTTCTAACAAATTTTATTTTTTTGTCCAATGTTTTCTTCATTATGCCACTTGTTGGATTCTGATAAGTCAAAATCCAAATATGAAATTGAATAAAAATAGTTATTTTGTGGTGAACGGATTCGTATATCTGTGAATGTACGTAGGATAGTAAATGACTGTTGAATAATATTTGAAGAAAGTACAGTGTAACATGTTAATGTGAGATCTAAATATTTCTAGGGTATTACCTACCCGTTAAAATATTTTCACCATTAATAGATTGTACAAAAGAATTTTTAATTACAAACTTTATGAAAATATACGTACATATATATTTTCTTCAGATGTAACTATGGATTTAATGAGTCAAAATGATATTAATCTCATTTGATTTATCGTTAGGACTAGAATACATAATCTCTAAAACATTAGAAATTATATAATCGTCATGTAGAATAAAGATAAATGATGTAGAACGATACGTAGAACGAAGATCATGCTTGGGGTATAGATTGTGATATTGTGGCGTGTGGTGTTGATTGTACGGGTGCTGTTGCTGGTGGTTCTGTTGGTGTCGGTGATGTTGTTGAAGCTGGTAAATTTTGCACCATATCCTCCAAATTGATTACTCGAGCACGAAGTTCGTTGACTTCTTCTATTATTCCGGGATGATTGTCGGTCAGAACGAGCGGATGAATAAGGTTCAGAATTTTAGATAGAATATAATCATGGCGAGATATTTGGGAAATGAGGGTGAAAATGGTGTTCCAGACTGGTTCGCCGGTAGGTGCTTCAGGTACTTCGCCAAGAGGTGAATTCGGTTGATGGAAAGGATCGCTTTTTTCTCGTTTCCATTGATTAAGTCGACTACGAACTCAGCCCCAATTCATCCAGAATTGATGATGACTGATTGGTTGATCCATTCTGTTTACAATGCTTTCGGAGCTCGAGTGGAAATCCATATCGAAATAGTTATCGGAATCTGAGGAACTGGAACTAGTTGAAGGATCCATTTCGTACGATCAGGGAATTAATTTTCGATATGAGGTAGATTATAGGACTTAGAAACACATAATTTTCATATGTATATAGAATACCAAGATCCCATAAATTACGGAGGAATTTTCAGAAGCTGTCAGGCAAAGTTTACAGTAACAGATACGCTAAGATATGAATTTATCTATACACTATCTTTGCAATAGTGGCAGTAAGACGTGTCTAGAATTTAAGGATGATAAGCAAGTAATTTTCGACACGAAATGATAAGCAAAACTTTTGACATGCAGACACGGTCGAAGTCCAGACTCACTAATGCATCTTAACAACTATCAGTTAGACACACTAATGCAAGACCTGGTTCGCTAAGACCACCGCTCTGATACCAACCGAAAGGACCCATCCTAATCCATCTGGACGAACACATTACATTTGGTTACATCGCGATGTACATGACCTCGATATGATACATTTTACAAACATTGCATCTGTTTTTAAAAGACAAACTTTCATTTCATCGAAAGTTGACGGCATGCATACCACTTCATCCAATATCCAACTATAAATGACTTAATAATAATCTTGTTGAACTCAATGACTCGAATGCAACGTCTTTTGAAATATGTCATAAATGACTCCAAGTAATATCTCTAAATGAGCAAATACACAGCGGAAGATTTCTTTCATACCTGAGAATAAACATGCTTTCAAGTGTCAACCAAAAGATTGGTGAGTTCATTAGTTTATCATAATCCATCAATTTCATAATTTTAATAGACCACAAGATTTAAATTCCATTTTTCATAAACATCATCTCGTATCAGGCATTTCGCACAGCATAGAGATAAAAGTCATTCATACGAAATATAAACTCCTAGTAATTGACCTTAACAAAATGCATCTAGAATATCCCCCGCATACCGGCATTTCGCACGGTCATGCAAAAAACATACAAACATGCCACTCTTTTAAATATGATGGTTGTGTACACCTCACAAACAGATCATACCTTTTAAGGCTGGCGGTTGTATACTAAATTTGAAGTACTAAAGCAGTTCAAATTCTCTGACTTGGGCTTGTTAGTGCCCATAGATCTATCTTTAGGATTCTCGTCAATTAGGCGCCAGTTCCCTAATTCTTAGATTACCAGACTAAAAGGGGTGATATCCGGTGTACTCATAACTCATTTCGTAGAATGTTTTTAAGTACTTGTGTCTATTCCGTCAAACATTTATAAAAGTAGCGCATGTATTCTCAGTCCCAAAAATATATATTGCAAAACATTTAAAAAGGGAGTAATGAAACTCACGATACTGTATTTTGTAGTAAAAATACATATGACGGCATTGAACAAGTGCAAGGTTGGCCTTGGATTCATGAACCTATATCATTTATATATATTAACACACATAGTTGAAATCGAACAACTTTATATTTATTTTGTTGTGTATTAAGATTCATATTCTTATATATATTTTATTAATACTTATAATATGTTATAATACTTATTTGATATATAATTCAATTAACATTATAATATTGTATTAGTTAAAACATAATTTTATGTATAATATTAGTATACTTATGTAATAAATATATTTAATGTACAAAATATTTATTTGCTAGAATGATAGTTTGGAAAATATTGATTTACTAATAATAATAATAATAATAATAATAATAATAATAATAATAATAATAATAATAATAATAATAATAACAAATTTATTAATAATGATAATGATAATATTAATAACAAAAATAAAAATGATAATTTTTAATAATAATGATACTAATAATGTTATTAATAATAATAATGATAATAATCATAATAATACTGATAATAATATTAATACTAATACTAACAATAATGAAAATAATATTAATTGTATGAATGATACTAATAATTATATTTTTAATATTTGTAATAATAATAATAATAATAATAATAATAATAATAATAATAATAATAATAATAATAATAATAATAATAATAATAATAATAATAATAATAATAATAATAATAATAATAATAATAATAATAATGATTAATAAGCAAACTACCTCAAAGAAGTAGCCCTTAAAAAAATGTCCAAGCCCGAGATTGAACACGCGACGTCCCGCTAACCCGACATTCCTTTAGACCAGCTGAGCTAGCCTATTTCCTGAAATTAATACTAACCAATATATATTTAACCCAATATAATTGTCTGTCTTCTGCTTCTTTTCCAAACAAAAAAAATTGCCCCAGCCTTGACTCGAACTCAAGACCACTCGCTTAACACCAACACTCTTAACCATTCCTCCATTACATCATTTCTGATTTAATTCGTAATCCATATATATTTAAACAAATTATCTTGTTTCCCTTTTTCTTTTTCTTAACTAAAAACCCATTCATCATTATATTATTAACACCATATCATTCTCCCTGATCCTCATCATTATCATTACTGAACCACTATCATCATCTGATTATCATTATCTAATTATCATAGTCATTATCATTTTCGTACGTACCATCATCCTTCTTCAAATCGTTATCCTCATTATCTAATATTATTATCTTAAAACTCGTTATCAGGTTTTTATCATAATCATTTCATGTGACGACCCGGAAATTTCCGACCAAATTTAAACTTGATCTTTATATGTTTCCGACATGATAAGCAAAGTCTGTTAAGTTGAGTCTCAAAATTTTTGAACCGTTTTAATGTATTCGTTTAACCTTTGACTATTCCCGACGATTCACGAAAAAGTGTTTGTAAATATATATATATATATGATTTCTATAATTTATTAATGAGTATATGTATATTGTAAAATGTATAAATATTAAATATTCAATATATGTTATTATATCATTATTAGATATACTACATAAATAATAAATTGTAATATTAATATATGTAAGTATTAGTTAAGATATAGTTATATTAATAATATTATTATTTTCATTACTAAAAATAATATTAATATCATATTTGATACATGTAAATTGTTATACTAAGAATAATATCATTAGTATTAGTATTATTATGAATATTATCATTTTTATTATTAGTATTATTTCGATATTATTATTGTTAACATTATTGTTATTATTATTTATAAAAATTTATTATTTACATATTTATAAATCAGTGATACTAGCTTAATAATTCGGACAGATAAAAAATCGTTTAGGAATCACATTCGAGCAATTATCAAAGTTTGTTTCATGTCTCTATCCATTATATATTTTATTCTTTTTCTTGTCTGCTCCAAAAATTCTTGCCTTCCACTGAATCACCTATACCCGTGAATGAGTATTATTATCAAGACTTACTGTACATGCTTTTGTTTATTGACTCTTCCCTGAATATCTATATATTATATAATTCATAGACACATAGATATTATACTAATAAATCACCAATTCCACCCCATAGTTCAACCTCTGATCACCATCTCCGGATATTCAACACAAACACATGCAACGTTCGGCAACCACACCTACACCACAACATCATCTTGAATAAAATCCATATCAACCACCTTCAACCCTTTGATTAAACTCAACTAAATCGCGATATATAAATCTAATTTTTGGTTACAAACTCAAACACACCCACTTACAATTTGATTCTTTCTTTCTTTGTCCAATCGACCTAACCAAAGACAACCTTCCATCACCATTGATCTTCACCACCACTTCGAAATCAAACCGCCATCATCTACGATCTTTAACTTGAGTCATCATCTATCTATAACCATAAGCCAAATCATCATCATTTATCATTTTCAAAAACTACAACGGGTACTTGTTTCACTAGTGAATTACACAAACACCTTACCACTCGAACTCGACACCACTTATGACTACCATCACTGTAGTTGCTACAGTTGTATTTTTCCTTGTAACCTTGAGAACACACAACCACTAACATCATTAAAAGAGGCTGTTAATTGCTTCTGTCTTCAGCTCGTTGCTACAACAGCTATTTCTATTTCCTTTCGAACCAAAACCACCGGCAGTCGCCATTAATTATCTATTTTCATGTTGCTGCTCGTGAACACTGTTTCTACTGATTTCTGTTTTGAAAGAAGATGATATTGTACATAAAGAATGAGAGGAAGCTGATGATGCAAGTTGAATATATTTCTATTTTAAAGCTTGGTCAAGTTGATGTATGGAATATTGCATTAACACACCTATCAAGTTCTAAACAAATAATTTATGTGGGGGCATTTTAAGACATATTGGCCGATAATATGGTCACCTAATATGACGTGGGAATATATATTAAAAATGGTACACGAGGAGATTGGGGTTGAGCTTTTTCATTTCTGTTTCGGTTGAGTGTGGAATACATGCAGCCACGAAATTGTTGTGTTTTCAAACTATGAATGAAAGTGTTAATAAATGACGTGATGATGATGATTTAAATGGTTAATGGTAGTGTAAGTTATTGTGATGATAATATTTAATAAGGCAATGATATAGACAGTTGTTTCCTACCATTAATTTGTGAAAGGAAGCAAATAATTGGAGAAAGTAGAAACATGTAGACCCGTTTCTTTTTCTGTCTCCTGTTGCCGGTTCTAGCATGGAACGAGAACATACAGCTCGTATTTTTTGTTGGGATTAATTTAAGTTACTATTGGGCTCTTGAAACAACATAGACCACGAACTATTTTAAATTGGGCTGAGTGTTTATTTTTTTTATATAGTGGGCTACCGTAATCCAACCTTCTACTTGGGCCACCATGTTTCTATTGTTGGGCCAAGATAAGGTTTATGTTCACTGCTAGACTGAATTAGCGATGATGATAATGATGCGGATCATAGTGATGTTAGTTAATAAGAATGATGATCCGACATGATAATTAAATTGGAGTAGCGAATAGGATAGATGACGAGGTGATGGTTATTAGATAAGGAAGATGATAAACGAACTAGATGATGAAGTAAAGAAGATGAGATTATGATTATGAGGTTATAGTTCATAATGATGAAGATAAACGGTTCATATACATGAAATAATTAAACCCGCGAATTATAACAATAATGTACCAATCTATTCAGTGGATTATGGGTGTGTTCGTTAGCGAGAGATCTTGGGTTCGAGCTCAGGCAGTGACATTTTATTTTTAGGAGCTTGTTTTCTTCAAAGGTTGTATTCTAAAATTATTATTATTATTATTATTATTATTATTATTATTATTATTATTATTATTATTTTTATTTTTATTATTATTATTATTATTATTATTAATATTATTATTATTATTATTATTATTATTATTATTATTATTATTATTATTATTATTATTATTATTATTATTATTATTATTATTATTATTATTATTATTATTATTGTTGTTGTTGTTGTTATTGTTAGTATTGTTAGGTTATTTATTATTATTAACAAAATTATATCATAATTATTAGTATTATCATTAAACGTTATTAGTATTATTATTACAAACAATTTTTATTATTAGTACTATCTTTATCAGTAATATTAAAATTTTCATTATTATTATTATTATTATTAGAACTATCATAATTTTTATCATAATTAGTATTATTTTTATCACAATTATTATTATTACTATTAAGATATTAAATGATGATTTTTTTATATGAAAATATATTTATGATATAAAACCTAATCATATTAATATTTTTGTAATAAATGTTAATTATCGATATAAAGATAAATATATCTAATTAAGTTGTTAATAAAACACATGATATAAAATAACAAAAAAAATCACTAATAATATATATATATATATATATATATATATATATATATATATATATATATATATATATATATATATATATATATATATATATATATATATATATATATATATATATATATATATATTTGTTTGATTACCATTACATGTATTAATATACATGATTGAATAATAGGTTCGTGAATCCGAGGCCAACCCTATACTTGTTCAATGATGTCATATGTATTTTTACTACAAAATACAGTATTGTGAGTTTCATTTGCTCCCCTTTTAAATGCTTTTGCAATATTTATTTTTGGGACTGAGAATACATGCGCTTTTATAAATGTTTTACGAAATAGACACAAGTACTCGAAACTACATTCTATGGTTGGATTATCGAATCGAATATCACCCCTTTTAGCTTGGTAGCCTAAGAATTAGGGAACAGACACCCTAATTGACGCGAATCCTAAAGGTAGATCTATGGGTACTAACTCCCCCCATACTGGAAAATGGTATGCTTTAGTACTTCGAGTTTACATTATACAAATGGATTTATGTTTTGGGGATATTCTATATGCATGATGTTAATGTCGGTTACCAGGTGTTCAATCCATACGAATGATTTTTTTTAAACACTTGCGAGTGTATGATTTTTGAATAAAGGAAATCTTGTGGTCTATTAAAATTATGAAAATGATTGATTATGATAAACTAATGAACTCACCAACCTTTTAGTTGACACTTGAAAGCATATTTATTCTCAGGTACTAAAGAAATCTTCCGCTGTGCATTTGCTCATTTTAGAGATATTACTTGGAGTCATTCATGACATATTTCAAAAGACGTTGCATTCGAGTCATTAAGTTCATCAAGATTGATAAGAAGTCATTGATAGATTGATATATTAGGAAATGGTATGCATGCCTGTTTAACTTTCGATGAAATGAAAGGTTATCTTTTAAAAACGAATGCAATGTTTGTAAAATGTATCATATAGAGGTCAAGTACCTTGCGATGAAACCAAATGTAATGTATTCGTCCAGATGGATTAGGACGGGTCTCTACAGGTGGTATAAGAGCGATGGTCTTAGCGAACCAGGTCTTGCATTAGTGTGTCTAACTGATAGTTGTTTAGATGCATTAGTGGGTCTAGACTTCGACCGTGTCTGCATGTCAAAAGTTTTGCTTATCATTTTGTGTCGAAAATTACCTGCTTATCATTCTTAGGAAATTACCTGCTTATCATTCTTAGTCTAGACACGTTTTACTGCATTGACTGCATGAATAGTGTATAGACAAAATTCATATCTTAGCGTATCTGATAATTCATATCTTAGCGCATCTGTTACTGTAGACTTTCCTGACATATGCCGTAAATTCCTCCGTAGTCTACGAAATCTTTAGTACTATATATATATAGATATTCTATGTAGTTTGAATATCATCCAATATTCAAAAATCATTTCATATCGAAAAATCCTCCATCTGATCATACGAGATGGATCCCTCAACCAGTTCGAATTCCTCAGATTCCGACAGCTATTCCGATATGGATATCCACCTGAGCTCCGAAAGTAAGCGTCACTAGAATGAATCAACCAATCATTTATCCCCAACTTATCTGATGAGTTCGTAGTTAACTTAATCAAAGGAGACGAGAAGAAGGCGATACTTTCCATCAACCAAATTTCCCTCTTGGCGATGAACCTGAAGCACTCACCAGCGAACCAAATCGAAACACCATTTTCACCCTCATTTCCCGAATATCTTGCCACGATTAAATCCTATTTAAAATTCTAAACCTTACTCATCCGCTCATTCCGACCGACAATCATCCCGGAATAATAGAAGAAGTCAACGAGCTTCGCGCTCGAATAATCAATTTGGAAAACGTGGTGCAAAACCTACCAACTTCAGCAACAGCACCGGCAACACCAGTACCACCAACAACAACATCCGTAGCACAAGCCTCAACACTACACGCCTCAAACTCATAGTCTGTACCTCCAGCATAATCATCATATTACATGATGACCTACATCGATTATCTTCTTTCTACATGATGTTCTACATCATTTATCTTCGTTCGATATGACAATTATGTAATCTCTAATATTTTAGAGATTATATATTCTTGTTCTAACGGTAAATCAAATGAGTTTAATATCATATTGACTCATTAAATCCATAATTGCATCTGAAGAAAATATATATGTATATATATTTTCATAAAGATCGTAATTGAAAATTCTTTTGTACAAAATTTGATGATGAAAATATTTTAACGGGTAGGTAATACCCGAGGAATATTTAGATTTCACATTAATAAGTTACACTGTACATTCTTCGAATCTGATTCAACATTCATTTACTATCCTACTTACAACCACCGATGCACTTATCCGTTCACCACAGAATAACCATTTTCATTCAATTTCATAATTGGATTTTAATCTATCAGAATCCAACAAGTGGCATAATGAAGAAAACATTGGACAAAATAAAATTTGTTAGAAACAAACAAATTAACTATGAGAAAAATTTTGTTAAGAATCCACGCTAACAAAATCCTAGCTAACTGTTAATTCTTTATTGTACATTTATTTATCGCAATTTATTTATCGCAATGTTAATTCTCGCAATTTCATTTATCGTCATTTAATTTCTGCTATTTATTTTACGCACTTTATCGGGACACGTATACAAAGTTTTGACATATCATATCGATGCATCTATATATATTATTTAGAATAACCATAGACACTCTATATGCAGTAATGATCAACTTAGCTATATAGGGTTGAGGTTGATTCTATAATAATATATATACTTTGAGTTGTGATCGAGTTTGAGACATGTACACGGGTCACGATACGTATTAATTAATTCGAATATTATATATTAAACTATATATGAATTATTGGACTGTTAACTGTGGACTATCGACTGTGGACTAATAACATTGGACAATTAAAATGAATTAAAATATTGATTATAACATATGAAACTAAACGTTTCTTCAAGTTTGCCACTTGATCTCATCTTAAACCTCATTTGTATCTTGATGATTCCAAACTGCGTTCAAACCTTTCATGATTCTTGAAAACACCTCAATCGAGATGATGATCCAACCACATGTTATCCACAGCCATGCACCTGGGAGAACTTCCGGAACCCAAGTAGAAGTTTAACACGTATCTGTGATAGCTCCTTTGGCATTGTTATTACTAAAAATAACATTACAATTCTTTTTCAAATTAACCAATTTTGTCACAGCTTCAGCAAATCAACATCGACCTTTCATTCGAATAAGTCTTATTATAACCTTGATATATACGTTGTCTCTTCGCCTTCATTACCGGGGAATCGTTTATATTCCATCACATTAGCAGTAAACGTACCAACAACTTCATTACTCAATGGCTTGAGTCTCTCCGAAAAACCATTATATCTGTCCATTAAAATCCTATCATATACTCATTCGCATCTTGTAATAAGAATACACATACCAGTTACCGAGAATCAGCAATCAGTATTTTGAATCTCGCAGCATGTCTACATCAACAGTTACATGTATACATTTAACATCTATCTCTTAGAATTATGATCTTCCATTATGAAATTCTGAAAAGCACCCACTCTACGAATCGATACTCAGAATGTAGAAAAAGCTGAATGAAGCAGCAAAAACTTTAAACGACCTTAACAGTCAAAGGTATGATGATAAAGAATGGAGTGTTGGAAAGGCTCAATAGAAAATTTAGTACCGAAAAGCGGATTATGCGAAACTATGAAGGAGGCTATGGACAAATCACAAAGACTAAACCCGCCTTCAAAGAATTCAAATGATTCAGTATCTGCTGAAGTCATTAACGAATACCTTGCTCCTGACTCTACACTTTTATGGACATATCTTCCTCATCATATACCGATATTAGAAATTCTAAGATATCATCAAATCTATCAGTATAAATAACCTCGATATTTATGAAGATATTTTCATAACTATTCTTATCTGAAATCATTTATCTCTTCATGCTATCAGTGTTACATCAGAAAGGAAACTGCTTTAGTTTCTAAATTCTAAAAAAAATTCGAATTTAAATTTATGAATGATTTTGAAGTAGTGTTGGGAACTGAAGCATGAGTTAGTATAATATAATGACACTTGATCAACGTGATTATATTACAGTAAGTCATGCTGAGTTTCTAATGGAACCTGATGATTCACAGATCATAACGTCATCATGTGCCATGTTACATAACTCTTTCATTCTGCTTAACTTCTGAACATATCAAGAAAGTATATTCTTGATAGTTCTATTCTCAGTGATTCAGGCAATTTGACAAATCAAATCGTGCGATTACGTTCTTTCTTGTTTAGAACATTAAGTTCATTTGAAACTCCATACTTACGAATTCTGGACCATTACTCGCTTTACTAGAGGTCGAGAAGAGAATATAAAGGCAAAGAGCTCAAAAATCTAAGAGAAAATACAAAGCCCAATAACCACACGGAGGTCACAAACCGTGGAAATTAATATGAATAGCAATATAAGGACACGGTAGAATTAAGAATAATATCACCCCAAGGTAATAGTGGAAGTAAACAGATTTATCTTGTGGAAGATTTAAAAGAAGGATGACAGAAATGATAATTAGAAAAATATCAAGAATTAGAACTGGATTAAGCATTTTCATAATCTTTTGGATGTATGAACTAAGAAAGAAAGTATAGGAGTGGTGGAAAATAATGAGACGAAAAAAGTAAATTTATAAGGAAAATATCAGGCGTAGCAATTGAGGCAGATCACCGCATTTAATTATAGAGATCTTAATTTTCTTATTCACCGAATAATCAAATCTTTTAAATTTCGAAGATTTTCTTTAAATCCCTTGAATTCCGGAATCCAACCAAAACAACGTCAAAAGTTAAGACGCACCTTATTTTATAAATTCAAACGTGACTACGTCAAAAGCCAAGGCAAATCTCTATTTCTTCATTTCAAATCTTTTGTGATAACTTCACTCGTACGCTTCGAATAATCAAGTTGTTTTATTCAAAACACCCGATGGTGATAAAACTTTAATTATTGACTCATATTCGTCATGAAAACATTTTTATTGTTAGCCATGACGACCACACTCAAATTTCGGGATGAAATTTCTTTAACGGGTAGGTATTGTGACGACCCGGAAATTTCTGACCAAATTTAAACTTGATCTTTATATGTTTCCGACATGATAAGCAAAGTCTGTAAAGTTGAGTCTCAAAATTTTTGAACCATTTTAATGTATTCGTTTATCCTTTGACTATTCCCTACGATTTACGAACAAGTGTTTGTAAATATATATATATATATATATATATATATATATATATATATATATATATATATATATATATATATATATATATATATATATATATATATATATATATATATATATATATATATATGATTTCTATACTTGATTAATGAGTATATATATATTGTAAAATGTATAAATATTAAATATTCAATATATGTTATTATATCATTATTAGATATACTACATAAATAATAAATTGTAATATTAATATATGTAAGTATTAGTTAAGATATAGTTATATTAATACTATTATTATTTTCATTATTAAAATTAATATTAATATCATATTTGATACATATAAATTGTTATACTAAGAATAATATCATTAGTATTAGTATTATTATGAATATTATCATTTTTATTATTAGTATTATTTCGATATTATTATTGTTAACATTATTGTTATTATTATTTATAACAATTTATTATTTACATATTTATAAATCAGTGATACTAGCTTAATAATTCGGACAGATACAAAATCGTTTATGAATCACATTTGAGCAATTATCAAAGTTTGTTTCATGTCTCAATCCATTATATATTTTATTCTTTTTCTTATCTGCTCCAAAAATTCTTGCCTTCCACTGAATCACCTATACCCGTGAATGAGTATTATTATCAAGACTTACTGTATATGCTTTTGTTTCTTGACTCTTCCCTGAATATCTATATATTATATAATTCATAGACACATAGATATTATACTAATAAATCACCAATTCCACCCCATAGTTCAACCTCTGATCACCATCTCCGGATATTCAACACAAACACATACAACATTCGACAACCACACCTACACCACAACATCATCTTGAATAAAATCCATATCAACCGCCTTCAACCCTTTGATTAAACTCAACTAAATCGCGAAATATAAATCTGATTTTTAGTTACAAACTCAAACACACCCACTTACAATTTGATTCTTTCTTTCTTTGTCCAATCGACCCAACCAAAGACAACCTCCCATCACCATTGATATTCACCACCACTTCGAAATCAAACCGCCATCATCTACGATCTTTAACTTGAGCCATCATCTATCCATAACCATAAGCCAAATCATCATCATTTATCATCATCAAAAACTACAACGGGTACTTGTTTCACTCGTGAATTACACAAACACCTTACCACTCGAACCCGACACCACTTATAATCACCATCACTGTAGTTGCTACAGTTGTATTTTTCCTTGTAACCTTGAGAACACACAACCACTAACATCATTAAAAGAGGCTGTTAATTGCTTCTGTCTTCAGCTTGTTGTTACAGCAGCTAATTCTATTTCCTTTCGAACCAAAACCACCGGCAGTCGCCATTAATTATATGTTTTCATATTGCTGCTCGTGAACACTATTTCTACTGATTTCTATTTTGAAAGAAGATGATATTGGACATAAAGAATGAGAGGAAGCTGATGATGCAAGTTGAATATATTTCTAGTTTAAAGCTTGGTCAAGTTGATGTATGGAATATTGCATTAACACACCTATCAAGTTCTAAACAAATAATATATGTGGGGCATTTTAAGACATATTGGCCGACAATATGGTCACCTAATATGACGTGGGAATATATATTAAAAATGGTACACGAGGAGATTGGGGTTGAGCTTTTTCATTTCTGTTTCGGTTGAGTGTGGAATACAGGCAGCCACGAAATTGTTGTGTTTTCAAACTATGAATGAAAGTGTTAATAAATGACGTGATGATGATGATTTAAACGGTTAATGGTAGTGTAAGTTATTATGATGATAATATTTAATAAGGCAATGATATAGACAGTTGTTTCCTACCATTAATTTATGAAAGGAAGCAAATAATTGGAGAAAGTAGAAACATGTAGACCCGTTTCTTTTTCTGTCTCCTGTTGTCGGTTCTAGCATGGAACGAGAACATACAGCTCGTATTTTTTGTTGGGATTAATTTAAGTTACTATTGGGCTCTTGAAACAACATAGACCACGAACTATTTTAAATTGGGCTGAGTGTTTATTTTTTTTTTATATTGTGGGCTACCGTAATCCAACCTTCTACTTGGGCTGCCATGTTTCTATTGTTGGGCCAAGATAAGGTTTATGTTCATTGCTAGACTGAATTAGCGATGATGATAATGATACGGATCATAGTAATGTTAGTTAATAAGAATGATGATCCGACATGATAATTAAATTGGAGTAGCGAATAGGATAGATGATGAGGTGATGGTTATTAGATAAGGAAGATGATAAACGAACTAGATGATGAAGTAAAGAAGATGAGATTATGATTATGAGGTTATAGTTCATAATGATGAAGATAAAAGGTTCATATACATGAAATAATTAAACCCGCGAATTATAACAATAATGTACCAATCTTTTCAGTGGATTGGTGGTGTGTTAGTTAGCGAGAGATCTTGGGTTCGAGCTCAAGTAGTGACATTTTATTTTTAGGAGCTTGTTTTCTTCAAAGGTTGTATTCTAAAATTATTATTATTATTATTATTATTATTATTATTATTATTATTATTGTTGTTGTTGTTGTTGTTGTTGTTGTTGTTGTTGTTGTTGTTGTTGTTGTTGTTGTTGTTGTTGTTGTTGTTGTTGTTGTTGTTGTTGTTGTTGTTGTTATTGTTATTGTTATTGTTATTGTTAGTATTGTTAGGTTATTTATTATTATTAACAAAATTATATCATAATTATTAGTATTATCATTAAACGTTATTAGTATTATTATTACTAACAATTTTTATTATTAGTACTATCTTTATCAGTAATATTAAAATTTTTCATTATTATTATTATTAGAATTATCATAATTTTTATCATAATTAGTATTATTTTTATCATAATTATTATTATTACTATTAAGATATCAAATGATGATTTTTTTTTTATATAAAAATATATTTATGATGTAGAACCTAATCATATTAATATTTTTATAATAAATGTTAATTATCTATATAAAGATAAATATATCTAATTAAGTTGTTAATAAAATACATGATATAAAATAACAAATAAAATCACTAATAATATATATATTTGTTTGATTACCATTATATGTATTAATATACATGATTGATTAATAGGTTCGTGAATCCGAGGCCAACCCTATACTTGTTCAATGATGTCATATGTATTTTTAATACAAAATACAGTATTGTGAGTTTCATTTGCTCCCTTTTTAAATGCTTTTGCAATATTTATTTTTGGGACTGCGCATACATGCACTTTTATAAATGTTTTACAAAATAGACACAAGTACTCAAAACTACATTCTATGGTTAGATTATCGAATCGAATATCACCCCTTTTAGCTTGGTAGCCTAAGAATTAGGGAACAGACACCCTAATTGACGCGAATCCTAAAGGTAGATCTACGGGCACTAACTCCCCCCATACTGGAAAATGGTATGCTTTAGTACTTCAAGTTTACATTATACAGATGGATTTTTGTTTTGGGGATATTCTATATGCATGATGTTAATGTCGGTTACCAGGTTTTCAATCCATACGAATGATTTTTTAAAACACTTGCGAGTGTATGATTTTTGAATAAAGAAAATCTTGTGGTCTATTAAAATTATGAAAATGATTGATTATGATAAACTAATAAACTCACCAACCTTTTGGTTGACACTTGAAAGCATATTTATTCTCAGGTATTAAAGAAATCTTCCACTGTGCATTTGCTCATTTTAGAGATATTACTTGGAGTCATTCATGACATATTTCAAAAAGACGTTGCATTTGAGACATTAAGTTCATCAAGATTGATAAGAAGTCGTTGATAGATTGATATATTAGGAAATGGTATGCATGCCTGTTTAACTTTCGATGAAATGAAAGGTTGTCTTTTAAAAAAGAATGCAATGTTTGTAAAATGTATCATATAGAGGTCAAGTACCTCGCGATGAAACCAAATGTAATGTATTCGTCCAGATGGATTAGAACGGGTCTCTACATTTCACGCTTTATCTATCATCATTTTTGTTCTCGTTAACATTAAGTATCATCATCTTATATGTTATCATTCTTGTATTACTTCATCATCGTGTCATCATTCATTGACACCATCATTTATACAGTATCATCATTCATCATCTTAGTCTTTTTCATCATGGATCACCATCATACTTAATCTCTTCATCATCTTTATTACATCATTTCATTATCTAACCAGTCACCCTCTCTATCAACTGGCCCAAATTTATTTCAATCCAAAGTAGCTTCATAAGCCCAACTAGAAAAGAATATTTATATATATATATATTATGGCCCAACCATGAAACCGAAGCCCAACAACAAAAATAAATTACGACCCAACTATCATAACTGATCCAGAAGCAAAAAAAAAAAAAGGGGGGGGGTTCAATTTGTGAATATAAGTGTAAATAAGAGTTGATCTTGCAAGTGGCATATTAGATTTTGGCCCTACAACATCTAAAAGGAATAACAAGTAACAAATAAATTCCAAGTGGTTATTGCTGTCGGCCACCAGAATAAAAGAAAGAAGAACACGCAAAGTAATAATAGATATTTGATGAGGGTTTTTGGATTCGCTTGAAATAGGAAAACAGGCAAGCAGTAGTAGAAAATTAGGATGGTTCGATGGTGGTGACCTTCGATCGGGAATTCTAAAACGGTAGGCAATAATAGGTCATCGTGTGCAGTTTTGTGGATGTTTGATTGATCGAGCATAGAAACAAATCGTGTATTAGTAGTTGCAGATATCAATGATGGGTTTTGGTCACGTATAAAGTAACGAAAGTGATGTGGTTGGGTTGCAGTGGTGATTTCGAGCTATACTCAACAATAATTAACAAGTGGTGTTGGGTCTTGGTTTAGACAGAAAAACAGAAAAAGAAGTAGCAAATTGTAGATGGTTGGGTCACGAAAGGGAATAGAAGGATTAGGGTAAGAGCATTAGTTTAGATTTGTTGGTTTTGGTTGTTACATGATGGTGGTGGTATTTGATGGTATTTGGCGAGCATGATCATCAAACCAAAATGGGTTTGTGTATAGGGGTTGATATGGTTTGTGTTTGACGGTGTATGGTGTACGAGTGTGGTGTTTGTTATTAGCAAGGAGATAAACAGAAAACATGCGAGTATAGCAGTTTATTTGTTTTTATTTTTAATTGGGTTTGGGTTGGTTTGAATCTGGACATAAACAGAATAAAAAGAAAATCGAAGCACATGTTTAATGGTGTAGTTTTTTTTTTTACCTGCAATTCTGATAGAAATAGGAAGTAGTTACAGTTTTGTGCCTTGGTCTCATTGGTGAAGTCGAGCAGAAGTGAAGTAGAAACAATATGGTGTAGTGGTCTTGATTGGTTTGTTTAGTGTTCTACAACAAAAGAATATTAATGAAGAGAGGTGGTGTGCGTGTGGTTTGATGATAGTGTATCATTTTAAGATAGTAGAGATGATGAGGTGGTGGCAAGTGGTGTCGATGGGGGTTGCATAGGTTGGTGACCGATTTGGGATGGTTGCTGGCAGCCGGGATTACAAGAGAGGAAGAAAGAAGTAAAATGGGTGGTAGTGATGATATACTTGTGTATATATGCATATGAATATATGTATATATATAAGTGGTAGAATGGGATAAAATATCTAAAGAGAAAACAGTAATCATGGGGTTCCTTTCAAAATAACTGTAGCCACACGGGATGATAGTGGTTTCCTTTACTGTATACATATGTATAAGTTAAATATGTTGTACAAACAAAAACAGTATTTTTAATTTGATTCAATTCACCACATGTCTTAACACATATAATATTGTTAAATTAACATTCATAAAGAAAGCTACATTCATTTAATGATCTACCGACAGTTTATTTACAGGCGTTATTTCGTACTCCACTGTTAATAAGTGGTGGATAACAATATTCAAAAATTTCCCAAAATAAATTATGAATATTTATTCTAATCATTATTTTATAGAAACGGTCATTAAAAATTATCAAATAAAAATTATATCAACTGTCCGTGCTCGATCCCAGATAAAATATAAAAAGTTCTAAAATTTAATAATTAGATCCTAAATACATTTCTAATAAACCTATAATTTATATCACTCATTTTTCGAATCACCATTTATTTTAAAATCACATAAGTTTGTTTATAACTTGTCTATTATCAATCGAATGATAATTGATTGTTACTATCATTTTTCAAATAAATTGGAAACTATAAATATATATATTCAATACACTTTATTTATATATATAAATACTTTTTAAATAATAATCATTATAATATCCTATTTTTATTTTACTTTACATAAATAAATTTTAGTAACAACAATACACAATATTTAAAATTATGTTTCCAATTATTATTATTATTATTATATATATATATATACTAGCTTTAAGAACCCGTGCGTTGCACGGTGGCTTAAAAAATTAGTACACTAATACATTAATGTTGGTACAGATTGTATGTTTTATACATTAAAAATACGCAATAGAACGTCTTTGTTACATTCGTCAATAAAAATTTTAAATCTATAACCTGCACGGTAATCTCTTAAAGGCATGTCATTTAACAATTCTTTGCAACAGAATTGACACAATTTCTATTTGAAAAAAAAATTAATTAATGGAAAGTACCTGAAATTTAAATAAGCGATCAAAATTTTCTTTTTTATGCAACTTCCATCAGCTCCTTGTAGATCTTGCAATTTTCGCTGCTGACTGCTTGCCTGAAGAAAAGTATGACATAAACGGTAAAACAATTGAAACGTTGAAACAGTACTATCTTTTTAAATATTTTTGAGCGGGTCCCGTAAGGTAGTCCGAGATCTAAAAATTCATTAAAAAAACTCTTCATACTATGCCTTAAAATATTTTAATTTGCTTCTATCAATCCTCATCAAACTGTTCTGATCCCACGAAACTTACCCAACCCACACGTTTTGCACCTTTATATCAGATCATATAGATAAACTATTAATTGTAAACTGTGTTAAACTGCTGATTGTTCCATTTAATTAGTGAGAAAAATATATAGCACATACCTACCTAAAAAAATAAAAGTAGAAACCGATATTGGCAAGAAAATTAAATACAACCTTTATGATATCAAGTTTTAATAGAGCATATTTTGCCAAGCGTAGAAATCGATCTAACGTTGCACGTACATATGATCCACCCAACCAAGCTTCCTGAATTGACAAACAACATAAATACATAAAAGGTCAAATGGGAGGATGCTTATTTACAAAGAATAACAATTTAATGAAACATCAAGTTAAGTTTAATAGGTTACTCAACAACACTTGATTTAAGTATATAAACTCAAATTTTAGATTTTACCATGTAAAATATGATTATTTGAACTTAGAGGCGAAATAGGCCTGTTTATGTAACCAAACTGTATCCGTGTTTCTAGAATTTTGGTTAGCAAAACCAGTCTTCCAAACTCAATTTTTTAAAGTAAATTATGTACTTTGTTCAGTTACCTATTTGAGAAAATCAGCACCAAAAGCTCGAGTGACTTTTAGAGAGCATTAAAAACGATAATCCATCACGTTGAAGGAAACATGCCCGACTTTTTTTATTAACTGAACTTCCTGCAAAAAACAAACACTATATGCATTGGAACCCATAATTGACTAACTAATTATTAATAATCACAATTGCAAACATGAAGTGTTTTGGAGCCACACCAGCACGACCCATTACGTACCAAAAAAAGACATGTTTTGACCCATTACCCACTAAAGCCCAATAAAAGAAATTAGAGAAAAAAAGAAAAAAAAAATACCTGCTGGAACATACTAAGAGATACCAAAATGAATTCCCTGATTCATACACTATAATACTGTGGTCATTTAGACCCAAGCACAATAACGAAAGGGACTGCAATAGCTGCTATTAACCAACACTCAAACACGTATCCTGTGTTAAATGAAGAACATATCTTATTATTAGACCCATGTACATAGTTATACTACTTTTGGTCATTTGGACCAAACACGAAAAACAGGAACTGACTTCAAAACTCATGTACACAGCTATAGTAAAATGGGTCATTTAGACCTAAACATGTCAAAAAGGAACTGAAGGAAACTTCAACTATAACAAATGTATTATAACAAATTTTAGTGCCATCTATTGAAAGTGATTCTTTATTTATTATATTTCCTTCTTTATAACTGGTGAAACTTAATGACAGCTGCCCATGTCAATTTTAAGAGATTCAAGGAGTTCATTGCTGCTGCCCATGTCTATTTTGGGATTCAGAAACTGAAAGAATGTTCACAAACACTATATACAACTATACAAGAAAAGAAAAGAAAAGAACCCACCTTGAAGTGCCACATTGGAACTCATTTGTGTAACCTTCCATGGTAGCTCCTTCGCACCGAGTTCCTTATTCTTTTTCTTGATCCAAACATATAAGTGAGACTGATTTCATCACTTAAGCAAAAATACGATGTTTCAGATCCCATGAAAACTTCATACAAATTACACTTTCAAGTTAAACAATATGAAGAAAAAAAAGTCGGAGAAAGAGACTGGACAACTATTAATAATAGATAAACAATGAAAATACCAACCCATATGTTGGGTAGATAGAAAAATTTGTTCAATGATAAATCATAGTTTAAATGACGATCAAAGCAACCGAGTCAAGATCAATCCATAAAACTCGATTGAATGCAACTACAAAATGTGCAAGATATGGAAACAAAAACCACATAAGTCAACGACATTGTGTAGTTGAAAAGCCATAGAAGGATCAAATAAAATTATAAATTATAAATTCACCATTCTGAGCTTAACAAACACAAATCAATAAAAAGCATCAAAGACACAGTGCAATTGAAAGGCCATAAAAGGATCAGACAATTGAGATTTTAATTCAATGAAATGTAGGAACAGATTAAATTTAAAAATTCAAATATACAAACAAATACATAAAATTAATCAGTCTTTGCTAGTAATCCAAATAAGGGCTTACTTTTGGTATTATCCACCACCAAGGAAACTGATGGTGCAACTAGTAGCGGCCGCTGTGTTAATAGCGTATCATCATAGTACTGTTTTAGAAACCTTAATCTGCTATATCAACAAATGTAAAAAAAACATCAAATCCTATTATTTGAATATTGATGTCGGAACCCTAAACCATTTATACTCCGTAAATTGAATCATGATATTATGGAATATATCATAAACGAATCAACTGAATAAATAATGTAAATGAATATTCCGATTCGAAATAACCTAGATTGAAAGTTGATACCTTTATGATGGTGTTTGAGGAAAGAGATTTCTTCAGCGGCCTTGATTCGATTACATAAAAGTTGAAGATCGATTCTACATAAACGTTACAAAACAATCAATATAAACCCTAAAACTGATTCAACTGACTTTGCGTTTCAAATCCGAAATATAACATGTTAACAATTGAATCAGTTTCGATTTAGTTTTGTTTATTCATTTGGGAATTCGTAACCCTAATTGACCTTCTGAAGACGAACGTAAAAATGAAACTGAAAGAGAAAGGGTTAGATAACCCTAATTGAAGATCATTTTGCGATGGATTATGGATTAAAAGTGAGAAAGATAGGGTTAGAGAGAGTGATGTTTTTTGATTGGTTGTTTTAAAAAAATGAACTAATGGGAGAAGGACAAATGGCAGAATGTGAGATAATTAACAAAGTAATTAGAGGGCAATTAGTGGGAAGCCACGTGGCATATCTATACGTATTATTATAGGTTATAGATATATATATATATATATATATATATATACACACACACACACACATATCAAGTTAGAATTAATTGTTCGTGAATCGTCGGAACTGGTCGAAGGTCAAATGATTTCATGAAACAGTTCAAAAATTTTGTGACTCGGTTTAATAGACTTTGCTTATCATGTCGAAACTATATAAAGATTAAGTTTAAATTTGGTCGAAAATTTCCGGGTCGTCACATCGCGGGCCCTTCCATACTGAGGCTTGATATTGTTGAAGAAAACGTTCATTTGCTTCAACGGTATCAAGCCTCGGTGTGGAAGAGCTCGCGATTAGTTGTCAAGCAACCCGAATTTAATTCCTGGGGACTAGTAAAATGTACATACACTTTAATGCGTAATTCTCTACTTCTCTACTAACTATAATAACATATCTAGGTACTTAAGTCCTTTCTTGTTGGCTATAACATGAAAATTAATTTAATATGTAGAGAGAGATTAGACACTTATCTAGCACAATTGAATTTTATATTATGAACATTTTGTGTTGAAATGAAGTTACTATTTTATAGAGTAAATTACATAAAAAGGTAACCTATTTTACCTTTTTTATTTTATTTTAAGTAATCTATTTTAGTTTGATAAAAAAAAGGGGTAGGTTTTACCAAGTTTATTAAAAAAAGGGGTCCCATTAAATTTCTTGGTTAAGTGCCAACAATTTCTTGGTTAAGTGCCAACATGGCCTGTCCACGTCACCCACTTTGTCAACGTGGCTTTTTGAATATTTTAAAAAACTGAAACAACTCTATTTAAATCACGCTTTTGTCTCCCCAATTATCAAAATCGTAACCCTAATTTCCCCAATTCCCTTATTCGTAACCCTAACTCTCCAATTCATACGACTCCTAACCCTATTTTCCAAAATTGAGTGCAGGTAAGTAACCCTATTCGCCCGAAATGTCAAATATTAATGGTGAAGTTGCTGTTCGTTGCTCTTGTGGTGATATACCTGGAAGTTGGGTTTCGTGGACTACAACAAACCCAGTTAGAAGATTTGTTGGTTGCCCTAATTTCAGATCAAGGCAAAAATGTGATTACTTCCAGTGGATTGACCCACTATTAACGAATTGGTATTTAATGAAGATGGTTAAGTTTATTAATCAAAGGAAGAAGTACGAAGATGAAATTCAAAAATTGAAGTCTAAGAACAAGTTTCAAAGGTTGATGATTTTCGGTTTGATTTGTTGCTTCCTTATGTATTTATATGTCTTTTAGGTTTAGTTCGAATTGAAGTTGGTGATGCGTGCATAACAATACATCATTACCCTCTAAATTTATACAAGAATCAAACCACTACAAATAAGCACACACAACTAACGAGCAATTAGAATCCGGTTATTATAGCACTTCAATGTAAGTATTCTTTTCAAGTTCGACCCAAGAGAGCGGTGTAAGTAGAATAATTGAAACTATTAATTGTCCCAGGGTTTGTTTGATTGGGGGTTTTGATTGATTTTAATTAACAACTAAAACGTGCACAAATAAATAAACTTAAACTTAACAATTAAAACTAGTTGCAAGTAACAAGTAACTAAATAGTGAGAATGTAAATCAATTAACTAAGTAGTGTTCACTTACCTAATCCTCTCTATGCTTAGATTGCCCCGTTTTACCCAAATTGCTATCGCACTAGTTGTTGAACTATTAAATGTTTAGCTTTACTACCAAACCTTAATCAAATAACACTTTGCGAATTCACATAAGCATTGCATTCTAAGATCAAGTTAAGCATGAATGGTTATTGAGATTATGCTTGGGTTGAAACCACTTAAAACCCTTCAACTATCGAAATCACTTAAGATAATCGAACACCACTATGTTGACTAAAGGCCAACTGAAAACCAACTTAGATCAAGAACACAATCACTTGAAATCCCTAATCTAGTTGTCTAGATCACTCAAGGTGTTGAAGCACAAATTGATTCACTTCTCAAATCACTAAGAGAGCTACTCAAACCTATGTAATCAAAGTAAAGCCTAAAACAAATGCATAGAAATGGATCTACGGCTAACACAATAACACTTGATCATGTAATTCATTCAAACAACATCATTCAATTAATTTAGGGGCAAATCATTGCATTAGAGATTCATAGATAAGCAAACACAGGAGATTTAGCCAATCATGGCTAAAGTTACACTAATAATGAGCATAAAAACACAAATAATCATCATCTTAGAGTTATTACAAGTAATAGATTCAAAGTAGATAAAGAAAAATTGAGATTACAACCCAAATACAAATAGATGAAGATCTAGAGCTAAAACTTTAACGACCCGTCAAAATCGCTATTGACGCAGCCCGTTATCATCGGTCCCAAAAGCATAGTCATGACCTCTATAAACAGCGAACGCAATATCTAAATACCCGAGAATAAAACATGCGAGTAAAAGTCAACAAAAATGTTAAGTGAATTATACGTTTAGTATAACAACTGTATAAAATTAGACCACAAGATTTAATGTTGAGAAAAGTCTTAAAAACATTATTACATTTATCCCGTGAGCACCTGGTAACCAACTTAACTCGGTTTATCTACCCTTTTATGGACCATACACTGAACAGATGTATCTTCTACGAAGGACTATACATTCCCTTGAAAACTAGCACGACTAGGAAGGAATGGGGTGGTTAGGCCCGATAGATCTATCAATAGGATTCGCGCCTACGGTACAGAGCCCGTAGCTACAAGTTACCAAGCTAAGGTATATTTTTGTTCAACTCAGAAATGAATAATTTACCATTTTTGATTACTTGTGTCTAATATGTAAAACAAAAAGCATGTATTCTCATCCCAAAAAGATTTAAAATAGTAGAAAAATGTGAGACTATAACTCACCTTAGAATGCACTGAAGAGTTAACAAGTACACGAATAAAGTAGATCAAGAGTGATCTAGACTCCAACCTAAATAATAAAGTAGGTCAGAATATATCTAACTTAGGTCGGGTCATAGTATGATAGTCCTAGTGCTTGAAGTGGCTTTGGAGTTAAGTGACAAAAGATTTGAATAGGTATCACGCGTACTTTCTATTTTTAGTAAGTTTATATTTTTAGAAAGATTTCACTTTTAGTAAGTTTCTATGATATGAATATATAATACATATGCATTTAATTAATAATGAAATATTAGTTATAATATAAGTATTTTTAATTAATAATTAAATATTAATAGTAACATGAGTTCTTTTAATTAGGTTATTATATCATAAGTAGTTTTAATAATTAAATTATATCATAAGAAATAAATAATTAATTTTAACCATAGATTTTATTTAATTAATCATTAATTACACTTTTATCATAAGTATTCATTAATTAAATATTAATTAATTTACATCATATGTATATAAAAAAATAAAAATAAAAATGAATTATTAAACAAAATAGATTTAATTATATTCATAATCATTTAGTAATATGAATAACTAATAAATTAATTATATCTTAAGTATTAAATATTTATTTTATCTAAAGTATTATTTAACAAAAATACGATTTATTTATCTAAAGTTTCAATTAATAACTTTTTTTTATCTATAAAGTTTAATTTTTACGAAATTTAAAAACCTGAAACTTACAAACCGCACATCGGTTTTCAATGATCCATATATGCAAATTGAATAACTCGAAAATCCCGTTACATTGGTTAAGTTAATTTTTCCAGACCTGGCATGCAAACCGAGGTCGTGTTTGATCAGTTTCGTATATATATATATATATATATATATATATATATATATATATATATATATATATATATATATATATATATATATATATATATATATATATATATATATATATATATATATATATATATTTTTAAATCCAAAACTTGTTTTAATCGTATCTTACAAACCGTTCGTCTGATTTTAACGTTCTTTATATATTTTTGAGTCGCATCATCGATCCCGACATGATGAACCCGTCCATTTAGCCCAGATTAGACACGTTTTTCGAGGCTAAATCAGCTGTACATATATATATATATATATATATGTATAATTTTTATATAACTTCTTTAATTCATATCTTGAGTTCTACACGTCCGTTTAAGGCGAATCCTAAACGAAAATCGCACTACTCATCGAGAGGAACACGATGAGCAATTTAGTTTCATCAAAAAATCATGGCTCAGTTCTTGAAAGCAGCAAACTCAGTTCTGTCCGGATTTTATTTAATCGAAAATTCGCGTTTTTAACATATTTTAATTATTTAAACATCACCACAATTATATCCAAGCACTATAACTATACATATAAGCATAATAACACAATAGTAATGAAGAATTGAAAAATATGGAGTTTTATGACTACCTTAAATCAAGAACAAGAAATATAGAAACGTAGAGCGCGTCGCGAGGATTACAAATATGTAATTTTTCTTGAGAGATGATTGAAGATTTATTGTGATAATGTTTGATTGATTGTTTTGGGATGATTTAGAATGAAGCTTCATGCTTCCTTTTATAGTTGAATGTAAGTATGCATAATTTGACTATAACTTCATTTTAAAATTTGATAATCACATACCATTTTTGACTACTTCAAAACAACTATTTAAATTTGATAATCACATACCATTTTTGACTTTATCAACAATAATAGATCACTTTGTTAGTTATGTTATTATTTTATATATATAATATATTATTATTATTATTATTATTATTATTATTATTATTATTATTATTATTATTTTATTATTATATTATTATTATTATTATTGTTATTATTATTATTATTATTATTATTACTATTATTATTATTACTATTATTTATTAATTTTCGTTAACTATTTAATTGTTACTACAGTTTTCGGAATACATAATTTCAGTTAAAATGGTTTCGTAATTTAAGGTGGTAATCAAAATTTGTAACACGGAATCGAAAGATTAACTGGAACGCAATCCGATAAAAATATCATTATGTGATTAAATTACGCGAGAAGAATAATAATTCAAGAAATAAAATATAGGAATATTTTAATAATTTCGATTGACATAAGAATGTCATATAAAAGAATTCGGATTTTGAAATCATGAATATATAATCGTTGGTTTGAAAACCCAGATGATTCATCGAATAAAGATGTTATACGTAGGAACTTACTAACACATAGTCACACTTTTTCATTTAATAAATAATATAGGAATGTTATTTAATTCATATATAATCAAGTCACAAAAAAATGATATGGCAAGGATACCAGTTAACGAAAGTTAAATACTTGACAAAGAAAATAACGAAAAAAGTAAGGTCGTCACAGTACCTAACTGTAACGACCCTGGTTTTTCCAACGTTATTTATTAATAATTATTATTGTTAATACGTGTGATTAAACGAATGTACGTTATTACATTTACATGTTGCCATGATTGCCCGTACTTGACTTTTAAGGGCCCGAAACGTCTTTGTAACACCCGGAACTTTCACGAATAATATTTTTAGATATTATTTACATTCATGATTAAATTTATTAATCATTTTAATTAACTAAGGCTATTAGTTAGTTACTTGGGCTTTAATTGGGTTTAATTGTTAATTAATTGAACTTGGGCTTTGATTAGTTAATGGACTCATGAATTAAGACTTGTAAGCCCACCCTACCTTTTAAATGGACTTGACTAGCCCACTCTTTCATGTGTAAGTATCACTTAGGAGTGTAACTAGTTAGTTAATACTTGTAGGAATCTTGTTACAACTTCTCCCCATGCATGCACCTCTAAGTATCCAACTTTTTCAAGCTTTTCATCCAAGTATCCAACAAACATTTTCCCCCTCCCTATGTGCAGCTGAAACCGTGGCCTTTTAGGCATGGTTAGGAGTGCTTTTGTTTCATTTCTCATTACTTGTTTACTCTCATTCTCTCACAATTTCAAACACTCTCATTCTTGCAACTTTCTTTTCTCTCATTCTCTTCTCTTTTTCTCTCATACTTGTAAGTGTTTGAAACAACTTCTTTTATTCTTTTCTTTGTTGGTAAAAACTGATTTTCATAAGCATTCATCATCATCAATCTTTGTTGTTGTTTGATTCTTGTTACATGTTGTTGTTACTTACTTATTAACTTTCAAGAATCTAACTTCCTAGTTTTGATTCTTCATAATATCTTGTATTTATCAAGAACATCCAAGAACATAATCTATCTAGTTATGTTCTACATATTTTGTTTCAAAAGATTTAAAGTTTATAATCTTTATAATTGTTACTTGTGTTCTTGTTTGTTGTATGTTACTAGAATACCACCTTCATGGTTGGTTTAGGCTTATCTTTCATTTTCTTTATTTCTTATTGTTAAGTTGCTTACTACACATTTGAACAAGGACATGAAACCAACAAGAGCTTACACTTTGGTGCAAGTATCATGGATCCAACACTTGGTTGTGATCTTTCTTAGTGTTCATGAACTTGTTCATAAACTTACATGTAACCTTGGTTCATCAAACACTTACAACACTTGCACTTGAGTTATGATGGACAAACCTTGGTCAAAATGATGATTGATGATGACCCTTATGACCTTAATTACGTACTTGTAAACCTTTTAAGACTATTTACTGACCTAGTACTATTTGACTTAGGTTGAGGACTTCGGACCATTCACTTGCACACCTTTACCGGACCGACTTTACGACTACATTATCATTGTGAGTTATAGCATTCCCTTTTTACTTTAACTTATTTTGGGAACTGAGAATACATGCGGATTTTATGTTTTACATACTAGGCACGAGTACTTAAACTTATATATGTGTGGGTTATACAACGGCATAAACATTCCCTTTAGCTCGGTAACGTTTAATCATTGGTTTTTGAACCATGAACGCGAATCTTAGATATGGATCCATAGGGTTTGACATCCCCACTCGGGCTAGTAGCGCTAGCATTTAACGAGTGTTTAATACTTCGAGGTTATACGCACTTGCCAAGTGCACTTTAAGGGGGTACATTAAACGTTAAGTTAGTTACCGGGTGCCCACGGTTAAGCATATACTTTTACATACTTTTGAAACGCTCGTTGTAGCACTGAAATCTCGTGGCCTACTTACATTACTGTTATACTTAAACTATAGCTCACCAACCTTTGTGTTGACCTTTTAAGCATGTATTTTCTCAGGTGCTTGAAGTCGCTTCCGCTATCTTACTAGTCGTGCTGTAGAACCCGCTGCCTAGAGTTGTTATCGCATGACTACTTATGTTGCATTCAAACTTTTTACTTATGAACTTATGTTATGTAACGACCATTATGGTCACGTACACTTATTTAATGCTTCTACTTAGCGAAGCATACTTTTGATTTGTAAAACAATTGACGTATGTTATGACGTCACTTTTATTTATGAATGTAAACTCTGTTTTGAAAACGCATATAGTACTTAACCTTGTAATGATCCTGTTGTTGATGGTCCGTACATGATGATTTAGTACGGGGCGTCACATTTGGTATCAGAGCATTGGTTGTAGGGAATTAGGATGCATTAGTGAGTCTAAGACCGACCCGAGTAGGATTCACTAATAGGGCTAATCTACAACTTGTTAGTTTACTTGTTTCCGCTGAACTTACTGCATGCTGCTGCTTACTGTTACTGCTATATGCCGTATGCTACTACGTGATTTCACTACTGCATGCTATTACTTGCTTTCGATTGCATGCTAGTTTCGTACGATTACTGATATTGCCATGCTACTTATTGTTATACATGATTTAAACTGTTGGCCTATTATTTGCTTGCTTTATGACATACTGACATGGAAAATTTATTTTTCCTTGTTCAGATGTCGGACGTTCCACCTACTGACATCCCGAGCGGCTCAGGCCCCGTTGTTCCACCCACTGCTGCACCTGTTGCTGCTGCTGCTGCTGCCGACATTCCGGCCCCGACACCCACTGGCGACCCCGGCGCCTCTAGTTCTGGAGCTAGCTCTAGTGTGCCTATCCCGGCGTCTTCTTCCAGACCCCTGAGGCAACTGGCTCGCATTGGTGGCATGGAGATCCCCGCGGAGTTCGGGGAAGGTCCCTTCCGTAATCACTGGCGCACACCTTGCCGACGCACTGCCGACGGCCGCTTAGCCGTGATTACGCCAGGCCGACACCGACAGATGTTGGCCGCTTTCGGATATGTTGAGCCACCCGCACCACCACCGCATGATTCAGACGACGGTTCTTCCACCGATGCTTCTTCAGACGACACCTCATCTGACGACTCCAGTGATGAGGAGGATCCCGCTGACCGACCGATTCAGGCACCTTCTACCCCGCCGAAGAAGCGGTATCGCTTCGCTGGCATAATTCCTGGTCGTACTGTCACTGACGCTTATGGTCGGCGTCGTAGGATCACTGCTCGTAAACGGCTGGTGCCGTACCCCGCCGACCCACTGATATTACCGTCTCCACCCAGAGCCGGACCATCCACTTCAGCACCACCGGCTCCACCTGCACCACCTGCCCCACCATCTTCCTCTAATGAGGAAATGAGGCGGGAGATTGAGATTCTCCAGACTCGAGTTACTGAGCTCGAGGAGCAGTTGGCTCATGTTTTGGACATCTTGTACCCACCATCGCCGTAGGACTTTGTACTAGATTCTGTATTGTAATCTCTTTTGTAATTTCATATTTCACTTATGTAATGTACGAACTTATTGTAATGTATGAACTTATTATCAGTAATGAATGGAATTTGTGTTGCTTACTTCTTGCGCAAGTGTTCTATTTACGTTATCATCTCATGGTTATGTGGTACCTATATCTGCTTGCGTTATTTAATCAACATGTGTTGTGCTGTTTTCATGTTGGTTGTTATATAATGTACTATTATTATTTGCATAATGGATTTTGACTTGAGTCAAAATGTTTGTATAGAACATCATGGCCAACGGGAGATCTATCCCCACCGCGGCACAAATTGAGGAAATGATTAACGAGCGAGTCGCTGCTGCACTAGCTGAAAGACAACCCCAAGTTCCACCACCACCGCCTGTCAATCCACCTGTCGTCCGAGATGGGTGTACTTACAAGGAATTCCAAAACTGCAAGCCACACTACTTCAGTGGCACTGAGGGACCCGTCGGTCTCACCAGATGGTTCGAAAAGTTGGAATCGGTATTCAGGGTTAGCAATTGTTCTGAGGCTAACAAAACGAAATTTGCATCTTGCACGCTGTCTGATGGCGCGCTCACATGGTGGAATACCATGGCCCAAGCGAAAGGAATTGATGAGGCGTATGCTACGCCTTGGGAAGAATTTAAATGTGCTATAATCGAGGAATACTGTCCGAGAACCGAGATTCAAAAGATGGAAATCGAATTTATGCAACTGAAGACCGTAGGGAACGACCTTAACAACTACAACCGTAGGTTTTTGGAATTGGCTCTTATGTGTCCAACCATGGTCACCCCCGAATTTAAGCGTTTGGAGAAATACTTCTCGGGACTTCCTAAGTCCATCAAGGGTAATGTTACCTCATCCAAGCCACCAAGCATTCCCGAAGCAATGCACATGGCGCATACTCTCTTGAATCAAATCATCCTGGACGAGCCGGAGAAGGCTAAGTTTGAAACTGTTAGTGATGAAAAGAGGAAATGGGACAACAACCACAACAACAACAGGGGTAGCAACTATGATCAAAACCCGGCAAAGCGACATGAAGGGTTTAGGCAAAATAACAACATGCACAACAACAACACCAACCCCAACAACAACAACCGCACCAATCCGAACTACAAAGGAACCTTACCACAATGCAATAGGTGCTACAAGCACCACACTGGGTATTGCAATGTTATCTGTGAGAAGTGCCAACGATCTGGACATGTTGGCAAGGATTGCAAGGTTACCACTTTGAATGTGAAGCCAAACCACAACAACAATGGGCCTAAGAAGTGTTATGAATGTGGAAAGACGGGTCATTTCAGAAACGAGTGTCCTAATAAGCGTAAGGATGGCGGACCACCACATGCTAGAGCCTTCAATGTTAATGCAAGGGACGCTCGCGACAACCCCGACTTGGTGACAGGTATATTCAAGATCAACAATCTTTTAGCTTCTGTCCTATTTGATACTGGTGCCGATAGGAGCTATGTGTGTAGACATTTTTGTGATAAGTTAGATTGGTCGTTAGTTCCTTTGAAGGAAAGTATGCTTGTCGAGGTCGCCAATGGAAAACTTGAAAAGGTTGACCATATTAGTCGTGGAGCTATTATCAACATAGCTGGTGCAGATTTCGAAATTGATTTGATACCTATCAAACTGGGAAGTTTTGACGCGATCGTCGGTATGGATTGGTTGAGCAAGATAAAGGCCGATGTTATCTGTGGAGATAAAGCGCTTCGCATACCACAAGGAGATGGCGAACCACTGGTTATCTATGGAGAGAGATGTACCTCGAAGTTGAACCTCATTAGTTGCGTGAAAGCACAAAAGATTATGAAGAAGGGACGCTTTGCTGTCCTAGCACATGTGAAAGCGGTAGAAACTGAGGTGAAGAACGTGAACGACGTTCGAATTGTGAACGAATTTTCTGATGTCTTCCCAGAGGAATTGCCTGGATTACCACCGCAGAGAGCAGTAGAGTTTCAGATTGACTTAGTGCCAGGAGCTGCACCTGTAGCTCGCGCACCTTATAGACTCGCACCTTCCGAGATGCAAGAATTACAGAGTCAACTACAAGAGCTATTAGATCGAGGGTTTATCCAACCAAGCTTCTCGCCTTGGGGCGCACCTGTGTTGTTTGTAAAGAAGAAGGATGGATCCTTCCGTATGTGTATCGACTACCGTGAACTCAACAAATTGACTATCAAGAATCGATATCCTCTTCCACGAATCGATGATCTTTTTGATCAACTACAAGGATCGAGCGTTTATTCAAAGATCGATTTGCGATCCGGATATCACCAGCTGAGGGTGAAGGAAAGTGACGTGATGAAAACTGCATTCAGGACCCGTTATGGTCATTATGAGTTCCTCGTGATGCCATTCGGTTTGACAAATGCACCTGCCGTGTTCATGGATCTCATGAATCGTGTCTGCAAGCCTTACTTGGATAAGTTTGTTATCGTCTTCATAGATGATATCCTCATCTACTCTAAGAGTGAAGAAGAACATGAGCAACACCTCCGATTAGTGCTTGAACTCTTAAGACAAGAGCAACTTTACGCCAAATTCTCCAAGTGCGAATTTTGGTTGAAGGAAGTACAGTTTTTGGGCCATGTTGTGAGCAACCAGGGTATCAAAGTTGATCCCGCCAAGATTGAAGCCATCAGTAAGTGGGAGACCCCCACTACTCCAACGCATATTCGCCAATTTCTAGGTCTCGCCGGTTATTATCGAAGGTTTATCGAAGGATTTTCTCTGATTGCGCGTCCTTTGACCGCACTGACTCACAAGGGCAAGAAGTTCATTTGGGAACCCACACACGAATCAGCATTCCAAACTTTGAAGAAGAAGTTAACCTCCGCACCTATCCTATCACTTCCTGAAGGCAGTGACGACTTTGTTGTTTATTGCGATGCATCGAAGAGTGGTTTTGGTTGTGTACTGATGCAACGATCAAAGGTTATTGCCTATGCCTCCCGCCAATTGAAGATTCACGAGCGGAACTACACTACACATGATCTTGAACTTGGAGCCGTTGTCTTTGCACTCAAATTGTGGAGACATTATTTGTATGGAACTAAGAGCACTATCTTCACCGATCACAAGAGTCTCCAGCACATCTTCGATCAGAAGCAATTGAATATGAGACAGCGTCGATGGATCGAGACGCTCAACGACTACGATTGTGAACTCCGTTATCACCCTGGCAAGGCCAATGTTGTAGCTGACGCTTTAAGCCGAAAGGAGAGGACGGCACCTCTCCGTGTTAGGGCTCTGAACATCACCATCCATTCGAACCTCAACAACCAGATCAGAGTAGCCCAAGTTGAGGCTCTCAAGGAGGAGAACATATCTCACGAGCATTTGAACATACTTGTCTCTCGATTCGAGGTTAGAGAGTCTGGACTCCGATGTTATGCCGGAAGAATTTGGGTACCTTACTATGGAGATCTACGAAGCCTGATACTTGATGAAGCACACAAATTGAGATATTCGATTCACCCCGGTGCAGGTAAAATGTACCACGACCTTAAAGAACAGTATTGGTGGCCGAATCTTAAGAAGGACGTTGCAACTTATGTTGGGAAGTGTTTGACTTGTTCGAAAGTTAAGGCCGAACATCAGAGACCTTTTGGGTTACTTCAACAGCCGGAAATCCCACAATGGAAGTGGGAAAGGATCACAATGGATTTCATTACTAAGCTGCCGAAGACGGTGGGCGGATGCGATACTATTTGGGTTATTGTTGACCGCCTTACCAAATCTGCACACTTTCTAGCGATGAAGGAAACTGATACAATGGAAAGACTTGCTCAGCTGTACATCAAAGAGGTTGTATCTCGTCATGGTGTACCTTTATCAATCATCTCCGATCGCGATCCCCGTTTTGCTTCCAGATTTTGGCGTTCTTTGCAAGAAGCCATGGGAACTCGTCTTGACATGAGTACTGCTTATCATCCTCAGACTGACGGGCAAAGTGAACGAACGATTCAGACCTTGGAGGACATGCTGCGTGCATGTGTCATTGATTTTGGAAAGGCCTGGGAAAGGCATTTGCCACTCGCCGAATTCTCGTACAATAACAGTTATCACTCAAGCATTAATGCTGCACCTTTTGAAGCATTGTATGGTCGTAAGTGCCGATCTCCTATTTGTTGGGCCGAAGTAGGCGAAAAGCAAATCACCGGACCCGAGGTAGTTCATGAAACCACGGAGAAGATTGCTCAGATCCAAGCTAGACTTAAGACTGCCCGTGATCGCCAAAAGAGCTATGCCGATCTTAAACGGAAAGACTTTGAATTTAATGTTGGTGATCGTGTAATGTTGAAGGTTGCACCTTGGAAAGGTGTGATCCGTTTTGGAAAACGTGGAAAGTTGAACCCACGATACATTGGTCCATTCGAGATCTTGGAACGTGTTAGACCAGTTGCATACCGTTTGGATCTACCAGCACAATTGAGCTCAGTTCATCCTACCTTCCATGTGTCAAACTTGAAGAAGTGTCTTGCTGCACCCGAACTCATCATACCATTGGAAGAACTTACTATTGATGACAAACTCCACTTTGTGGAGGAACCTGTTGAAATTATGGATCGTGAGATCAAAACTTTGAAACGTAACAAGATTCCGATTGTACGAGTACGATGGAATGCCAAACGAGGACCTGAGTTTACTTGGGAACGAGAGGATCAAATGATGCGGAAATATCCTCATCTTTTCCCGACTCCTCCATCTACTTCAGCTTAAAATTTCGGGACGAAATTTTCTTTAACAGGTGGGTAATGTAACGACCCTGGTTTTTCCAACGTTATTTATTAATAATTATTATTGTTAATACGTGTGATTAAACGAATGTACGTTATTACATTTACATGTTGCCATGATTGCCCGTACTTGACTTTTAAGGGCCCGAAACGTCTTTGTAACACCCGGAACTTTCACGAATAATATTTTTAGATATTATTTACATTCATGATTAAATTTATTAATCATTTTAATTAACTAAGGCTATTAGTTAGTTACTTGGGCTTTAATTGGGTTTAATTGTTAATTAATTGAACTTGGGCTTTGATTAGTTAATGGACTCATGAATTAAGACTTGTAAGCCCACCCTACCTTTTAAATGGACTTGACTAGCCCACTCTTTCATGTGTAAGTATCACTTAGGAGTGTAACTAGTTAGTTAATACTTGTAGGAATCTTGTTACAACTTCTCCCCATGCATGCACCTCTAAGTATCCAACTTTTTCAAGCTTTTCATCCAAGTATCCAACAAACATTTTCCCCCTCCCTATGTGCAGCTGAAACCGTGGCCTTTTAGGCATGGTTAGGAGTGCTTTTGTTTCATTTCTCATTACTTGTTTACTCTCATTCTCTCACAATTTCAAACACTCTCATTCTTGCAACTTTCTTTTCTCTCATTCTCTTCTCTTTTTCTCTCATACTTGTAAGTGTTTGAAACAACTTCTTTTATTCTTTTCTTTGTTGGTAAAAACTGATTTTCATAAGCATTCATCATCATCAATCTTTGTTGTTGTTTGATTCTTGTTACATGTTGTTGTTACTTACTTATTAACTTTCAAGAATCTAACTTCCTAGTTTTGATTCTTCATAATATCTTGTATTTATCAAGAACATCCAAGAACATAATCTATCTAGTTATGTTCTACATATTTTGTTTCAAAAGATTTAAAGTTTATAATCTTTATAATTGTTACTTGTGTTCTTGTTTGTTGTATGTTACTAGAATACCACCTTCATGGTTGGTTTAGGCTTATCTTTCATTTTCTTTATTTCTTATTGTTAAGTTGCTTACTACACATTTGAACAAGGACATGAAACCAACAAGAGCTTACACTTTGGTGCAAGTATCATGGATCCAACACTTGGTTGTGATCTTTCTTAGTGTTCATGAACTTGTTCATAAACTTACATGTAACCTTGGTTCATCAAACACTTACAACACTTGCACTTGAGTTATGATGGACAAACCTTGGTCAAAATGATGATTGATGATGACCCTTATGACCTTAATTACGTACTTGTAAACCTTTTAAGACGATTTACTGACCTAGTACTATTTGACTTAGGTTGAGGACTTCGGACCATTCACTTGCACACCTTTACCGGACCGACTTTACGACTACATTATCATTGTGAGTTATAGCATTCCCTTTTTACTTTAACTTATTTTGGGAACTGAGAATACATGCGGATTTTATGTTTTACATACTAGGCACGAGTACTTAAACTTATATATGTGTGGGTTATACAACGGCATAAACATTCCCTTTAGCTCGGTAACGTTTAATCATTGGTTTTTGAACCATGAACGCGAATCTTAGATATGGATCCATAGGGTTTGACATCCCCACTCGGGCTAGTAGCGCTAGCATTTAACGAGTGTTTAATACTTCGAGGTTATACGCACTTGCCAAGTGCACTTTAAGGGGGTACATTAAACGTTAAGTTAGTTACCGGGTGCCCACGGTTAAGCATATACTTTTACATACTTTTGAAACGCTCGTTGTAGCACTGAAATCTCGTGGCCTACTTACATTACTGTTATACTTAAACTATAGCTCACCAACCTTTGTGTTGACCTTTTAAGCATGTATTTTCTCAGGTGCTTGAAGTCGCTTCCGCTATCTTACTAGTCGTGCTGTAGAACCCGCTGCCTAGAGTTGTTATCGCATGACTACTTATGTTGCATTCAAACTTTTTACTTATGAACTTATGTTATGTAACGACCATTATGGTCACGTACACTTATTTAATGCTTCTACTTAGCGAAGCATACTTTTGATTTGTAAAACAATTGACGTATGTTATGACGTCACTTTTATTTATGAATGTAAACTCTGTTTTGAAAACGCATATAGTACTTAACCTTGTAATGATCCTGTTGTTGATGGTCCGTACATGATGATTTAGTACGGGGCGTCACACTAACCGTTAAAGAAAATTTCGTCCCGAAATTTGGCTGATGGTAGTCGATAATGAAAACAAAAATATTCTTTTATCAATAGATTTGATGTGAATTTGGATTCTTTACGAGAACCATAACAGAGTTTAATAAGAGTAATTATTTCTTCGGAATTGATACATGGAAAGGATTGGTGATGCATACAAATCGAGTGAGATTAAAATTTGTCACTATTAAGGAGATATGAATGAAACAATTCAATTATGAGCGATGACGTCAGGTTTAAGTGTAAAGTTCCTCAAAAAAAAAAATTGTGGATGAAACTATAGAGATTACACAGAATGTATGGAAAAAGCTGTAACCAATAATTGTGATCAGATAATAATTGTCTGCCTTGACTTTTAAATATAATCACTAGTGATTTCCAAAATTTGAGGGATTTAAATAAAATCTTCGTAATCTATAAGATTTGATTCTCCGGTAATTAAGGAAATTAGGATCCTCTTTAATTAAATACGCTCCTCTGCATTAAATGACAGATTACTACAACCGATATATTTTCATTATAAATTAACCTTCTCCATTTCCTTATTTTCACAACTCCTAAACTTTCTTCCTTAATCCATACTTCCAAAGATTGTGAAAATGTTTAATCCAGTTCTGATTCTTGATATTTTCCTGGCTATCGTATCCTTCATTCTTTTTTTTCATCTGTCACCGGAGGAATTTATTTTCTTCTACTATTACCTTGGGGTTATAATGTTTTTAATTCTCCCGTGTCTTTATGTTGCTATACGTATTGATATACACGGTTTGTAATTTCTGTGTTGTTATCGGGCTTTATATTTTCCCTTATATTTTGGAGCTCCATGCTTTTGTTTTCTCTTCTTGCCTTTAAGTAAAGCAAGTAATGGTCCAGAATTCGTAGGTATGAGATTTGGAATGAAAATAACTAATGTTCTGAGAGAGAAATTATAATAGCACGATCTTGATTAGTTAAATTACCAGAATTCAAGAGAAAAGATATAACTATCAGGAAGATAAGTTCTCGATATGTTTGGAGATTAAGTAGAATGTAAGAGTCGTGTAACATGGCACATGATGACGTTATGGTCTGTGAATCATCACATTCCATTAAAAACTCAGCATGACTTACTGTAATATAATTACATTGATCAAGTGTCACTATATTATACTAACTCATGCTTCAATTCCCAACACTACTTCAAAAACATTCATAATTTAAACTCGAAGGTTTTACAGAATATAGAAACTAAACAGTTTCCTTTATGATGTAATACAGATTCAATGAGTTAATATTAAATTAACCTTATTTGATTTTCGATTGGAACTAGAAATGAATAATCCCTAAAAACTTTAGAAATTACGTATTTTTTGCGGAGAATTTCTTCAACGTAAATGAAATTATGAATCAATACTTCATTATTCATTTTTATTGATATTTCTTCGGTGAATGATGTTGGTGTTTGTTGGATTTCTTGTGAACTTCGTATGGCATGAATGATGTTTTCTAGAAAGTTTCGAATACATCGAAAATGAAAGTGTGAAATCAAACATGTATTGGAATGACACACTTGGTTTATTATGAAATAGAATTTATTGAGCTGAAGAAGAGATTATAGTTAACAATTATTAAGTTGTTAACGAAGGATGTACATCATAGCATATTAGTAATATGAATTAACCGAGTAGTATCTGTAGAGACCCATCCTAATCCATCCGGACGAAGTCCATATCGATCATAAACGATTCACAACAGTTGATTACATTGCGAGGTACTTGACCTCTATATGATGCATTTTACAAACATTACATTCGTTTTTGAAAAGACAATCTTTCATTACATCTAAAGTTGACGACATGCATACCAATTTGTAATATATCTAACTATGAAAGACTTAATAATAATCTTGATGAACTCAACGACTCGAATGCAACGTCTTTTGAAATATGTCATGAATGACTCCAAGTAATATCTCTAAAATGAACACATGCACAGCGGAAGATTTCTTTCGTACCTGAGAATAAATATGCTTTCAAGTGTCAACCAAAAGGTTGGTGAGTTCATTAGTTTAACATAAATAATTATTTTATAATTTTAATAGACCACAAGATTTCATATTTCCATTTCTCATAAACATACGTCCCATGCATAGAGACAAAAATATCATTCATATGGATTGAACACCTGGTAACCGACATTCACAATATGTATATAAGAATATCCCCATCACTCCGGGATCCTCCTTCGGACATGATATAAATTTCAAAGTACTAAAGCATCCGGTACTTTGGATGGGGCTTGTTGGGCCCGATAGATCTATCTTTAGAGTTCGCATCAATTAGGGTGTTTGTTCCCTAATTCTTAGATTACCAGACTTAATAAAAAGGGCATATTCGATTAGATAATCCAACCATAGAATGTAGTTTTGATTACTTGTGTCTATCTCGTAAAGCATTTATAAAAGCAGCGCATGTATTCTCAGTCAAAAAAATATATATAGAAAAAGCATTTAAAAAGGGATTAATGAAACTCACGCATATAAATATTGAAAAATAGTTATTAAAACATTGCATGTATTCTCAGCCCAAAAATGTAATGAGTAAAAGGGAGCAAATGAAACTCACAATACTGTATTTTGTAGTAAAAATACATATGACGACATTGAACAATGCAGTGTTGGCCTCAGATTCACGAACCTATATCATTTGTATATTTATTAATATTCATAGTTGTAATTGAACACACACATATATATAAATGTATTACTTATATCATTTTTATGTTAATAATTTATATATACTTTATATGTTCTTTTTGTATATAAAAATATTAAATTTTTGTTATGTTATATGTGTTAGATATCTAAATTTATGTATGTATTTCATTTGTTTATCAAAACAGCAGTTCAAATTATACTAAGTTAATATTAGTACAAATAATAATAGTAACATTAATAATATATTTATGTTAATAATAATTCTATTAGATAATAATAATGATATTACTAATAGTACTTGTAAAATATAAATTTTTATGGTTAGTGATCATTATGATATCGATTTTAGTACTTACATAATAATAATACTCGTGATCATATAATTAATAATACTTATGTTAATATTAACAATTCTAATATTTGTAAAAAGATACCAATACTAATATATGCGAAAATAATTATAATTTGTATTAATTTCATAACAGGAATTCTAATAATTCTAATCCTAATCATAATCATAATCATAATAAAAATATAATTATTAGTGATATATGATAGTAATCTTCATACTTGTATTGATAATCATAATTTAATCATAATGCTTATATTTGTAAGGAAAATAATAATTTTGTTACTAATAATAACAATATTGATAATTATATTAATGATGATTCTAAAAATAATAACAATAATAATAGTTATACTAATAACAATAACAAGAATAATTAGTATAATAATAATAATGAATTCTAATGTGTAAAACTACCTTTAGAAATTCCTAAAATAAAAATGTCGCGAGCAGGATTCGAACTCGAGACCTCCCTTCCACAAACACATTACTTAACCAACCGGCTGTTTTGACTTTTCTAAGATTATACCCAATAAATTATTTATAACCCGCTATTAGATAGTCCCCTTTCTCCTTCTCCTTCTTCACTCTAACTATTCACCCAGGGATCCCTCGATCAACCTACGAATTTGTTTTAGGGGTTCATAACACATAAACACTTAACATTTTTATATTAACAACACTAGGAACAGAAAAAAAAAAAATTTAAAACGAATCCCCCAGCATTACTGCTGCTGTCGCGGTTTTGTAAAAAAAAAAAATGATTTTCAATTTGAGAACGTTTTAGCTAAATGTTATAACACGAAATAAGTTTCAAATCCATCCTATAAACTTTATAATTCATCAATTTAACTTGAATCATCAAAACAGAGTTAAATTTCGCGAAGAACACAAAAGTTTGACTTTTATCTTTAAAACTTTGACTCCGAAATTCTTACTCGATACAAAGAATTGAGAGTTGAGGTTTTGCAGATAGATTCAGTAAAAGATTTCTAACCTTTCTGCATTTTTTCTTTTTGAATTATGATTCGAATTTAGAATATGGCTGTAAAGTGGAAGAACAGGGGAAGAAACTAGTTTTTCTTTTATTTTTCTGACAATTACTCGATTTCAGGGTATTTTATACATAACGAGTTTAAAGGGAGTGATATAATAACATAATTGATCACACTTGTTTGTATTGGTAAGCTGAAATCGATTTGTACTATCACCATAAGGAATCAAAACCAAAAGAGAAAAACAAAAAAATGGAAAGAGACTCCTAACTAATTCGTACAAAATGGTATCAATTTTTCAACAATTCACAGACCAAAGACAAAAATTAAAACAGTTGAAAGTGATCTAAAGTTGATTTGGAATCTGTTTTGTACAGTTTATATATATATATATATATATATATATATATATATATATATATATATATATATATATATATATATATATATATATATATATATATATATATATATATATATTAGTTAATAAATATAAATATCACTAATAATGTTAAAATAGGTAATACAAATATAAATATCTTAGTTCATTGCTAATTATTAGGAATAATAATAAGTTATTTTATTTTAGAAATTATGAAATTTTTAGTTATGGTATTACTAATACTAATACTAATTATAATAATAAAAATAATAATAAAAGTAACAATACTAATAAATCATAATGATAAGGATTTTTAATGAAATTGATAATAATAATAATATTATTAATGATAATAATAATAATAATATTAGTTATATTAGTATTGATAATGATATTAGTAATACTATTAATTATATATATATATATATATATATATATATATATATATATATATATATATATATATCACTTTCTATATTTATATATTACCTATTAATAATAATAATAATATATCTAATACTGATGTTAATAATGTTAAATGATAATAAATATCCTATTAGTTATAATAGTATTAATATGATAATAGTAATAATAGTAATATAACAACTTACACATATAAGATTTTATATATAACTTTATATTTTACATTAGAATTTATAATATTGATGATACCAATATTTATTTTAATAACAATATTAATAATTAATATTTTATGTAATAATTATAACATTAACATAACATTTATATATTAACTTATAATTACATATAATATATTAACCTTAATTATGTATTACATATGTTATATAAAATGATATTTGAATATTTATCATATATATATATATATATATATATATATATATATATATATATATATATATATATATATATATATATATATATATATATATATATATATATATATATATATATATATATATATATATATATATATATATATATATTTTATATATAATACAAATCCATTATGCTTAATTATCTTGTATTTTATTTTACATATACATACATATATATATTCTTATATTTTTTTTTACATTTTTATTTACAGACAATAGTTCGTGAATCGTCGCGCATAGTCAAAGGGTAATTGCTTACATGAATATAAATTTCAAAACATTCGAGACTCAACATTACAGACTTTGCCTATCGTATCAAAATGCTATAAAGATTAAGTTTAAATTTGGTTGGAAATTCTCGGGTCATCACAGTACCTACCCGTTAAAGAAATTTCGTCCCGAAATTTGAGTGAGGTGGTCATGGTTAACAATAAAAATGTTTTCATGACGAATATGAGTTGATAAATAGAGTTTTATTATCATTGAGTAATATGGATAAAATAATTTGATTAATCGAAGCATATGAATGAAGTGATCACAAAAGATCGAAGTGAATAGATGGAGATTTTTCCATAACCTTTGACGTAGTCGTGATTGAATTTAGAAAATAAGGTGAGTCTTAACTTTTGACGTAGAGGGTTGAATTTAGATAGTAAGGTGTGTCTTAGCTTTTGACAGAGTCAGGGTTGAATTTAGAAAAATAAGGTGCGGCCTAACCTTTGACGTGGTCACGTTTGAATTTCGGAATTCAAGAGATTTAAAGGAAATCTTCGAAATCTAAAAGATTTGATTCTTCGGCGAATAAGGAAATTAAGATCTCTAAAATTAAATACGGCGATCCACCTCGATTACCCTATCTGATTTTCCCCTTATAAATTAAGCTCTTCCGTTCCCTTATTCTCACCATTTCTATACAATCCACAAATTCAAAAAATTATGAGAATGCTTAATCCAATTCTGATCTTTGTCCTTATCCTCACTATCGCAACAATCATTCTCCTTTTCTAATTATCATCGGAGGAATTTGTTTTCTTCTACTTTGCCCTCGGGGTTATAATGTTTTTAATTCTCCCGTGTTTTTATGTTGCGATAAACGTTGATATACATGGTTTGTAATTCCTGTGTTTGTGATCGGCTTTATATTTTCCTTTATTTTTTGGAGCTCCATGTTCTTGTTTTCTCTTCCCGCAAGTCAAGCGAAAAATGGTCCAGAATTTGTAGATATAAAGTTTCGAATGATATAATGTTCTAAGCAGGAAGGAACGTGATAGCATGATTTGATTTTCAAATTTATCAACATCACGGAAGATAGAACCATCAAGAATACATTTTCTTGATTTGTTCAGGAGTTAAGCAGAATGAAAGAGTTATGTAACATGGCACGTGATGACGTTATGATCTGTGAATCATCACGTTCCATTTAGAAACTCAGCATGACTTACTGTAATATAATCACGTTGATCAAGTGTCATTATATTATACTAACGCATGCATGAATTTCCAACACTACTTCAAAAACATTTATAATTTAAGCTCGAAAGTTTACAGAATATAGAAACTAACAGTTTCTATATGATGTAACACTGATAACACGAAGAGATTAATGATTTCAGATAAGAATCCTTATAAAAATATCTTCAGAAATATGGAGGATATTTATAATGAAAGATACGATGATATCTCGGAATATCTAAGATCAGAGGATGATAGAAACTATTGTCTGCAAGGGTTTAGAGTAACGAGCAAGATATTCGCTAAAGACTTCAGCAGACATTGAATCATTTAGAATCTTTGAAGTCAAACTTATTCTTTGTGATTTGTCCACGGCTTTCTTCATAGTTTCGCATAATCTGCTTTTCGGTACTAAATTTTCTCTTGAATGTTTCCAAAATAATGATACACAGGAAGCACGAAGAGGTATATAATTTCGGACGAGAATATTTTTGAAAATATCCTCATAAATATCGAAGATATTGGTGATGATATTTTGGAATTTCTAAGTTTGATGGTTGATGGAGAGATTTTCCGCAAGATTTTAACATGACTTCGGAGCAAGATATTCTCTAAAGATTTCAACGGATCAAGATTTATCTGGGTTCTATGAATTTAGGGTATGTTACTTGTATTTCTCCTTGGTTTCCTTTATGGTTAGCTCAATCCGTTTTTTTTTAGTTCCAACTTTTCTGAGCTTTTTCTAACATACTATTCTTTATCATCAAACTTCCGATGATTAAGGTCGTTTACGGTTGTTTATGGTTTCTGCTGCTTCTTTCAACTTTTTCAACATTCATAGTATTGATTTGTGACTGAGTGCTTTTCAAAATTTCAGAATGAGAGATCATAATTCTAAGAAATAACTGTCATACGTATAACTGTTGATGTAGATATGATGTGAGTTTTCAAAGTACTGATTGCTGATTCCCGGTAATTGGTATGGCAGTTCTCGTTACAAGATGCGGATGAGTATATGATAGGGTTTCAATGAATAAATATAATGATTTGTCAGAGAGATCTAAGCCAAGAAGCAACGAGGTTGTTAGTACAATTGCTGGTAATATGGTGGAATATAAAAGAATTCTCCGGTATCAAAAGGGTAATCGTATATATATCAGGATTATAGTAAGGCTACTTCGAATGAAAAGTCGAAGTCGACCTGTTGGAGCTGTGACAAAATTGGCTACTTTGAAAAGGGATCGCAAAATTATTTTTGTAAAAAAAAAATGCCAAAGGATCTAACGCGGCTACGTGTTAAACTTTTACTCAGTTGCCGAGAATTTCTCAGGTGCATAACTATATGCATTAACCTTTTCTTCCATAGATGAAGTGTGGTTGGTTCATCTTCTCGATTGAGGTGTTTTCAAGAATCATGAAAGGTTTGAACACAGACTGGAATTGTCAAGATACAAATAAGGTTTAAGATGAAATCAAGTGGCAACTTGAAGAATTATTTAGTTTCATATGTTATAATTAGTATTTTAATTCATTTTAATTGTCCAATATTATTCGTCCACAGTTAACAGTTCAATAATTTATATACAGTTTAATATATAATATTCGAATTAATTAATACGTGTCGTGACCCGTATACGTCTCAGACTCGATCACAACTCAAAGTATATATATTATTATAGAATCAACCTCAACCCTGTATAGAGAACTCGATCATTGCTGCATATAGAGTGTCTATGGTGATTCCAAATAATATATATAGATGCGTCGATATGATATGTCAAAACCTTGTATACGTGTCCCGATATTTAAGTGCGTAAAATGAATAACAGAAAATAAATGACGATAAATAAAGTGCGTAAAGTAAATAACAGAAATTAAATGGCGATAATTAAATTTGCGAGAATATAAATTGCGATAATTAAAATAAAATAAAATGTAATACGGAATTAACAGTTAGCTAGGAACAGTTAGCGTGGATTCTTAACAAATTTTCTCATAGTTAATTTGTTTGTTTCTATCAAATTTTTATTTCGTCAAATGTGTTCTTCATTATGCCACTTGTTGGATTCTGATAGATTAAAATCCAAATATGAAATTGAATGAATATGGTTATTCTGTGGTGATCGGATTTGTATATCGGTGGGTGTAAGTAGGATAGTAAATGGATGTTGAATCAGATTCGAAGAATGTACAGTATAACCTATTAAAGTGAAATCTAAATATTCCTCGGGTAATACCTACCCGTTAAAATATTTTTACCATTAACAGTTTATACGATAGAATTTTTAATTACAATCTTTATGAAAATATACTTACATATATATTTTTTTCTTCAGATGTAATCATAGATTTAATGAGTTAATATAATATTAAACTCATTTGCTTTTCGGTTGGAACTAGAATAAATAATCTCTAAAACTTTAGAGATTACATATTCGCCATGTCGATCGAAGATAAATAATGTAGAACGATTCGCAGATTGATGTTTATGCTCGAGGTACATAATTAGATGTTGAGGTGTATGATGTGAACCTGAGTTGTTGGTGGTACTGGTATTGATGTTGGTGCTGGTGATGTTGCTGAAGCTGGTACGTTTTGCACCATATTCTTCAAATTGATTACTAGAGCGCAAGTTCATTGATTTCTTGTATTACTCCGGGATGATTGTCGGTCAGAACGAGCTGGTGAATAAGGTTCAGAATTGTGGATAGAACATAATCTTGTCGAGTTACCCTGGAAATGAGACTGAAAATGGTGTCTCGAACAGGTTCGCCGGTAACGCTTCAGGTTCATTGTCAAGAGGTGAATTCGGTTGGTGGAAGGGACTGCCTTCTACGCGTTTCCATTAATTAAGACGACTACGAACCCATCAGATGAATTGATAATGGCTGATTGGTTAATTCATGTCGATGACGCTGTTTTCGAAGCTTAGGTGAACATCTATGTCAGAATAGCTGTCGGAATAATTATCGGAATAGCTATCAGAATCTGAGGGACTCGAACTGGTTGCAGGATTCATCTCGTATGATCAGATGAAGGATTTTCGATAAGAAATAGATTATAGGATGTAGATTAATACCCTGCAATACATAATTTACATGTGCATATATAATACTAAAATCCCATAAGTTACGGAGGAATCTACGGAAGTTGTCAGGCAAAGTTTACAATAACATATACGCTAAGATATGAATTTTGTCTATACACTATTCATGCAGTCAATGCAATAAGATGTGTCTAGACTAAGGATGATAAGCAAGTGATTCTCTAAGAATGATAAGCAGGTAATTTTCGACATGAAATGATAAGAAAAACTTTTGACATGCAGACACGGTCGAAGTCCAGACTCACTAATGCCTCCTAACGACTTATCAGTTAGACACACTAATGCAGACCTGGTTCGCTAAGACCTCTGCTCTGATACCAACTGTAGAGACACGTCCTAATCTATCCGGACGAAGTCCATATCGATTATAAACGATTCACAACAGTTGATTACATTGCGAGGTACTTGACCTCTATATGATGCATTTTACAAACAATACATTCGTTTTTGAAAAGACAATCTTTCATTACATCTAAAGTTGACGACATGCATACCAATTTGTAATATATCTAACTATGAAAGACTTAATAATAATCTTGATGAACTCAACGACTCGAATGCAACGTCTTTTGAAATATGTCATGAATGACTCCAAGTAATATCTCTAAAATGAACACATGCACAGCGGAAGATTTCTTTCGTACCTGAGAATAAATATGCTTTCAAGTGTCAACCAAAAGGTTGGTGAGTTCATTAGTTTAACATAAATAATTATTTTATAATTTTAATAGACCACAAGATTTCATATTTCCATTTCTCATAAACATACGTCCCATGCATAGAGACAAAAATATCATTCATATGGATTGAACACCTGGTAACCGACATTCACAATATGTATATAAGAATATCCCCATCATTCCGGGATCCTCCTTCGGACATGATATAAATTTCGAAGTACTAAAGCATCCGGTACTTTGGATGGGGCTTGTTGGGCCCGATAGATCTATCTTTAGAGTTGGCGTCAATTAGGGTGTTTGTTCTCTAATTCTTAGATTACCAAACTTAATAAAAAGGGCATATTCGATTAGATAATCCAACCATAGAATGTAGTTTTGATTACTTGTGTCTATCTCGTAAAGCATTTATAAAAGCAGCGCATGTATTCTCAGTCCCAAAAATGTATATAGAAAAAGCATTTAAAAAGGGATTAATGAAACTCACGCATATAAATATTGAAAAATAGTTATTAAAACATTGCATGTATTCTCAGCCCAAAAATGTAATGAGTAAAAGGGAGCAAATGAAACTCACAATACTGTATTTTGTAGTAAAAATACATATGACGACATTGAACAATGCAGTGTTGGCCTCGGATTCACGAACCTATATCATTTGTATATTTATTAATATTCATAGTTGTAATTGAACACACACATATATATAAATGTATTACTTATATCATTTTTATGTTAATAATTTATACATACTTTATATGTTCTTTTTGTATATAAAAATATTAAATTTTTGTTATGTTATATGTGTTAGATATCTAAATTTATGTATGTATTTCATTTGTTTATCGAAACAACAGTTCAAATTATACTAAGTTAATATTAGTACAAATAATAATAGTAACATTAATAATATATTTATGTTAATAATAATTCTATTAGATAATAATAATGATATTACTAATAGTACTTGTAAAATATAAATTTTTATGGTTAGCGATCATTATGATATCGGTTTTAGTACTTACATAATAATAATACTCGTGATCATATAATTAATAATACTTATGTTAATATTAACAATTCTAATATTTGTAAAAAGATACCAATACTAATATTTGCGAAAATAATTATAATTTGTATTAATTTCATAACAGGAATTCTAATAATTCTAATCCTAATCATAATCATAATCATAATAAAAATACAATTATTAGTGATATATGATAGTAATCTTCATACTTGTATTGATAATCATAATTTTATCATAATGCTTATATTTGTAAGGAAAATAATAATTTTGTTACTAATAATAACAATATTGATAATTATATTAATGATGATTCTAAAAATAATAACAATAATAATAGTTATACTAATAACAATAACAAGAATAATTAGTATAATAATAATAACAAATAATAATAATAATGAATTCTAATGTGTAAAACTACCTTTAGAAATTCCTAAAATAAAAATGTCGCGAGCAGGATTCGAACCCGAGACCTCCCTTCCACAAACACATTACTTAACCAACCGGCTGTTTTGACTTTTCTGAGATTATACCAATAAATTATTTATAACCCGTTATTAGATAGTCCCCTTTCTCCTTCTCCTTCTCCTTCTTCACCCTAACTAGTCACCCAAGGATCCCTCGATCAACCTACGAATTTGTTTTAGGGGTTCATAACACATAAACACTTAACATTTTTATATTAACAACACTAGGAACAGAAAAAAAATTAAAAACGAAGCCCCCAACATTACTGCTGCTGTTGCGGTTTTGTAAAAAAAAAATGATTTTCAATTTGAGAACGTTTTAGCTAAATGTTATAACACGAAATAAGTTTCAAATCCATCCTATAAATTTTATAATTCGTCAATTTAACTTGAATCATCAAAACAGAGTTAAATTTCGCGAAGAACACAAAAGTTTGACTTTTATCTTTAAAACTTTGACTCCGAAATTCTAGCTCGATACAAAGAATTGAGAGTTGAGGTTTTGCAGATAGATTCAGTAAAAGATTTCTAACCTTTCTGCATTTTTTCTTTTTGAATTATGATTCGAATTTAGAATATGGCTGTAAAGTGGAAGAACAGGGGAAGAAACTAGTTTTTCTTTTATTTTTCTGACAATTACTCAATTTGTAGGGTATTTTATACATAACGAGTTTAAAGGGAGTGATATAATAACATAATTGATCACACTTGTTTGTATTGGTAAGCTGAAATTGATTTGTACTGTCACCATAAGGAATCGAAACCAAAAGAGAAAAACAAAAAAATGGAAAGAGACTCCTAACTAATTCGTACAAAATGGTATCAATTTTTCAACAATTCACAGACCAAAGACAAAAATTAAAACAGTTGAAAGTGATCTAAAGTTGATTTGGAATCTGTTTTGTACATTTTATATATATATATATATATATATATATATATATATATATATATATATATATATATATATATATATATATATATATATATATATATATATATTAGTTAATAAATATAAATATCACTAATAATGTTAAAATAGGTAATACAAATATAAATATCTTAGTTCATTGCTAATTATTAGGAATAATAATAAGTTATTTTATTTTAGAAATTATGAAATTTTTAGTTATGGTATTACTAATACTAATAATAATAATAATAAAAATAATAATAAAAGTAACAATACTAATAAATCATAATGATAAGGATTTTTAATGAAATTGATAATAATAATAATAATAATATTATTAATGATAATTATAATAATAATATTAGTTATATTAGTATTGATAATGATATTAGTAATACTATTAATTATATATATATATATATATATATATATATATATATATATATATATATATATATATATATATATATATATATCACTTTCTATATTTATATATTACCTATTAATAATAATAATAATAATATATCTAATACTGATGTTAATAATGTTAAATGATAATAAATATCCTATTAGTTATAATAGTATTAATATGATAATAGTAATAATAGTAATATAACAACTTACACATATCAGATTTTATATATAACTTTATATTTTACATTAGAATTTATAATATTGATGATACCAATATTTATTTTAATAACAATATTAATAATTAATATTTTATGTAATAATTATAACATTAACATAACATTTATATATTAACTTATAATTACATATAATATATTAACCTTAATTATGTATTACATATGTTATATAAAATGATATTTGAATATTTATCATATATATATATATATATATATATATATATATATATATATATATATATATATATATATATATATATATATATATATTTTATATATAATACAAATCCATTATGCTTAATTATCTTGTATTTTATTTTACATATACATACATATATATATATATATTCTTATATATATATATATATATATATTTTTTACATTTTTATTTACAGACAATAGTTCGTGAATCGTCGCGCATAGTCAAAGGGTAATTGCTTACATGAATATAAATTTCAAAACATTCGAGACTCAACATTACAGACTTTGCCTATCGTATCAAAATGCTATAAAGATTAAGTTTAAATTTGGTTAGAAATTTCCGGGTCATCACAGTATCTATCCTTTAATAATTCACACGTAATAGCTTAGTACAAAAAGATATATTGTGGTTTCAAAATTCGTATATCTATAAAAATATACATACGAATTCTTCGAAAATAATGAGTTAGAACTAGAACAAATAATCTCTAAAACTTTAGAGATTACATAATCGCAGCAGAATATTTTTCCAATGAAGTTATGAATCAATACTTCATCGTTTATTGTTGTTGGTATTCCTTGGTATCTATGGGTCAGATGATGTTGATGCTCGAGGTATCGATTGTGATGTTGAGGCGTGTGATGCAGATGTTGTTGGTGGTGGTACTGGTGGTGATGGTGCTGATGCTGGTGGTGCCTGTGATGCCTGCAAGTTGTGCATCATATTCTCCAAAGCTACTACTCGAGTGCGAAGCTCGTTGACTTCTTCTATTACTCCGGGATGATTGGCGGTTGGGACGAGGGGATGAATAAAGTTTAAAATTTTAGATATTATATAATCATTGCGAGCTATTCTGGAAATGAGGGTGAAAATGGTGTTTCGGACTGGTTCGCCGGTAAGTGCTTCAGATTCTTCGCCTAGAGGAAAATTTGGTGGGTGGAAGGGATCACCTTCTTCTTGTCTCCATTGATTAAGTCAACTACGAACCCATCCCCATTTCATCCAGAAAATATGATGACTAATTGGTTGATCCATTCCGGTTACACTGCTTTCGGAGCTCAAGTAGATCTCCATCTCGGAATCACTACCGGAACTCGAGGAACTAAGTGAGAAATCCATATTATACGATCGGATAAAGGTTTTCGATATGAAATGGGTGTTGAATATTGAATGATATCTTCGTCTCCTCAAATGCGTATATATAGCAAAAAGATTCTGTATATTACGGAGGGAATTAAGGAAAAGTGTCAGACAAAGTCTACTGGGATAAATATGATAAGATATGATTTGTCTATACTCCATTTATGCAATAATTGCAGTATGACATGTCGAGATAAAGAACGATAAGTATGTAATCAGATAATCTTTCGATTAAAGACTTTCAGTTCGTAATGGCCTATTCAGGTCTAGAGGCTTGAGCTATAGGATCCTTTAAATCGGTAATCCAAACCCTTCCATTCTAGAATTTCGTAGACGCCACCTGTCAAGAAAGTTCAATGATAAAAAATAACGAGAAAACAAAAATTTAAAAGTAATGAATATGAATAGTGATGACATTATAATGTCTTTGAGTTATCAAGAATCTTTATGAGTCAATAATGACATTTTCCGATTCGCAAACCAATGCACAAAGGCATAAGGGCACATAGGTACGTAATATAACAGGGAGATTATATACGTTTGACTATAAGTAGTAACAAACATAGAAATTTCAAAAATCATAGATAAAATTTCATGTAATACATACGTAATACGCAAAACCATGATAGATGACATAGGAATGTCAAGAATTTCAGAAATCACGAGTGACATCCCTTGGTTCCCTTAACCAAGGTGGTCTTATAAAGATAACTCGCGTGAGTTATAGAACGTTATGAATCACAATGGGAGTTCCTCCCGGAGTCACAGAATAAGAGATATGTATATGTATAATGCAAGTAATAATATTTTAAAGCTATAGGTCAGGCTGTAGACTAGACTTTAATGCACCCTATTAATCTGGGTTATCCACATTAAGACTGCCTAGTTCCCTACAACCACCGCTCTGATACCAACTTTAACGACCCGTCAAAATCGCTATTGACGCAGCCCGTTATCATCGGTCCCAAAAGCATGGTCATGACCTCTATAAACAACGAAAGCAATATCTAAATACCCGAGAATAAAACATGCGAGTAAAAGTCAACAAAAATGTTGAGTGAATTATAGGTTTAGTATAACAACTGTATAAAATTAGATCACAAGATTTAATGTTGAGAAACCTCTTAAAAACATTATTACATTTATCCCGTGAGCACCTGGTAACCCAACTTAACTCGGTTTATCTACCCTTTTATGGACCATACACTGAACAGATGTATCTTCTACGAAGGACTATACATTCCCTTGAAAACTAGCGCGACTAGGAAGGAATGAGGTGGTCAGGCACGATAGATCTATCAATAGGATTCGCGCCTACGGTACAAAGCCCGTAGCTACAAGTTACCAAGCTAAGGTATATTTTTGTTCAACTCACAAATGAATAATTTACCATTTTTGATTACTTGTGTCTAATATGTAAAACAAAAAGCATGTATTCTCATCCCAAAAAGATTTAAAACAGTAGAAAAATGTGGGACTATAACTCACCTTAGAATGCACTTAAGAGTTAACAAGTACACGAATAAAGTAGATCAAGAGTGATTTAGACTCCAACCTAAATAATAAAGTAGGTCAGAATATATCTAACTTAGGTCGGGTCATAGTATGATAGTCCTAGTGCTTGAAGTGACTTTGGAGTTAAGTGACAAAAGATTTGAATAGGTATCACGCGTACTTTCTATTTTTATTAAGTTTATATTTTTAGAAAGATTTCACTTTTAGTAAGTTTCTATGATATGAATATATAATACATATGCATTTAATTAATGATGAAATATTAGTTATAATATAAGTATTTTTAATTAATAATTAAATATTAATAGTAACATGAGTTCTTTTAATTAGGTTATTATATATATCATAAGTAGTTTTAATAATTAAATTATATCATAAGAAATAAATAATGAATTTTAACCATAGATTTTATTTAATTAATCATTAATTACACTTTTATCATAAGTATTCATTAATTAAATATTAATTAATTTACATAATATGTATATAAAAAATAAAAATAAAAATGAATTATTAAACATAATAGATTTAATTATATTCATAATCATTTAGTAATATGAATAACTAATAAATTAATTATATCTTAAGTATTAAATATTTATTTTATCTAAAGTATTATTAAACAAAAATACGATTTATTTATCTAAAGTTTCAATTAATAACTTTTTTTTATCTATAAAGTTTAATTTTTATGAAATTTAAAAACCTGAAACTTGCAAACCGCACATCGGTTTTCAATGATCCATATATGCAAATTGAATAACTCGACAATCCCGTTACATTGGTTAAGTTAATTTTTCCAGACCTGGCACGCAAACCGAGGTCGTGTTTGATCAGTTTCGTATATATATATATATTTAAATCCAAAACTTGTTTTAATCGTATCTTACAAACCATTCGTCCGATTTTAACGTTCTTTATATATTTTTGAGTCGCATCATCGATCCCGACATGATGAACCAGTCCATTTAGCCCAGATTAGACACGTTTTTCGAGACTAAATCAGCTGTACACACACATACACATACATATATATATATATATATATATATATATATATATATATATATATATATATATATATATATATATATATATAATTTTTATATAACTTCTTTAATTCATATCTTGAGTTCTACACGTCCGTTTAAGACGAATCCTAAACGAAAATCGCACTACTCATCGAGAGGAACACGATGAGCAATTTAGTTTCATCAAAAAAATCATGGCTCAGTTCCTAAAAACTGCAAACTCAGTTCTGTCCGGATTTTATTTAATCAAAAATTCGCGTTTTTAACATATTTTAATTATTTAAACATCACCATAATTATATCCAAGCACTATAACTATACATACAAGCGTAATAACACAATAGTAATGAGGAATTGAAAAACATGGAGTTTTATGACTACCTTAAATCAAGAAGAAGAAATATAGAAATGTAGAGCGCGTCACGAGGATTCCAAATATGTAATTTTTCTTGAGAGATGATTGAAGATTTATTATGATAATGTTTGATTGATTGTTTTGGGATGATTTAGAATGAAGCTTCATGCTTCCTTTTATAGTTGAACGTAAGTATGCATAATTTGACTAGAACTTCATTTTAAAATTTGATAATCACATACCATTTTTGACTACTTCAAAACTTCATTTTAAATTTGATAATCACATACCATTTTTGACTTTATCAACAATAATAGATCACTTTGTTAGTTATGTTATTATTTTTTATATATAATATATTATTATTATTATTATTATTATTATTATTATTATTATTATTATTATTATTATTATTGTTATTATTATTATTATTATTATTGTTATTATTATTATTATTATTATTATTATTATTATTATTATTATTATTATTATTACTACTATTATTTATTAATTTTAGTTAACTATTTAATTGTTACTACAATTTTCGGAATACATAATTTCAGTTAAAATGGTTTCGTAATTTAAGGTGGTAATCAAAATTTGTAACACGGAATCGAAAGATTAACTGGAACGCAATCCGATAAAATATCATTATGTGATTAAATTACGCGAGAAGAATAATAATTCAAGAAATGAGATATAGGAATATTTTAATAATTTCGGTTGACATAAGAATGTCATATAAAAGAATTCGGATTTAGAAATCACGAATATATAATCGTTGGTTTGAAAACCGAGATGATTCATCGAATAAAGATGTTATACGTAGGAACTTACTAATGCGTAGTCACACTTTTTCATTTAATAAATAATATAGGAATGTTATTTAATTCATATATAATCAAGTCACAAAAAAATGATATGGCAAGGATACCAGTTAACGAAAGTTAAATACTTGACAAAGAAAATAACGGAAAAAGTAAGGTCGTCACAAAAACTATGATGAATCTTGAGCTAGCCTCCTTCAATCCACCTTTGCACTTCAATGGATGATGAAATTAGGGTTTTATAGGTGAAAATCGAACTTAGAATTGCAGCTCTCAACCAACACCCTCAAAATGAACTAATCTCTTCCCTTTTATAGTGTTGAAAATTCTGGGCTGAATCAGCGACAGTAGGGCCGCTTTTGTAGCATGAGCGGCGCTTTTGACATCCTTCAGGTGCGGCGCTTTTGTCTCAGAGAGCCGCTTTGGGCTTCATTCAGGGGCGATGCTTTGTGGTTAGGAGCGGTGCTTTTTCTGATCAAAAGCGGCGCTTTTGCCAATGAGGAACAACGCTTCTGGCCACTGGTGGAAAATGGTGTCAAAACGTGCACTTGAACGTCGCTATTCATTTAGGTGCGGCGCTTTTATCCGGCAGGAGCAGCACTTTTAATATAGGAGCGACGCTTTTGATGCTGAATTCTGCACTTATCATTTTCTTTACCACTTTTGATCAAGACTTGGTGAATTTTACACCAAATCAAGCCTTTAGCTCCCAATTTGCCATTTAGCTCATAAGCATACCAAATAGGCTCCATGATCATTAAAAAACGAGCAAAGTGAGGGAGATATCGCGAGATAAATCATGTATAATTAGAGTGATATCAGAAGTCTAAGAGCAAGTCAAATGTCTGTAATGTAATGTTAGTAGTTGTTAGGTTTTGAATCTTAAATTCCAGGTTGACATTATAGGTCCATCTTCATTTTGTGCTCTTTTTCTTTTCATCTTGGGTCATCTAGGCATTCTTCTTTTGAGTGGTGCCAATGGTGGAATTTGTTTGTCTTTGGCCAGAATATTTCAACACTAACAGATCTTATTGAATACATATAAGCAGACATGAACTTAGTTTTCTTTAAACTTTCACTTACAAATGCTTCAGGTTCTTTGTATTTCGCAAATATGGCCCTAACACCATGAGTACAAGGAACTCCAGTCAACTGCCATGCTCTACAAGTACATTCATTTGTCCTTAAATTCACAGTGAAGTTTTCATTCCGGTTTAACACTTCAAACTCTTGATAATCACTATTGTAAACCTCTCAATCCCTACAACAGTAAGTTAATAATTAATGCATAAAATTTAAAAGTTAAAGTTAAATGTTTGAGGTAATAGACATACATGTTGTGATGTTTGATATGTTCCAGTTTTTGTCTCACATTGGGGCATAATTCATCAGTCCATTCTTGACCTTTTGACCTTTGTTCCTCTAGTCTTGTCATCACTTTCCTCCTTATGTCTTCTAGCATATGAATAATTGGCTTACTTCTATATTCTTTGATCATTGAATTCTAACACTCACTAATACCATTCTCAACTGAATCACAATCATACCCTGTAGCAAAGTATGCTCTTGTCCAATTGTATGGTTGTTTGTTAAGTAGATGATTGTATGCCTCTTGATTGCCTTCTTTGATTTTATCCATTACATATGAAAACTGTTCTGGAGTATATGATTTTGCAGCTTGCCAAAAACAATTTTTAAAATACACTCCACCCCACTTCTTATTAAAATTTGCATAGACATGCCTGGCACATTGTCTGGACTACTCTCATAATCATTATCCTGCTCATTTTCATTCTCGGATTCACTTTCACTCTCAGATTCACTACCACTCTCATTTTGATTCTGATTGATGTCCTTATCAATAGTTTCTAACTCATGTTCGTTTTCATCATCACTTTCACAAATGTAACTAGACAAATGTAACTTATGTGCATCCACATAAATACGAATAGAAAAATCATCATCTGCAGTAGCATACTTAACAAACCTTTTAAAATCAGCTTCACTAGTGATATACCCTAAACCATTACTTAATTCCTTACCAGGTACACAATAATAAAGACCAAAGGATTGGTGAGAACTTGTTATCTTTCTCAAATAAGTAAAAAACGAGGTTAAATCCACTTGTTCCATCGTGGCTAATTTTCCTCTTGCATAATTCAGAGGATTTTCAAAGAAATCTCGACCAAAACGAACAATAATTGAACATAACTTTGAAGGAGGTTCAGCCATGAAGATTTTGGGTCTTGATTTCGTACAAATTAGGGTTCAATTGGGGAAATGTGGGAACGATTCATCTGATTAGGGTTTCGTACAAATTAGGGTTAAATTGGTTAATGGACGATTGGAGTGTTTAAATTAAGGATGGATATATCACCAAGCCACGTTGGAAAAGTGAGTGACGTGGACAGGCCATGTTGGCACTTAATCATGAAATTTAACGGGACCCTTTTTTTTTTTTAAATTAATCATGTAAAACCTACCCTTTTTTTGTATCAAACTAAAATAGATTACCTAAAATAGAAAAAAGGTAAAATATGTTACCTTTTTATGTAATTTGCCCTATTTTATAAGAATGGGGAATTTGTTACAAACATGCTATGATTTTTTTTATAAGCACTTTAAATAACAAAATAACTTGATTTGATGACAACATTAAATGAATAAACAAAGCATATTAGACTACCCTACTTCTTATTTTCTTTTAGTTATATCTTTTTTGATTACCAGAATTTTCTTTGCTTTTCAAATATATATATATATATATATATATATATATATATATATATATATATATATATATATATATATATATGGTGCTAATTCTCTAAGAATGTTCTCACACACCATTTTTTTGATCCATCTACACCTAATTTGCTATTATACCCTTAATTATACTAAGAATAATTATATAAGTTCAACTCCCTAGATTAATTTAGGGGTATAACTTTGAATTTATGAGACAAAAGTGTAGATGGATTAAAAAGTGGTGTGTGAGAATCACCTCCCTTTTAAAAACCATTCTAAATTAACAAAAGGGGTAAAATTGTAAGTTCCAAATTATCTAGAACTGAACTGCATTTTTCTTGTGTATAGTTTAAACAAACAGCCGATATTTTCTATTCATTAGATATTAATTATATGTTCATCATCTACGTTCATTCATGCTCTCACTTTCATTGTTTATGTATCAAATTATATATGGATGCAAATTAGTTGGATGATAATAACATAGATTCAATCAATCATTGATGCAAATCTAATAAACTGGGATGTTAACAAATTTAATCTCACTTTCTTTTTCCCCATGAAAATCAATTTCCCCTGTCACTTCACGTATGCTGGAATTTGAATATATACCTACAGAGATACATACTTACGCATCCCAAGAAAATACATATGTTCCTTATTTAGGTTCTCTTCAAAAATTCATGTTATTAGAATACGTTTTTAATTATGAAATCCATATGTTCCTTATTTTAGGTTTCAATGTTTAATTTATACATGCGATGTTCAATACATACGCACGCATCCCTTAAATAAACTAACTGATCAAAACACACCTGCAACTATATAATAATGCATCCTTGAATCATCCATCCATACATAGAAAGATAAAAAAACTTCTTAAATCAATATTATATCATATTTCGTTACAATACCAAACAGCTCAATATATTCATCATAATCAGTAGCTATAGAACAATCGGGATTCAGATATTGAGATACAAACAAATAGGGATGTAAAAGTTGAAATGCAGCAATAGGGATACATCAATCGTGATGCAACAATTGAGATGCAGGCATACAATATGGAGATGCATACATGAATACGTGATGAACAACCCACCACAAGATTGGTGGTGCCCAAATTTTGTGGAAATAATCGTGTTTTTTTTTTTTTTTTTTTTCTTTTTTTGTGAAAAAATGATATATTATAAATAAAGAAAAAAAAATAGATCCGATGATCTAGGGCGTTACATGAATTGATAAGTGGCGTAATTGAAATTGCTTGACCACCTACACTAGAATTGAATACACATTGACTTGACGAAAACGAAACACAAACAAACACGGGAAATCCCTACACAAACAAGAAATAGAACACGAAGCTGCTGCTTCATTGAAGTAACCGCAACCTATATCACCGAACCCTGAAAAAAGACCTCACCTGAACTGAAGACAGCAGCTGCAACCAACAATCCAAACATCCCACGGATCTCGAACCGAAGAAAACAACTACGAATCTCAGTCCACAAGTCCCGCACCAAACCGCATCGCCCCTGAACTCAGGATCGGTACCAAATCGTTCATCAGGTAAACCCAGATCATCCGCCTCGAGACCGCATCAACCAGAAACCCAGAGACAAACCCCCGGTGATTGGCCCACTAAGAAAACCCCTGAAAGCAGTCAACTCAGAAGGGATTAAAAAGAGTGTAGGTAGAGACCGATCTTCCGATGGTTTGGGGTTTTATTGTTGGAGAGAATTATGGAAACTGAATTGATTGCAAGTTTCCATTATTACCCTGTATCGTTTTTTAAACTTAAAATCTACTTTATTTATTTTAAAATTAAATTTAATTAATTGATTGGTTGAGAAGTGTTCCCACAAAAGTTAAAAATGAGAATGTTCTCATATATATATATATATATATATATATATATATATATATATATATATATATATATATATATATATATATATATATAAAATAGAGTTGTAATCTATTGCATCCAACAATTTGTTTGAAATTCAAGGGACCAATCAGCGGACGACATGTGGTACGACAATGACATGTGATTGGAAATTTTTTTTTTTTTTTCAAAAAAAAAAAAATTTCTTTGATTTTTTTTTTAAAATTTAGCCAGATTTAGAGTTTAGGGTTTAGGTTTTGGGTTTAGTCCCAAAAACCTAAACTCTAAACTGTTCGTTTTAAAAAACTCGATCTAAACTCTAATTTCTAAACCTCAATTTTTAAACCCTAATTGTTAAACCCTAAACCCTAGTTTCGGGTTAAGGATTAAGGGTGTAGGGTTAAGAGTTAAAGGTTTAGGGTTAAGGGTTAAGGAAGTCAGTCACAAGTGATGGAGTAGTTTTGACTACATGTGAGAACAAGTAATTATCGAACTCTCATTGATCCCTTGAATTTCAAGCCAATTGTTGGATTCATTTGAATATTTCACATATATAATATTATATTATTTTATACTAATTTTTTTCTTTTGACTTTATTATGTTTGAGTTTTGAGGTTTTAATAAATCTTTTTTTAATATTTTCTAACCTTTTTTCTTTTGAGGTTGTTATAATATTTTTACCTATTATATTCAATATGGGTAATTTATTTCGAGTCGTTTTTGTTACATTAACGGTAATATATTTGTGTTTAAATAACGTCAATAATGACAAAATTTTAGCATTATTTTTTTAGACCAGCATGTTACTTTGTATATTCACTGACGGAGGTTCGTTCGAGATGTGAGAGTCCATCCATCCGTTCTTATCCACAACACCTGCCAGAGAAAACCCGTTAACCTGAATCTGAATCACGAGATTCTTTTCGAAAGAGGTAAAACCTTTGGTGAGACTTGGACCCCGGGCACGAGATTTTTTCGAGTAACCCATACCACTCGTCCAAAGACTTGGTGTTAAAATTTAGCATTATACCAATTATAGTTTATAATTTATTAATTTTCTAAAAACAGTTTGCCACAAAAATGAACATGCTTTTGTTTCAATTTTACTATCCACAAATAAATGAACTTATACCGGCATCTAAGCTTAGTTAGCTCAAGACTAGTTACAATTTATCATTTTATACATATAAACGACCAAAACTGGCGTGTATTTTAGTGTATATATATATATATATATATATATATATATATATATATATATATATATATATATATATATATATATATATATATATATATATATATATTGTTATAATTCAGTAGGCTTATAACTACCTTTAGTGGTCTGATTTTTGCCTATAGAATAAATGATTTGGAATGATAGAAAAGCAGTACTATAATATCCGCAACCTTGAACAATAACCAAACTTAATACTAATTATTATTATAATATATTTTTACTACTACTTAATTGAAAAATATAAAGAAAGAAACTGATGCAAAGAAAGATGTTTTTTTTTTGCTTGTAAACTCTCTGCACCACACACACATATATATACTATATATTTATCACTATACAATATTTAAATATCAATATATATTTGACTATACTATTCAACAAAATTGACTATACATGGAATTTTCATAACACTCCCCCTTGGATAGCAATTTTGTTTTGTTAGAGATCAACAGTAAGTTACTGCCTCGTTAAAAACCTTGCTAAAGAAAACCCAGTGGGAAAAAACTTTAGCTAAGGGAAAAAGAGTGCAGCATGGAGTTGACTCCCCCTCAAGTAGACATCGCTTCAGATGTTACATCTTTTGAACATGTCTCATGCCAATGTTATGAACGTGTATTCTGAAAATAGCAGTTGGAAGTGCTTTCGTGAAAAGATCAGCAGAGTTTTTGCTGGACTGCACATATCTCATTTCAATCTGGCTGTCCTTAATGAGATTTTGAGTTTATGAGAAGAATCTAGGAGGTATGTGTTTTGTTCGGTCACTTTTGATATACCCTTCTTTCATCTGTGCTATGCAAGCTGCATTATCTTCATAGATAGTTGTTGGACTTTTATCGCGTTCAAGTCCACAAGAATCAGTAATGAATTGTGTCATTGATCTCAACCAAAAACATTCCCGAGTAGCTTCATGTAATGCAATCACTTCGGCATGATTTGATGATGTTGCAACAAGTGTTTGTTTTTAAGAACGCCATGATATTGCGGTACCTCCATTTAGGAATACATATCCATTTTGAGATTTAGCTTTATGTGGATCAGATAAATAACCTGCATCTGCATAACCAACGAAATCTTGTTTTGATTCATTAGAATAAAATAATCCTAAATCAGTAGTTCCTCGAAGGTATCGAAATATGTGTTTGATCCCACTCCAGTGTCTTTTGGTAGGAGCTGAGCTGAACCTTGCCAACAAATTAACTGCAAAAGAAATGTCAGGTCTTGTACAATTTGTAAGATACATAAGAGCTCCAATTGCACTAAGATATGGTACTTCTGGTCCCAGGATATCTTCATGATCTTCACAGGAACGAAATGGATCAGTGTCAACATTTAGTGATCTAACAACCATAGGAGTACTTAATGGTTTTGCCTTGTCCATATTAAAACGTTTTAAAATCTTTTCAGTATATGTTGTTTGATGTACAAGTAAACCATTAGGCATATGTTCAAATTGTAAACCAAGGCAATACTTGGTTTTTCCGAGATCTTTCATTTCAAATTCTTTCTTTAGAAGTTGAATGGCTTCATGGATCTCTTTATTTGTACCTATGATATTAAGATCATCAACATAAACAGCTATGATCACATATCCGGATGTTGTTTTCTTAATGAAAACACATGGGCAAATAAGATTATTGGTATACCCTTTGCTTATCAAGTAATCACTTAATCGTTTATACCACATGCGACCCGATTGTTTCAACCCATACAAAGACCTTTGTAACTTGATTGAGTACATTTCTTTGGGTTTTGCATTGGTTGCTTCTGATACCTTAAATCCTTCAGGTATTTTCATATATATATCACTATCAAGTGATCCATAAAGATAAGCAGTCACAACATCCATGAGATGCATTTCTAAATTTTTAGAAACTGTCAGGCTGATTAAGTATCTAAAAGTAATTGCATCCATAACAGGAGAATAAGTTTCCTCATAATCAATTCCTGGTCTTTGAGAAAAACCTTGAGCTACAAGTCTAGCTTTATACCTTGTAACTTCATTTTTCTCATTTCTTTTTCGTACAAAAACCCATCTATATCCCACAGGTTTTACATCTTTAGGTGTGAGAATGATAGATCCGAAAACTTTTCTTTTATTGAGCGATTCAAATTCAGCTCGTATTGCTCCTTTCCAATGATCCCAATCATGTCTATTTTGACATTCCATGACAGATTTTGGTTCTGGATCATCATCATCATCATTCATGATATCATATGCAACATTATATGAAAATATCTCATCAAGATTTTTCATTTCATTTCGGTTCCATAATATTTTTTGAATGTGCATAATTGATTGAAAATTCCGTATTGACATCATCAATCTCCTCTGCAGAAGGAGTATTGATTTATAGTTCTTTTTAAACACTTTCTTTTACCTCATTATCAGCTGATTTTCTTTTTCGAGGATTTTTATCTTTGGAACCAATTGGTCTCCCACATTTCTGGCGTGGCAAAGACTCAAGAATGACATTATTGTCAGTTTTTGAAATTTCAATTCGAGCTGGAGCATTTGCTGCTGGTATATATGATTTAGTCACTCTTTTTGTATCTGTAAATGCATCAGGCAATTTATTCGCAAGTTCTTGCATATGCATTATTTTTTGAACTTCGGTCTCGCATTCTTTTGTGCGAGGATCAAGATACATTAATTGAGGTTCACACCATGAAACATAATTTTCTTTATTTTTTTATTTCTCCCCCTAATCTAGGGAATAATGTTTCATTAAAGTGACAATCAGCAAAACGTGCTGTAAAAACATCACCCGTCATGGGTTCAATATATCTTATTATTAAAGATGTTTCATATCCAACATATATTCCCATCCTTTTTGAGGACCCATTTTAGTGCGTTGTGGTGGTGCGATAGGGACATAAACCGCACAACCAAATATTCTAAGGTGGGAAATATTTGGCTTAGCCAAAAGCAAGTTGCAAGGGAGAATATGTATGACTTGCGCTTGGTCTAATGCGAATCAATGATGCAGCATGCAAAATTGCATGGCCCCATACAGATACTGGGAGTTTTGTTCGCATTATCAATGGTCTAGCTATTAGCTGCAATCGTTTAATTAATGATTCAGCTAAACCATTTTGTGTATGCACATGGGCAACGGGATGTTCAACAATAATCCCAATAGACATGCAAAAGTTATTAAATGCTTGAGACGTAAACTCACCGGCATTATCTAGTCTCACCCTTTTAATAGTATAATCAGGGAAATGTGCTCTTAATTTAATAATTTGAGCAAGAAATTTTGCAAATGCCATATTTCGACTTGATAATAGACAAACATGAGACCATCTACTAGATGCGTCTATTAGAACCATAAAATATCTAAATGGTCCACATGGTGGATGAATTGGTCCACATATATCACCTTGAATTCTTTCAAGAAATATTGGTGATTCTTTTTCAACCTTAAGAGGTGATGGTCTTATTATCAACTTTCCAAGTGAGCATGATGTACATGGGATAAGTGCATCATGAGGGATCCTTTGATTCGCCAATGGATGTCCATGTGTATTTTGTATTATTCTTTTCATCATTGTTGATCCTGGGTGGCCTAATCTCTCATGCCACAAACTGATCATTACAGGATCACATGATTTTTCTTTAACTACCACATTTACTTCAGGTACATTTATATGTGTATAATGTAAACCAGAGTGAAGTCTTGGTAGTTTTTCAATTACATGATTCTTATCAGTGATACTTAAATATTTTTCATTTTCTGTTGTCACTGACTGATAATCATATCCATTTTGGTATATGTCAGAGAAACTTAACAAATTTCTCTTTGACATGGGAGAAAATAAGGCATTATTTATCAGAAAATTTGTACCATTTGGTAACATGAATTTTGCCTTTCCCATTCCTTTTATTAAGTCCACAGGACCTGATATAGTATGTATAGTTCCTTCCGTTGCTTTCAAGTATGTGAAATATTTTTTAGATTTGAGTATGGTGTGAGTGGCACCACTGTCTGCAATACAAATATCTCCACCATTTGACTGATTTTTTACTCCAGCAGTATACATCATGAACTTCAAAAAAAAAAAATATGAGAAACAAATAATGAGTACATAATTCATCAATATATTACATTCAAAACATGTTACAAACGATAGCACATAATAAGGAAATATGTAGTAAACTAGATATGGTGTAGATTGAAAATCTACAACCATTTTTAACGGGAACATATAATAGGATATCTATATATATAGATATTAGAAAATTTATTCATTAAAGTAGTCACAAGTTGGCTCAGTGATTTTTGTATCAAGGTCATCCACAAGATTTGCTTCTTTTCATTTTTCCTTTAGGGATTCTTGATACCGATTAACAGAATACTGATTTGTTCGGCAGTTTTTAGACCAATGGCCAATTTTACCACATCGGTAACAAGAATCTTCAACATTCTTTGAAGAGCCTTCTTCAACATTGTGATTTGTGGGATTGTATGGTGTTTGGATTTTATAATTTTGTGGATTATTATTTCTTTGTCCACGACCACGACCACCACGACCACGACCACCACCACGACCATTACCATAAGGGTGATTTCGAACATAGTTATGATTTTTATTATTGTTATGGTAATTTCCATGATGATGGGTTTGGCCAATATGGCCACGACCTTGTCCACGCCCTCGTCCATGTGCATTTCTTCTTCTTTTATTATTATTATTGTTAATAGCATTAGCTTCAGGAAATGCTAGCGCACCGGTAGGACGAGATTCTTGATTTTTCATCAGTAATTCTTTATTAACTTCTGCAACTAAGAGATAAGTTTGAAGTTTGGAAAAAGTTTTATAATTCTGCAATCTTAAATTTTCTTGCACAGTTATGTTTGCAGAGTGCATTGTGGAGAAAGTTTTCTCCATCATATCAGCATCACTTATTTCTTGACCACAGAATTGAAGCTTTGAACGGATCTTGAACATGGCCGAGCTGTATTCACTTACCTTTTTGAAATCTTGGAACCTTAGATTTCTCCATTCTTCCCTCGCAGCTGGGAGTAATATTTCCTTTTAATTATCGAATCTACTCTTGATACTTTCCCATAAAACATGTGGATCTTTGATAGTGATAAACATATGTTTTAAGGTGGTATCAATATGTTTGCGAATAAAAGCAATTGATTTTAATTTATCTTGATCGGAACAAGTATTGTTTTCTTTTAAAGTTTCTAGAATACCCAATGATCCAAGATTTATTTCTACGTCCATAACCCATGATGTGTAGTTTATTCCCGATACGTCTAAGGCATCAAACTCAAGCTTTGATAAGTTTGACATTTTCTATTTTCAGAAAGATGAACAACATAAATCATAATCATAATCAATTTTTTTTTCATAGACAAATAACAACATGAAATTAGAATTAGTTTAGATTCATAAGTAGCAAACAAAGGAATAATGGTATGATTACAAATAATAAAACCATAAGGGAAGGATAGAATATAGGTTCATATTATATTATTAATAATATTATTATAATATATATTAAGTTATAATATATATTATTATAATATATTTTTCTTATTTTAACTTTTAAGATTTACTTTTAATAAAAATACAAATTACTTTTTCTTATTTTAACTTTTAAGATTTACTTTTAATAAAAATACAAACTACTTTTTCTTATTTTAACTTTTAAGATTTACTTTTAATAAAAATACAAACTACCTTTTCTTATTTTAACTTTTAAGATTTAATTTTAATAAAAATACAAACTACTTTTTCTTATTTTAACTTTTAAGATTATAAATTTAAGAATAAACATTAATATGCATGAAATAAATAATGATTAATTGCATAAGTAATCATAAATGTTAGATAACATATAAAGACCCCATCGTATTCGTTTTGATCGGAATTAATCTCGACCCATGGTACCGTGTTGTCAAATGACGTGTTGCGTACATAAAGTACCGTGTTGTCAAATGACGTGTTGCGTACAATCATGATGTCTTATTAACATAAATATAAATGTTAGTGAAGTTAATAAGAGTTAGATTACAGAAAATATAATTCATGCGGTATAACCGACCATATATAACTTAAATAACATAAATATAAATGTTAGTGAAGTTAATAAAAGTTAGATTACAGAAATATAATTCAGGCGGTATAACCGACCATATATAACTTAAATAACATAAATATAAATGTTAGTGAAGTTAATAAAAGTTAGATAATTTCTTACCTTGATTAGTGACGTGTGCTTGCTTAGATAAACCTTGATTATACAGAGCACTTCGTGCTGATAACGTGTTATAATTCAGTAGGCTTATAACTACCTTTAGTTGTCTGATTTTTGCCTATAGAATAAATGATTTGGAATGATAGAAAAGCAGTACTATAATATCCGCAACCTTGAACAATAACCAAACTTAATACTAATTATTATTATAATATATTTTTACTACTACTTAATTGAAAAATATAAAGAAAGAAACTGATGCAAAGAAAGATGTTTTTTTTTAACTTGTAAACTCTCTGCACCACACACACATATATATACTACATATTTATCACTATACAATATTTAAATATCAATATATATTTGACTATACTATTCAACAAAATTGTCTATACATATAATTTTCATAACATATATATATATATATATATATATATACATATATATATATATATATATATATATATATATATATATATATCATATTATACATATAATTTACGTAATTTGTAATTTACAATTATGAATTTATAACTTACATTCATAACCGCAATTATAAGTTATAATTGTAAATGATATTATTATGTATGGCTCTAGTTATTGAGTCGACATCAGGGATCGATTTATTGGCGATTTGACTGACTCCAGAGCAAAAATTAAATTTCAGTCAGGATTTAAAATTCATAAAAATTTGATTTTACTATTTTCATGGCGTCTCAATTTTATTTTATTCTTTTAAAATTTTTTCCTACTTATTGGCCGAATGTCCACTCGAAAGCAATTTCTCTATCCGTAGAATAGAAAGAGGGATGACTTTCTCTACTTTTGAGAGTGTTTTTACTATGGTGGAGAAATGACTTGTCTTTATTCTCGGATAGGAAAGTATTGTCTATATCTCACCTTCTCCATACATCACTTATGTGGTATTGAGTTTTGTTGTTGTTGTTGTTGTAGAATCAAGCGTTTCAATGGGTAAAGATAAGGAATGGAAAAATATCTTGGAAGAAAAAACGGTCTATACTCACGTCATTCAAATAGATTACAACGAAGAGTTTCAAATGTATTCAAAACCGGTCAAAATTTGGTACACTTGACTAGCATCATCGGCTTCTAAATCCTAACGTGTGCTGCTTGGGAGTAATGGCAAGAACTGAAATTGGCTAATTGTAGATCTTCTACAGTTTTAAATCGTGTGTTATAATTTGTGCGTTGTGTATGTAATATCCTAGTTTTATTACTGTATATAGTCATAGCAAAGATCTTGTGGTAGTGTAACAATATTAAAGGTGTAAATGACTTGACTTGCTTCAAAATAAATAAATAATACTCCGTAATAATATTAGGAGTGGTCCCCGCAGCTTTGGCTCAGTGGACATGTGGTGGTGCCTAGCACCCCGCCAGGCTAGAGGTCTCAGGTTCGAGCCTCGTCACCTACAAAGGATATTATTTGAAAGAAATTCCTTGAGGGTGGCCCAAAGGGAAGGTTTTACCGACCCGTTCCGGGACTAAGGTCTGACCCGCTTGCCCCGTATGAGATGGTTTAAGGGTCGGATCCCCTGAGTGTGGTTTGGGTTTCCTGCCCGAACGCGTGTGTGTGCAAATGATGACTAGGCTTCGGTCCGGACTGATGCAAGCTTGTCTTTCAAAAAATAATAATAAAAGGAGTGGGAAAGAAGACGTCGGTACGGCGCATACGCAATGGCATGCGTAACATATCATTTATTTTATTATTTTCATTTAGTCTCTCAAAAATTAAGATAGTTTTATTTTTTTATATGGAGTAATTAATTGGTTTGATAAGTAGAGTAATAATTTTCCCGCATAAGTGATTTCGTATCTTTAATCATAGTTTTTGTTTAGACATCACGATTATCTATTAGAAATTTGTACAATAGATGCTCTAAAGAAGTCGCGAATGCTCCGGTATCAATGTCTATATTGTATGATCGTGTAAACAGGATTATACGATCTAATCTTCAATATCGAGTGCGGAAAAACTCGATATTGGGTTTTATACTAAAAAATAATGAATACCCTTTGATCTTAACAAGTTAAATGACTTTAGAACAATTAAGATCGACAAAACCACGTGCTAGAAAACTTGGGAATCGTTTTAGACGAATAATAGTGTTTAGGATACGTAACCCTAACAATGAACCCAAAATTTCCATTATATACACACACCACGTGCAATCGTGCGGTTGCATCCTGCAACGTGCGGTTGCCCAATGTACCCGTACGGTTGCATTCCAACAGTGAAAGTTAAACTTTAAAGCACATAACATGATACGTAATGAACTCGGGGACTATAATGCACCAACATATATTAAAACGGCCTTCGAATGCACAATTTAGTGTATATCAAAATAGATATATCCCTATCTTTAATCAAAACAATTAGAATTCATTTTTTATAATATGGGATTAGAATCATCTCTAGTCATTTTTTAAAATAATGATCATGTTATACAAGTTTTATAAGGAGAAAATAAGAGGTCATCTATAACACATATAAATCTCTAACAAGTATTTGGATTGCGATTTTTGATTAGGTGTGTTTATTGTGATTACATGGAGATTGAAGATATTAGGTGAGTTTCTTGTGATTACCACGTCGAATCGGTTGATCATATTTTCTTTGGTTGTTCTTTGGCATTAGAGTTATGGAGGAAGGTACGTATTTGGATTGCGATTGATGTTTCAATTTTTGAGTCATGGCAATCATGGATTTCATGGTTCGATTCAACGCAGCTCACAACCGAGATTAAAGTTTGATTGTACTTTATTTTCGCGGCACTTCTTTTGGCATTTATGAATATACCGTAACAACGTATTATCAGTTCTCATCGTATGATGAAAGATATTATGTTTGAATAATTTTCATTTAACTGGATTCCCAGCAGAAGTAAAGTTAACTTTCAATGGGACGATTGGCTATTAAAGTCGTTGTAATTTTTTTTTGTTACCCACCTTCCTTGGTGTCTTACTATGGGGAGTGATTTTTTGATTAATAAAACTTCTGTTGTTCAAAGAAATTGAATCTAACAAGTACCATGCCATTTCCAAATGAGTGTATATATATAGATAATATGTTACTAATTAATAAGATTAAGATTTAATTTGGTCAAGATAGAAGTACAAGATTTGCCTTCCATATTAACCAATAAAATTGCTTTATCAATTAAACAAATTAGTATATATATAATACTAGGTTTTGAACCCGTACGTTGCACGGCTGCTCAAAAATAGTTGCAAATTAGTTATATATAGATAGATATAGATATAGACTTTATAATCTATAAGGAGCTACAACAATTAAAGACTATGTAATACTACCAAAACATTAGAGTTCATAAGAAGTGTCATATATAGTATTTTTTTTTCTTTAGTTCTCTTATTTTATTGATTTGGGTTCCGGTATAGAAGTAAAAGACACGAACTTTAACTTACACTGAAAAATCAACAATAATTCCTTAAAATATCTATTGGATGAGTGAGCATATGATTTAGTACGTTCGGTTAAAAATAAATATAGAGGCATATAGACTATAGCCAAAAATATGAAAACACAAAAAAAGGGATTTAAATTAATAATATAAATAAACACATACGGTTTGAAACACTTGGATCTTCTCCCTGAATCTCCTATGATACACTTCTACTCAGGAAAAAGTCCATTGCTTTTCCTTTCACACTTCACTGTTTTTTGTTAACGATGATCATAAAAACTATTAATGACAAAAAATTTATCCTTTGATCGATTGATATAACATCCTGAAATTGGAAAGAGAATAGAGATAGAGATGAGGTTTGTTAAAAAAGGACCGGGGAGTTTTGTTTTGTTTATTTATTTTTTTTGTTAAATCAATGTATTTATTAATTTATATTGACCTCCAAGTTGTTGTTATTTAATAAATTTCTTTAATTAGTTTTAATCATAACCATTGAAGTTTTGACAGCTGTAAATTACACATGTCATGTTGTGCTAGTAATTCGAATATAATGACAATTAGGATAAAACAAACTCTCTTTTATATAATATATAGATATAGATAAGTATAATTACTATTACTAGTATATATATATATTATATCTATAAATATAAATATAAATATATAAATTGAAATTATAACAAGTGGGCAAGTATGAAAGCAATAAACAGAGAAAATATCTGTGAGTGCGTGGTTGACAAGTATATAGTGTTACATATTGTTCATACGAAGCATCCAACTCTTATTTGCTTGCCTTTTTCCCCGAATATACTTGATTGAAGTTACGCCATTTTTAACTCTTAACTTAATGACGATATATTTCATAAGTGATTATTATAAGCGTTATATTGCTTGAGTGCAAAAACAGAGAATATTTAAAAACTGATTGTTTGTTTTTCGATGTTTGTGCAAACTTGATTCGTAATTTGAAATCGTCGAGGGTGGCTTAATAATCAATCTATAATGTTCGACTCAGTAAAAAACTCAAGTGAGTTTGTTCCAATGAGTTTGTAGAAATGATAGAAAATGACTATGATAGAGAAAGTAAAAGTGCTAGTCACATTGGAACCCAAACTATATTTCCAATCTACAAATACCATTAGTATCTGTTTCTTAGGTAGGGATGACGCCTACGGGTAACGGGCACGGGTTTTATGTACCGGCGACCTGCCCGCCGAGTTTCTTTTTTGCATGTTGCCGTTACCCGCTCATGGGTAAAAACTTTTCGCCCATGCTCGTGGCTCGCGGATAATAATAATATAAAACTTTTTATTAGAAAATCAAAATAATTTTATTAATTATAAAATCATATGTAAAAGCTATATGTATAATAACGTGAAAATTAAGTTTTTACTTGTATATAATATTATATTTTTAATCATTATTCAAATACTAATAAAATAGCTTTTAAATTTAATAATTGTAAGTATTAATTCGTGGGTAAATTAAGAAAAGTCTCATGTATTCACGGGTCAGGTTTTACCCGCGACGGGTACTATATACCCGCGACGCGCCCGCGACTCGTAGGCGGGTATAAATTTTTACCCGTACCCGTGCCCGCGGATAAGATTTAATGATTTTATCCGCTCACCGCGGATCGGGTACTCGCGGGTCATGGATTTTTTCTCTCCCATTGCCATTCCTATCTTACGTAGCTTGGTAACCTTTCTGTCAACAATCCTGACTGGTTCTTCAACTAACTTTTTATTCATGTAACTTTTAAATCCCGCAACGATAGAATCTGAGTTTCGTCGTCCACCTTACACTTACGAAGATAACATGTGTTAAACGTATCGTGAATGCCTGCTAACTCTGCAGGAAGATCTAGAACCGTGGTTTGATCGTTCAATATCTGTCTGATATTAAATGGACCTATATACCTTGGGGCAAGATTTCCGCGTTTACCGAACCGAATTACACCTGTCCATGGTGATATTTTCAGGTACACACGTTCACCCACAGAAAATGTCACTGGTCGTCGACGAGGATCTGCGTGCATTTTTTGTCTATCTCTGGCAGCTTTTAACTTCTCTCGAGCTATTGCAACTTTATCAGCGGTTTGTTGTACCATTTCTGGGCCTGCAAACTGTTTCTCTCCGACCTCTAACCAACAAGTCGGAGTTCTGCATCGTCTACCATACAACATCTTATATATGAAATAAAACATGTACAATTTGAGCAATATCATATGGGAATTATCTTATATATGAAATAAAACATTTAACGCAAAATTAGAGGGTTTAAAAATTTACAGTCGAAATGTATGGTCGTTGCCCCAATGGTATTAAGGTTCTCCTCTAACCTTAAAGTTAGGGGGTTTAAGTTTAGAGGTGCACAATATCATAAAAAATTTGTGTTGGCATGTGTAAGTTTTCTTTTAAGATTCGTGGACCCCCTTTGTTTGCGGTAAAAAATTGTTTTGCTATGCATGTTTGGTCTCAACAACTGTGTTTGAAAGTGTGTGATTGCATAATAGAATTTTGTATATGCATTTTGTAATGTTTTAAAAGATTGTAATTATAATGCATAAAAAGTTTTTTTTTAAACACAAAAAATACAAAGTTTAACAAAGGGTTTAAGTAATTCAATAGTCATATAATATTTTTTTGTTCAATGTAGACTATATACTCCAAAAATTACCAATGTATGTTACATACTTTCAAAAAGTGTATCAATGTATACAAAAGTAACCTTCTACCTGCTAAACCGGTCATATTCATCTTCATTAACTTGCTTTTGTTCTTCATCGAAAATCACAATAATTTTAGCAAAATCACCAATCTAAACAATTTAGTTCCTGATGCAGCAATTAGACCTTTTACCAATCGAAAATCACGACTTTTTACCAATCGAAAATCACGACTTCTTGTTCAAATCCAAACGATTTAAGAGTTATGCTCACGTTTTCGGAATTAATCATGTGTTACCATTTGCAGATGAAAACTCCGATTCGTTAGATGATCACATCAATCGTGCTCAATCTGTATCTTCGTTGCTTCAATCTTCAATTTACCCGTCTGGGTATCGGATCGCTTAGTTTTCATCTGGCCCGTTGGGAGACATAATCCTAGATCCGACCCAATTTCAAGAGAAAATAACTTGAATAATTTTTATTCGGGTCCAAATGGTAGTTCAATTCCTTATTCTCGTAAACACCAAAACATCACTTATTCCATACCAATTAGAAAGTCAACACCAAAGCCCGCTTTAAATTCAACAGTAACTGGTGATTTCGGGGATTTCGGGTTAAAAAGATGATTTTCGAGTATTCTATAAAGGATTTCAAGCAACTTTCGTGTTGGATTCATCTCCTAAAAAGCAACAGATATCGATTTTAATTTTTAAGCCAAAGAAGATTGGAAGTGATGAACTTGTGCAGGTTAACAAGCTATATTTGTTTATATTAACACATTCTTTGAAAGTATATAGCTTACAATAGTATTTTCTTGGATATATGACCTACATTAGAACAAAAATAAAGTATATAGCTATTTGGTAGCTTAAACCCTTTAGACCACTCCCTATGGTTAGTTACCCGCTCATTACCCGTAGTTACCCGTAATGAACCACATGCACGGCTTAGTTACCCGCACTCACCATGGATTTAATGGAAGAGTTTTGGTTAGTTATAGGAATTGTGGGTCCCAGTGGCTTTTTATTGGGGATTATCACCTTTTTGTCCTTTTTTCACCCTTTTTTGCCTCGGAGCCCATAAAAACAAAATTGCCAGAATGCCCGCGAAAGTCGCAAGAAACCTTGCGACCTGTACTCCTACAAGTCCCGCAAAAAATAAGCACACACAAAAGTCTAAGTCTAGGCACCTATCTCAAGTCACCTAAATCCCTTAGACCATGCTCTGATACCACTTGTAACGACCCAACCCGTTATCCAACAGAAAATAATCCTTAAAAAAAAAAATTGTGAGACTGTGCATCTGGACGGCGTCCAGTTATCTGGATGGCGTCCAGCAGGGAAGACCAGGACGGCGTCCAAGCTATTTGGACGGCGTCCAAATGAGCTGTAAGTTACTGATCAGTTTGTCAAATACACGCGGGCGAAAAACCCGCTTCCCGACACTTTTAAACTGAACGGTTTTCACAACATGTTAATAATAATTAAACTAAGTGTAGCGACCCGACCAAATCATCATTGACGGCGCCGTCTACTTAGGTCCCGTTACGTGGTCATAAGTCCTTAAAACAACGTTTGACCAAAAGATATGTCGCATTCATTTCAAATGTAAAGGTTGTTCAAGTTTACAAGAATAGTTCCACCACAAGTTACGATACAAAGTTTTAAGTACAAATGAAACTTATGCGACACAATTTAAAAGTATCCAAAAGACGCTCCATGTATGCATATATACTTGACATCCAATGCAAGTATCAAAATAATGAGCGGAAGCATGTATCATGTATCGTTCAAGGACCTGAGAAAAACATAGAAATCTGTCAACGAAAACGTTGGTGAAATCATAGGTTTAAGTAAGTAAGTACAAGTGAACCACAAGATTTGCATCAATGAAATAATAGTAATACATTCCAAAAGTTTGTTTCACGAGCACCCAATTATCAATGCTTAACATTTCTCCCATTGAACCCCATCACTTAGTGCTAGAACATACACTGTTTCTCGAAAATATATTTCATTCGTAAACGGTAGCGAACCGTTTGAATGAGGGTTTGTCAAACCCATATGGATCCATACAACATAAGTTCTGGCTTACACCCGGCAAGTGTAACTAATGATAATCGAATTGAGGATTTTGTTCTAAACTCGTATGTAGAATGTTTGTTTTCCTGTACTTGTGTTCACTTAGTAAAAGAAATGTTTATGTTTTCTCATCCCAAATGTAAGTTCAAAAAGAGTAAAAGTGGGACTATGATCTCACCTTGAGTGCACGAGTAGTAAAATACTTCGATAAGTAAACGTGTGCAAAGAACAATGCTAGTCTTGACCTAAACAATAGGTTGTATCAATAACGGTAAACACGATAGGTCAAAGATGTTCAATTAGTCCTATGGCTCGTTACGACTCAATAATGTAGCATGTGAATCAAGTTGTCATGTTTCATGCAAGATACAAGTATAAAAGCATGTTAGAACGATTGCACAACCATTTGGTTAAGTTTGATTAAAAGTCAAACTTGGTCAAAGTCAAAGTCAACGGGGTCGGGTCGGGTATCCGACAATTTTTCTAAGTTATATAATCATATATGAGCATGTTGGCCAAGTTTCATGTTAATCGGAGGTCTAGAACATGCCAAACATTTTTCGTCAAAAGGTCAAGCAAACAGCCAGTTTTAGGCAAACGGGACGGCGTCCCAAGTTGCTAGACGGCGTCCCAAAATGAAGGTTGGGACGGCGTCCCAAGTTGCTAGACGGCGTCCCAAAATGAAGGTTGGGACGGCGTCCTGAGTTTCTGGACGGCGTCCTGGTTGGTTTGCAGGCCCTGTTTGCTGCAACTCTAAGTGCACGAACCAACAATCAAACCAACCCAATTTACAAACCGCAAACAATTAGAACATGTATTTTATATCACCGGAAAGGTAATTTGACGAGGAAAACATCTAGACACATTTTATCAAGCAATTCAACACTTACACACCCCAAAACCACATTTAAACGTCCATAATCAAGGTTCAAGTTCCAAATATGCATTTCATGATTCGGGCAACCGAATTACATGAACAATATGCCGTTTCGAAGGTAATGAAACATGTAATACAACTAAACACTTATCAATAACATTAACAAGCATTCAACGCATCAAAAGTTTGTTTTAAGAGTTGCCAACCCTAACCAAAAGTCCACAAAATCAATAATCACGTTTATGAAGTTTCTTTAATCAATCTATACATCAAAATGAAGCTAATGATACTAGTAACACTTTTAAAACATGCACATTAACAATCTAATAACATTTGATCATCCAAAATCAAGGATTTAGCAAGTAATTTTCATAATGAACTAGTTACACCAAAAACAACAAATCGAGCATACAAATTACATACACGACATCACAATGAGCCATAGACACTAATTAACATACTTTTAAGTCAAGAACACAAATTTAAAGAAAACTAGTGTTTTAGAAATGTTACCCAAACGAGATGAAGTTGGTACCAAAATGAAGAGGATGAAGAGAGGATCACGAATATGTAATTTATTTTGTTGTAAGCCTCCTAGATCGAATTTAGATGATGATTGAATGAATTTGGAAATTGGGTGTGTTCTTGCTAGAGAGAAAGAGAGAGAGAGAGAGAGATGGTTGAATGGTGCTGATTGGGGTGGACTAGGTGACCTAGTCAACTAGTTTGCCCCGTGTCAATTTTAGTCCCTCGAGTTTGTAGTCGGGTGCGGAAAATACCTAAACGGAATATTTTAAAACGCGTATTAACGGGAGATGTTATAAACATATAACGGAGTTTAAATTAGTATAACGGAAAAGAAAACGGAAAAAGGCGGGATGTTACATTACCTACTCCTTAAAAGAAATTTCGTCCCGAAATTTAAGTAGGCGTAGTAGTCGTTGTTTCTTCCTCGAGATCTTGCGTTTCTGAATTCACAAATAGATGAGGATACTTCCTTTGCATTTGATCTTGTCTTTCCCAAGTAAACTCGGGTCCCCTTTTGGCGTTCCAACGGACTTTAACAATCGGGATTCGGCTTTGTTTCAATGTCTTGACGGAGGTGTCCACAATTTCAACCGGTTCCTCCACAAAATGAAGTTTGTCATCAATAGTAAGTTCTTCGAGAGGGATGACGATATCGGGTTCGGCAAGACACTTTTTCAAGTTAGATAAATGGAAGGTAGGATGAACGGAGTTCAATTGAGGCGGAAGATCTAAACGATAAGCAACGGTTCCAATACGCTCCAAAATTTCGAAAGGACCAATATACCGCGGATTTAGCTTCCCGCGTTTCCCAAAACGGATTACACCCTTCCAAGGTGCGACTTTTAACATTACTCGGTCACCGACTTGAAATTCAAGATCGTTGCGTCGTTTGTCGGTATAGCTCTTTTGACGACTTCGGGCCGTCCTAAGCCTATCTCGGATTTGAACGATTTTCTCGGTGGTTTCGTGAATGAGTTCGGGTCCGGTGATTTGCACGTCGCCTACCTCGGCCCAACAAAGAGGTGAACGACATTTGCGGCCATATAGTGCTTCAAAAGGTGCGGCTTTAATACTCGCGTGATAACTATTGTTATAAGAGAACTCGGCGAGAGGTAAGTGCTTGTCCCAAGCTTTTCCGAAATCAACCACGCAAGCTCGTAACATGTCCTCTAAGGTTTGAATTGTACGTTCGCTTTGTCCATCGGTTTGAGGATGATATGCGGTGCTCATGTCTAAACGCGTTCCCAACGCTTCTTGCAATGTACGCCAAAATCTAGAAACGAAACGGCCATCTCGGTCGGAGATAATCGATAAAGGTACACCGTGTCGGGCTACGATCTCCTTAATGTAAAGTTGTGCAAGTTTCTCCATTTTGTCCGTTTCTTTCAAGGCAAGGAAGTGTGCGGATTTGGTGAGACGGTCAACAATAACCCAAATGGTATCATAACCGCCCGTCGTTTTTGGTAGCTTGGTGATAAAATCCATCGTTATCCTTTCCCACTTCCATTGCGGGATCTCGGGTTGTTGAAGTAGTCCGGACGGTCTTTGGTGTTCGGCTTTGACTTTGGAACATGTCAAACACTTGGAAACATACGTAGCTACGTCCCTTTTGATGTTCGGCCACCAATATAGTTGTTTAAGGTCGTGGTACATCTTATTGGCACCGGGGTGAATCGAGTATCGTGACTTATGGGCTTCATCTAAAATAAGGCTTCGTAGATCCCCATAACTAGGCACCCAAATTCTTCCGGCGAAATATCGGAGTCCGGTTTCTTTAACTTCGAATCGAGAGGTGAGGACGTTCAAGTGTTCGAGAGAGATGTTTTCATCCTTGAGAGCCTCATCTTGGGCTACCCGAATTTGGCTATTAAGGTTTGTGTGGATGGTGATGTTTAAGGCTCGGACACGAAGAGGCACCGCTCTTTCTTTTCGACTTAAGGCATCGGCTACTACGTTTGCCTTCCCGGGATGGTAACGAAGCTCGCAATCGTAATCGTTCAAAGTTTCAATCCACCGTCGTTGTCTCATGTTTAGTTGCTTTTGATCGAAAATGTGTTGGAGACTTTTGTGGTCGGTAAAGATAGTACTCTTGGTTCCATAAAGATAGTGTCTCCACATTTTAAGTGCAAAGACGACGGCTCCGAGTTCGAGATCATGCGTCGTGTAGTTTCGTTCATGAATTTTGAGTTGTCGAGAAGCATAAGCAATGACTTTCGTTCGTTGCATCAATACACACCCAAAACCATGTTTTGAGGCGTCGCAATATACAACAAAGTCATCATTGCCTTCGGGAAGTGACAAGATAGGAGCGGTGGTTAGCTTCGTTTTCAAGATTTGGAATGCGGATTCATGTTCGGTCGCCCAAATGAATTTCTTTCCCTTGTGAGTCAATGCGGTTAGAGGACGTGCAACCAAAGAGAAATTTTCGATGAATCTACGATAGTACCCGGCGAGACCCAAAAATTGACGAATGTGAGTAGGAGTAGTAGGAGTCTCCCATTTGCTAATGGCTTCGATTTTCGTTGGATCGACTTTAATACCTTGGTCACTTACAACATGACCAAGAAATTGAACTTCCTTTAACCAAAATTCACACTTGGAGAATTTGGCATAGAGTTGTTCTTGTCTTAAAAGTTCAAGCACAAGTCGGAGATGTTGTTCGTGCTCTTCTTCATTTTTAGAATAGATCAATATGTCATCGATGAACACAATAACAAATTTATCGAGATACGGTTTGCACACGCGGTTCATAAGATCCATGAACACCGCCGGTGCGTTAGTGAGACCAAATGGCATGACAAGGAATTCATAACTACCGTAACGAGTCCGGAAAGCGGTTTTGGAGACATCTTCCCCCTTAACCCTTAATTGATGATAACCCGAGCGGAGATCGATTTTCGAATATACACAAGACCCTTGTAGTTGATCAAAGAGGTCATCGATGCGAGGAAGAGGATATCGGTTCTTAACCGTCAATTTATTTAGTTCACGATAATCAATGCACATTCGTAGGGATCCGTCTTTCTTTTTAACAAACAAAATCGGAGCGCCCCAAGGTGAATGGCTAGGTTGGATAAAACCACGATCAAGTAGTTCTTGGATTTGACTTTGCAATTCTTGCATTTCAGATGGAGCGAGTCTATATGGTGCACGTGCTACGGGTGCGGCTCCCGGAATAAGATCGATTTGGAATTCAACCGGTCGATGAGGCGGAAGACCCGGCAATTCATCGGGAAATACATCGGAATAGTCACTAACAATTGGCACATCATCGATATGCTTATCATCGGACTCGACTTTCTTAACGTGGGCAAGGATCGCAAAACAACCCTTACGGAGCAGTTTTCTAACTTTAAGGCACGAAACGAGGTTGAGTCTGGTGCAACTCTTATCGCCATAGACAATCAAAGGTTCACCATTCTCGATAGGAATTCGGATTGCGTTAAGATCACAAAGAATGTGAGATTTCGTTTTGACTAACCAATTCATACCGATTATTACATCAAAGCTTCCTAGTTCCATGGGTATCAAGTCAATTTCAAATTCCTTACCCAAAATGTTTAACGTACACCCCCGGTAATATGTGTTGGCACTTAATAGTTTCCCGTTAGCCACTTCAATGGTATAAGTGGTATCTAATGGAAGAGGTGGAGTGCTAAAAGAATGAGTCAAAGTCTTGGATACAAAGCATTTATCGGCACCCGAATCGAATAAGCAAGAGACATAAGAATTGTTGAGAAGAAACGTACCCGTGACTAGTTCAGTGTCATCCCGGGCTTCCTCGGCGTTGATGTTGAAAGCTCGGCCGTGCGTATTGGTGTTATCTTTCCTTTTCGGGCATGCATTTCTATAATGACCCGTTTGACCACATTCGTAACAAGTGCCCGTCTTTGGTGCATTGGGCCACTTTCGAGCAACGGGAGTGGCACTTTTACAATCGTTGGCCTTATGACCAACTCCTTGGCACCGGTGGCAAATTAACTTGCCACATTCACCAAAGTGATGTTTGTTGCATTTGTTGCAAAGAGGTAGATTCCCGGCATAACCCTTCTTGCCGTCGGAAGTGAAAGATTTCTTGGCAAAGTTGTTGTTGCTTGATTGGGGAGCTTCCCATTTTCTTTTGTTGCCGCCCGATTTATCCTCGGCCTTAGGTGCCGGAACTACGATTTCGTCAACCGTTTCAATTAGTTGGCGAGCCATGTTCATAGCGGCTTGATGAGTAGTGGGTTTGGATGACATCACCCCTTGTTTGATGCTTTTTGGAAGACCGAGCATGTAGAGCTCAATCCTTTGAGATTCGGGGTTAACAAGATTAGGACACATCAAGGATAGTTCGGCGAAGCGTTGATTATAAGCTTTAAGATCGTTTCCGACCGCTTTCAAAGCTCTTAGTTCTTCCTCAAGCTTTCGGGTTTCTTCGCGCGGAAAATATTCAACAATCATCTTTTCCTTTAGATCGGCCCAAGAGAGGGCATGAGCTTCATCGGTACCCACCGATTGAACATAGGTGTTCCACCATGTTAGAGCAATTCCGGAGAAAGTGTGAGTGGAGTATTTGACCTTGTCTTGGTCCCGACAACCGCTTATGCTAAAGACGGCTTCCGTTTGCTCAAACCATCGGGTGAGCACGACCGGTCCCCCGGTTCCATCAAAAGTGTGAGGTTTGCACCCCATGAAAGCTTTATAGGAGCATCCCTCGTTTGAGTTTCCGGCTCCATTGTTGTTGTTGTTGTTGTTGTTGTTGTTGTTGTGGTTGTTATTATTATTGTTGTTGGATGAGTGACCGGCCATGGCCGCATCTACGGCGGTAGCTATCATCCGTTCGAGAGCTTGTTCGGGAGTTTCATTGCGGCGTACACGACGAGGAGCCATTGTTCCTTCAAGACACAAGAATATCATTGATTAGTATTCTCAATAATACTAACCGTGATATAGAATAAAGATAAAGAGAAGTTTTTCCTCGACTCGCCTTAAATTCTTTATGTCATAATGTCGGAACGTTCATATGAGTCACCGTAATATAATCCCGGAAATTATATTACCCTGATTCATATGTGTATTCGACATCATTTCATATAGTCAAGGTGGCGCGTCAATCAAATTAAACAACGTGAGATTAAGATGAACTAAGAGTAGATATGAGTAGAAGCATTCGAGTATAAATGCACAAGTAGTCAAGTAATTCCTACTTCAAGTCTATATGCCGGTTGTAGTCTAGACTCACCAATGTACCCTATGACTCGGGGTTGACACTAATGAACTCTAAATCCCTACAACCAACGCTCTGATACCATCTGTAGCGACCCGACCAAATCATCATTGACGGCGCCGTCTACTTAGGTCCCGTTACGTGGTCATAAGTCCTTAAAACAACGTTTGACCAAAAGATATGTCGCATTCATTTCAAATGTAAAGGTTGTTCAAGTTTACAAGAATAGTTCCACCACAAGTTACGATACAAAGTTTTAAGTACAAATGAAACTTATGCGACACAATTTAAAAGTATCCAAAAGACGCTCCATGTATGCATATATACTCGACATCCAATGCAAGTATCAAAATAATGAGCGGAAGCATGTATCATGTATCGTTCAAGGACCTGAGAAAAACATAGAAATCTGTCAACGAAAACGTTGGTGAAATCATAGGTTTAAGTAAGTAAGTACAAGTGAACCACAAGATTTGCATCAATGAAATAATAGTAATACATTCCAAAAGTTTGTTTCACGAGCACCCAATTATCAATGCTTAACATTTCTCCCATTGAACCCCATCACTTAGTGCTAGAACATACACTGTTTCTCGAAAATATATTTCATTCGTAAACGGTAGCGAACCGTTTGAATGAGGGTTTGTCAAACCCATATGGATCCATACAACATAAGTTCTCGCTTACACCCGGCAAGTGTAACTAATGATAATCGAATTGAGGATTTTGTTCTAAACTCGTATGTAGAATGTTTGTTTTCCTGTACTTGTGTTCAATTAGTAAAAGAAATGTTTATGTTTTCTCATCCCAAATGTAAGTTCAAAAAGAGTAAAAGTGGGACTATGATCTCACCTTGAGTGCACGAGTAGTAAAATACTTCGATAAGTAAACGTGTGCAAAGAACAATGCTAGTCTTGACCTAAACAATAGGTTGTATCAATAACGGTAAACACGATAGGTCAAAGATGTTCAATTAGTCCTATGGCTCGTTACGACTCAATAATGTAGCATGTGAATCAAGTTGTCATGTTTCATGCAAGATACAAGTATAAAAGCATGTTAGAACGATTGCACAACCATTTGGTTAAGTTTGATTAAAAGTCAAACTTGGTCAAAGTCAAAGTCAACGGGGTCGGGTCGGGTATCCGACAATTTTTCTAAGTTATATAATCATATATGAGCATGTTGGCCAAGTTTCATGTTAATCGGAGGTCTAGAACATGCCAAACATTTTTCGTCAAAAGGTCAAGCAAACAGCCAGTTTTAGGCAAACGGGACGGCGTCCCAAGTTGCTAGACGGCGTCCCAAAATGAAGGTTGGGACGGCGTCCCAAGTTGCTAGACGGCGTCCCAAAATGAAGGTTGGGACGGCGTCCCGAGTTTCTGGACGGCGTCCTGGTTGGTTTGCAGGCCCTGTTTGCTGCAACTCTAAGTGCACGAACCAACAATCAAACCAACCCAATTTACAAACCGCAAACAATTAGAACATGTATTTTATATCACCGGAAAGGTAATTTGACGAGGAAAACACCTAGACACATTTCATCAAGCAATTCAACACTTACACACCCCAAAACCGCATTTAAACGTCCATAATCAAGGTTCAAGTTCCAAATATGCATTTCATGATTCGGGCAACCGAATTACATGAACAATATGCCGTTTCGAAGGTAATTAAACATGTAATACAACTAAACACTTATCAATAACATTAACAAGCATTCAACGCATCAAAAGTTTGTTTTAAGAGTTGCCAACCCTAACCAAAAGTCCACAAAATCAATAATCACGTTTATGAAGTTTCTTTAATCAATCTATACATCAAAATGAAGCTAATGATACTAGTAACACTTTTAAAACATGCACATTAACAATCTAATAACATTTGATCATCCAAAATCAAGGATTTAGCAAGTAATTTTCATAATGAACTAGTTACACCAAAAACAACAAATCGAGCATACAAATTACATACACGACATCACAATGAGCCATAGACACTAATTAACATACTTTTAAGTCAAGAAAACAAAT